>NC_138656.1:54229293-55429293 GCF_964273445.1 Streptopelia decaocto | reverse complement strand
AGTTTTCCACATGCTCAGAAACCCCATTGAAACTTTCCTTTGGTCTTAGGCAGAATTTTCTGCCTTAATGAGTTAGCTTTTTGGTAGTCAAAGCATAAACCTGATCTTTGAGGCATATTCTGGAGCTGAGGCAATATTACGGGCCATTGCCCTGCCTGGTACTTTGGAGACTGTTGTATCACAGGCAAGACAGGACCACACACACTGCCTGGGACAATTCTCTGGCCCCACAGTGGACTGTCTTCCTTGGGGACAACTAACCCTTGCCTAGGGAGATCATGGGATCTTCTGCCCTGGAGAGTTTTAAAAAGCTGGAGAGGGACCTACTCATAATAAACAACTAATCCTGATTAGAAAAGCATAAATTAGATGACCTTCCATATTAAGGGTCATTTTTAGGTTAATAACCTTGTCTATTCAGTCATTCTGAGTAGTGTTTTCCATAATTTCTAGTTTAATTTTGCTCAAAAACAGACATGAAAGTGGGGTGTCTTGACAGCTTTTGTCTCAAGTTTTTAATCATCACATGGGATTCCTAAAGGTTTTGCTTCATGAAGTCAAAAGTACGTGGTTAAGAGTGGGAAGGGAAGGAAAAAGGAGAAGACTCAATAGGCAGACTTTTGCTGCTGACAGTTCAGTCCTTCCAAAGATTTCAGTCCACAGTCTGTTTCAGAACAGAATGGACCTGCTTCTGGTGTCAGGGGAAGGAATTGCCATGTGGGCAAAAATCTGAAAAGAGTTAAACTGAACAGAATTAAATATGCAAAATACAGTTCTGACAAATGCTTGTCTATCCTTTTCTAAAATGTCTAGTGGTGGGATGCCTTGCCTGAGGTCAGGTGGAAGGTCCACAGCAGAGCACAGGGTAGATGCAGGTATTTCTAATATTCCATTCGTCAAATAGACCCACTGTCTTATTTCTCCAAAAGAAGACCATTGTATTTTAAATAGCTCTGCAGAAGAGCAGAACAGGTGAAATTCTCCATAATCAACTATTTTATTCTAGCGGCTTTAAATAATTAAAAGACAAGAGAAAACCTATGTATAGAGGAAGATTAAGTCCAACTTTCTCTAGTTTCAGAGAAAAGAAACTGAACCACTCCCATTGATGTATCTTATGGAACTACTTTTCAGGTAAGTAGAAATGGTGCGTATGAAGTGGAAGGCTACCGGGCTACTGAAAATTCCTGAAGATACAGAGCTGGGTCCAGGACCAAAAAAACAAAACAAGAAAAGACAAAATAAAACAAAACAAGACAAAACAAAACAAAGCAAAGCAAAACAAAACCCGCAGAATATCATACAGAGGATTTTGGTTGACACTGAAGGTCATGGGGTGACTATGGCTTGAAAATGTCCTCTATTAACAAAACCGAACTGCTGTTCTGTATAGTTTCAGTAGTAAGTGTTAGCAGTACAGATGGGATATGTTTAGTCCTTTTAAAAGGCACTGTGGAATTGCTCTGGAGTACCATGTTCAAATCAGCTGTTCCCTGTTCAGGGCAGAAGACCTCAGAAGTGCCTGCTGAGAGGAACTGCTGGGGTGAGGAGGAGTGGAAGAGAAGGCACTTCATGAGAAGACATTAAAAAAGTTGGGTCATTTAAGCTGGCAAAATGCAAGCTGTGAGAGGACATGATTGGAGTCTGAAAATGCATTGGGGGGCAAACTGCTGAAGGGGGAATGACTGGACTAAAGTGAATGGCTAGCAAAGCTAGTGGGTATGAATTAACCACTAATTGGTTCAATACTGGAAGGAGGTTTCTGCTCCAAACAACAAGTCTCTGTAAACATTTTCCAAGAGCAGTAGAGGGATTGTAATGCTAGCTAGTATCAGGATTGGAGCTCCACCAGTTTGTGGAAGGGATCTGTGGTACAACTGCTGGTGCTAATAGGAGACTGGAACTGATTGCTGGAAAAGGTCTGTATCTGCTCTATATTCTTAGGAGGACCTAAGCATTCTGCCAAGAATAGTATTTAATTCAGTTCTAGAGAATTCAGGCTAAAACTCTAGCTAACTCTAAACTTGGTTGTAGAGTAGGTGTAAGCAAGATACAGCAGTGCAAATCAGCAGGGTGAATACCTGGGCTCAGCCTTAGCCAAAGGCTTTGGTCAGAACTTACTGTGGCCTTTCAACACTCAGAAGTGACTTATAAGAAAGATGAGGACAGACTTTTTAGTAGGGCCTGTAGTATTAGGATGAGGGGTAATGGTTTTAAAATAAAAGAGCGTAGGTTTAGACTAGATGTGCAGAAGAAATTTTTACAATCAGGGTGGTAAAACACTCCAGAGATGGGGTGGATGCCTCATCCCTGGAAACATTCAAGGTCAGGCTGGATGGGGCTCTGAGCAACCTGATCTAGTTGAAGATGTCCCTGCTCATTGCACGGGGGTTGGACTAGATGACCTTTAAAGGTCCCTTCCAAACCAAACTGTTCTATAATTCTATGACCGTGACCTCCTAGCTGGCCCAGAGAAAACTTATCGTGATGGCTTGGTGCCACTAGTGAGCCTCCCCTGGGTTTTTCTGTTCTCCATGGGCCATACTAAGTCCTGATGGGGTATGACCACCTCTCAAGTGCTACCAAGATAATATTTTGTTGAATCTCCTAGAAATTACACACACACACACACACACACACACACCCACCCCTGTGCTCCCCTACATCCTTGATAATGTGGCTTTCAGGTGTGAATAAGAGCTACATAGCTCTGATAGGGCTGAAGTCTGTTTCTTGTAGCAGATGTATAATCATGGTAGATGCTGGTTCTTGTTCAACTTAAACTGCAATCCAGATTTCCTGATATGCCACATCTCCAAATTAGATATTGTCTTACATTTTTCAGGGGTGAAATAAAGATGTAATAAAAATGAAAAGCAAGCTGTCTTGAGTGTATGCAAGACATAAAACTCCATGAATCTAGATAGAAGGACATTTTTTTATGCAATGATAGCCATAGATCAAGAAACTGAAACAGATAAGTGATAAATGTACAGAAAACAAATAAATGCACATCAGGCTGCTTGAGAGGAAGACAGCATTAATTTTATCTTGCATAAACCATCATGACTGAGGAAAATAACATGTTAAAGAAAGGCTGGTAAATGCTACAAATAATGTAGGATAAAAGGATACTTTGAGTAGATTTACTTTGCATTATTAATGTTTTTTACAAGGGCCTGTCTCAGTTTGCATCAGATTCCATCACCAAATAAGAGTACTGTGAATAGGTTGTGGGGGACTACGGTGGGTCCGTGGATTCCCTGACAGAGGGCATGGGAACCGAAGTTAGCCTTGAAGATATGAAGGCCTACCCGTGAGAAAGATGGGAGTAAAGGTGTATCCGGAGATGTTAAGGATGTACCTGTGAGAGAGAAGGGAGTAGAAGAGTAACATTGATGATAGCAAAATTAGCCAATGAGATGTTACTGCTGTAACTTGTAACCAATAGTAAAGAGACACATGAATTGGTAAAACTGTATAAAAATGCACTTGTGGCAATAAATGGCATCTACTACTTTCATCCTGAAAGAACTTGGTCTATGTCATTTGTCCATCTCAACCAGGACAATAGGTTCAAGTATTTTTGATTCATCCACAGGCAAAAATGTAAGTTAAGTCCACGTTGAAAACATATCTCAACAGGTCAAGTTGAAATATGTTTAAATATATATTTAAAGTGTGTTAGGCCCAAACCAAAAGTAACAAATTAAGATATTTATTATTAGATAAGTAAATGTAAACATTATAAGGTGTAAGAACGTGTGTTTACATGAGCCAGCAACTGTAACGTTCCCTTCCAGAACCTTTCCAAATTCTAACCTAATTTAAAGGCTGCAATCCTTTTCACTGGCCACATTTTAAATGGTTAGATATTGCTTCCATTTTTTCGTCATTCATCACTGAAATGACTTTCTTTGGAAGAAATCTCGACTTTCCTCATAGTAACCTTGTGCAAAGCCTGCAAGATTGTGATTTGGTAATTTTAATGGTTATTGATCTAAATTCATTTACACTATACTAATTTTTAAATCTCGTACTCTGATTTATCCCCTTGTGCTTCGGTGGCATTGCTGTAAGAAAATACTAAGTCAATAAATGTTGACAGGGATCAGGGGGAGCTGATGGGAAAACACTGGGTTTGTATCACCAGCTTATTTTGTGGACACATTCTCTTGGATGGTAAAGAGAGATTAGTACTGTGTTCAGGGCACCAAGGATGAGAACTATAAGCTGTGATGGAAAGCCAAAGTGTATTTACACTCTGTGGTGGAGTGCCAGTGGAGAGGACTTCTCACATTTGCTTTAAACTAGCTTTCTTGTGCATGGGAGCACTGCAGCCACGGGAGCAGCGCAGGACAACAGCTGTGCTCTTCTCTTGGTAACCCTGGCCTGGTAGGACAGCCTTGAGTTATCACAGTGATCTTTCCAGCAGCATTCCCATGCTGGGCTGTGAAACTGACTCAGAAGCCAGATGGGTTTTCACATTGTTGGGTTGCAGTGGAGAGGTACCTCTCACCCTGTGAAAACAATTTACATCAGCAGAAATAAAAGAGCTGAGAGATGTTCTGGTGGTTTTGAGTTTCATGTGAAGCTGGTGCTTAGGAACTTTATCTAAGCCTTTGTTTGATTCCTTTCAAGAAGTGTTATCTTTTGTTAGTGGTTCTCCCTACCTTCAGTATTTCTCATTCCTTTGTAAAGTGAATCCCAGAGCCCACTGCAGTCCATTGCAGGATTCCTACAGGTCTGTGTGGATTTTAGACATCTGCGCTACAGTCAAGCCTAAGTTATGCCATGTCTCAAGCTGACCCACTTTTTATTCAAAGCAAATTTTCTCAAAGGGGATAAATGACAAAGTTTTTGCTTAGAGGATCTGAATGCATTTGACAAACCTAATGAATTTTGCACAGCTGGAATGAACTCTGAGAGTGTTCTGATTTTATCTTGTATCTCCATGCATTTGTGCCAGTAACAATCCCTTCTTCCAGCTTTTTAGCAACTTGATTATGCCCAATGAGTGCCACCTTACCATCTTATAACTTACCCCAGCAACACTTGGTTCATTGTGAGCTACAAAGTATGCAGTGTTAGATCCCTAGCTGTCATAAATCGTCACTCTCAGGCGGCATTTATTGCAGAAGACAGCCTTATGCCAACCATCATAGTAGTATCTATGAGAAATCAATTAACATTGTTGCCAGGTGGCCCAGTAATATCAGTATTGCTAGTAACAGGTCACAGGTGCTATGCTAATTTTGCAACTTGAGCAACAACATTTTTAGGGTTATAAACGCTTCAAATAGATATATGGGTCAGAGGCAGATCTAGTTTTGCTTCATTGGCCTCTCAGGAGGAAGCATTGAAAAACACTAACTTCCAGCGCAGCACTGGAAAATATCTTCAATGTAAAGGCAGATTTATCAAAGTGATGGAAGGCAATGGTTGACAGGAGATAAATTGATTGGTACTAAAGATCCTGACTAGACCTCAGACGATGTGGCTGTGGTGAGACTGTGACTGGGATGTCTCAGCTGAGCAGATGAGCTGGCTGTGCAAAACAGTGACCAGTCAAATGATGAAATGCAATAGCAGACCATTAATTTTTTAACAGTGTAGCTCCCTAAATATGCTTTTTGTTGTAGGAAACGGTCTGTGCCTAAAGTGGCTGTCTAGAAAATGGAGTAGGTTAGAGAAACATGTTGTTTTATAATCAAGGAGAGCTGTCAAAGCCACTTGACAAACAAACACACAAAGTACTTAAAGCCAGAAGTATTTATGCATTATTCCTAAGGAAAAAAAACAAAACCAAACAAACCAAAACACAACATTGAGTGTATTTAAGAGTCCAGCACAAGTTGCCACGTGAGTATTTTGAGACAGAAGGGATGGGATATTAAAAGCTCATCAACCAGGCTCTGAAATTGTATTTCCCTCTCGTTAAGAAAAACAGAATGAATGTATGTGCCTCTCATTTTTGGTCAATCTGATCATTTTAAAGCAAAGATCTTTGTAAGCATTTTATGAGTGTTTTGGTCTCATTTCTAGTATGGCTAACCATCTCTGTTGCCCTCAAACTCCACTGCCACAGACTATACTTGTTGGAATTTACTGTCACTCATTGTTTCCTAGAAAGCCATCTCATGAATGCAGGCAAAGCAGCAACTACAGATCAGGACATCCTTGATTGCCTTACCTACAACTCCTTGTATGCTACATCAAAATTTCTTGCTGATTCCTACCTTTTCTGTACATTATTTTTCTATTACATTTTTCCTTCTTTCTTCTGGCTTTGCCCTCTAGCTAAAAAAATTGTAAAATTGAACCTAGGGTGACTAGTCTGAGAGGTGAAGATAATGACTGAGCAACTGGATGGGCTGCAAGTCTCTGAAAGGAGCACCATGGCAAGCCAGCCAGGAATTTCTTAGCAATAGGGGTGTGATGTAAGGGTCTAAACCTGGCTTGTGGTGATGCCACCTGCTCCCAGTGTGTTTCAAGCATGGAGCAGTAAGCTGAGAAGGGGCACTTCAGTCTCCTCTTTTGCCATCTATCCATCTCATTTCGTTTGAAGAAGAAAGAACAAATGGAGCAACAGAGGTGAGACCTATGGCTTCATCCCTGTTGTCTCCTTTGCCTAAGGAGGGAGAGTTTCAACCAACAAATTTCTTTCCAAGGTGTTTTTCCTCCTGAAAAAAAAAAAAAAAGGAGGGGGAAAATAGAGGTACTGCTTGTCTTTTTCTCAACTACTACTGATTTCATGTTTGCTTACCTGAATAGTTTGTCAAGTGAAAATAGGTACCTGACAAGCATTAATTACCCTGAGTGCTGCGGTACTGGAAGCCCCTGTGGTTGCACCACACGCAGAGCTGCGGGAGGGGCAGGGCTGCGGGAGCAAGGCCGGCCGGCGTGCGGAGCGCCGGCCCCGGGCAGGGCACTGGGCGGCGGACCGAGCAGGCCCGGCGGCCCGCGGGAGCGCCTCGGCCTCCCGGCATCCTCTCCCCGGCTGTGGTGCCCGGGCCCGGGCAGCGGGGCAGCCCCGTGGGGCTCCCGGCCCTGCAGTTGCGACTTCAGACCCAACAGGTGGCAATCGCAGCCCGGCCTCCGCGCCTCCGCCTCCACCGAGCACCTGCATAAAGGACCCTGCCTTCTGAATTCCTCCAAACCCAGCAAAGCCCGTGCTTAAAATTCAGCTTCCTCTGAACAAGCGGCTGCCTTTCAGGTTTCAGGCCATTTTCTGAGTCTGATACAGTACTCTTGCTCCGTGTCAGAAGTCTGAAATAAAATAAAGCAGCCGCAAACTATGGCTAAAGCCACAGTCTCAGTGACATTACTTAAAAGTCACACTGAAGTCTTCAGCCCTTCACAGGTTTTAGCCTCATACAGGATTATTAACCCATCTTATTTAATTTTCATGTCCATATTTGTTCCAGAGGTATGAAAAAATAAACAGTCTCAGAAAACGAAAAGGGGGGGTGGGATGTGGAGAACAGTGCTGTTAGTGAAGCTGAAGAGTTCACTCATTGCCATGGAAACATTCACATCCTAGCAACAGCTTATTGATAGCAAGATGACATGGAAAGACAAGAGCTGATGCCTTTGACTCATGGGAAAACAAGCTATCCTGGTTTTCTACTTCTTTATCTCCTTTTCCAAAAGTGCATAGTGCTTTAACATAAAAAGCCCTGATCAACATTTTATTTTTTCTTAATTTTTTGTGCTTCTGTTGAAACATTACTTGCTAAAAAAAGTTGATGGAGTTGATGTATTATCATCATTGGCTATCTGGCCAGAAAAATTATTAAAAAGCAAAGAAACTGAAATTCATTAAGCTTTTTTTTTTTTTTTTCAAGGCATTGCATCTTGCGTTTAGCAAGATATTTTTGGACTAATTGAAAGCATCTAGAAGGTCAATGCACCATTTTCTGTTCATCTCCACACTTCCCAGAATATTTGCTGCAGCTGACATCACTAAGATTTTGCTCAATGGGATGCAGGGTGGAATCAGCTGCAGTACAGGCTGCATTCCTCACGATGCCCAGGGAGTGTGTGTACTGGGAAGTAGAACTGAAAAGCTGTCTCTATTTGTGTGACCTTGGGTTAGGGTGGGTAGAGCAGCACCCAGATTCATTTGCTGAGAAAGTGCATTTTCTTCATTCTCCTGACACACAGTGAGTGGTACAAGAAGCTTCTCCGGGGTGATGGTAGGGTACCACAGCAGTCACCTTGTGTGCAAGGAGATATCTTTGGGAGCAAGGATCAGACTGCTGTTAGTATTATTATTATTACTGTTAAATACAATGGAGTACAATAGCATGGTAGAGTCCCAGTCACAAAGCATAATTTAAATGTGAGTTGTTGCACACGGACACAGATGGTCTTTTTCCCTCGGAGCTAGGAGGTTATGATCATTTTGTTTGCCAATATGATTATTCATTCTAGAAAGAAAACCCAACAATTCCTCTATTGATTTTCTTCTTCTGTGTGTGGTGTATAGTTGTTGGAAATGTTTCTGTCAAAGTAGGTATTCAAATAACCATTTTGGAAAAACAGGAAATGTATGATGTTGTTTTGTACATAGCATCACTACAGTGTAAACATTTGTTTAACAGCTTTGCTGAACTGAATCCATATAAAGGACTCCCTGAACATTACATTTACTCTGAGAAAAGCATTGAATCATAATATTTCTACAACTAATAAAAGCCACTTTTTAAAAGTGTGACCTTTCATCTGTACCTGAATTAAAAATGGAGCTAATGAAATATCCCAAGAGAAGTAGTGATGTTTACAGAGTTTATAAATCCTGCTTCTTTACCTACCTATTTTGATAACAAAAATAATTTAGATTTTCTGAATTTTTTCTTCTATTAGCAGTATTTTTCCCTTTGGAGACAAGGACTGCTTGGCTGATCAGCAAGCCAGGCTGATGTTCTGATACTATTGTTCTACCAAGTTTACAATAAATGAGGTAACTAGTACTGCAGAACCATTGGAAGAACAGCTAGAAATGTCTGAAGGAGGGAAGAAACAGAATAACAACACCACCAGAATAAATGGAGATTTTCATGTCTGCTGCTTAGGTGCAAGATTTCTGTAGGAAGAGGGAAGGAGCAGCTAAGAAAGGATTATGGGAATTAAAGTGGAGCTTAGATGACTTTAGGATCCCGTACTGTGATCACTGTTTTCTCTCTAATGCCAACAGCACTTTAGCTATAAAACTTGGTACCTTCTCTTCTGACCTGGAGGTCCCTTCAGTGCTGGCACTGCTGTGTTGCTGCATTTCTAGAGCAGATTCTATGTGAGTTGCAAGGCAGAGGATGAGGACTCTGGCTAACACCTTACTTGCTTCCCACTAGCAAGCAATAAATCAGGAGTAATTCTGAGAGCAGGAGTTAGACTTGCCAGGCTCCTCCCATTTGGCACAGGCTTTTGCACAGTATTTCTGGGGTTCCTAGTTATGATTGTAGCTCCAGGTTTGAGAAGAGTAGAAAGTATGGATATGGGGATTACCCTAAAGGAGTGTAGTAGAACCTCCTCCATTTCTTCAGTGCTTGCAAGGCAAAGCAGCATGCACTGTGAATGGTGAACCATGTTCTGCTGGGACTTGCACTTACTCAGCTGTGTATTTGAGATTCTTTTTCCCATTCCCCATTCTTGGATGAATTCCTCTTAGAGTTAGGGGCAAGGGAAGTAATGGTAAATCAAACTCTTCTGTCAAGATTGGGAGAGGAAATCAATTTGTGTGACAGTATGTCATCAAGTAGCTTAGCTAAAAATGCATATTCCCCCCACTGAACCTTTTGAAGTCTTTAGAGGTTTTAAAAGATATGTGTTCTGGAAAGGAATAGGCAGGCAGGGAACAGCTGCAAGTTTTGCTGCTCTTTCTCCAAAGAATCAGGAAAAAGTTCTGCATGTTGAAGCTCATAATTTTTCCTTCTTTACTGAAGAATAATATGCAAAAGGTACAATGCAGGCTTTTCAAGAAATGTGATAAACAATATTACTTTTCTTGCAGAAGCTGGGGGTATATTAACTTTTTGGATAGAAATATTTTTTTTTTAATTCTAGAAATTCACGTTTATTCAGAGCCTGGGGCATACACATCTAATGCTTCTGTGATCCTGATTTCTCGATTGACTTGACTGATGCATTGACTGATTCGGGAAAATGCCCTTTTCCTTACTTTAAGTTGAAGGTGTGTTACCTGTTAATAGCAGATTGATTAGTCAACATTAGCACCTGGCAATGCATTTATTTTTATCACTTAAAGCAAATATGTCTACAGCTGGAGACATAATTACATGCATTACTGAAACACGTTTTTGCTATTCTTTAATTATATTTTGACAGAAAAGAAATGTCAAGGGAGTAGCACTTGCTTTTTAGCTCTGAAACATTTATATCCATTGTACACATTTGCCTCTGCTATCCTTTCAAGTCTTACTTTTGCTGCTTTGTGGTTAGTGTCTTGCCATTGTTTCATGATTTAATGCTAAGATTTTATACAGATTTCATAAAGAGCAGCTACAGATTATCTTCTCTGAAGCTGCAGGCCATCTTCAGCTGAAAAAGTATGAAATCCAGAGGAGCTTTGCTGATTTGTACTGAACACAAATCTGGTCAGCCTCTCTGAGACTTCACTCCTGGCACAGGCTTCTCTCTGTCAAATGCTAGTGGAGTCTCTATCCTGTGTGACAGAAGTCAGAGGCATTAGAAAGGGTTACACATGACTTCAGGATTTGTATAAGGATTTTGATTCTATTTTTCTGGTGTTTACCCTGATATGCATCAAACGTCTGGGAAGAAGAGATAAAAACTGGGAATGCCAAAATTTAGTTCTGTCTTTCTCCTATACTAGAGGTAAAATTTCTGTCTGCTTGGATTATTTCCCTGTGCAACAGTCAAGACCCAATCTCATCTGCAAGCATTTGTATACACCTGAAATACAAAGTAAAATTTACTCCAGGTTTGCACCAATTTCTTAATTAAGGTAGAGTTTGTCCTACTGTCAGTAATCATTTCCATGTTCAAAGACATATTTCTAAGGGGAAAGCTCACTCTTAAAAAAAACATCCAAAGCTTATTACAAGAACCCAGCTATAAGGGCATATGGGACAAATGGTCTCTTAGTGATGTTGCTGAACTTACGACAATAAGCACCAGCTAAGTAGCTGTCACTATATCCTAATCACAAGAATTTACTAACAGGTCTCTTCACTAATGTATGGCATTTTTATATCTAGGCTGTACTAAGGAGCAAATGAAAGGACACCATGTATCATGCTTCTTTTTTGAGGTGTTACGTTACTTGTAATTGAGAAATAGTCTAAGGGAATGATATACCGTCAATAAGTGATGCTGATGATTTGGGTGTCACATTTCCTGTAAAGTTATTACTGAGCCAGAGCTCTGATGCTATGTTAGGAGACACTGTTACTGCTTTGAAGAATTGTCAGACAAGGCACAAATGAGGCACAAACTTCAGGATTCTGCTATTTATTGTCTTTGATGGTGCTGTTGTACTTTCTAGAAAGTACATTCTAGAAGGCATTCTGCTGAGTTTTGTGCATGCATAACCATGCCTTTTTTACCTAATATTGGCCTGCAATTCAGGTTGACCACTCAATTGCTGCTAATTCTTCTCTTCTAACTTCTCTTCTTTTCGGCATACAATTTGGAACCACATTTCAGAAAGGTCTTGTAGCTGCCCTACTAACCCCAGCCCTACAGGAGCTTAATAACATGAATCTTCAATACAGAAAAGAGGTACAAACCCCAATCGAATGATGAAATGCCACACATGCTGTCAACAGTTTCTCCTCTCCCTCAAGCTGAGCTATTTTGCATTTGTTTTCTTAAGCTCTTTTTTCCTAGAGCTGAGAGAACAACTGTTAATGAAAGGTTATTTTAATAATATTGTTCTCTTTGCAGCATGCCTTCAGGAAAAATGACCATTTTCTTAGCTGTACTAATTGGAAAACATTTAGTGATGTTTTGCATGCTTGTGTTCAGTCTAGGGCCCATCACTGAAATCAAGACTTACTTGATTGCATCAACCAAGATTTCACACTACATAGTACATTGGACTGTTTCTCTGGAACATGAGATTTGAACATTGCGTCTCATGAATGAAATTTCAGACCAGGTTCTTTGCAATGGCAGACAGAACACTACTGAATTGAGAGGAAAGTAATAGTTGGGGTTTTTTTTGACTGTTTGTTGGTTTGGTTTGCTCAAGGAGCCAAACTGACAATTAATGACATCCAGGAAGCAGTCCAGGGCTTTTCTTCAGCATCATAATTCTTGCTTTCCTTCTTTCCCCTGGTATTTCCACCTCAGTTGAGCAAGGTTCAGTGTTGTTCAAAAGTTGTTTCCCCCATCCTCACTCTTCTGCACCTCCTATGAGAGAAGGTACACTAGGTCTGTGAGCAACCTTGGAGGAGCTGTGAGGTGGAATAAGGAGGGAACAGGAAGGTTCAAGTACACAGGGAAACCTTTTGCCTAGCAAGTAGCAATGAAGGGATGGTTACACAGGTGTCCTGGTGTGAGAAAAAAAGACAGTGGTAAACAGAAATGGGGAGACCTTGTGTGTAGCAATCTGGAAAATGGAAATATGGGACCAGATGAAGATGAATTGATACAGAGGATGGCGAAGGGGGAAATCCCTGGGTGAGTTAGCAGCAGAGGGAGCAAGGGCAGATAGCACACAGGGAGCTGAGGGGATAAAACAGAGGGAAGCAAGGAGCCCCTGCTCCTGTAACACTTGCTCAACTTTCAGAAGTAGTGAAGAATGAGATCTTCTAGGACTGGGGCACAAGTGACATCTGACTGTTGTGGTTACATGACAGCATGAAAGCCAGTTGATTATAATCAGGTTTCCAAGCAAGTTCTTTCGAACACTGAGTTTTAAATGCACTTGACCTCAATTTTTAAAGGATTCCCATCTAATTTGCTTTTTACAACCAAATTATCCTGTTGAAAATCAGGTGCTTTGTACCTTAACAGGAAGAGAACATGCAAGCAATAGGAAAACACAAGACATCAATTAGCATAAAAATCTGAGCAAATACTTGGTGATTATACAACATTTTTTCTGCCTGAGGTTCTTGATTAAAGTATTTTCCATACTTGCCAGGAACTAATAAAAAATAGAAAATTCAGATTTATTTTTCATGTCTTTAAAACATCTGAGAAAATGCAGTGGATTGGTTCATTGGTATTTGTTTCATGCCTAGCTACTTAGCATGCAAATGATATATCTAAATCTATTAATAAATAGGTGAGAAATAGATTTTCTGATATGGCATTGTCTAGTCTTTAGGTTATCGTAATACTTTTATTCTAAATTGCCTTTCAGGCCTTTGTAGGTTTGAAGTCTGAAATTTCTCCTATTAGTCAGACGCTGTTTTGATAAACCATTTAAACCAATGAAGTGATGGTCAGTTTGCAGTGGGAAGAAAAACACTCAAATCCTGTGGAATGTGAGCCCACAGAATGAAGATAGAAAGGAAGACTTGTGTTAAGTTTGCCTCAGTGTGAATTTCTGAGTTGTTTTGGGTCAGGGATCAGAACTTAATATACAATTGAAATACACTCTTGCACTTAGCACAGATTTAACAGGTGGGATGTGACTGTCCTTGTCCTATGAGCATGGAAATGCAGTTGAAGGTTTTGTTCTCCTCTTGGCCTTTGCTAAGTGTGCATTTGAGACCCTCGGAAGAAAAGCAGATGTGAGTAAAACCACTTGGAGAGATTTAGGCTTGATCTAATCCATGCAGCCTCAATATTGTATTTTTTTTTTTTCAAACATGTATGTATGTAAGTATATTTATGTGTGGGTAGGGTTCATGGCAGTTATAGCTTATGTAACTAGAGAGAATAATTTTTTCAACTCCAGTCATTTACTCTTTCCTCTCTATTGTTAAACCACCAGACTCATGCAACCAGATAGGATAAACTTGAATTTTCCCAAGATTTGAAAGCAAAAGTGATGTGCAAATTAGACTCAACATATTACCTTTATCCTTCAAGTACATTTACACCTTATTTATGAAGAAAAGATGCAGGTTTCAATATAGGGTAAGAAGGCCGGGGATGGCATTTTTCTTGCTTCAAATACATAAGCTCAAATTCAGAATTTTCCTCTGTAATAATGAGTCTTTGAATTTGTGGTTTTGGTTTGGTTCATTATGGTAGGGAACCAAGTGGGAAATATGGGTACAAATCCCAATAGGGATTTCTTCCCCACAGTTGTCTCATGCCTAGTCCATAATCCTGTGGCTATTAAATAGTGAGATTGATCTAAAGGCAGAAAACATTGCCATCCTGCAAAAGGAAGCACAAGATTTTAATGCTTCTTAGATAAAGGAGAAATAAAAACACAAATTAAAAAGCATAATGCATAATGCAGAAATTTATAGACATTTTATAGAGTTTTATAGAAAGAACTAAATCTGATTTCACATATTTTTCACTTCTAGGGGCACCTTATGTTCCAGACGAGTAAGGATCTTTTTTGTCTACAAAATCTTCAGGATAACTTAATCTCTCCCAAGTCTTGTGAATGTCATACTGGGGATTTTTGTTTATTTGAATTTAAGCTTGTAATTTATGCAGCTGGCCAGAGATGGTGCTGAGTGCTCAGGTACTGCAGAGTGAAGTGCAGTGGAAACTTGAACAGAAGAGATTTGGGGCATTAATCATAGCTGCACTCAGCTGCCATGAGTTATGACTTTGAGTGAATTTAAGATTAGAGAAAAACACGTAACTTGTAATACTTAGGCAAACAACAACAAACAAAATGATTTTAGAAAATGAAAAAAGGGTTGGGAAGCTGTGAAATTGGGAAGATTTATTTGTTTGGTATATTTGCTGATATTTTATTGTTTAGTGAAATAAAGGTAGTCCTCTGGAGATAAATTTATCTAGCCTTCATCACATAGGTAGTAGAAATGCAAATTACCTCAGTTTAGTAGTAGCACTTGTGGATTGCAGGTAATTTCTTACTGTGTTCTTAATCACTCTCTCATTTCATATCTCTCTTTTAATCCAATATGAAAGTCCATGCAATAGTGGGACACTTAGAGTGTACGAGGAGTTGCACCGTAGAGATCAAGCTCTGAAAACCTTTCCTTTGTTATGAATTCTTATCCAAAATCAACCCTACTGTAGTCAGTGCCAGCACTCACCGGGGAAAGGACTTCTGAAGCTTTCTGAGATGAGGCTGGAAATTTTGCCTGCTTTGCGCTGTGTACTGGTCTTGCCCATCTCCATCTTACCTGCAGCTCTTACACTCTGATAATGTCCTTTCTGATTCATGTTAATATCACGAGATTGTCAGTACAAAGAACAAACAAAACGAGTCAAAAATTCCCTTTCACAACCTGATTTTATTCTAGTTTTTATTCCGCATTTGCTGCTGCTAGCAGCTGGATTAAGCCCTTCTAATCCTGGATCTGTGATGTTGATCTAATTTGTTAGTAAGAGGGCCATGGTCCCTGGATGCAGCTGGGGGGCGTTCCAATACATTGAGAAAGGCTTGTCCCCACTGAGCTCTCCATTGGTGCTTCTGGGTGGCTCCAGGATGTCGTTCCTGCGTGGGCAGGTATGTAAACCTGGAGCAACCTTAGGTCCAGGTCCCCTGGCTGTTCAGACAATTTTGCCTGAGTGGGGCAAGAGGCGTTCTGGCCTGTGTCAAAGACAACTTGTCATGGAAACCAGCACACAGGGAAAATGACAATTTTAATGCTTTGTGAACCAATAAAAAGGAACACTTCTTCAACCAACTCCTTGCTCATGCACATTACTTGTTAAAAATGCAGAAGCTGAAGAAAAATAAGGCCTATTCTAATTCAAAGACCCTCATATAGGGGACCTGGGAAATATTGGACCTGCTTACAGGTTCCTGAAGATAAATGGGGAACAGAGATCTTTATGTAGTTCAGTCCTGTATCATTTACTTCACCTTGCAAAATGAATCGTATTTGGTCAGATGAGTGGAGCAACATGGTAATAAACTGCTTGATCTGATCACGCTCTTTCAGTTGTATATTTTGTCCTGTACACCATGTACAAACAAATAATAAGTTAGGAGGGGTAATTATGACCTAAAGGGTCATGTTTTGTGGGCACAACATGGAAGGTTCTTTGATGCGAATGAATAATCCAAATAATTTCCTACTTTGCCTAATATATCTTGACACCTTTTAAATTCAAGTTTGCATTCCTTGACAGGCGTAGGACTGGGCATCAGATAAATAATGCATGAATCAGTCATGTTATTTAGACATGTGTAAGATAGATTAGGACGTTGAGAGAAAATAACTGTGAATTAATATATTGAGTGCTCCATTGCATTCAAATAATAGCTAGAAAGACCTTCCAACTGTCTTAGAATACGAATTACACACCTGCACTGAGAGCTTTTAAGGTAGGTGTCCCTATAATTCCCTGTTTTCAGTGTCTAAGAGATGTTGGAATGTGCTATAGACAGCGTAATGGTGGCCTGTCTCACCTATCATTCTGAAGCTTTATATGAATTTCATTACTGTACTGAAACTTTTGTGCTGAGCTGGTGGGCAGACCTGCTGTTTGTTTGTTGAAAATAATGTCACTTGTCAAATCTTCTCTGATGTGTGTTTTCTCCATTGCTTATCCTGTTGATTGTGTCTCTGGACTTTTGTCAGGACAGAGCATTTTCCTCTGCGATCTCTGGCACTTGTGACACTTTCCTATACAGCTGTCATAAGTCTTATTAACTTGCCTGCTTTTTTCCACCTGAAAATATATCCTTTCTATTGACTAAATTCGACAATAAGAAGGAAAGTGTGTGGATTAGATTCCTAGTTTGAATCTTGGGCTCAGCTCCTGCCATTGTCCTTCTTCATGCCCAAGGTTTATTTTGAGTGTGCATTTTCTTATACACCTACCTCTAGCCTTCTGCAGTGCGAATTAAATTAAATCCATTTGTCAGAAGGCACCAAAAAGGGCTCTTGGTTGGCCACAGCCTTCCTCTTCCTGTCTCTCTACAAGGTCTGAGGAGCACTGGTAGAACTGTGACATGCCCATACCTGTGTGAACTTGTGATATATCTACAGCAGAGCTCTTTTTCACACAGATTTTTTTCCAAAAGGCAGTAAAGTAATGCAGGAAAATTAAATCATATTGTCACACTGACTACAGATGAGACACATGTGCAAGGCTGCCCAGTTTTCTATTACTGGGAAAAAGGTTCAAGATTGAGGTGCACAAAACAAGTTGTTTATGAGCTTTTTTGTGGCTTTTTCTTTATTTGATAGTGAAAACCAGTACAGTTCGAACTCATCTTTCCCAGGGGGTGATTAAGACCCGTAAGGAAACAGCAGGTTTCTGGGAAGAGGTTTGAAGAAGCAGGCCAGGGTGCCAATGCACAGTGCTATGGACTGGGATGAGCAAGTGCTCAGAGCTCCTGCTCACCAGCTGCATCCAAGAGGAGAGCTAACTTGCATTTGCCACCATGCACATGAGCAGTTCAGCTGCAGTTAAGCTGTAGTAGTCATACTGTGATTTCAGACCCTTGTTTACCACAGGACAATTTTTCTGTGTGTGACTGAGGGCACCTGTAATAGATCTGAATTCAGTAATTTCCAGAAAAAAACAGATGAATTCAATTTTATGTGCAGAGAAATGAATCAATATAGTTCTTTTTTTTTTTTTTTTAAATGAAATTGGTTTTGACATTGTTTAAACTAATGCTTCTGCTTTAAATTTTGTTTAGTTAAACCTCTTTTTTTTTTCTGCATTTAGGTAGCTGTCTGTAACAAAAATATTATTAAACACCTCCATTACTATGCAATCTCAGGACTTGAAGTTAAAGCAACATTGGCCTCCTCATGTTTTGCTGTTCTGGTTCCAAAACAAAACAGTAATAATTCCTCACGTGGCTTGAAGGATATTTGTTTCAGTGAGATTTGTTTTTACAGCTTTTACGTAAGCAGTTCTTTTGAACAAAATTGTTTGGAAAACAGTGTTTCAATCTGGAGGTGAAATAATAACATTTCATGCAAGCAGCATGGTGTTTCAAAAACTGTGTTAGCCACACAGAAGCTGCAAAATGTTTTACATTTAAATTTTTAGAAAAAGATTGCTCATGAGTGGAATTAAAATACAATTGTAAAATAAGAAAGCAATTAGAAAAAAACATTTTATTATCTTCTGCCCATGAGCCAGATGCCAGAAAATTCACTGAATTCAGTCTTACGTTATATCATGAAGTCAAAAGGTAAAAACAAGAAATGCAAGGAAAAGCTGAATCATTACTGATGAACTAGATAATAAGTGTTGCTCTATTTTCCATCAGAACTAGTAACTTTATCAGCTCTCACTTCCCAGCACCCTCTTCTACTCTTAAAATGCAGGACACATTTTGTGCGAGATTGTCCAATTGATTAAAATTGTCATGCTAAATATGGAATGTTCATTCTTAACTAGCATTTGTATTTGAAGGTTTCTGCTTCAGTTCTTAAATAGAGCTTATGTTTTTGACAGCTTCTCTCTTTTTTTTTTTTTTTTTTTTTCAAAAATAGCAGCTGGTCTAAGAAAGGATGTTATTTCTTTTCACAAACTTACTCACACTTTCAATATTTATTTTTTTTTTAAATTAGATTTTTCTTTGATGCTCTGTATAATAGGCCAAATTATTTCCTTCTTGAATATTCAAAACTAATCTTAACCCTTTCCTTCTCCCTCTTGCAGAAATACATTTATTTATTAGCATATCAGTGTACACCTCTTTATTAATGCACAACTCTTCGAGACAAGAATCTTGAGAAAGAAAGCCTGGATTTGCAATGGGTCCAATATGATTTTTAGAATAAGGAGGGCAAGATGAGGAAGGATACACATTGTCTACTATCTGCGGTAAAATTTAAGCCCAATAGCACTGCAGTTATAACCAGCTTACTTTTATTTTTCATGAGCTATTTCTTGTAGAGATTATGGTACTTATATTCTGAGATGGCTGGAGGCCCCCCAGCATCACCTGAGCTTGACACCGCTGGCACCCTATATGAGTGATGGTTCCATCCTTGGGGGATGCCATGTCTTGCCATATAAAACCTCCTGGGATGAATTAACTTCCTTCACTCCAGTCCTGCCAGCAAGTGCACATGAATTTAGGGGGCACAAACACACCCCGTAGACTCCATTTTTTGGGGCTTACCCACACATCACACTTATCTGTGTGAATCAAGGTGCACGGGTTACTGTCTCTCTGGATGAAGATGCAGCTGGAGAAGGTGCAGGACCTCTAGCTGCGGTTGCTATGGAAACACACCTGTATTTCACTTACTTGTCCAACTTTTAATCCCCTTTTCAAAAATACAGCAAATTACATGTTAAGGGAGTAAATGAAAGTAAAATTTTAGCTAACAAGGGTTATTTCCATGTGCTATAGGAGGACGTAACAGCATGTCAAACACCTCACAGGTTCAAGTCCAGAGGCTCTGTCTGAGCTGGGAGTAGGCCATGATGAAATTCTTTAGTAATCCTTTTTTAGAAGAAATGATAATATGTGAAAATCCAGCCAAACATACTTCTTCAGCTTCATAGAAATCTGTTACCTGTCAGAGAACCTTCTCTGATTTTTATTACTGCTGATGACTTCTACAAAATCAGTGTCCTCTTTCTTAAAAAAAAAGAAAAAGTTATTGCTATTGTGATATTAACATTTCTTCAGAAATGTATATTCTCATAATTTTTGTCAACTGTAAATGGAAATGCTGACTAAGAAGTTATATAGAGCATATATGAAGGGACAAAAGGGACAGGGGGTCTGACAGGGGGTCTGACAAAAAGTGTAGTTATAAACTTTTCTAGCTTAAATTATAAGGTATATGATAATGCATCCCAGTGTAATCATAATTCAAATTCCTCTCTAACCCCTCAGGAATTCCCAAACTTAGGCCCCCATCTCCATCTAGAGGGTTCATTTAGTACAAACAGGTTATAATCTGCTTTTAGAGATTCGAACACAGATGATCCCGCCTCTGAAAAATACTTAGTCCTTGGAAATAAAAGCAACTTAAAATGAGCTGCCAGTATACTCTGTATTAAAAATGTTAATGCAATCCTAGGATGTCTAACTCAGTGAGCAGTGAGGTGATTTCTATGTCAACATAAAGCAATGCTGAGGCTGGAGTGCTGAGTACAAAATCCACTGTTGTCACTATGAAAAGACTTTTGGAAAATGTAGAGGCAAGTAAAAGAACCCATCAGTTTATTTATGAAAGCAGGGAAAATGCCCCTTGCAGTGGAGATCTCTCAGTTTGCTAAGGGCACTGAATTGTAATTACTTCATTGGGGTGCATTAATATTTTCACTAAAAGAAAGTATGAGGACCTAAAATACTACCTACTGTGGCCTACAAAGGCACACAGTGAACTCATGGCTGGATGTGAGCAAACTGAGCAACTTGAGAGTAGAAATGAGAAACCCCTTTTTGAGTATGACAATGTTCAGCAGCTAAAGCAAATGACCAAGGGGAAGGCTAAAGGCATGTTGGTATGCAATACAGTTTTTGAGTAAAGCTACTAGAGCACAATAATTAAGATAAGCAGAAGGAAAATGACTGTAGAGAAATTTAGGATGTGTGTTTCCTAGACCACATAGACTTCTCAAACTCTAAGCTGCTTACAGGAATATTGTCCTTTGAGGCACAATAATTCATTGTTCATTGTAATTTTATTACTCTAGTTTCTCAATCAACCAAAAGTTAGTGACTATCATGTATTTTATTATAAACATTTTCCCCATTGTGGAGCATCAGTCTGAACTTTACGGAAGTCAAAAGAAAAAATGTTATTATTTAAGTAGTAATTTTTTCTATGCTTCCTTCATATGAAAATCATTTGCTAATAATGGAAGCTCATCTGACAATGATGAAAGAATGTTAACCAGCTGGAAAACTGCTGTAGATCAGAGCTTTAGTTAGATCCATATGGCAGTTAACAATAAATCACTTAGTTTCCCCTGTGCTACTTTTACACGAAGCAATAGCTTGGACCAAATTAAATATCATTCCAGTGTCCATGAGCAAAGAAGATTCCGTCACTCCTGTTCATCAGTGTTGTGCTAAGAAGCCGTAGTTGAACTCCTGTGCAGCCCTGCGAGCACCCCGAGTGTCTCCAATAAGGGTGGCATAAAGTGAAGAAACAACCCTGCAAGTTCCTGGGGCTAGGAACCTCCTTTGCTTCAGTCTGTGCCTGTTGGCCCTCATCCTATCATTGGGCATCATTGAAAGTAGTCTGGTCTCATCCTCTTGACATCTACCCTTGAGGTATTTGATGAGATCCTCTCTCAGCCTTCTCTTCTCCAGGCTGAACAGACCCAGCTCTCTCAGTCTTCCTCATAAGAAAGGTGCTCTAGGTCCCTAATCATCTTTGTAGCCCACCGCTGGACCCTCTCCAGTAATTCTTTATCTTTCTTAAACTGGGGAGCCCAGAACTGGATGCAGTATTCCAGATGTGGCCTCACCAGGGCAGAGTAGATAGGGAGGAGAACCTCTCTTGACCTGCTGGTCACACTCTTCTTAATACACCCCAGGATACCATTGATCTTCTTGGCCACAAGGGCACATTGTTGAGTCATGGTCAACCTGCTGTCAACCAGAACTCCCAAGTCCTTCTCTGCAGTGCTGCTTTCCAGAAGGTCTGCCCCTAACCTGTACTGGTGCCTGGGGTTATTCCTCCCCAGGTAATTTCCTAAGTGTAATTAACTGTCCATCAAGAAGGCTGTAAAATGCCCCACAGAGTGCACAGTCCTAAGAACATAGTGTTAGAAGTCAAACTAAGCCCAGTTTCAATCCCTTGTTTCCAGATTTCTGAGAGTTTTGGCCAGAACTGTAACAATCCTAGAAGCCGTAGCAACTGATAAGGGTATTTTATAGTGTTTTGTGCACCCACTGGTTTCTGAACCAGAGAAATAGGGGATCTTTTTGCTCTAGGAGAGGAAAAAACAAAAGAACCTGAAATACTGATTACTAGGCAGATTATACATCCCTATATAACATCCATTTACAAATGATGGCTTTATACAAAACCAGCCTGTTTGGAGAAAGTGGTTAAGTGTCTTGCACATCTTACAAAGTAGAATAGCAACTGGTCTTGTCTCAGAAAGATGACAAGAAATAAAACTTTGCCAATGCTTTTCTTACTATTCAGCAAAGAGCTTTGTGCGTTGATGTCAACAACTTACAAAATGAAAGGAAGCCACTTAATCACTGGCAATGTGTCTATTGTGCAGTGTGTAGAAAACATCTGTGAATATTCTCATCATTGACTTTGAAAATATCCATTATAAAGTAGGATGCACAATTACCTCTTAAGGTGACAAAGTGCTCAAGAACTCATAATCTTCCTGGAAACTGCATCTGAAAGGTCTTCAGTTCTTCAGGTTTTCTTGCATCTCATAAAAATACTTTATTAGGAAGATCATCAAGCATGTCCCATCATGATACTTGCAAGACTCATCTGTTTGAAGTCTAGTGGCCACCGTTATGCAACCTCAATGAAAGTACAGAGGTCACTGCAGCAGTAGACACTGAGTGCAATACAATGGAAGTATCGTTACACAATACCATTATGTAAATAAGTGCTGTATAGTGCTTTTCAAATACACTTCAAAGGAAGTTGGAGGAAATCTTAGAAGCTGAAAGATTTGAAAAGAAGTACAGGCAGAAGTTTGAAGTGCAATACTCTTGAACATACACATATGTCAGAATCTCACAAAGGCACTACTGGGTGGTCTAGGTGATCTAAAGAAAAAGATCAGGGAGGTAAGACTTCCATATCTCAAGTAAATGCAGTTACTTGTAAGAGATGAATGATTGATTCTAAGAGGATGTTCAGAGAAAAATTACTGAAGAATTTCAATGTGAAAGCTCTCCACAAATTTAATTATGTACAAACTGCAAGGGACAGAATGCCTCTAAGCACTATTTTGCAGGGCATTTTGTCCCCAAAGTGGAATTTAGCTGAAGATAGTACCACATTTCAAATTCTGGCCACAATAATCTAATTAATATGAGACAGTGTTTTAACAGCATGTGTTTGATCTTGAATATTCAGCAACTATTTTTACCCAGACTCACTGAAAAGCTGAAGTGAAAAACTGCAATTACATTTTAGTAACGTATAACTGCTCTCACCCAGCTACTTTATTCAGTCAGTGCATGAGAGCTACACTAATCATGCTGGCTGTTTGCTGTTGACATTTTCCGGCATTTGAGAGGAAAGTGCGGAAATTCTAAAGCTCAGAAGGGTTGAGGTAAACCTTAGCATGTGTTTATGCAGTTATAAATTCCAAGAAGTCACTTCCAGAAGGAAAACAGAGGTGGATTTGTGTTCTACTGCTTTTCTGTAAGGTGGTAGATAACCCATTGTACTATTGCTACTTCAGCAACTGTCTGTTGGGGAATCACAGAATGGTTTCAGTTAGAACAGATCTTTAAAGATCATTGGGTTCCAGCTCCTTGCCTTGGGCAGGGAGACCTTCCACTGGACCAGGCTGCTCAAAGCCCTATCCAGCCTGGCCTTGAACACTGCCAGGGATGGGGCACCCACAACTTCTCGGGGCAGCCTTTTCCAGTGCTTCACCACCCTCATTGTAAAAAATGTCTTCCTTGTATCTAATCTAAATCTACTGTCTTTTAGTTTAAAACCATCACCCCTTGTTCTGTCACCACAGGCTATGGTAAAAAGTCCCATCCATCTTTCTTATAAGCCGCTTTTATGTATTGAGAGGCTGCAATAAAGGTATTGCCAGAGCCTTTTCTTCTCCAGATTGAACAACACCAACTTTCTGAACTTTTCTTCATTAAGAGGGGTGTTTTATCCCTCTGATAATTTTTGTGGCTCTCCTCTGGTCTTGCTTTAGTAGGTCCATGTTCTGCAAAACTATACTTTTATCATTCTAATTGCAATTTTTTTTTAAAAATATTGATTTTAATAACATCAGTAGGCAAGTAACACTTTGAATACCACATATTATTTATATTAATCTTCCCACTGTCCACAAACTGCAAGCAATAAACAATTGGTTACAAACTGATTTGTGGAATTTTTTTCCCGCAATATTCTGTGGTCTTAAGGCTAGTGTACTGAAAAACACAATACCGAAGTATAGGCATTCAAAAACTATTTATATGAGAACCTTTGAGTAAGTAACAGCAGCAAATGGAGTGGTACCTGTGACTAAGAAGGGAATATTCATGGATTTGTTTTCTATTATTCATGCTCAAGTATCACTCACCAATATTCTGACAATTAATAAAAATGCCTTATGTTTACATAAAAAACTTACTAAAAGTATTTTTACCGTGTGTTTTAGCTTACTGGAAGTGGTAATCTCTATTGTGCCACCATTTGACTACTAGAAGTTTTCCTGTTGTGGTGCTTTGGGTGTGCTTGTTGGTTAAGGTCTGGAGTTTTCTCAAAAACAGACTTGGTTTATGCTACAGCAAAATGGTCTGTTTGAGAAAGAAGAAGAACTTTTATTAACTATGTCTAATATTTTCCCCTAATTTATTTAATCTGCACGGCATGTGTCTTCAATTCTTTTCTATAAACAGAAACTTTTAAACATTTATTTTTTAAATCAGATTATTTTGTTGAAAACCATTGTCTTTGGAGGAGTGGAAGGTGACAGTATTTGTAAAAAATGAACATTTTTTTACTATAGAGTCATCTGAGGATGACAAATCCTGCGCACATAGCTAGTTTTTATTGACAAGTTGTACATGTTAACAGTAGAGCTGACCAGGGGATAGTAGTTCTCTTTCGTAACACACTGAGGTTTCAATATGTTTATTTTAGATTGAGGGGAAAAAAAGATGTTCTTATTATTGGCATGAAATAAAACTGAAAACATGTCACTTTTGTATTGAAAGAGTCAGACTTCTGATTTTATACCTGTCTTGCACAAGAAATGGCCAGCAAGTCCTGCTCCTCAAAGTCTTCCCTGTAAATCATATATTTAAATGATTAAAAATATGCTTCTCTGAAGTATCTGAGGTAAAAAAGCACTCAAGCAAAAAATAAATATGTTGTTCTGTTTTAAACATTAAAGATTGTGTTGAAGATTTGTATACTTGAATACCTCATAATTTTTTTCAGTTGTATCAGTAGACCTAATAAAACATCTCTTATTACAAATACTACTTCTCTTATATTATTGTTCTTATGCTTGCATAGGAACAACTAACTAAGTTGAAATAAGAATCTGTTGACTTGC
This sequence comes from Streptopelia decaocto, assembly GCF_964273445.1. NCBI lineage: Eukaryota > Metazoa > Chordata > Aves > Columbiformes > Columbidae > Streptopelia > Streptopelia decaocto. The sequence goes on along the minus strand of NC_138656.1, from coordinate 55,404,030 downwards.
AAATATAGTTATGTTCTCAGTGAAGTCTGAATTGGTATATACATTAATGCTTTCTACTGTATAGCTGAAATAACTTTGAATTGCTGGCATGGCCTGTACTGCTGGAGTACTGATTTCACTACAGTGGCACATACTGAAAATGAGGAAAAAATGTTAAGGAAAACCCTAATCTTGAAAATACACACCTATTTAATCAGATATTTGCAATGACAGATTATTTATTCCTTCCCTCTCTTCCTCCGCCAAAAGGAAATTCAGCAAAATATCTTCTGTCTTTGTTTCCATCTTTCAATTAAACCCTCGTTTCCACTGTGAATCTTCCAACTCGACAATAGTAAAGACCATAAGAATAAAATTGAAGCATCATGATAGTCGTCAAACACTAAAGTTACTGAGCCGCTCATTCATCAAGAGAACGGTTAGATCTCAACAGTTCAGAGTTCACGTTTCAGACAAGAAAACAAAAGCAGGTGTGGGGCAGAGCTTAATTCAATGTCTAAATCTGTCACATCCATCTCTGAGACTCTGCTCTTGAGTTCAGTGCAAATGGAAAGGGCCAGGTCCTGTGCTGACAGGAGTCAGCAAGAGCTCAGCCAAATGTAAATGTATGGCACTGCATTACAATAGCTAAGGAAACTGCCTTAATGATGTTTAAATATCAGCCTGATTTTGAGACAAAGCAGTGAGAAGCATTTGACTTCATCCCAAGCATAATGCTGTGCACAGCTGTGTGTTTTTCCTGAGTGCAGACTGCAACGTCTTAATCATTTCACTTTGCTTAAAATGGGCTGTATTTGTCTTCAAAAAATTATACAGACAAATGACATGGATGTTTGAGCTAGAAATTGTGTCCAGACAGCAGACACCCAATGTGTGGCCACTGTCTGAACAGACCAGTCATTTCATTAAAAAGGGCTTAAAGATTTATATCTCATTCTTCTCCCATCTTTCTCTTGGTGACTAACCGCTGTAGCAAAGAAGAACTAAGAAAAAAGGAATTGGGAGAAGAGAGAAAGGAGACTCTACAATGACCAGATACTTACTCTAGACTGTACCTTTGTCTGCAATTGCCTCCACTGCTGCTGTCTGTAGTGACATCCAACCTCTGTTCCCTCTTTCCTGAAGGGAGGACACTGTAAATATAAAGTTTCTGGGGAAATTTTCCCACAGTTTACTACTCATATGCTGGTGGTACTCTGAGTTTGCTGTTGAGCTGGATGATACCTCTTCAAAACATATAATCTACATTCTTTCCTCATTTCATTCTTTTAGGGCCATTTGGGGATGCTCCATTTGGCCATTTCCGTGGTGATACTGTAACGTGACGAACACTGGCTCTTCCCACACTACACTGTCTTAGGACAGATCAGAGTGCCCCAAGTGCTCAGTATGCTGAACCACAGACAGCCAGAAGCCTTTGCTAGTCTTCAAGTGGTCACAGAGCACCTCCTCATGCTTCCCAGCACATTCTAGGGTGCCTCCTGCACTCTGCTCTTGCCTCAGCCAGTACCTGGTTGAGGGGGACAGGCTGCACAGGATGATGGTAGACCTACAAGAATCAGGAAACTGTTTCTTTCCAGTGACCAGCACAAAACTCATGCTTTTTGAGACAGGTCATTTGTAGTAGTCAACACTTTGACCTGACACCATAAGCTGCAGATTTTAAGTACTGAGCAGTCGTTACCTATCTCTTCAGGTTATCTAAGGCTGTACTGGAAGCTGCAATAGGGTACAAGCAGTTGCTGCCCTCTGATTCAGCTGTCCTGAGCATGAAGCTCACTCCTGTGCTCCAAGGGCCAAGTAACATCGCTGAGTATTTTCTGTTCATCTTCCAACTTTGGAGTTACTGGGGCATGGATTCATTTTTATAAAGGTAACCAAGAGGGCAGCAAGCCTTTGGGTAAGTTGTGGCCAATGTAAAAAAAAAACCAAAACACAGAACTTTAAGATTTTCACAGCTGCTGAAACATCAATGTCTCGTCTGGGAAGTTATGACCATATAAAAAAAGGCTATCTAGAGAAACAGGTTTTTTTCACTTTTCTGTCTCGTGGGCTAGCTTCTGGGTACAACACAACACACTTTCTTTGACTTTAAGCACTTTTGAATTTATTTTAACAAGCTGTTTTACCAGTGACAATGTTGCTTTCTGCTCAGATTTGCTATGAACAACGAAATGCACAGCAACATCTGAAAACAGAGCAAAATTTGTAATTGCTGCCAGTACAGCAATTCCATAAGCTTCACTGCAACTCATACATCTTTTTGTTGACATTTTTTCTCTCCCTGGATCGGTGCATCAGAAGCAATTTAATGATTGCAGCATCTCCAGCATGACTGAGATCTGGAAGCATTCACCTGTATATCCATTATGTTTTCTTTCTTTGAAATTGTTTCAGCATCATTAGTGGATCATAGCATAAAACCGTTACTGTTGCATGAGGCTTTAGCAAGACGGAATTTCAATTTCTGAAGTTTCAAAATTTGAGATATGGGATTAACTGTTTAGAAAGTATTTTTGAACTCATTGAAATTGTCCTGGGTGGGGGGAAAAAAACAAAAAGAAAATCTGCACATCCTGTAGAAATCTCTTGTATCCTTCTGTTTTCATGCTCCCTTTTCCAAACAAATTTTGGAATGTTTTATATTGTTTTAATAATAATATATTTTAAACTTTCTAAAAGAACACTTTAGAAATAAATGTTTAATGTATATGTTATATATATATATGTTTTAATAAATATTTTAAACTTTCTAAAACACGATGGATTGGAATCACCTTCCAGTGAATGTTCAGCAAGTTCTCTTACACTGTAATCATGTTTCTGGTCAGTAACCTCTCTTGTATAAGGAGGAGGACTCTAAACTCTTTAAGTCTGTCTCTGCCTTGTGGCCTGGAGTGTGCACCCAGATGACTTTTGGACACAGACTGATATGGGGGTGTATGTCATACCTCATTCATGAGGTAGCCTGAGATGTGATGCTTCCTCTTTATGCCTCTGGTTTAGGCCAGTGTTCACCTTTGCTTATACTTCTTTTACTCTCTGAGCTGACATTTTGTGGCAATTCTCTCATGATACCTACTTTTACTTTTCTTATTTTATTGACCCCAGATGAATAACTTGGCTGTTTTTTATTTTTTCTGTCATTATGTTACTCATGGCACAGTTATTCTTGCTGTAGGCTGCTCAGTAGGCTGATTAAAGGCTAATCATGGTGAACTCAAAGACCCAGCAAAGACTGGAGGAACAAAGACAGGCAGTGGAACCCTAAAAACCTAACCAGTGGAAATGGACCACTCAGCTACTCTCTAAGACCATCCAAGTGATGTGGAAAAGATTGTCCCTAGAGTGAAACCCATCCAGATGAGACAGTGGGGAAAGACCAAGGCTGGGGAAAAGGAGGGATCAAGGTGGACCGAGGAGGAACAAAAGTGGAAAAAAAACCCCAAAAAACAAAGAAAAGGGGAACGGGCCAACTGAGTGTAACGGTCAGCAGCTTGTTTGACAGAGCCCTGCAGCTTGATCAGCACAGTCTGCCCTCTGTTTTGCTTAAATCTGATTTCTGACTGACTTCTGTGTGGTTGTGCTCTCTGCTTAGTGTGTGTATGCATGAACACTAACAAACCTTAATCCACACTAGCTGGTGAAGACCAGAGGTCTGTGTGCCAGCAGCTGGAGTGAGCCATGAAACTCAGGAGCTTGTGGTGCGAGCAAGTGGAGCAGGGCAGGAGCACTGGGGTCTGCTCCTGGAGAGACTGAGGATCTAAGGCCAACAGTAGCAGTGACCCATATATCATGTGTGCTATATTGCACTAGCAGACTCCAGTCCTGATTAGCAGGAGAGGAGGAACAGGACTGGGCCACCTGTGGTCTTCATGTTCATCTGAAGGCCATGTGCATGCAGGTGGGTGCTGGGGAAGGCAGGACTTTGTCTCTGCATCGACCTGTGTAGCTGGATGGATTTGGAGTGTGAGTGTACACATACAGTCATCAAGGAGTGGGTGCTCAGCATCTCTACTGCCTGCAGCCTGGGTCAGGGAACTGCAGCAGCCTCACATCCATGGGGCTGGCAAAGGAGGAGACACCCCTGGCTCCCAGTGCCAATCAGGTCACCTCTAACACAAAGTTTTTCTCTCACCAAAACCCATGAACACCATTAACTTTGATGGATTCCTTGCCACCTTCTGTCTGTCTTCACTCCTAACTCACTTTTACCTGTCATTCTCTGTGGAGGGCACTCCCTGATTTGTGGCCTTCTTACTGTCCTGCTGTGGTGTCTAATCCTGTCTTTCAAATCACTATCTAATCTATCTTATATTCTTACTGTTCTTTCTTCCTTCTTTTTTGTTTTTGAAGGAAACTGCTGAGGCTAACCATTTGAATAAATATGTCTATTAAGGAAAAGAAAGAAGAAGCAAACCTCTGCTGAGGCTCCTTGACTATTCCCTGTATCCACAACAACTTCTTGGAATACTATAATTTTCTGGGGTTTTTTAATTTTGTTTCTAATTCTCATTCAAATTCCTTAGCATCACCTAGGTACAGCTGTACTTTTGAACTGCACACTGCAATATACAGAAAGAATGCACTCAATCTTACTTAACTGGGCTCCTTCTCAGCTGTTCAAAAGCCAAATTCCAGCTTTCCAGGAGCAGTAATGTGCACATTTCCCTGTAAATCAATTTAAATAGTTTACCTTTGATAGACAAGCAAAGTCTGAAATGGAAAGTTAACATCTAACAAGGATATCTATTGCCTTTAAGAAGAAAGGGAATCCTGGATACACGTCAGCCCTTGTAAATGGATTTATTCACAGAAACAGCATGGCATAAAAATGAAAGATATAAGACTCGTGACTAAGTGAAAAAAAATAAAAAGGTGATCTGGATATGTTCAGGAGAAACCTGCCTGTGATGAGAACTTTTTTAATGCTTGACCATTTAAATCAGATTCTGTATATTCATAGGGAAATATAAGATTGTTCAGCAAACTCATTGAAAGATATGGGGGTCACATGAATTAAGTAAAGGGTGTCAGACTTTTGTGTAAAATTCTCAATCAGATGTCAAGAAACTTTATTTTCTGCCTGGGGGCTAAATTGCAGCATTTTGCTCCAGTGATTAGTTCCAGTGACTAGACACAAAGTTAGTTTTATGAAGCTTGGACTACAAGGTCCTGAAGGGAAGAGACAGAAGGGCTTGAAACCCTGCTGGATCTGTGAGAGAATAAATAATTGTAAGACTCTGGGACTCCACACCAGGAATTTAATTGAATGCATCAGCTTCTCTCAGAAACGATAACAGGAGTCCATAAGAAGATAATGCCTTTCAGATACATCTGTCAGAATTTCTAGAACAAGATTGCCCCTGACCGTGATTTGCTCTGTATGGAAAAAGGTATATGTATGCTTTCTTCTGACTCTTTAAAGTGGTTCTAATGTATCTGACTTTATATCTTAGAAAACTCACTGTGAGGGAAGCTATCAAAGTCAGAATCAAAAGCAATTAGCAAAGATACTGCATTTCAGCATGCTCATAAATCATCTCCATCTGCTTAGTAGGATGTTGATATTGTAATCTATTTTTTTTACCTCTTCTTCTTAGACTAACACATAAATTTTGTTTATTATTTGGGAGTTGTTATTAACTTATGTTTATGTTCCCTGAAAAACTTGTTCCATTCTGATCACATTAAACAATTTGATTGGAAAAATAAACAGGACAATAAAGAGTCAGAAGAGGAAGGCTGTAAATGTGAAAGAAAGGCAAAGGAGGGATTGAGAGTGACACAGACTTAGAAGGGGAGAAGGAAAACTAGAACAGAGGAAAAAAAAAAGAGTTGAAGAAAGAGAAGATCAAATTCCTTAAATAGACAGAAAGAAAAAGTCATCCAAGCAGAGTCAGAGGAATGAAATCAGAGTCCCAGAAAAGCACATGGGAGAAGTCTGGAAGAAATGTAAAAAGACAGAAAATTACCAAACTTCTCATTTAAAACAACTTTCACATGAAAGCTGTAAATGTGATGTTTCACACAAATTCAGCTGAATGACATCAAAAGCCAAAAGGGCTAGTTTGATGATCTTGATAATCTCTTCACTATAAATTGTTGTTTTTCATGAGTGACTTTAATACCTTTATGGAAAAAAGACAAATATATTAATTTAAAACATTTTTAGTAGAAGCTCCTCCCATTAGTTTGATCACAACTTTTTTATTTCCATAAGCTGCTGCAAATCTTTAACAGTTAATTTATTTTGATCCATTTAGTTGGTCCGGTTTCAACCATTCTCTTTATTTTGACCAGAATTTATGGACATTGGTTTGAAAGGTGTACAATTACCCAGTCAACCTAGCTAGCCTCTAAAAGGGATGACTCAAATGTTGCATATCTCCAGCACTCTGGGTTCTCCAGAAGGTTCAAAGACCTACCAAAGGTCCCCCTGCTCCTGACTCAGAAAGCTCACTGGCTGCCACTTCAAAGCTCCTCGTATGGGCCCTCATGCTGTCTTAGTCATCATTGCTCTTGTATCATACTGATTTACTATTAAATTACTGTCTTTGTCTTCTAGTATTTTTGTCAAATGCAGAACATAAATATGGAATATTTCTTTCATTCGACTGACAGTTCTATAATTTCTATTTGTTGTGGCAATTTACACTGATAAAAATTTTCTTTCTCTTAAACGTAAATATCTTTTATTCTTTTTACTCTGTTTCCTTAGATTTTTTTTCTTTTTGTGTGAATTCACTACAGCTATGAGGCTTAAATAGTTCTAATTTTAATTCCCAGTTAAGCAGATTAAGCAAACTGAAGTGTGCATATGTTCACATTCTGATAGCCACCACTACCCTCTTTCTTCATTCTGAAATAAATCCTTTGCTTCAGTTTTTGCTGCAAAGAAGTGGATGTTTTTTGTGTGTAGCAAGATTAATTTTATAATTCCCTTGTCATGCATTCCCTTTATAGAATGACCAGAATCAATCTTTCAGCTGCATTTTGTAAGAGAGTAAGGATGGGAAATTGCTCAGGTTTGTGAGCTGGAAAAAAAAAAAAAAAAAAGCTCATGCAAAAAAAAGTATGGATAAAAAATCCTTTGGCATAGTAAAAACATGGGGCACCTTTTGGGGCAGAATGAGAAGGAATAACGAACTTTTTCATGGAAATGTCTCTGACAGAGATACCCATGTCTTGAAGGTGAACAAGGGTGTGTCATTATTTCTTGGGCTCATGTGGCATCAGGTTCAGACATGTGTAGCCCCCTGGTGAATTCAGGAGCTATCCTTGTCCACCCTTCCTTGAAAACACTGTGTTGTTAGGCTTAGTGAAGTGAGTATTTCAAGACTAGTGTGGGAAGAAGGGTGGGGGCAAGTGGGATAAGCTGCACTTCACTCATTGCTGCCAACTTGTGCCCCACCTGCAGGAGGGAAAAGTTGCTGTGTGGATTGGTTTTGGCTACAAAAAGAGTTGAAGGCAAGTCATTTGGAGCACAAGGTGACTGCTCATTCCCAGTCAGCAGAACAGGGAAAACTGCTCTTACTGGCATAAGCAAGGCAAATCTGAGGCTATTCTTAACTTCTGCTGTGAGATACACAAGAGGAGATGCATGAGAAGCTTGGAGTTTTTCTTCTTTTTCTTTCCAACATCAGCATCAAAACCTGTTAATGTTCTAAACTATCATTTTAAAGGGGATACTTATTGATGCTTCTAATAACTGTTTATTTATTTTCTTTGCATTTTTTTGACCAAAAAAATCACAAACCCAACTGACTAATAAAGAGGTAGAGTGTAAATGTAAGTCTCCTGCTGCCTAATAGCTTATCTACAGAGTAATATTCCTGCTACTGAATCTCTCAGGCAATTACAGGATATAATTACATGTGCCGATGAAGGAATCAAGTACCTAGTACATAAAGAGGGAGTGAAAAGTGCTATGGCCTTGCAATAAAGGACTTCCAGAGTTTTAGCTGTGTAAACTGTTCTTTTAGAACAAGTTGTCATAAAAAAAGCAATTAGCATAATTTCTCATTCTCTTTAAATAGAAAGACCTGCATGACATTTACAATGTGCCCAAGCAGCTGTACTATAGTGACTCAAGAAGTGAAATAGAGGTGTTTATGTTACTTTATGTTAAATATGTCAGTTTCAATTTGAAATGGAAATGAATACAACCCACCTATGATATTAATACATTTAGTGTTGTAGCAAATAAGTAGGTAGATTTGGCACACCTTTTTGGATGCTAGAAAAAGTGATTTCCAGTAAATTTGGCATAAAAGCAAATTAATCACATGTCATTGTTGTTGCCAGAGTACAGAAAAGTCTTATTTTTTCTTCTGAAACATGAAATAAGACTGGATGAGATAAAAATTGCACTGATAGTGAGAAAGAAAACAGTTTTGGATGAGTAGAGCATTGCTTGTAGCAGTAGAGTATCATATCTCAAATGCAGCCATGGGTAGTTTCCAAAATACAATGTACCATTTGTGAGGAAGAGGGTAGCATAAGCCAGCTGGGAGAGGGGACAGAAGAAAAAGTAATTTGGAAAACAGTGGCATACAGCAAATGATTCCTGTTACAACTTTCTGGATTTCACTAGGTTATTTCTAACAATGAATAGTCCTAAAATCTTAAGACCAGAGAAGGTTCACTCTGCAGAAAATACAACATGGGCTTGTGAACTTTGTCTCTTTCCTCAAAATCCAGATGGTCTGTTGAGTGAGAGACTGAGATGGATGGACCAGTTAGGCGTTCATGTCTGTGTAGCTCTTTTCACCTGCACTATTTTAAAATAGAGTCTAAGTTCTCCCAGAACCGGAAACACTGGTGCCAGTTAAGTATTTTTTCTTGACACATCTGTCTGTAAAGTAAGGTCAGTACAGTATAATGAGAAACCTTCAACCCTGAATGGGTAGGCAGCAAGCAACTTCCAAACATATACCACACCAAATACTCATGGAGATTGAAAGGCTGACAGAACAGATAGCATGACACTGTAGGTCAGGGATGTCAAACTCATTTTCACTGGGAGCCACATCAGCCTTGTGGTTGCCTGTAACTACTCCTACATTTATACAGTCCTAAAATTACATTTGGCCCTTCAAAGGCAACCGTGAGGCTGATGTGGTGCCTGGTGAAAATAAGTATGCCATCCCTGCTGTAGGTCATCCAGCTTTGATAAATAAGCAGAACAACCTTAAATAAAGAGACAGGGCAAAACGATTAGTCAAGGTCTGACTACTAGAAACACAGTAATCTATCACTTGATGAGGAGGCTTTGATCACCTGATGAAGCTGATTAGCAAATGTGGCAGTTGCACACCCCCCTCTCTCTCCCTTCCCCCCTTATTTCGGTGTGGAAGGTGCGTGCACACCCCCACTCTCTTCCCCAACACCTCCTGCCTCTCCTGCTATGGGGCAAGTTAACAGCTCCTTTTGTTTAATGGTATGTCAGTTAGCTAGGAGAAGGAAAGAGGTGCCAGAGAGTCAGGAAGTTTCTGTGTGCTCACAGACAAAGTGGAGGGGTGCCAAGAAGTTTCTGGGTGCCCATAGCCAGAGTGGGGGGAGCAGAGAAGCTTCTAGACTGCCCACAGCCAGATCTGACACGACTTTAAATGGGGTCCGCCGAGGCTGCCTTTTGTGTGGTCCTCTCGGAGTTTGGGCCAAATGCTGCCTCCGAGAGCCCTCCCGGGACTGGGACACTGTCTAAGGTAACCTCCCGAAAGAAAAATGGGACTGCCTCATCTTCATGTGTGGGTGAGTGATAACTTAGAGATTTCCTCGCCAGATAAGCGAATGTATTAAATAATTCCTCGTCACTTGGGCGGGTGTTTTCCTCACGTAGGAAACAATTATTCTGCAAATATAATAGACTCAGGCAAGATCTATAAGCAAAACAATTTTAACAACGATATTGCAACACCAGGTGTTCTACCTAAAGGTAGGCACACCAAATAGGGCAAAAAGCCCCTGCTTATATCCCCCCAAAATCCCAGCCACAATTTCCCTCCCCTGTTCCCCATTGGTTGGGTACTTCAGGGTTTCCAGACTGTCCCAATGCATACAATACCTTCCCCTTATCAATCTGTTTAAGATATGGGTTCCTGGTTCTTTGGCTACACTTCCCCGTAAATTAACTTGTCAATACCGGTATTGGTATGTATACAGGTGTCAGTACATATTCCGGGAAGAGACTGTGTATTACATTAAGAATTCATAGTCTGATGTCTCTCGGTCCTTCCCCCCTGCTGGGGTCAGACACCAGGTCCTCAGTTATGTAAAAACAACAGTTCTTCATTAAATGTTCCTTACATTCACTAGACATGTGAGTGTATTCCGCGTTTAAATATAAGCACGTGTGTTTTCTTTAATAATTCCTTGCCAGATTCAGGCAAGCATATATCCTTAATACAATTTCTCACTAAACACGCGGGTGTATTTTTCCTGGAGTCAGGGACAGCTCTGGCATTGTTTTTGGTGACCCACATGCATGCACACTATGGATCGCCATTATTCTTATTTGCTGTACCCCAATAATTTCCTCAAAGTTGATATCTGAATCTGTATTTTATGTTATCGGAGTAACTGATTGTATAAACCCCGTTTCTAATTGGTTGTTTTCCTGGACTTTCACAGACTTTCCTGGACAGAATAAAAGGCTGTTATGGACCTTGTTGTCCACCTAAAACTAACTTTGGGGTCCCTCCATTACACAAATATTCTGACAAAGTTATAAAAGTGCCTCCCTTCCCCTCCTTTAGTAAACCTCTGGTGAGGAACAGCAGGAGAAGAGTAGAGCTGATGGAGAAGCTGCAGAAAGCCTTCATCTGGCCAAGTCTCCAGAGCAGGTGGAAAAGAGACAGAAAGAATGGTGACAGGTGTGTTTATCTTCTGTTATTTACTTATCTTCTGTTATTTACTCTTCACTGTCTTTCTCAAGAATAACTTTTCAGAAAATCTATGCAAAACGTATTGATGTGATGTGATGTGCTTTACCTCCTGCATATCTCTGAGGAGACAGCCTTTGAATTCACAGACCCCTGAGTCTCATGCCATGATTTCCCAAGTATCAACACTGGACATTAGACACTCTGTGGGATTTCAGATATCAGGTAGGGAGAGCACCCTGCCTGTGCAAGCTTGGGCACTTACCTGTGGTTATAAGGTCTGACTCCTCTCATAGTAAAAGGAAGCAAGATCTATTCTGTGAGAAGGTCCTTAGCTTTTGAAAACATTATAGTTTTTCACATGGACTTTGAGCTGCTGCTTGCCTAACTCCCACCAGTGTCTTCTGTGTCCTTAGATAAGGAGGATTCAAAAGGATCTCTGGATTACGTTTTAGGCTCATTTGGCTTCATTGGGAGGATCCACTTGCTTATTAATTGGAAAGCATGCTTGGTTCTGGCTCCCCTTCTGACAGTCAGCTGACTATAAATATAGGGCTCTTTCAACTGGAAACCAGAAGTCATTTTCTGGAAATGAGGGCAGTTGCAGCAGTTTAAATCCCTTTGTAGAAACTGAATTCTTTCTGCCCAGATTCTACTTCATAGTAACAGTATTGAGAGCAAAATTAAAGTTTAGTTTAGATTACTAAGAGACAAGCACTATCCCTGAAAAGTTTAGAACAGAACAGACTATTTTGGGAAGGAAACTACAATGATCATCTAGTCCAACAGCCTGACCAATTCAGGGCTGACCAAGTTACAGGCTGTTATTAAAGGTATTGTCCAAATGCCTCTTAAACACTGACAGGCTTGGGGCATCAAACACCTCTCTAGGAAGCCTGTCCCAGTGTTTTGTCAACCTCTTGGTAAAGAAATGTTTCCTAATGTCCAGTCTAAACCTCTCCTGGAGCAGTTTTGAACCATAAAACACTGTGCTGAAACCATACCAGGAAGTCAGCAGCCTTGAAAGAGCAAAGCCAAAAATACTGCAGCAGCTGCCCAGTTGATCATCTTGTACATATTCAAATCTGCGCAGACCTGGCATTTAGTACAAAAATAACCATTTCCCAGTTTATTCACAATTACACGGGGGAGTTGGGTAAACTTTGCAATGTGTGTTTGTAAATAAACCTCTCTACCCCTGGAGAGAAGCATTCCTAATAAGTAATTAATTGAAGATTAAGTTCTACATCTTGAAAATATTACAATTTTGCAGGAGCTGGCCATTATCTATATCCTGTGTTACTTCCATGTTTGTCTCATTTGTTTAAGCAGTCACCATTTTGAATCCAAATCACAGTATGTGTTCTGGGATCGGTACCTTTTCTAACCTTATTGTACAATGGCAATTACCTTCTTAATTGTCACACAAGGAAAGTAAGTTGCATTTTTGAGCAGTGACACTGCACAAAAACTGCACGATCTCAGGATTGAAAGATAGTCTTGCTATTACAAATAGACTTTTCATTAACTTTGCTTTCCTTTGCACCAGGGTATTTCTCAGGCACCAGGCATCTTGTTCTTTCTGTTTACTGCTCACAACTTTGCTTCTTGTATGTGACTTCTCTTTTGCAAATCTATTTAAAAATCATTCTCTATGTCCCAAACACAACTGTTTTCTGTTACCTATTAGGCTGTAGTGTGTATTGCTTTGTCCCTTGTTTCTGCTCTGTCTCTATTTTTCTTGAAGCAGCATGTTGGTCCATGGTTAAAAGAGGAGGACAGAACTGCCAAGTCCAGTGTTTTCCCTTTCATTTATCTGGTCAGAATTCCCTCCTTAACATTTCTCTTTACCTATGAGGATCAGTTTGTATAAGAAAAATACAGGCTGTGTGATGATGAAGACATGAATTTTACCTAGTGACCTCCAAGAGCTGACCAGGAATGTACTTGACTACAGGTACCAAAGGAACAGCCCTTTCCCTATTAGTAATGCCTGTGTGCTCAGACTTGTACACTTCTTCCTATTTTCTTCTTTTTTCAAAGTCCATGTTAAAAACAGGGAAGTGGATGATCTAAGATTTCAGAATTCTCCTTTTTTTCAGGCAATGATGCCTTAGCCCAAAATATGTTTGTGCATAAGGCTGTAAAGCCATTTCTGACAGAAGAACCAACAGCTGGTTAGTACAAGTAAGGGACAGATCTCATTGAAGTCAATAGGACCATGGTATTCTGCATCTCAGTTTTTATGCACAAATTACTCTAAGAACACCAGTGTAATATCTGAGTATTGTGCCTTTGCTTAATCTTTTTTTTGTTTTGTTTTAAAGTATTCTTTTCCAAGCTCAGCTGAAGTTCAAAACCATTGAGCTATCCTTTTATAGCTGTCAAGGACTTGAAGGATAACTAATTTTTAGTTCTGGTAACCTGAGGACAATGATCAGCCGTTTCAAAGACTGTGTGTGCTTTTGTGTCTGAGACTGTGCAGGAAACTCTTCTATTCTGTCAGTTCCAACACCATCTGCTTCTCTGGAAAATAAAAAAACCAGCCCTCAAGTGTATTAAGAAATGATGAAAATACGTTGGATAAAAAAGGGTAAATGATGGATTCAGAGTACAGTCAGATCAGAATGTTTACTCTGAAGGGCTATCCTAGTGTTTGAAGTCCTAATCAAAGCTGATGCTACAATTTATGTCTAATGTCAGTGCAATATATGCACTGCAATAATATATGAAATAAAAAATATCTGTACAACATTATATGACAGATATTCCACTTTGACCTTAATAAGTAAGTAAGCAATAGACGTAGAGAATCCATTCATAATAGATTCTGGGATGTACACTTATTTCTTAGCTTTTAATCTGGAAGACTGTCTTTGTTTTCTTGTAAAGGATTTTGAAGACTGAAGCATCTCTGTATCACAATGGAAGATAGCCATCTAGAATGAGACAATATGATTAAATGACAGCAAAGGTTACTGTGTAGTCAGAAGGCCTGTTCTCCTTATTTATATGAAATATATATTTTATGGAAAGCCAATTTTTTAACCTTTTTCAGTCCTTTTAGACTAAATTAGGTTACCAGGTATTTACCTCTTCTCATCAAAGGCATTATTCAAAACAAACTTTATTTTCAATCTGCAAAACTCCTTCTGTCCTACCCTGAATTACCCCCTCATCCCATGGATCACTTTGAGATATTTCTTGCTTTACCATTTTCATTTATCCTTAAAATTCATTTCCTTTTGTTTGTTGTTATGACTGGCTCTCTTTTGTGCTGTTCCTTCAGCATTTCTGCCTGATTTCCACTCACTTCACATTTGTTATTCTTATCTGATGATTTCAGTGACCAGCTCTTGCATCAAACAATCAAAACCTCTTTTGCTGTGTAGCTAGATATTTCTTCTTCTATTTGTTTGAAACTTCTTGAATATCTTCACTCTAAATGAATGCACTCATGACTCCCAGCCTCCTGCTTTACCCCAAATGTATTTCTTTGATGTATCCTTCAGTCTTACTTCAGCTAAGGCTTTCTACAACTATGTACACAGAGCCTGTATGGTGAAATATAGTCTATGAAGTGTGGCAGTCCAGAGGAATGACGAAACATTGAACTTAGGGCTTGTCTGAAGCTGTTTGTTCCAGCTGCATGTGGCAGATTCAGGGCTAGAGAGAAGTAACACTCGTACTTTACAGCACAGGCCCGTGTCATGAGTCCTTTCTCTGCCTCTGCATAGCAAGTGTGTGCACTGACATATTCTTCAGACTTGTTGCAAAGCTGTGTATTCATGGACAGCATATCTGCATATCTGCTTACTTCGAGTGTGCATATCTGCTTACTACTAGTGTGCATGGAAGGGTTCCCTTGCATGTGCATTTGATGACTGTGGCCTCTTCATATATCACTATCTGCATGAGACCCAGAGTCTGTGTAAGCCTCCAAAGGCAGCCTTTCTTTCCATGATGCCTGTAACGATTTCCTACAGAGTACCATAACAGTTGAAACATCTCCCAGAAGGCAGAAGACCAAGACAAAGTATCTTTCTCTGAAGAAGTCAAAACCCGTGTCTCTTGCATTCAGGAAAGCAGCCTATCTGCTGGCATGGATTAGGACAGAATCTGGTTTTCCTTTGAAAGCTGTTCTGGTAACAGGACATTGTTGGACACAGAGAGAACACAGTAAAAAAAGACTGTCAATGTCACCTACCCCTCTGGCAGAGGAATTTTCTGGGTGTTAGTCCCTGTCATGAAAATTTCCATCTTTTTATCCATTGACTGAGAAAAGGAATTCCATTTCCCTGTCTTTTGAGGGTTTAAAAGCCTTAGCTTTTGTTTATCCTTTGCTTTTTACTGTTATGGCTAACTACATTGGAGTCCTCAGTCAGTCTTGTATGAACTACAGCACCCAAAGGAAGAATTGAATCCAGTCAGTGAGTGCTTTTGGCACAGGGGTTGCCATAATGTGGCAAGCAGACTGAGGAGGAGACCTGCAGGATTCAGCCCTTGCACTGCAAAGGAAGGAGACAGTTTTGACCAAAAATTGTTAGCCTTGCATGTACTTCACAGGATACCCTTGTGCAGATCTGTGTGCAGATTGCAAATCTGTGGGACCATGGTGCAGTTTTCTCCTGACCTGCTTTCTGTGGAAATGGGGCACAGTGGGGAGAATTATTGTGTAGTGGGATTTTGCCCAAGGACAGGGTGAGAGTGCAACTGCAGCATGCAGCCAGGCCCTGAAACAGGAAGGCACTCAATGGTCACAGCTAGAAATGAAGGAAGAGGACAGAGGGCTACAGCTGTGCCATGCTGCATTCATTTTAAAAACCTTAATTTTTAATTGAATGTAAATCCCAGCACATTTTGGTACTCAGCTTCTTATCATTTAATGACAGTTGTTTGAAGTAACAAATGGTTCTGGTCTGCTCTGACCCACAGGTCCTGTCTATATTCTCACATAGGACTTCAAAGCTGCTTATGCCTGTCTGCATTTCCCTTTTATAGACCATGCCTTAAATAGGTATGCAGTTGTGCAGTCAGTGGAAGCCCTCTCTTTTGGGGCTTTCAATATGCTTTTGTCACAGACAGTCAAGCAGCTGATGTTTGGTAATGTTGGCAAGAGGTTTTTCTCTCCCATTACAGCAGAGCAGTGGCACGTTCAAAAGCTGAGCCTGAGGCTCTGCTGAATAAAAGGCCTCATTGGTGCCACAGCCAATCACTTTTCTATATGGCTGTCTGTCATATAGCAGTCTGATGAATTCTGTCACTTCCTGTCGGTTTACAGCATGGATGTTGGAAACACACAGGCTTACAAATATTTCCAGATCCAAGTCAACAGCAGTAAATCTTCCACAAATGTGTTTACCGTGTTTAAAGGAGCTGTGCATGTTTCTAAGCTCCTGTAAAGCCATGTGCCCTTTTTCTCTGTAGATATACAAAATGTTTCTCAGACTCTTACAGGTGGTTTTGGCTTAGCTTGCCAAGAAACAGTAGTACATGCCTAAGATCTGTGCTCACTGTAAAGTGTGTTCTTGGTGACTTATTGTCATCCCTCTCTCCTCCTGTGAGAGACGGAAACTCAGAACAGCTGGAGCTTAGCCCTTGTGCTCTGTTACCCTTAGCAGCTCAGAATATTTGCTGTCGTTCAGACCACCTCACCTTGCACTTTACTTGTCTGGATACACATACAAACTGAACTCAGTTTTGGGAGAAGGATAAATGATAAACAAAAGAAATCAAATCGGGCCGCAAAGGCTGGTTTTGTTATGTCACTAGCAAAAGTTTATGGGAGCAAGGTGAAAGGAAGCATGTAACAGGTTTGTTTCCATGATCCATTCATAATGACTTTTTTTTTTTTTGAACCTTGGAGAAAGACCAGTCTAGCCTGTCCTTGGGCTGCAACTGTAATCACGGCTATAAATAACTGTTTAAAAATAATTCCAGCAAGATCTCACATATTTGGAAAGGAAGAAAAATGCTCTTTTGCTCTTCTACCTTGCATGGAAGCATAACGGAAATACAAACAAGTAAGCAATATGTAACACTTCACCATGTTGATCTGAAAATCTCTGTGTTCACGGAAATGCTATGTCACCCAAAAGAAAATCTACTTTCACAAAAAAAAGATAAATCTAAGAAATACAAAACTGAGGATAAATAGAGAAATCTCACAAAGATCTCCAAGTGTCTGAGGGAGATGAATGCTCGGAATGTGCGATTCTACACTAAGAATGAGAAAATCAGGGGACATAAAGCAACAAGTAGGTGTTCTGCAATACCAAAGAGAAGGAATGAAATATATTTATAATTTGGCTTCTTAGCCAAATCAGAAAATAGATCCTGGCAATAGTGCATATCAATACTGATGAGGGAACTTCAGAGGATATCATAGCTCTTTTCAGAGAGGAAGAAAGGGTGACTTTTTAATGCATGTAATCTAGATTCACTGAGAAACCCATCCCTTTAATGTGTCCTCCTCTTAATAAATATTACTTATTAATAAATAACATTGGGACTTCAGATTTCTGGTGCTTCTTACCTATTTATAAAAGACAAAAAACATAATAAAACATTTGCATTATATTGATTTTTATAAATAAGACACTTTGACAGGTGTGAGGACAGACATATATTTACACATACTTTCACTTAAAGCATTGTGTTTTAAGTGAAATGACAAAGTAGGACACTCATGCAGTTGTAAATGAGATGAGGTTCCTATTTGACAGGCAATACAATGTGCATGAATTACTTTCGTATAAATACTTTTCATAGCTGTTTCATCTGGGTTATTTATAAATTTATCAGATTTTAAACAAATACTCTAGGCCTCAGGTACTATGTGTTCTCTTATAAAGAGATTTCAGTAACAAGTCTGGATCTCAAAAAAAAGGAATTTGAAAAGTAGCTGAAATTTCCTATCATAGTTGCAATCCAAGTGGAACTGCTTTTTTCTGTATTTACCAGTCAACCTTTGCTTCAAGTTTGCACCATACAGAGATCCTATGGAAGACACCTTCTCTTTTTCAGTGTTAGATATCTACCTTCTGGGTTGTTAACAATGGAGGCAAAGCCAAACTCTTGCAGGTTTATATTCAAAGGAAAAGAAGCAGTGGATACAACCTGGAACGTAAGTTTTCTCGTGTCTTTCCTTAAGAGTGGGATCCTTGGGTCTATTCAGAATACAGCTGTAGATCTTGTGTAACCTGCTTTTACTAGACTCACTATGAGCAGGAGATTGGGTTAAATGAGTAAAGGAGGTTCCCTTACAACCTGTATAGTTCTGTAATTCCTAATAAATGGTTAAAATATGAGAAAGTTACAATCATTTCCCTGAATCAAGTGATGGAACTGCCTGTTAAATATTCTTTACCATCTGAAAATGTCCTCTGTATCAATGTATTAAAGCTTTCTTTTGGAAACAGCAAGTCATTAATTGCATGAAAGTGTAACTTTCCAGTGTAACAGAAGAGTCAGTGACAGTTCTTTGTGAAAAGGAACAGTAATTAAAACATTTGTTTTTCTAGTTAAAGAATCTGAGAGTCACTGTAATGACTCTGACAAAATGTCTATCTAGCTCTGCATTATCATGCTGAAAGTGGTAAATAACAAGAATATGAGAACAAAACAAGTGCTTGCTGAAGGCTAGAAGGATATCATGGGTTGATTCAGAAGCATTGTCTTAGAAGGTCTTTTCTTACATGTGTTCAGTCACTTTCTGAACTCATGTAAAATTTTGGCATTCACAGTTTCCTGGGCTGAGAAACTCACAACTTGTTGCACATTATGTGAAGAATAGACTCCTTTTGGCTGTTTTGGACATGCTTTCTGAAATTTCAATTAATGGCCTCTAGTTTTGGTACTGGAAGAGAAAGGGAACCACTACCTTTCCCATAGCATGTGTGGTTTTACAGATGTCTGTTTTGTCTTCATTATCAGCAGTCTTTGTTCCAGGCTAAGGGGTTCTATATTATATATTATATATTTATTATATATTATATATTATATATTGTATATTGTATATATGTGTGTGTGTGTGATGTCTTGGGAAAGCTGATGACCACAGCTGTGGGGTGGTATTGATGTCTACTCAGCACAAGAAAGGCTGATGTGAGTAGATTTCATTCCAGAAGTCAGAAACTGACAATGCTTGTTCATTTGTGTTTATTTTTTCAAGCCTGGTAGGAGACATTATCCACCCCATAACCCTTCTAAACTTATTTAATTGGAAGAGTATTAGCACAATCTACCATCTCTGAGGCAACATTGAATCCTCTGATGCTGTTTTGACCGTGGTGGTCTTTGCTGTAAAGCATCAAACAGGCTTGCCTGTAAGCAAAACAAACGCATTTTTATAATGAATTAAGGCATCAGAGTGAGAATTTAATCTATAGATTGAATCCTCTGATCTGCTTTTTCTTTTTTTCTCATCCTTTCGTACACCTTTTCCCCTCTGTCCTTTCCTCCTCCTGTGAAGTGCCTTAACATGAGTATCCCTCCAATTGTGCAATGGGTAGTGATCACATGTGGATTAAATCTTAAATCTCTTACCCCCATCCCAGTACTGTCTCTTTTATTTGCTACAACAGACCTTTTTTTTTTTTTTTTTTTTTTTTTTTTTTTTTTTCTACACATGATTCTTTTGCAGCAGCCACTCTTAAGGACTGGGACTTCAGTTTGGATTTTTCTCTTTCTGTCCCTTCATGATGAATGTTAGCAGCTAAAGCATAAGAATGAGTCTTGCAAACAAAGGGCATGCCAAATATATTGATCTATCACAGCTTAGACTGCAGAAAGCTAAAATGTGAAGCACTGTGACTCCTGAAATGAACAGGAGCTTTCTAAAATATTTTCTCCTTATAGCAAAATATAATTGATTCTGTGACAGTAGAGTACATAGAAAATGTGCACTTTTCTCTGTAGATCATGTTTTTTGGCATCGGATGCATGACTAAAAAGCCTGTCCTTTGGCAGATAATGGTGAAATCTGGATATTTTTTTTGGTCGTTGAGCTAAAAACTTTGGTGTTTAGGAACAAAGTAAATATATTATCTTGTGTTGGCTCAGGCTCCACTGGGAAGTGCCTCAGGACAAGATGGATGTAGGGAGCAGTAATGAGATACATAACTGTTTATTTCTAGGTCACTTACTTGAATCTTATCCAGGTCAACACCACCTGAAATTTCTTGCAAATTGGTAACTGGTTGGTTAAACATGAAATGAGTTGGCATTGGCCCTGCTACATTTTAATTTCTTTATCTTCCTTAATTTTTGAAGCAGAAATGACAGACATTACACAAATAAAAGCAACCGCTGGTATAAGTTTTGCTTCAATTGGAGGAGTGCCAATGTTTTATCACAGAGATAATTTTCTCAGCAAGCACTATCTACAAGATTGACCTTGCAGCCAGGTCTTAACTTCCCTGCAGAGATGGGAATTTTTTTAATTGCCTGGGTAAACTACTCATAACTACAGGGTGAGACGCCTGTTGACAAGGAAATTCCTTTTTGGAAAGTGCATAGATAAGATCCCTAGCAGCTGCAAGTGTATACTCAGGGTAGGTGCCATCTATGGACCTAATGGACCACCATTTCATATGAAACCTCTTAGGGGCACAAACCTTGTGAATTTGAAGTCTGCACCCTGTTTTCACAACACAAAGCCTTGTTATTCTCAGAGCCCCCACTCCAACCAGTGTTTTCAAGACTTCAAGGTATCTGTCCTGTCTCCCAGCTTGGGCAGGGTTCCCTTCAAACCCTACTTGCATTCATCAAAGGTTACCAAGCTGGTGGTATTTCAGATGAAATTTTGTTTCACTGGAAAATTTCTGACCAGCTGTTCTCCCAGCAACCTGTTTCTAATGCTGCCTCTGTGAAGCTCTAATCTCTCTGAAACTGAAGATCACAGATGATGCTTGAATACAAAATAGTGGAACTAATATGGTGCATGCTAATATTCTTGGCTCAAAAACTTCAGGTTTTGATGTATCACATCCTCTAGCCATCATCTGATAACTGTCTATTTTTGCTAGCTATTTCAATTGTGAGCTCTTTCAGGCATAAAACTCTGCCCCATTTTTCATGTTCAGCACTTTAAAAAACTCTATAAAATAATAACTGCACTTGTTACTCCCTTCCATGGAAGTCTTGTGACTAAAAGGAGAGAAGGTTCTGCTCTGGCTTTGTGCTCGAACTCCAGCAGCACTGGGTGCCTTTCATCCAGGCACATCCCATATACTCAGCCCTTAGACGGATTAGTTTACAATAGAGGTAAGAGAATATTTATAACAAATACTTTTTGCTCTCCATTTTTTTTTTTTTTATTTCCCCAAGATCAGAAAAGCTCTGAACTGTTTAATTTAGTACAAACACAGTAAAAGTCTAATTATGAAAGAAGACTCTAATACATTACAAATCTCTGCATTTAAAAAGTGGCTTATAGTTTAAAGAATGTGTAGGAATTTCAAAAGTTGTGTATACCAAGTCCTATGGGTCAGGGTCCAAGCTGCTAGAGTAATGTGCCTATGCTGAGGACTGTCACTGGGCACATAGGCTGGTGAATATAGTTCCTCAAAATAGAGTTCCAGGTCCCTGGGGCCAAACATAGTTGCACTTTTAAGAAAGCAGTGGCCAATGCTAGATGCTCGAGATTAAACAGAGGGTATTACAATGTTACTGCATTGTAGCATGCAGAACAATTTATAGTACCCTGCAAGTCCTTCCTTTTCCATAAAGAAATGGATCAAACCATGACACATGGGGAGTTTTGGAGAGGTACATGTGTCATCAGTTGTGAAAAATTTGATCCAAAGTTTTTTTTTCCCCACTCACAGGGAACTTGAATAGGTATCTTCATGCTTCAAAATCCAGTAACCTGGCACTGACTGAGAGCAGAATCGCTGCAGAGAACTGCCCTGCATGCAGGGCCTGCTATTGAGGAGAAAACACTATTTGGGGCAGAGAAGGTCTGATTTGTCTTCAATGGCAGAGATAACATGCACTTTACTGGTATTACCAGGCTATTGATCAACTTTGTACAAATGAATGGAGAAAGGATGGTGATGCCCTAGTTGTGAAGAGCTCATAGCATTTTTCAAGGTCTTGCTGTCTCATTTGGGCTAAAAGCTAGCTTAGAAACTCGTGTCCTGGCCAGTGCACTGTTACAGCATGGCTCAGCCATGGTCTGACCCATCCTCACACAGGGAGGACCCTGTGGTCTAAGATACATATGAAAATGTTGGAGCTGATCAAAGATCAGAAATTCAGATTTCACTTCTACTCTGGAGTGACTTCCGTTGTTTCATTAAAAGGCAGATCATTAAGAATCAAATTGCCATAAAAAATGTGAAAAGTCAGAACAGAGCAAACCAAGTACTTTTCATCTTTCATTTTTCTTGAAACTATAAACTGTGCATTTTTTTCCAAATTTATTTTTTGTGTCTTAAGCCAATATCAGAGTATTGTCCTGTAGAGTGACAGACTAATTCAAATGTAGGACAGAAATTTAATAACTTGTTCTCTGCCACCCTCTATGGGTAATGCAATATACTGATTTGAATTTGGTGTAAGTCCCAACCTGTATGTATGTTCAAACATTTATTGGAAACGCTAAATTGTGACCTTCTTATTGATAAACACTCTGGTTAATAGTCCCATTGAAGTGAAGGACTTCACAGCGTAGCTGTGACCAAAGCGATTATGAGAAATTCCAGTGAAATACAAGTCAAGTCAGAAAAATAGATTCCTATCTTCATCCTCATTTTCTCATTAGCAACTGACCATAATTTATGGTAATATATGTTGTTATCTTCCAGAAGAAAATGTGCATATTTCCTAAATAATAAAGAAGTGCAATTAACAGGCTTTGCAGAAGTATGTTGTTTAAGTCAAAGAGAAATACTTCACATTATTAGGCCTCAACTCTTAACTTAATGAATAAACCATAAATACGAGAAAGAATAACTCAGTCTGTTGAAAATTGGGTCCTTGAGAACAAAAGGAAAAGATGCCACAGTGCAATAGGCACTGCTCTTTAAATATGAGTTGTTGCATTTCTCAAACTAGTAGTGACATACCAAAGCGTAAGGAAGATGCAGTTATGATCATATTAGTAATGGGTGTAGTGTAAGTCATGAATACTTTCCTGCAAGAGAAATGTGGTAATGTTTTTAATGAGTTTTTGAAAATTTAACTGCGTGCAGCTCTTTTGTGCCTTTTCTTTTGCTGCTGTTCAGTTATCCTGAGGCGTTCAGCTTCACAAGAAAGACAGTAGGGAAACTTCAAAGAGCCATCCCATTGTCATTTCCAGGAGAAGCTGTATCTCATTTCACAGCCAAATCCTAGAGGAAATAGCAGGGAGATGATGAATATATGTGTCTGTTGTTGGCATCCACACATGTTGAGGGTGGTGAGGAAGAAGGGGACAAGAGGGAAAAAAGTCTCATTACTGGGAATAAAAGAGAAAAGGGAGTTACTGTGAGTGGAGAAGAACAAATTTGATTGTCTATTTTTAATACAGTGAAACTTCATATATTTTTTTCTATGAAAAGAAATATAATAACAAAGCCTCATGTTAGTAATAACTCATGGTGCATTAAAAAGAATATCTGATCTCCAAGACAGGGAGCAGCTGTACTCCGGGAATTATTTAAAAAGCTGAAAGGTATATCCAAATGGTCCTCTGTATCTGAGTAATGGTGCTATTTGTACTAAACACAATGTTCCATTGATATATGCTATCTAATTTTATGTTAAATTTTTGTATGGTTATGATGAAGAACCTAGGCATTTGTCTAGAGAAGGAAGAAAGGACACTATAGCAGATTAAAAGACAATTGTAACAATGTGCATATTACAGAGCTAAGAATAATTGATTATTCTGTTGCTGACAAAGTGGAAGTAGAAATCTTAAAATACTTTTTGTTGCTGTAAAAAAAAATCTTACTGGAATAGCAATCCCAAAAGATCGTGTTCTGCTTGAATTTTTCATCCTCTGGTTTTAGGTTCAGTCCATCACCAGCAACGGTGAAGGATCTCCTAGTGGAGGTGGAACACAGCAGAGAAGACAGTGAGGCCAAGAGATGACATTGAAATACAGGTGGGGTGGTCAGTGGTGATTTATGGAAGTGAGGGAGCTCTGGAGAACCAGTGTGGAGATGACAGATAATTATGGGTATGGAAAGGAAAAGTCAATAAACTGTTTTCAGGGAAATTTCAAAGATTCAAGTGCATGTTTTCCTCTCATTGACACTTTTCCTTGAAAGACTATTACCCTCTCTTGGTACCTGCCTGACCTTACCCCCTATGAGAAGCCCGCTGTACCTCTTTTCAGCACTTGCTGCCCAGGGAGCAAAGCAGGGAAGGACCCAAGGCTGCAGCTGGACAAGGCTGCCCCCTGCCAGGGAGAAGGCACTGGGACCAAGAGGTGCTGGGGGGCCCAGATGCCCTTGCTGGGGAAGAACAACATGTGGGAAGGTCCCTGCAGACTTCCAGCCCTTCCTGGAGCAGCAGACCCTGCAAGCACTGCTCATGCCGGGTCTACAGCTTTGTCCACCATTGCCATGGGCCCTGCCAGCCTGCTGCCTGTCCCTTGGGTCACCCCAGTGCTCCCTGTGGAACCACCCCAGTGCACAGCCAGCAGCTGACTATGGGTCTACTGAATTTTCACCTTTTTTCTGAGTAATCACTGTCCAAACACTACATTGACGGAAAATGCCCATTTACAATTTGGCAATTTGGCTGCCAGACTGGATAATTTGTATCGGTTTTTCTGGCTCTGAGGGTGCTCAGTGTAAGGACAGATCAGTTTTGTTTCCAGAGATACCATGCTAACTACTATTTCAACCTGTTTAATGCATCATCTTCATTAGCTGACAGAGTATCAACATTTTTTTATATTTTGTCTTGTAAAGCTAGAAAGTATTTTAAACTTCCCAGTTTTCTATTTCCCCCCTCTCAAAGAGGAGCAGAAACTCCTAAAGACTTTTACCTTTATATTTACTTTTGTTCCTGTTGTCTATCTGCTGCATACCATTAGTTTAAGAAAATGAATATATTTTTTTGTTTGTATGGAATGTTTTTTCTCAAATTTTTTTTCACTATTTCCAGCTTGCTTAAATATTTTTTTTCTTATTTTCTGGCATGTTAATGCTCTACATTGTCTATGGTATTGAAAATGCAAACACTGTCTCAGGGGTCAAAGTGGAGAGGAATGGTGTAGCTCCACTGACTTTTGAGCTGGGATTTCACTCCCAGAGATCATTAGATTTACAAATCTTACTGCCTTCTATACAGGATACAATGCTTGGTACAATTACTTTTGAAGAACAGGTAAGCTAAAAGGGCTCTCTTCTGTGAAGCTGGGAAGACAGGGAGGTAAACAAACACGGTGAACATTGGTTAAGGTAATGGACATAAGCTATGTGAATGGGTGGTTGGTAATGTTATTTGTTTATATGTTGTTCACAAATTCAGTGTTAGAGTCTTGAAACAAACAGTACCTGCTCCTAAGAATGCTCAGTGTATGGACAGAGGGAGGTTCTTGTGCTTAAATACAACTCATCGTTGAAGGACACAGAGATAATCAGGTGAATTTTGAGGAGAGACTTGAATTTCCATTTAGGAAAATAATTTACCCAATACACCTTGGCAGATACTAGAGAATAAAGTAGCTGTGCAGAAAGTGTGGATTCTACCCTGCAGACTGAGATTTTTCACGGAATCATACAGAATCCAAGAAGTGCTCCTGTAAGTTACCCCTAAATTTCAGAACTGAATCCAAATTAGAAACTTTTAATTACATAAACCAATAATGTACAAGATGCATTAGCAAATTATCAGGTCTAAGGCTTTGTGTTGTTGGTATATTGGATAATCCCAAACATAATGAGTCCTTGATTTTCATGTGTACTGCTTGGTAAGCCTGGTCATGATACTGTCTTGGAAAGGATTTGCACATAGTTAAGGTTACTGGCATCCGTAACTTACCACTGTAACTTACCCAGATGAATACAAGACTAAAAGTGATAGGCAGGAAAGTTTTTATATCCATACAACTATATTTTAAAGATTTTATAAGATTACATAAAGAATAAATCAGATGGTGATTGAATTAAGCGGCATGCTTTGTTTGTATTCCTTATATTCTTCCACTGTGAAAGTCTACAAAGTTTAATTAGCTTATGAATTTTTTTCTTTGATTAAAAGCAGTTATTAGACAGTGTGAGAATTTAATTTTGTGAGTGTCATTTCCATTACTCATGAATAATTATTATAGGAATACTTAAGGTCAAAATAATTATGTTTTAAGAGAAGATTTATTGCCTTGATTATATTTTCTTATGGCTAATAAATAATTTTTGTAAGCTGAATTTTTAAACATTTTAATTTCTGTAGCTGAATTTATCAACTAAACAATTTGGAATGGTGTTATGTTGACTACTAATTAAAAAATACCTCAAAATACACTTCCAGCTTAGCTATTTATGACTCCTTTTGTTCATGCAAAAATATTGATCATGAGCAGAGAGAGAAATAATTTTCTGGATATCAGATAGGAGGTTTTTATTATCCCCAGTAGTTTCATTTTCATGGTAATTTTCAGTAATTTACAGTCTTTGAATGTCTTTGGGGAAAGGCTAATTCATAAATATTCAGATTTGGATGAGTTAAGAAGAACCCAAATTCATAAATACTAAGCATTTACTCTCAAAAAAGCCATATTCTTTCAGATATTTCAGAATGATAGCACCAAAAATCACCAAGATATAATAAAATATTTGCTTTTTCAGAGTTATGAAGATAGGAACTTATTTGCCTGGTGATGAATAAACTTCCAAAGTTTGAGAATTTTTGGTTTAACCTGGACAAACAAGAATTTGGTTGATAGCTGAGACCAAGATCAGTTCCAGTAGTTTTATGGATGAATATTGGGAATTCTGCAGGTCAGAGGTTCTGTCCTGCTGTTTCACAGGAACCTCAAGTATTCCATGTCTGGTTTTAAGACAGGATTTTTTTGTTGTTGTTTTTAGTGGAAATAGCTTTTAGAGGGTTGTAGACCCTAGGTGTATGAATTCCACCATCCTTTACTTTGGGAGAAAAATAATACAACTGTACCCTTGGAAAAAAATCAAGGAATAACTTTCAGAAATTTCTAAAGGACTTCTCATGTTACTTCAAATTACTTGCATAAATTTACTTTATTGTAGCATGATTTGTATTACATATTTGTGCTCTAAGTGTAAGAATGACATGCAGGTATTAATATTATGTTTAGCAAACAGTAATTTGTGCATATGAGTCTTGGGGTTAACACTTGAACCTAGTGACTGTGCTTGAAAACCTGTCTGCAGCTGCATCTGGCTGGCAACTGGTCACCAGTTGTGTTCCTCAGGGTTGAATTCTAGGGCTAATTCTGTTAACTTTAGTTAATGAAATGGTTGCGGGAGTTGAATGCACCGTTATCAAGTTTGCCGATGATACCAAACTGGGAGGTCCTGTTGACTCTCTTGAGGGACAAGAGGGCTTGCAGAGGGATCTAGTTAGATTCTAGCACTGGGTAATGAATAATGGCGTGACATTTAGCAAGTTAAAATGCGGGATTCTGCACCAAGAATGGAGTAATGCCGGGCATAAGCATAAATTGGGAGAAGGGTGGCTGCAGAGCAGCCCTGCAGAAATGGATCTGGGGGTGCCAGTTGGCAGCAGCTCAATGTCAGTCAGCAGTGTGTGCCCTGGCAGCCAAGAGGGTAATCCCCATCTGGGGGCATCACATACAGCATCACCAGCCTGTCAGGAATGGTGATTATCCTGCTGTATTAAGTGTTGGTGCTGCCTCACCTTGAGTACTGTGTGCAGTTCTGGGCCGCACAATTTAAGAAGGATGAAAAGGTCCTTGAATACATCCAGAGGAGGGCAACAAAGCGGCTGACAGGTCTCGAAGGACTGTCTTATGAGGAGCAGCTAAGGACTTTGGGCTTGTCTACTTCAGAGAAAAGGAGGCTGAAGGGTGACTTGACGGCTCTCTACAGCTTCCTGAGGAGGGAGAGAAAGAAGTGCTGAGCTCTCCTCCCTGGTATCTGATAACAGGACATGTGGGAACAGTTCAAAGCTGCACCAGCAGGGGTTTAGACTGGACATTAGGAAGCATTTCTTTACTAAAAGGGTGGTCAGATGCTGAAACAGGCTTCCTGGAGAGGAGGTTGATGCCACAAGCCTATCAGTGTTTAAAAGGCATTTGGACAGTGCCCTTAATAACATCCTGTAATTTCTGATGGGCCCTGAATTGGCCAGACAGTTGGACTAGATGATTGTTGTAGATCCCTTCCAACTGAAAATATTCTGTTCTATTCTATTACAGGAAAGCAGAAAAGTGTAATAGCTGGAAGTCAGCTAAAGGATCCCACCTTTTTTTTAAGGTTTTAATAGCACCAAGGACTTTTCTTTTTCATCCATCTGCATTCAATCAAATTCTAAAGAGTGGAATCTTAAGATCTGTGTACAAAATTTTCTGTACAGAAGTGCATATGTCCATACTCCAGAATGTGTATAGATATTGTACCTACATTCACAAATTATGTAAAAGAATACAAAAATGATATTGTTGGCTCCTTATACACTGGGTTATGTGATTTGCACTGAAATAACAATTACTATTCTGTAGAGACAGGCTTTTTTACCTTTGTCAAGCTACATGATTCTCTGTAGCTTCCATCTTTTTTTTTTTTTTTGTGTTACCTTTTTCCTTTTCTTCTCTGCGAAGAAGCTTCCAGGAGCAAAATAACATACATTACCATTTCTTCCTGTATTGTTAGAGTGTATTGATCCTTCCTGAAAACCATCCCAGGTAGCAGTGCTGATGTGTTGCATTTTATTGCTTTCTTATTCCATCCTTATCTTCCATCTGCTCTACTGGAATTGTACCAGGTGCAGTCATTATTTTACCATATAACAGAGCAAATAGTTACAGGCTTCCTTGCAGAATTTACTGTGTAAGGAAATTACTACTACAGCCTGGCCTGGAGCTAGATGAATCAACGTAATTAGCTTTATCCATTGCTCTTTTCAGAAATCTTTCTTAGTCTGGCTGTCAACAGTTTTTAATCTGAGAATATTTCATAAACTGTAGATTATGTGGACTGTCTTCACCCTTACTAAATGATGATGGCATAAAGTAGGCTTGGGTTGGAAACCGGAATTCAATATCACCCTGAAAGCCCAGCTAAAGGAAACAATTTTGCAAATAAATGCTTGGCAATTGCTGGTATGTGAGTTCACACATCAAAGCTTTCAGTAAGACTTTGACATTGCCTCCACTCTTGGATGTAATAGCAACTTTGATGTTTTCAATCTTGTCCTCTCAGGGGTGTGCATGCAAGAGAAACACTGCTAACTCTATTTTAATGCCAGCACAGTGTTTCTTGCTGTAAGAAGCACTGGCTGGTCATTGCACCAAAGCTGCAGGAGAAGAAAGGGAGGGGAGCTCAAATTCAGCTGCGTTTGGAGCTTGCTGTGCTTTGTTGCTGCCCAAGGAGACTGACTGTCTCTGTGTCTTCTGAACTGTCCTTTGCAAGCGATCAAAATGCAAAGATCTCCAAGTGCACTGGTGTGTAGGTAGAGCATCCTGCAGTGCTGAATGAAAACTTCAGCCCATCCCAAACCCACCATGATGCACCACGTGGAGACAGGAGCCCTGCCTCTTGACAGAACCGGTTGGCTCAGGGCTGAGAGGAGGTGCCAGCTCTGCTGCTTGTTCCAGAGCTACCCTGGCTTATGCTGCACAGAGCATTTCTGCACTTCATTCCATCTTCATATGATAGATTGCAACTGGACACAGCTTGAAGTGGACAGTAAAAGTGCAATGACTGAGTTTTGCAAAGTTATTAGTATTATACTACTTGACCGAGTTCAGACAGATTTTATATGTAATTAAACTTCCAGTTGTTTTTTGGTTTTGTTTTGTGGTGTTTATTTATTTGTTCGTTTGTTTTCCAAGTCAGCTAAACTAAAAGAAAAATGGAATGGAAGTGTAATCATCACAAACAAGGGCATGCTTACTTTTTTGTTGTTGTTGTTCCTGAAGAAAAACAGATGAAGTGTCTACTGCTAAAGAAAGTTAAACAACCTCTTGCAGCAAATAAAATTAATACATTGAAAAAGTTGTGCAATTCTGAAAATTTTACACTGTGATAGCAGAAAAATGCCAACAAGCTAGAAATGTTCAATTCCACTAACAGCTGTTCAGACACACTATTATGCACTATTTCCTTTAAGTAAATTGTTTTAGGTGCCCATGAGACATGTAAGTTGTACATGGATCCAGCCTTAAACTGAAAAGTAATTCATCATAGAAAGGTAATCCATCAAATATACTAGAATAAAATTTGTATTTTATTTATATTTATACTTGATGCTTTTCTAGCCAGTTGCCTTGCTAAGGCAGTCTGATGGCATGCACTAATCACTTAATGAAATATTTTTTGCATTATTTTTTAGATTCATTTCTTTAGCTGCAAGTTTCGCTTTTTGGGAAAAGGACAAAGAATCATAAAATTTATCCGAATGAATCCTACTGGTGTGGAACATGGTGCAAAGGACTAGAATTTTAATCCTTAAACATAACTAATAGGTTATATATGGGAACAAGAAGGAAAGCTCAGTGTGTGATTGCAAAAGTGATCACTTCCAAAGGACAGATAGATCCATGAGCAGCTTGTTGTTTCCCAAACCTGTTTATCACAAACCTAATGTGAAGGGGAGATTTCTCAGAAAAAAATCTGGCATGCAGCTCTCCTCTTTGTTCATTTTCTTGGTTTTGCTGTTTATATTTAAATCAGGAAGCCAGCTGAGGCTGAGTGTAATGGTCAGATCCAGGTACAATGAGGCCGGAGAGAACACTGACTGCACAGAACAGTACAGTGGAAGACAGTTTGCCTGAGAGGTCCACAGTTGCCTGAATAATGTATGGGCTGAATTCTCATGAAAATTAATGGGAATTTCTAATCCAAACTTCTGAACTGTCTTTTTAAAAGATATCTCAATATGTGCTTCTGCAGACTCCTCATAACCAACAGATGACTGCCTTTACTACCTGCTGGTAGTTCATAGTGGGCCTGAGGTTGGTAATGCCTACTTTGTAGATCTGTCACAGTATTTTAAAAGTGAAGCACAGGTCTCAGAAGAATATCCTGATCTGCATTCAACACAGCAGGGTGCATTTTTAGCAAGTTAACTGTCACTGTTCAGGCACAGGACTAAACCACCAAGCCACTTTCGCCATGTGGTGCCATTAAGCGGGAGCTAAAATATAGCTCTTGAGGATGTCAACAGTTGTTTAGAGACGGTTATTTTGCTGAACTATGATTACGTGAAGTTACATAAACCCTAAGTCTCAAAGATACGCACCCATAGTTGGGTAACAGTTTCTAAAGTCCTCATGTCCAAGTGGCTTTTAACTGGGCTTTTGCTCTTAAATCAACCACATTTTTTTGAAAAAATGACCATATGGTGCCAAAATATAACTGTAGGAGCTTAAATTAACTTCCTGTTTTTTAAGTGTTTGTCTTCACTCTTTTAAGCTTTAGTTGAGACTACCTTTTAGCTTGAAAGTGTAGACTCCTAGGAAGAGCAGGTTCATCCCCCAGATACCCTCCCAGATTCACAGTGATAATTGTGCATTTGTTTGTACTCAGTAGTTTCTGTCAAATAGGTTGAGACCATGGCATGCTTTTTCAATATCTATTTAAATGCTTTACTGTGAATTAATTGGTATCAACTCTTCCAGCTCTTACATATAGGTTCTCAATGACTGTTCCAGTCATTTAAAAAGTCTGGAGCCACACTGTGAGTAGCCTGCTATGCAGACACAGCATAGTAATGGAGGATGGGAAAGACCTCTGGATCAGTAACTCCAGATACCTGCCAACACCTCCTGAAATCCCCCTATAAAATTTTCAGACTATATCCTAGAGGCCAGATAGGTTTTTCTTTCCTTATTCCTTCTATTGAGAAGCTGTTATAAAATGCAGTGTTTGAAAAGTTATTTTTTTAATTGCCAGTTTAAAATTATTTATTGGCTGTTGCTCAGCTGCGGATGTAGAAAATACACATTTGCAGTTGTAGTGATTGCTATTTTAAACTGCTTTTTCCCTGTCTGGTTTGTACCTGAGTGGATTAATCAAATGCTTTTGTTTTACTAGACCGTATGAAGTTCTCCAGCTATTCTATAGTTTATGCCTGGGTCTATTGATTGATTATAGGCCTGTTCTTAGGGTGCATAAACTGTGGTTTTAAATACTTATGGCTGTAGAGGGCTTAGAGAGAAAGGGACCAGTTGTTTGAACAAAAAAACATATAAGCATATAAAAGAATGGTTTTGAATACTGATTTCTCATAGACATCTGGGCATAGCCAGCTAAATGGAGAGTGGATTGTGGAGTGGAATTTCAGGCACGTGTGTTCTTTCATTCAGAATTTTCTATTCTCTAATAGAGGCATCCCACAGTTTAGCTGAATGGATTTCAGAATCACATCCAGCTCCCTACCTTTCAATGTACAGAGAGTTCAAGCATCTAATGCAACCTTTTAGATTTGATTTAAGGAGCTGGGTATCCGATTTTGTCATTGTGTTGAAAATTAAAAAGCACTAATTCCTGTTTTGATATCACCTTAGTGTGTGTGGGTTCATGCTAGGCTATGTAATCCATCTTTGGTGAAGGCCAGTCCCACATGCTTCCTGTTCTCTTCTAATTTGTGTCTGAAGAACATTTTATTTTTTTTGTCTTTCTTTTTTTTTTTTGTTTTTCTATTTCTCATCTACTTGGCATAATTGGTGATCAACAGTGTTTCTTGTTTTTGAAGATTTCTATTACTCTTTTATTTCCCAGAACACTTCCTCAGGGGACAATCAATTTAGTTCAGTCTGTAGCGTTGCTTACAGACTGAAAGTGGAAAATGACAAATTAATTTGAACAGAGGCAAGGAGTTTAAGCTTTTTGAATTTTATTATTTGATTATCTGTCCCTGCATGAATTGCTCTGTTTCATGAGAAAATTCTCTCTCTCTCTCAACTGGTGATAGTGATATATGCGAAACAGGGGGAATCATGAGACTAAATGACTGTCCAAAAACCAGCTGAGAATTTGCAAATTCAAAGGTCTGTATAGAATTTCAAATGTTCATTATGGCTAAAATTTGGTTTGCTTCTAACAGAATTTGTTCATAAGCTGTTGGCTTTTTCTTTTTCTTGGTGTTCTGTGTCTTGCTTATGATGAAATTTCTATGAGATATATGCGGTTAATCAATTTGGAAAAACCCAGACTAATTTCTACTATGTTAGAAAGTCGTGCAGCAGTCTCCTGAAAGGCTGCCCCTCCTATGTATGAAGTACTTATAACTCCATGATTAAACAAATATCGATTACAACAAAAAGCATTTTATTCTAGAACTTTTGTAAGTTTCTCTTCTATAATGTCTGTTTTAGTAGAGAGGATTGAAAAGGTGTTAAGAAGAAAAGGCTCATGTAGAAAACACACACTAGAGCACATGAAAAGGCTTGGAAGAGCCTACCACGACTGAATTACAGGCTTTATGCATTCATAGGTCAGAAGAAAATTACCCTGTTTTTACACCGGGTAGTTCAGTGCGGGATCCATCTCATGACTGCCTGAGACCAAGTACAAATTTATGTACTATTCACAAGACATTGCGGTGAAGGAGAGGTTGAATACATGGCAATGAGACAATGGTATGGAAAGATGAGAAATCTTGTTTGCTGTTTGTTGCTGGTCGTAACATTTAGTTGTCTATCAGTTATTGTAAAATAATAAAAATAACAAACCATTACTGTAAAAATTGGACTTGTTGGCTCAGTGCTGCTGATAGAAATGAACAAACTTTGTATCAACAAATTTCAGCAATCCTGAAACATACCATAACAGGAGAATTGACCTGCAGGTGGAAAAATTTTTGTTTACTTCCACTAGAACCACAGATTTCCTGTTTGTGTGGAGATTTAGTAGCTGCTGTTCAACAGCATTTTGCAATGACAAAACAGTCCCTTTCCTACAGTGATCTGAAAGGTCATTGTGCATCACCCATGTTCAGACTGAGAACCCATGTTCAAACTCACTAGAAGCCAGAGAAAATTCAGTGAATCTAATCTGAAGGAGATTACGTTGTTCCAGCCTCACCTCTGCAGACAGCCTGATTCACAGGTTTGTCCATTCTCTGCAGAGAAATGAGATGGCTTTTACTGGTTTGTCTGTTTTTTTTTTTCCATTCAGACAACAAGAAACATCCCTGGATGATACTTTTTAATACACATGAACACAATGACGCTGCTTCCAGACTGGTGCCAGCATTCCTGCACCGGGCTGTGTTGTGCTGTAGTGGATGTACTACCTCAGTCCACGTTTCGCTCTGTATCCTCCATTGGTGCTGATCTTTGTGGCACAGTTCAGATACTCTTTATGTTCATTCTTTTTATTTTTCTGCCATCTGCAAACAGCAGTGAAAGAAGAAGAAAACAATAAAAATAGCATTATTTCTTGGTCCCTACAAAACCTACAAATTAAAAGAAAAGTAGGAATTTGAGATAAACTAGGTTCAGTGTAGAGTCTTTAACAGTGCTGAAGACCGAGATAATTAATGCTTAAGATTATTTCAATATAATTAATTTAAGCAGCAAAGTACTACAATATCTAATATGATTTTTTGTCTCACATGCATTGTATTTAGATTTATTTGTCATTAATGGGAGAAGTTGGTTGTTCCCAACATGGTTTTCACTATACTAGGGATAATGTGGCTATTTATTGAGGCAGAAAAATGTTGAAAAAAATCAGAATCTGTTTCATCATTGCCTGGTCTTTTTTAGAGCTGCTGCATCTGACTGAAATACAGTGAGTATACCTGTACTTACTTGTAAAGACAGGCATGTTAAATATGAAACATTTGTTTCTGACTGCTCTCATGTTCTGATCAAATCCTCTTGACCATTGGACTTCACAAAGAATTGAGCACTGATACCCCCACTGGTTCTAGTTCAGAAAGAGCTTTCCTGGAGTGTCAGGAAATCAGATATACAGACTAGTTCAAACATTGAGTGAATCTTAATGAAAATACGTTTTGTGGAGTTAATTTATTCTAGAAATGAGTGCACTGGAAATAAATTACAAGTGAAAAATCAGTGCAAATGTAATTAATAGACTATTATCTTACTACTATAAAGTAGTGACTTATTTTTAAAAGAAATATACAAATAAATTATATAACTATAGGTGTGACAAATCCATTGTTGAATCATGTTGTATGGCTGGGCAAAGCCAAGCATGTCCTTGGAGACCAGGGATTAAAATGAGACTGTGGAGTAGACAGTAGCAGCATTAAATGAGCAATGCACCTAGAATGACAGCAGCAGCCTGGATTGCTCCTCTCCCATGGGAGACTGGTCAGTGGCCATTTGGAGAGGCAGGTCCTATAAAAAGCAGTCAAAAGTGTTGAGGTAAAAAAATTCTGGACTTCAACCACACATCCTATGGAAAAATATTTCATTTAGAATTATGTAAGGCCTGATAATTTTATTAGATGCTTTTTCTGCCTTGTGGCATGAAAAATAATGAATAACTGCAGCTTATTTATGTTTTGTCCCCATGTCATTCATGTTTTTCTAGCCTTTTCTCAGGCCCCCCACCAGTTTTCTCTGTTCCGTAGAACATATTGAATTTCTACTCATCTGAGCAGTATCTTTGTTTTTGTTTTTGTTTTGGGGTTTGTTTGTTTGTTTTTTTGTTTTGTTTTGTTTTTTTTTTTTCAGAGGTGCAGAAAACAATCTGTCATAATTTATGTAGTGGCAAAATGCAGTTTCTGTCGGTTACTTTCATAATAGATTCTAGCATTTTGTTTGTCTAGTGGCACTTTACACAACACTGACTCTTCTGGAGAACAGCTTGCATCCTGCAGGATTTCTTTCTGTGTGTAACACCTAATTTGGAGCTCACCACTTCTTAAGTTTACATCACATTGGTTTTTCTACAGTTTTGTTTCTTTCAGTTATTGATGATGAATTTATTCTGTCATTGCAATGCTCATATGAGAAGATCCTTTGAATCTTTGCAGTCACCGTTAATTTTCACTCGTCTGGATAGTTCTGGTGTCATTGATATGATTTGCCACCTCACTATTCACTTCTAAGTCATCTTTGAATGTGTTGAATAGGACCAGTTCTGACACAGAACCCTTCTGGGATGTGGTCATTGATTTTCTCTAGTGTGGAAACTCTACTTCTGTGCCCACTTTCAGACCTGTTTAAGCAGAGATACAACAGTGAAGCCGTGCCTGCGCAGAGTCAGCCCACTACTGGAGCCACTGCCAGGGTCCAGAATAGCAGATGTGGCTTGAGAATGCAGGCAAAGCTGCAAGTAATTAATACTTAAAAAAAAACCAAACCACACTATTATTCAATGAGAGAATTGATCATGGATATTTTGCAGGAAAAGCATTAGAGAAATGGTAGTGTGGACATGGGAAAGGAGCATAGGGAAATGTAGCAGTGTTGCAGTCAAAACTGTTAGCATTTGTGGAAGATTTCAGCAGAGGTTGGTCTATCTGACCCCCCAAGTGTCCTTCCAGCCTGAATTATCCTGGAAACCTAGCAGCAATCCCTGTTGTTCAGCTTTGCCACTTAATCCAAATGCTTCTTCCACCTGTGAGATGTTGGCATGAAGCAATGCAGGCTCTAGTAGAAAGCACATGGTATGGAGGAGTGTAAACAAATATGTTAAAAATAAAAATCCTGGATATCACCTTATACTTGGCTAAGAAATTCTAAATGTCTTCATGTCATGCTGTTGTTGCAAGCTCTCTGCTTGCTTCCCAAGTTAAGATCAATTTCTAATCTTTTACTCTTCGCATTAATGGTCACTTTATTTTATGTGCTAAACAGTTAGGTGTTCTGACCTTTCAAACTGGTTGGTCTGTTAATCAAAATTGTATTCATGTCCCTATGTTCAGCATTTTCACTTTATTAATCTTTTCCACTGCCTCTGGAGCCTGGTATGCTCTTTGTTATGCATTTGAGAGCACAAAATACTTGACAGGAATACAGCAGTGCTCTAGTAGAAATCAGCCATTTTATAAATCACCTCTTAGCATAACTTAATTTCATGTTCCTTTAACTCCCTACTGTCAAAACTGCTTAATACCTGTGCTTTAATTTTGTTCACATTTTTGTCCTAAATATATTTCTGCCAAATGTATGCTTGCTGTTAAATTGATAGTATATAGTGTAATCATTGCTTCTGAGAAGGAGTAGGAAAGATTGGCTCCTTGAGAGGGGTTATTATTTCCATATGGTTTGGATACACTAACACATATGGCCAATTAATATAAATTAAAAAAAAAAAACAGGGAATATAAATTTCACTGAAATTCACATGGGTTTTCCTTTACTTTTTTTTTTTTTCTTATAGTTTTATTATTGTTTTATCCTGACCACTGGGTATTTTGGATCTGATGCTCATGGCAACATTGAAATAGTTAGATTTGTCCAGATAAAGGCTTATCTAGTTCCAAGTGCTGTCTTAGTGACCCATAGCAGGTTGTCAGATAGAAGTAAAAGACTAGGGCATGTGTTTCTCCAGGTTTCCTAGACACAAACTTCCAATTTCAAGATACCTACAGTTTAAAGGTTGTTGGATTTAGGGGCTTTGATACCTTCATGACTTTTAAAACATACAATTTTTGGCTTCCATGCAACCTACACATTGCTAATGTGTTACAGAGTTTACCATCCCATGGAGTGAAAAACTCTTTCCTTTTGATTGTTTTCAGCTGCTTCTTGATCATTGAAGTCGCCCCTAATTCCAGTCCTTGGATGGTGAACACTCTTTTCCTATTTACCTTCTTCAAGATGCTTGTGATTTCATGAGCTCCTGTCACAGATTTCTTTACTTCCTGCTTTCAGTGGCTTAGGACTCCTGTGAGTTCATTGTCTTTAGTGGAAAAATTTACACTGGGAGGATGCAGAGAAGTGGCAGACTTCAGATGTAACTTGTGCCTTTCCAGTATCACAACAGTCAAGTCAGTTTACACGAGTTACTTTGTTATTTACAGGGTTGCTGACCTCAGCGTCCACGGTGGGCAACAAGAAATAGCACAGTGGACATTGCTTTTGTAATCTGTGTGTCAACGAGTACCATTTCATTTAATAAGTTAATAGTGACATTAAACAATTCCAAGAAGTAATGTTTAGTTGTTTTTGAGATGTCTGCTGGAATTTATTTTGAAGCTTTACAGAAAATTTTCAATACATTGAATGTTTGCACAAGAGTTATCCATGTGATTTGGTTTAGATAGAAAAATATTACGTAAATAGCAGTGTGACATGCGCTTTTGAATTTAATGGATTGAATGTTTGCTTCGGTAGGTACAGGGTCATCCTCCAGAAAATTCAGATGCACTTTTGAACTTTTAGTTTATAAGATACAGCTAAAATTTGCCTAATTAGAAGTGATGAGAACTTATTTTAGTAAATTAGGCTTCCTTCTCTGCTTTAATTAGGAAAAAGTGTTTTGTTGTGAGTGTGGCAATTATGATATCAGCTTTCACTTCTAAGAACAGCACTGAAGTTGGAATAACACACAAAATGGCAAACTTACATCCACACAGCCCAATACACCATGGATTATCTGTGGTACAACACCTCCTACTGAAAAATGAAGTGGAATGCTAATTTACTTCTATCTTCATACAGCAATCTTCTGGCTGAGTAAAAAAAAATATTATTTCAGGGTACATCAAGGTAAAACAATCTTTATAACCTCATCTTTCCAACATGTCTGCCTCAGGCAAGGCATATGTCCTTCCAGGAAAAAAACTGCTGGCAGGGTTCTGCAGTACCACTGTGTTTCTCATTTGTTAAGTTTTTACTCAAAGATTCAAAGTCCTGCAGCTTTTTGAGCTTTTTCTTTTGCATCGATTTTTTTTTCAGTCTTCCAATACTCTATAACTTATGTAACCAATCCTAATTAACCAGCACAGCTTGAATTTTGAATATCAAATTGTGACTATCTGTCCTAAAATATTTATGCGATACCTTGCTGGAGAAGGGTGAACTCATTTGTGGAATGCTATTGGCTGCAGTGATTCTGGATGCAGTTTTTCAACCAAGTTTTAAAATCAGAGAAGAGCCTTGCACAACCACAAGTAACAAAAATAAACTGGAAGAAAATGTTTTACACCCAGGTACAGTGCCTATGAACACAGGAGAGGCAATGTTAAAATATAATTTGCTGTGAGTTATTTAGTTTTACTATAAAAAAATCATAGACAGTCTATGAAATTCCACATTGGCAGTGAAAAGGGACAGCAAAAGCATAGATTTAATCACCAGCTAAGTATCTGTTCAGTCCCTGTCAAACCAATTGATTTGGCCTGTTTTAATTAGGCACTAAGGGAGTAAGTTTAAATCATTAGCTGCTCTTGCCTCATCACAGAGTTTGAAAATTGTTTTTTAAGGTCTATGTGCTCTACAGATAGAAGGAAAATGTTCCACACATTTTTATGATATGTTATTACTTGGATTCTGAAATTCAAGTTAATATTTCATATTTATTGCAACTAGTGTTGCCAAAGTGAAACAGTTATTGAAACTGTAATTGACAGTACAGTTCAGAAGTATTTAAAATTGTTTATATTAACAGATGTTCATGCACATGCTGTTTATTTTAATAAAGAGAAAACCAGTGTAAGTTTTAGTGCTTTTATTATATTAATTTCCAAGGTAGTGAATCTGAAGTGTTTATATGTACACACAGACAAATGTGCAGATGGTAAATGTGCCATCAGTTCATGCTTCATTCATTCATAGGTACCATCACTGGGATTCCCTTCTAAAACTGCCTATTTCTCTCTGGCTTTAAAGAGAGCCTAGGGTGACTGACTTGGGTCTAGACGTGTCCCTGTAGGTACCTGCAGCACGCGATCCCCTGGTTCAGTGCATTCCATTGGTGTCTCTCCTCCCTGAATACTATTATCTTGAAAGGCTGAGGGAGCTGGGTCTCTTTAGTTTGAAGGAGACTGAGGGGTGACTTCATTAGTGTTTATAAATATATAAAAAGTGAGTATCACGTGCGTGGAGCCAGCCTCTTCTTGGTGACAACCAATGGTAAGAAAAGGGGTAATGGGTTCAAACTGGAACACAAGAGGTTCCACATAAAATTGAGAAGAAACTTCTCAGTGAGGGTGACAGAGCACTGGAACAGGCTGCCCAGGGAAGTTGTGGAGTCTCCTTCTCTGGAGACATTCAAAACCTGCCTGGACACATTCCTGTATAGCCTCATCTAAGTGTTCCTGCTCCAGCAGGGAGATTGGACTTGATGATCTTTTGAGGTCCCTTCTAATCCCTAACATTCTGTGATTCTGTGATCTTTGAAAGTTAAAGCTGCCCAAATCCTGTGGTTGTATTCCCAATAAGTTCAGCTCTCTGTTCTGCATCCCATAGGGAACTGCAGTTTCCCCTCCAGGGTATTTTTCATTCTCCCAGTCCAAATGAACAGTTCTTCAACTCCTTATATTTAATTTGGGAATTTGTATATATATCTTTTTTAAAAAAAGATCTATACCTAGTCAGCAAGCTCGCTGATCTCAGGACTACCCCACCAGTTATGGGTTTCATTATTAGTGAATAATATTTTATTTAGCTCTTTCTGGATATAATTCCAGAGGGATTTCAATTCTTCTAAGAGTTTCTTGTCAAGGCATAGCTTTATAATGATAGATAGAAAAGAAATGATAGAGTTGTTATTTATGAACAAATGCCCAAATTCTTGGATTACATCAAATCCAGAGTGTCTTGATTTTATTTTATTTTTTTTTCCACTTGTATTGGGGGTCCTATTTTGTTGTCTTTCACAGCTGGTTCAAACGCTGGTTGCTCTTGCAAAGTAAACTTTTTTATTAATTTGATTAATTTGCTTTGCACGTCTATGTCCTCATAATCTACTGGGCATGTCTTCTATGTAGCATTAAGGGATCCTTGACAAATCTGTAGTAGTGCTGGCACCTTAGTGCTGCCTGAAAATTTCTAGTTTTCTTGCAGTAAGCTAACACACGCGCGGAATGTGGACCTTCTGGAATTTTGTTGGGTGAGCTCACTTGAATGTCAATCTTTTCCAAATACTTGTATATTCTGCTGCACAACACTGTGTTTTATCTTTTTCTTCTTCTGTTTTTTCCTGATTAGTTCTAATGTGGCGCTTTGCAGTTGGCTGTATTAATAGCTCATTAAATGAAAATCTATTGATTCCTCTGGAACTTTAAAGGCACAGGCAAGCATGTAGAAAAGTTGATTATAGTGGTGTTAATCTTTCTTTAAAAGGGATTAATCATATTCTGAATGCCTCGTCATGCTGCCCTCTCAGCCCATCATGCACAGATTCTTAATATTTAGAAAGAAACATGTCTTTCTCTGTGACTTGTAATGATCAAGATCTCTAAGGATATAATATAGGGGAGTGTCTTAATTATATTAACTATTATAAGGACTGGTATTTGAAAGCCCCTCCTTTTTAACATGTAACATAATGTTACCAGCAACTGTAAGTATTTGTTCCCCTTGGTCTTTTTGTTTGCTTGTTTTGTTTTCTGTCCAGTTAGCCAGCTCCATAACAACCTGTATTACGGGTACTGAGGCTACCCAAGCTGATGTGTCATCCTTCTGGCCGCTAATTGGTTCCCTGCACAGAGGCCACAGAAGCGGCTGAAAGGTTCAGGACACCCCTACCAAGTCAGTGCGGTGACCAACCTCCCAAAAGACCAGCCATCAATTTCTCATGAACTAACATGAGAAGTTCCTATCAGAATTATTTGGTTGCTGTGGTTCTTATAATTTATAACATCTTCCTTCATCTTCTTCACTCTCTTACCCATTTCACCTCTGAATGTATCACAGTATCACAGTATCACAGTATCACAGTATGTTTGGGATTGGAAGGGACCTCAAAAGATCATCTAGTCCAATCCCCCTGCTGGAGCAGGAACGCCTAGGTGAGGTCGCACAGGAACATGTCCAGGCGGGTTTTGAATGTCTCCAGAGAAGGAGACTCCACCACTTCCCTGGGCAGCCTGTTCCAGTGCTCTATCACCCTCACTGAGAAGAAGTTTCTTCTCAAATTTAAGTGGAACCTCTTGTGTTCCAGCTTGATCCCATTACCCCTTGTCCTATCATTGTTTGCCACCGAGAAGAGCCTGGCTCCATCCCCATGGCACTCACCCTTTATATATTTATAAACATTAATAAGGTCCCCCCTTAGTCTCCTCTTCTCCAATGTTTTTCATGCTAATAGATACCTGGGTACTCCTGTCATCCCTGTGTACCAAATTCTTAAAAAAAAAAAAAAAACAAACAAAAAAAGAGGTGTCAGAATACTTTATTCTGAGATGGCTGGACTCAGGAGCGAAATGACCTTGGTTTGCAGCTGCTTGCTTCATTTCTCCAGCCTAAACCTTGTCTCTGTTGTGCTTCCCTGTTATCATCAGGGCCTCCTCCTCCTGTTTTTCAGCAAACCTTACAGTCTGTTCTCTTTGAACTACCTTCATGTTACATTCTAAGCTTTTCGGTCTATGATTTGTCATACAAATAAGTCTATCTCTGCTAGATCCAGTGATACTTCTTACAACTCTTCCCTCACTTTTATGCTTCTCACAACTTGACCCTGAAGTGTCGTCATACCTTTATCTTTACCTATGCCTTATGTTATTAGTCAAGAGCTCTCCACTGCAAAATATTCCCCAGAGCTTCAGAGCAGGGATAACAGAAGGATCCCTCTCTGGTACCTTATTTTTAAAGAAAAAGCCTCACCAACAGCAAAACAGTGTTTCTCTTTAAAGTCAGAAGTCTTTAACCCCTAATGTGGGTAATCACATTGCTGTCACATCTACATATACCCAGGGAAAGGATTATTAACAAGACAGTAGCTCACTGAGGAGTTTAATAATCTGAGTGAGTGCAAGTTTTGGCTAGCTCCAGCTATTTACAGCACAGCTGCAAATGGCCTTGAAAACACCTAGTGGGAAAGATTTGTTTTTCCATGATGGAGGTAGTATCCGTAGGTACAGTACCACCTGGATATTACTGTGTGATGTTTATAGAGTATGTGCTACTGCTGATTAATAAAACTTCAGTCTCCTCTTTTCAAGTCAATGAAGAATTACCTAATGATGTCTTTCCTTGCTTGGAAGCTGAAAAAGACACGGGAAGAAATATTTCAACTTCCAAAATTAAATACCTAAATCCAACATTAATAGGTGTTTTAGATATTTGAAAGACATCAGCATGTAAATATAGCTACTCAAGTCCTTTTCCAAGTGATTAAATACTGTTGGCACCTCTAGGTGGCAGTTCTGTGTTCACAATACTACT
Source organism: Streptopelia decaocto (assembly GCF_964273445.1). Taxonomy (NCBI): domain Eukaryota; kingdom Metazoa; phylum Chordata; class Aves; order Columbiformes; family Columbidae; genus Streptopelia; species Streptopelia decaocto. Next base: position 55,360,734 of record NC_138656.1, on the reverse strand, counting down.
TTTCTATAAGATACAAATGCCTCATTTTTCTGTATTTCTGAGAAGTAGAAGTACTGACCAAACAACTGCAGCAGTTAAGAGGATGTCTCCATTTCCCACAACTGTCCCCTTTGCACAAGGAGCAGGCATAATGAGTGGTGGCATTATATCTCTACTGCTTGAAAGAATTCTGTCCCCAGCATACTGGTTCAGGTGACCCCATGGACTGGATGGACCTTGCTCATCATTCCCACAGAACTCCCCCTGTGTATAACAGTTTTGCTCAAAGGTCACCTGCACTAGAACGATGGTATATTTATTGATAAATGCATGCTTTTGTGGGTAGGACTTATCTGTATATTAACATACTCTTTGAGGGAAAATGATTCATCGCTGAAATTAAAGACAACTGGGAAATAAAAATTACAAGATTAATCTATCGGGAAAAAAGTACTCGCAGGTAGTGTATCAAACTGTTGACTCCTACCTATAGCCAGTTCTGTCTTACTTGTTCCCTCGTATGCTTGTGTTATGACAGAGGCTTTTTACTTTGTCGAACACAAATGTGTCAGAAAATCTTCCCATTTTTCTCATTGGAAGTCCAAGAGTCTTAAACACTGAGCTTTAGACAAAAGGAGTTTGTAAATTTTCATGGGGGGGGTGAACACTGGAAAAATGAAACATTTTTTATTTCTATTTTAAAACTTTAAAATAGCTGTTCTCCTTATCTAGTAATTATGCTAGCCAGGAACTATGGAACAATCTGCAGTTTAGTTCAACTAAATATCAGATATTCATCAGCAATCTTTCTGGCTGTACTGCACCAGGGGAGTTGGAATAACTGAAGCATTTATTTTTACAGAATTATATTTATGTTCCGCTTGCCATTTTGAATTTTATACCTAATAAACCCCCTGTTTTTGAAACAATGATGCAGGTCCATATGTTATGCATGTGATCATTTGTAGATTACTGAGGTTTTAAATTATAATACCTTCTTAAGAAGAGGAAAGGAAAATTAAATGAAAATGAGGAGAAAGTAATATATCTTTAAGGCTATTTGCTGGTTCAGTTTCTCCAAAATGCCTTTGAATATTTTGTAGACAAAGAGAACAACTACAGTATATAGGTATTATTTCCTTTTCAGTGGAAATATGATACATTTGTCTTTTTTGTTAGAAAATCTTAAACAAAAATTATGGGATATAAGTCTTAAAATATGTGGTACATAGAATCATAGAACAATGTGGGCTGGAAGGGACCTTAAAGATCATCTAGTTCCAAACCCTCCTGCTATGGGCAGGGACATCTTCCACTAGACCAGGTTACTCTAAGCCCCATCCAGCCTGGCCTTGAACACTGTCAGGCATAGGGCATCCACAGCTTCTCTGGGCAGCCTGTTCCAGTGCTTCACCACCCTCACGGTAAAAAATTTCTTCCTTCTATCTAAACTAAATCTACTCTCAATTTAAAGCCATTACCACTTGTCCTATCACTACATGCCCTTGTAAAAAGTCCCACTCCAGCTTTCTTGTAGAGCCCTTTAGGTACTGGAAGGCTGCTGAAAGGTGTCCCCAGAGCCTTCTCTTCTCCAGGCTGAACAACCCCTAATCTCTCAACCTGCTTTCATAGGAGAGGTGCTCCAGCCCTCTGATCCTCTTCAATCTTTAATAAATGCAAAACATGAGCAGTTCTCATGTTTTTGTGTCTGAAGAAAAATATTAAAGTTCACAGCACCCTCTGGAGCCTCACAGGCCATTTCCTCTGCATATAACAGAATGTAGCTATTGTTCTCATTATGACTGTAATAATATTGTTGATAGAAACATAATAGGAGCCAGGACCAAAGTAGAGTTTTAGCTCAGAGAGATATTTTGACAGGAATTTTAATAATGAAAGCAAAGCAATTAAGGCTCCAGACATATTCTCTGCTTTTATCCCTACAACCTGTGGTTTATGTCTCTCTTCCCTTTCCCTCACAGTAAATCTCCAGAACTCTTCTTTGCTACTTGACAGAATTTAAGGTAATTTTTACTGAATTTGTTTTCATTGTTAGGAGAGGAAAGACTGTCACAGGTGAAATGTTGGCAAGATTTAGGAAGCAAGACCAAGAGCAGCTTGGTTCTGGCTTTTATAAATAATTTTTTTTAGCCAAAACTTATTAGCTTTCTCTTCCCCAATATCTCTCTGTGCAAAGTGAGCAAGAAAGATACAGTTACGCCATTTCTGTGCTACTTAGGAGTCTCTCTGCATCAGATGAAAAGTCAAGGTGGCTTCAAAAGCCTCTGGGTCTGACGAGTCTTTGTAGAAGAAGTTTTGTTGTTGTTGTTGTTTTGTGCAAAAGGATACAGTTTAGGGGAGTAACTTCTCTATTTTTAATAAATACTTTAAAATTCCTACTTCAAATGGCATTTATGAGCACACAGGTAAGTAATAACAGAATAAAATCCTGAAGTGTGTTCTGCAGTACTGGCTACTGAGAAGTTCTTACTTCCAGTTCCTTGCTACTCAGTGGTATAACATTACTTTTCAGGATCATTCAAACAGGAAGCAATCTTTTAAAAGCAGTGAGGAAATGAGTTAAATATATAGGGTTATTTTTGCACATTTCTCAAAATTCTGCATATGATCTGATTTGTAGCATCCATCACAGACTGCAGTGTTTGAATACTGCAATCAACGAAACCCCAAAATAAACAGTTGAAATAATCAATCCTGGAAATAACAAAGCCCTTAATCTGTAGCATCCGTATGACTTATTTGCTGACCACAGTTCTTGGACTGGCATAATTTCAGGAAGACAAACACAGCTCTTATGATATTTGCAAAGTGTTTGTTAAATAATAAATCAAAATACAGCTTGCCAGATTTCTAGACTTGACAAGGGTTTACTAATAGTATTGTAATATGAATGCCAAAGCAGAAGTGTGCTGAATGTGCCCATCAGCTTACCACTGTGGTAGAGTGGTGCCTATTTCTGTTAATGAATATTTAGAATTTTGTGAAAAATAAAGATGGCATATAAATCATCTGAGGTTTCAATAGCTTGTGAATGGTTGGGATTCCTGCTCTTTACTGTTTTCAGAGGCTCTGGAAGAAAATCCTGCCAGAATTTTCCACAATACCAAATGCATGTATGTCCACCGCAGTGCAATCCACATCAGTATCCTATATTTCTGTCAACATCCAGCTGACATTCATTATTTCCTCTTCCCAGTTTGCCAGTTCTCCTTCCTGCCTTGGTTATATTCTGGGGTGGCAGGACTAGGTCAGCACTGAAATTAAATAGATAGTTTGGGAAGTTATATAGTCAGTGTAGTTTATTTCTTATTCTGAGAGCAGTTAACTTTTCAGTACTCCATGGAGGAAACGGCATGCTATTGGCTTCTGCAGGAATGGCAGTGCCATGTCCATTATGGAGGTGTGACTTGCAGCTGGAGGCTACCCTGGAAAGCACCTTTGTGGAAAAGGGCCTGGGAGTCCCAGTGGATACCTTGTTGAACACAAACCAACAATGTACCATTGTGGCAACAAAGGTGAATGGTCTCCCGTGCTGCATTAGGAGGGTTGCCAACAGGTCAAAGTAGGTGATACTTCCCCTCTACTCAGCACTGGTGAGCCATACCTGGAGCACTGTGTCCAGTGCAGGCCTCCAGAGTACAAGAGAGACCTGGATACACTGGAGAGAGTCCAATGAAGGGACACCAAGGTGATGAAGGGACTGGAACATCTTTCAGATGAAGAAAGGCTGAGCAAGCTGAGACTGTTTAGCCTAAAGAAGGGAAGGCTCAAGGGGATCTCATCAATGTATATAAATACCTGAAGGGAGGGTGCAAAGAAGAGGGAGACATGTTCAGTGACAGGACCAGAGGTAATGGATACAAATTGAAACACAGAAGGTTCTCTCTGAATGTCAGGAAACACTTTTTCACCATGAGAGTGACTGAGCACTGGCACAGGTTGCTCAGGGAAGTTTTGGAGTCTTCATCCTTGGACATATTCAAAAGTCACAGGGATGCAGTTCTGTGCAACTAGCTCTAGGTGTCCCTGCTTGAGCAAGAGCTTTGGACCAGCGTTTCCTTCCAACCTCAACCATTCTGTGACTTTGTGACTTTCACAGACATTGCCACAGACCCACCATTGCCAGCATGCAGCCACCTCTGTGGCAACTTTTGAAGATCCTTCACTGACCTACTTGTTTTGCTGAGGAAATGTTGACTGTTGCTCTATTTTGAGAGTATGGTAATGGAGATGGCATGACTATTTTTTAAGGAAGCTATATTGGTAAAGCCTGTTTTCCTGCAGTTTTGCTAGGGTTTTTGAAAACCTGTAAAAATGTCATATAACTATGTTCTCAAGGAAAAAAACAAACTAAAAAAAATAGGTAGGTTAGTTAAATTTCACAGGTTATGTATAAAGAATAGCCAGGTGAAAAAATTGCTGGAGTGGCAAATTAGTGTGCTTAATAACGTAACCGATTTATACTATCAGGACCCGAAATCTGCTCTTACACTGGTGAAAATGAAATGTCAAATAAGAAAATGTTCATGTTCCTGATCTTAAAACAGGAGGTCAGCATTATGCTTGCTCTTATTTTCTGTGTACCTAGAGAAGAATGGGATATAAGATAAGATGCACGTATTTTGCTGATGCAGCTGGTGGTCAGTTCTTAACTCATGACTGAGCCTGCCATTACTGGATGAATGTATGCTATAACTCCTTGAGAAGGCTTTGCCTAAAGAAAAACTGAGATGACGAGGTATTTTTCAATATCCTGTGTGTAATGAATTCATCAAACACTCCTGTCAAAGGTAAGTACTGTCAGTTCAGCTTGGGGCATCTGTGGGCTCCTAGAACTTATATCTGCTGATAAGTAACAAGTAATTATAAACAAGAAATCCCTGAGAAATAAAATTAGATTGTTCATTCATGGTGAAATCTATCCTTGTACAGCAGCTTACTGAAAATTCATTTGCAAATAACAATGTATCTGGGAAGCTTTCAGACTGTTCCAGAATTCTACGAATTAATGAAATGTTTCTTTAAAATAGTTATGGTTATTTAATGTGTTCTTTGGATTTCCACAGTAATTTTTCAAAAACTTTTTTACTTCCATCTCTGTTACATTTCACAGGACCTTTGTACAAGAGTAGATGCATACAGAAGCCACTTTTTAAGGGTCTAAGAGGTCTTCAATTACTTTGAACTTTAATGTGCAAGATGTTTGCATTGAAGTGCAAAGTCCTCTGAAGTCCTCAAACGCATAACGTGTTATTTTCTTTTCTCTACTGTAAATGTCTGCCATCGCACCCAGATTTTTCTTTCATGTTCTTTCTCTGTCCTGAAGATGCATATCCCAGTAGCTCTTTGTCTTGCTAAAGACCTGTGGAGGCTATACTGTACCTGAACATTGAAGAAATCACTGAGTAAATCACTTGAGAAAATTATCAGGGTTCCTCTCTAGCCTTACAGCTGGTACCAGGATCAAAAATGAAATCTCTACCATAATGTCATTTGGATGTCGTGGGACAACATGTGGTCAATCATTAGGTCTGTGTCTTAATCCTGCACATATTCCTTTCTATGTTCTAATAAATACTTTTCTTAAATGTGAATATTTTGGAGAAACCTCACATGAGAATATTTTCCCTGTTTTAACAAGTGATTTCCTTGACAGAATTCTGTTTCCCAGTTTAGATCCTGAGTCTCCCCCCCCTTTTTTTTCAAATACTGTAATCCACTAATGTATTCATTATCACCATGTTGTTTAGTCTTCTGAAGTTAAAGGTTTTCTTTTAATTATAGTCCACTAGGATTTTATGAAATCCCTAAAAAAAGGCCTGATCAGATGTGGTACAGGTTTATTTTGTTTTAATTACTTTCTAAAAATTTTTTCGTTTACATAGAAAACCCATGGAACCTATAAAAAAAGTTTCTCTCACCAAGAGTGACACATGAAATACATATATTTACCTCTTTTCCAAGTGTCTTCATTAATTTGATCAGTAAATTATTTCTTACATGTTTAATAAAATATGGAAATTTATTTTTTGTTTTGTTTTGTTTTGTTTTGCATACCCTGCAAGGGAAGAATGAGAAAGAGAAGCTTCCTTTCAAGTCTTATGTTGCTTCTCAAATTTCAATATATTCTGAAGCCCTACATGTGATTCACATAAGTGGTCAGAACAGTAAAAAGCTATTAATATGAAATTAAACTAGATTTTGAAAAAGTCTGTTAAATGCTTCTATCAGAATAGTTAATAATAAATCATTAATTGATGGAAAAATTATTTTATAAATGCAAACTTCATTCTTCAAGCACCTTTGAGTGTAATCTTACTTCTGGAAAATATATTAGAAGAATTAAAGTCTTTACTCAGTTTTGACCTTTATGCCATTTTCTACATAACCTAGTGGAGCATGGTTTTCAGCAAGACTATCCACAGGATGATAATTTTCCAGACTAGGCAAATTAAAAATGGATTTGAAGAGAGTGAGTGATGTAAAAGAAGAGCCACAACCACTTTTCATTTTCTCTCAGAAATGAAAAGCTAATTCAGATAGAAATGGTACTTTCAATTCTTTGCCTGTCAAGACTGACCTAAAACACAGTGTCAAATCTCCATATTTGTTCCTTTCTGTAGTCTCAGACTATAGGTGAGCTTTGGAAAAAAGTGTGTGGGGAAAAAAAAGCAAGCATATTTTCTGGAATGTTTCTGGATTTTTTTCTGGTTTTGTTCAATAACAATTTTAATTCCCATCTATGTCAAAGGGTGTCTGTCCCTTTATTGGTTTTCAATCTTTGTCTGAAGTGAAAACCAGACATTAAACAATTTTTAAAAATAAAATATAGTGATGTATGTTAAATAATTAGAGCAACATATTTTAATTTCTATATTTGGATACATAGGTTAATGTAGTATGATATCAAAACATGATACTGAAAAAGAAACACCTTAGTTCAAAATCTTCGTCTTAGTGACTGCATTACTAGATGTTCTACTTTACAAATAAGTTGGGGTCTTTCTGGTTTTGTTGTTTCCAGTCCTGTCAGCTCAGACAACATTTTAAAGTTAATCAGGAACTATGTGTGCATGAACAAGAAGTTTTCAGCAAGTGCTACTGAATCACTATCAGGGCAATGCCACAGGATTTCACAATGAAATCTATGTGATTCCTTTTATGTGCTGTTTATGCAATGGCACTGCTAAACAGTAAAATGCAGAAAAAATACATTATTTTATATATTAAAGTCAACAGGTCAGATGATGACTGTGTTCTGCGAGTAAATCTGCTGAGTGAGAAAGTATCATGTTTTCGAACTGTTTTGTGGTCTGTTTCTGTACCATAAATGCTTGAAATCTTTATCATAAATTTTCACCTTTCATTTTTGTGCTTCCATCAGATCTAATCTAACAAAAAAAGAAATAGTGAGTTAGTGGTGAGTTGTAAAGAAAAGTGAACAGGATCTCTTCCGAGCATTCTGCCTTACAAGATTACCTTCTGCAAATGACTGTAAGTTGGTTATCATACATTTATATCTAACAAATCACTATTGGATTAGAAGTACATGGCAAATAGAAAAATAAAAAATAATTCAAATAAAACCAATAAATGAATGATAAAAGCCAGTGATAGTAGCTACTTAGGGGGATTGCCAGTACATTTTGAGGATGAAAAACATTGGAACAAAGAAGATATTCGGATCAAGAAAAATAAAAAATCACAGTTAAGGCCAAATTACTTGTTTTGCAAGTCATTAGACCTGTCTTTAAGCTAAAAAGTTCTTCTTGGCTCTTCAACTCTTCAAGTAATATATAATGTATAATAGTCAGATTAACCTGGCAACTTCTGGTTTTAGTTTGTCATATAGATTTTTAAGCTGATGGATATCTTGCCTCCTTAGAATGTGTACATCTTAAAAAAGCAAGAGTTTGTAGTCAAAATGGCTTTGATATTTGAAAACAGATTTAACTGATAGTCCTGATCATGCTGTGTTGCTTATCAAGACTACCAGTTTCCTAAACCCATGAATATATTATACATTTTGACACTGAATATTCATTTGTGGATATTAAATCAAGAATATGAGGAATAGCAGATAAAAATTATTCTATGTAGTTATCAAAGTCAGAACAGCATGATAATTCAGCTTCAGTAGCTCTGTTAGAAGTTGACAAACTGAACGTTTTATTTTCCAGCAACAAAGCATTTGGGCACAGCATGAAAGCAGTGCTTTCCAGACCTACCATTAATATTCGGCATTCTCACACCTCCAAGGGGTAATGACAACTTCAGTTCTTTGTGTGGATCAAAACCAGATGAATGAAAGCAACTGCAAAGATTTTAAATTAAGGTGGTTTGTTAAGGAAAACATTTGATTTACTGTTGCTATGAAAATGTCAGCAAATCTCCATGGCATAGTGAAAATAAACTCTTTAATATCTTCCTCAACCTTGTGACAGTAAAGATTGACATAGCATTTACAAAAGAGAAAAAAGTTCCTAGAGGGTAAGTAGTAGGAGAAGATATAATATAAACATACACAAAATGAGAAATAATTGTTTCTTTCACAGTTTGTGCATACGGTCTACTCTTGTCCTTGCATTTTCTCTACAGCTATTTTTTTTTCTTTTACTGAGGCCTGGTTTTGCTGGACAAGAAGTGGGTTTATATATTTTTGATCACTGCTATTTCACTTCAAAAAGAAAAATACACACTGTGTTGTCCCAAATCCATTCTCTTTCTTCCTACTTTCTTGAAGTGCACCTCTACCTTTGTAATATGAAATACCTCCTTGATCTATATTGGAAAAGCTAGTTTTTGAGGATAGCTGTGATGGCACGTCTCTTTCAGACAAATCCTGACTACTTTTAGTCATTCGAGCTGTTAAGCTTGATGGAAAATCCACAAAATAAAAGCCTCAAAAAATAATGGAATCTTCCTAGAGGTATCAGAAAAGTGCTGTGTTTGATACACAAACACAAAAATATTATTTTCTTACTGTTGGAAGTGAATAGGGATTTGATTTGATGCTATGAGGTGTAATCCTGACGGTATTATTAAATTTAATTTATCCAACTACTTATGTGAAAATATCTCTGCAGGTATTAAAAGGCTGTTTCATCTGCTCTAAACCAAAGTTTGGTATTGTTTTTCCATGCTAGAGGTGGCAGACAAGTAGCTAAAGACAGTAACCCAAACTAATAGCAGCTTCATAGTCCATCTGTTTTTCTGACTTGTTTCTTGGGGAAATTTCCCACTTTCTTCAAGGACAAAAATAACAGCAAAGTGTTGATGCTCAGATCAAGAAGTAGATGTCAAAATGAAACTTGGAGCAGCAAGTGATTTCATGGACTAGATCGCTGTCTTTTTAACAAACTGCATCATGCTGATCTACAGATGATTTCATAAACAATAATGGCCAACATTTTAACACTGACTGAGATAAATTGAGATATATTTTCAGGATAAATTAAAATTGAGGCAGCATGTTGTTGCATTTCCTTTATGTTTATAATAGTTTCAGTTCAAGGAGAGAAGATTAGTTTTTATGTATCTGTTATTTAGAGAGCATGACCTTTCAAGCAGAGAATAATGTGAAAGAAGCGATCTGGGAAGTAGGGTTTTTTCACTATCATAATAGTGACTCAGAAAAAGTTAGAAAAGATCACTGATTTCTCTCTTCTAAACATGAAAATTTCAGCCACAGCTGGAAGAAAAATAAAATTTACAATGTTGGTACTTAACAACGCCTGCATGTATAGTACAGAGAAAAGGTCAGGGACTTAAAGATGGAATAAATTTAGACAAAGACCTTGGAAACAGTTCTGGGATGACTCAGCCTCCTGTTTCTGTCAAAAACATTTAGTGATATTTTCCCTAAAGCATCCAGTATTGAGTGCCTTGTTACTGATAAGCCCACTCCTGTCCCTGTTCATTGCAGGGGACTTGAACTAGATGACATTTGAAGGTCCCTTCCAACCCAAACTGTTCTATGATTCTGTGATTCTTCCACTAGTAAACTTGACTGTCATAAATAATGATGAGGAAGATCCTGACTTTGAGCAGCTAGACAATGCCAGACCTGCCCTGCAAGATGTGCAGCTCATAGAGGTCCAGCAGGCTGCTCTCAAAAGAGCTTTTCAGCAGCTGGATTCAACTTGGTTTTCATAGCCTCATGCTGGTAAATGCCATTCATCATTTTTATTATATTTTTACAAAAAGCAAATGAAGGAATAACCGGGTAGAAAGCCAGTGGCTGTGAAATGATGATCGATTAAGGGTTAGTGGGATGTATCCCCACTATTGGCTGAGGGACAGTAACCCCCGCAACCATTCACCATTTGGTTATTTTGCCGAAGTGCTTCCTGCACACTTGTCATTGCTGAGTGGAGGAAAGATAGACTATAATTTAAGCAGTATCATAATATTTCCATGACTGGCTGTTTCATATGGAAGTCCCTTGGGCTCATTATTACTTGGAAAACTCATAACTGATGTCCTTGTGAGTTTGTCCCTCAAAAAGCTGTCTTCATGCTACAAGGCACAAGAGTAAAATATATCATTGGAAGGGGGGAGGTGGTGTCTCAGATATTTGCCAGAGGCTCTTTCTCAAACCCTGGCTTTCGCATATCCTTGAGTATCTTTGGGAACTGGTCAGTAGTGCAATTTTCTGGATGTAAGTAATCCATCTTGCTTTTTGATTCTGAGACTGGGCTTAAATGTTAAAGAAAAATAGATTTGCTTATATTCTTGCCTTTGTGGAAGAGCCCTACTTCAGTACTGAAATGTATAGGTAAGCATTTAAGGAGGCAACCAGCAGGGAATTAGCGTGGGCAAGACAAAACTTTTGAAATAAACCAATGTTGCGTTAACACCTGGACTACAAAATGCAGAGGTTCTTGGGCTAGAGTGGCCAGCTAAACTTAGCACAGCAGCTAGCAGCACCATATGCTAACTCTTTATCTTCTTACGTTGTTCTCTGTCTCTCCTATATTTCATTTCCTCTTTTCTTAAGTAGTACTTCTTCCTGTATCTCATGTTAGATTGCATTGTTGCAAGTGGACAATGTCCACTTTGGGCCCCTTCTTCGAACATATCTCTGCTTCAGTTTTCTGCAGTCACACATTCTTGTCTCTCAACTGAGGGCAAGATTTTGCCATCTCCTACTGCTTAAAGGCAGCATACATAAAAGCAAGCAAATACAGAAAAGCAGAGAGGAAAGACTAAAATTTGGTCCTGTGACAGAATTATGGTTAGTTGTAATGTTATATTTCATTTTAAAGTTGCAATGTGTTGTAGTCATTAATGGAATTAAAATGTGAAAGTTGGAAATTGAAATTATTTCAAAACACCAAATATTTTATTCTGAAAAGCTGGAATAGTAGCTGAGGTGCTTTTTTTATAGACAACAAACCTTTTATTGTCTAAATCATTTATATTTATGTAAGGCTGGATGTATTGTCTACGTAGTATACAAAACGCATATATACTGTTTGTATAGCTTTTATTGTCTATATTTTACCAGATTTTTAAAATGAATTAACTTAAATGGATATAGACTATCCAGTGGCAGGTAATTTCATCAACACTCATGTTTTCTTCAGCTATCTGTGAACTAGTAGCATGAGGTGAAGCTAAAGCACACACATTAATTTCTAGCTGTATCTGGCATTTGTTTGTCACTGGTTATTCATTCATTCAGCATCTGGGTGTTAAATGAACAATGGAAAATATCAAAAGTATGGGTAAAAAGCCAAACCAGCTTTTTTCCTTTGCACATATTAAATGAAAAAGGAGTAGATGAAACACCTGAAGAGAGTAAAGGATTCAAAGAGAAGATGGGATATATTAAGAAAAAAAAATAGGAAAGGAAGATGAAGGAAATTAGAAGAAAGGAGAAGGAAATTGACTGAAGTATGTTTGACATGGTCTGAGCATTAAGGCTGCCAGCATGCATTTGAAGCACATAGAAGACATTAGGACAGCCCTGGTGAGGTAGCCATGATGTAGCTGGTTTGAACACATGTATCCCCAGGCACCGATGGATCACTGAGAGGACATCTGAAGGACAGATCTGTTAATAAGGATGTCTGGATGGTCCATGAGCACATTTGTTGCACTATTTGGAAAAGTTGTATAAGCATTTGTGGAGCTCCAAATACTTCAATTGCTTGCTCCAGGATTTGAACTCTGTCACTTCCTACAATTATTGAGCTGGAAAGTGCTGCTACTGGATAGCACTTTTTCAAATAACTTTAAATTGGAGATGAAGCAGAGGCTAATCAGGAATAAAAGAGGATACATAGGAAATCTGAAGACTATTGGGTTAAGGAGACTTTGACAAAATAGAGGGAAATTTAGAATGTAAAAGTTCTTGGGAAAACTCTGAGACATCACCTAACAGGCCTTGTGGCTCTGTGGAGCAATAAATGACATGTGTTTTCAATCCTGAGAGCAGTGTCTCTAATCTACTCTTAGAGGCATCTAGTGATGCCACCCGAATGATCTATTGTGATGCTTCACAGATACTTATGATAAAATCACAGTAATCTTCCTGGTTGCAATTCATGCGCATCATCTCATGGAGAACAGACTATTCCCTCCTTCTTTGTAACATCATTTTATGTTTTACAATATCAGGAGTGTGCCATATTATTCCCCTAAAATTTTCTTCTTTAGGCTAAATGACCTAGGCTGATGCAAACTCTCTTCATATGCACCTATTTTCCCATTACCTTCCTCCTTACTGTCTTAGTTGTGCTGTATTTTCCTGAAGAACCCAGTAACCCAGCTGCAAAAACTGCAGCTAAGACTTTCCAGTGCCTTGGAGTGGAAGAATTATTTTGTTTGTCTTGTGTGTACAACTCTGCTTCCTGGAATGAGCTTGGCCTTTTTCGCAATGGCGTGACGTTTTTCATTTCTGTACAGTTTACAATACATCTCAATTATCAGATTTTTTTTTCTTTTTACTACGTAATCTCCATTAAACCACCCTATATTTTGATAGTTTATTACTCCTGCCCAATTCCTTAACTGAATAATCTTCCTCCGTGTTCCTATTGAATCACAAATTTCTTCCACACATTTTTTTCCTATTTAAATTTTAATTATGTTTCCCAGGAAGATTATTGTACTCTCAGCACCATGGAATCTGCAAATTATATGTATATTTTTGTGCTCTATTCCTTTGTCTTAATTTTAGTGAAAGTACTGAACAAAACTGGATCCAGAACAGACTCTGCAAGGGCCTCATTCAGCATCTTTTTCCTTGAAAGAGAACCATTGATTAATATTTTTTTGGTACAATTATTCAGTCACTTTGTCACTCACCTTTCCTCTGGACCATATTTCACTAAACTGGTTGTAAGAATCTCATCTTCTGCTGTATTACAAGTCAAGATACTTGACAGTTACTTTTTTTCCTCTATTCACAAGGTGACTATTTCGAAGAAAAATTATTTTTCAGAGATCCATACTAATTGCTGCTGAGTTGTTTTCTTCCATGTGCTTTTTTTTTTTTTTCTTATTTTAAATATGGGCATTATCTTGTCTCATTTCGTTGTCTGATACCTCTATTTCTGCCACGAGTTCACACATATGTAACGGCCCTAAGAGTAATTTGGACAATTTTTCAACTACTTAGAAAGTAATCAAGCCTGAGCAACGCAATAAAATGCATATTTATTTCAAATTCTACTGACATGTTCTGTCTCAGTTGTAGTATGAGATTTTATGCCTATGACACTAAGTTGTACTGCCCCACTAAATTGTAACTGACCTGTTAAAGAAAAATGCCCTTAACACTTTGGTCTACCATTATCTGTAGTTAGTTTTCCATCCCTGCTGTACAATGGACTAAGGTGTGGGGTTTTTTTGGTTTTGTTTGTTGTGGAGGGTTTTTTGTTTGTTTGTTTGTTTGTTTGTTTGTTTGTTTGTTTGTTTTATGTTAACACACTCTACTTCCCACATTCTTTGTTTTCTCTTGCAGGCCATGTTTCAGCTTTTCTGAGTTTCTGTCTATACAATCTACTCCTTTGTACAAGTCTTTTATAATCTAACCTAATTTCTACTTTTATGGACTTCTTTTTCTGTAGCTGAGGTCATGGTTCGGCCATGGTCTCCATGCTTTTCTCTGCACTGGGACAGCTTGTACCTGCTGTGTCATTTCCTTGAGGAAATGCCATCTTTCCTCGTAGATTTTTTCATCTTAGTTTTCTCTCACGAGATCATACACACCAAATTTCTGATTTCAGTCTTTAAAAAAATTGTTTTATTTTTCTGTTCTCCTTTATTGCCTTTCTCTTACTCAGGTACCTTTTCAGCCCATGTTGACCTTTACTGAAACTGCTTTCTGTCCTGACTTTTCTCTCAGCTGGTAGGCCTCAAAATCACAGGAACAGCCTTCCTAACTGCATTCTCCGTTTTTCTATCAAACAGCTGTTGTGAGCGCATCCCAACAATTAGGCAGACATTCTAGGTCTACTGTTTGCCTTTTTTATATGTTTCTTAATGCCCAGTCCTGTGCTTTAGATGATTCCATCAGATATTCAGGAAAAAAAAATCATCCAAATGATGCTTGTAAGCAAGTGGTCTGTGTATACCTTCATCCGAATACTGTTCTTTCCCCATTTTTCACCATCCAGCAGGTTTAGCTCTTAGCTTTCATCTCTCATGAAGTGTTTGCCTCTTTAATATGTGGGAGAATCCCATATCTCTTATTCATTCCCTAGCCGGCCCTTCTTGGACAATCTATTGATATTCCAAAAACTGCTACATATCCCAAGAAGTCTGTGTTGTGCCAATTAAATTGGAGTTTTCCTCCGCTTGTTTATTCGCCATACTCCTTGCAATGCTGCACAGACAGCTGAGATGTTTGGCAAATAAATCAGTGCTCCTGAGTGACATATTGTCCCAATCCAATCCACCAGATGCCATTATTACATAAGATATTTGTACATAGCATGAGGGAATTGCAGCATTGAAGGCACGAAGATAACTTCATAAGTGACTAAATGCTGTTGCTACTATTATATTCAGGTTTTGCTTTTAGTGTTAGACTTTTTATGTACAAAAGTTTTAACAGATGGACTTGTCTTTGTGACAAGGTGATGAGTCCACCTGAAGTGACACGGTTATTTACTGGAATCAAGAGTCTTGGGGTTTTCTCCATCCCTTTCCCTTGATATCACTAAAGAGCCTTCCTCTTATCACTGAACTGCACACAGATGTCTTGTCTCTCTTCCTGACATACTCTTAATATTCAAGCTATTTTTTCTGGTTCAGTTCAGAATTTGATTCCTCTTCAGTAACATACTTTGTCTTGTATTCATGTTCTGTTTATTTCAGTAGGAGTTGAACATGTGCTTAGAGTTAATCAGGTAACCAGGTATCTGCCTGAATAAAGAGGCATTGCAGCCTTGTTTCAATAGTGTACTATTCTGAGGCCTCTCTGGAAATGTTTTAAATTATTCGTTTCCAAAAATTTCCATGTCAGAACTTCCTATGAGATAAACAGCCTGTTTCGTAGCCTGAACACAGTGGCCTGCTTTACTATAGCTCTTCCAAATTTCTGTCTAACTATTTGCTTGCTAGGCCACAGTGTGTTCATATACAGTGTCCAGAATCTCATAGAAAGAAAAAATATTTTCATCCTTCCTTACTAAGGATAATTAGCTCAAGGAGGAATATAAATATGAGTTAATAAAATTTATATTCCTTTTTTTCTCTGTGTACCTGACTAGGTTCACTTGGAAAATGTATTTTTCTAGCAGTTCTGATATATTTTGATATACGTTGACAGGTGAAGAAAAGAAGAGATGAGGAACAGTGACAACCCTTTGTAAGAACTCCTCTCAGTCTTGGTCTCCCTAAGGTTGCAAAATATTTCAGTGCAGAGTTTTCCAAATTTATTACACCATCCACTCCTATACACACATACGAACACACACAGAGAAAGGATCATGTTTGTTAATGTCACAATATCCTCCCTTTGCCAGTGCCTGTTTCCGTACCAGCACAGATTTTAATGCAGATCCTTCCTTTTCCTTTCTCTGCAGTATGCATCTCCCAGGATGTCCATGACTGCTTCCTATCAAATCCCTGCTTCAGCATACCTCTCCTTAATTTCTCTTCCCCCAGATCAGCCCGCTCAATTAATCTCTTTCTGTTCTATTAGCCCAAATTCCCCTGAGTTGTGTTTCTGTTATAAAGAATAAAAATGTAGTCATAGGAAGGATGTGATCATTTCATTTATGGGACCAATTTAATTAAGAATTTTAAAATGTATCAAAAAATAACTCGGACCCATCTTGTTGGAATGCAGAAATTATGAGTTTAAATCATGATTTCCAATGTTTAAAAGAGCTTTCAAATTGGGTATTTAAAAAATTGAGACAAACACCCTGGTTGTATTTTAAACTCCTGGTGCATTTGCAAATTTTCATTATTTCCAGAAAGCTTCTCTTCCCCCTCATAGAGCTGTCAAAGTCATGTAATCTATTTTGATCTCAAAGTGCATGTAAGATGGTACACAACCTTGATCTGTTTCCCTAGGAGCTCTTCAAGTGTGTTATTTGTGTCTGTACAAACTACTTTCAGCATTGCTTTTACAGCCTGATTAAAACTTGCAATTACTTCTCTTAGAGCTTTTTATCATCTTGTGATAAACTGGACACTGCAAGTCTACTTTTCATCAGTATTTAGTTCAGGTATCAAAATGTTCCACTTAATCAAAGTGATAGTTTATCTTTCTGAGTAATGTTACTGCCACATCCTCAGTTTACTTCAATTGATGAAAAAATGGTTTGAATCTGACATGTTTGGGTGAACTCAGAAATAAATTTATGGCTATATATATGTTAAATTTAGCCATGAGAAAGGGAAATGTTGTTTGGCTAGAAGGTTAAAGGCACACATTTAAGAGTGAGACAACATCATAAGTGTTAAAGTTTATGTTCCACTTGATAGCAAAAAGAAAAAATACAAGCCCTTACTTTTAGTTGTGAACTCACAGATTTTTGATACATTGTGTAGATCAAGAGAAGCAAGAAATAGCTAAAAAAAAAAAAAAATTTAAAAGTCTGAAATGGCTAATATGTCATACAAACCCATATGAGAGTTCATCTTCCTCTTTGTTTCTCAAGTTCTCCATATTATATATGTATTAATAAAATAGAATATTTGTTAAAAAGTTTGAGGTTTCTACTACTCTATTTCTTCAGTCACAAGGCAGCCTTAACATTACCTTTTACTGCTATTTGCCTGAGCTACTTTTTAACATTTGCAGTGCCCACAGCTAATTTACTCAAATGCTCTATCACTGGCACCATTAGAAAGGTTTCTTTTGTGTTTATTTCTGTCACTTTTTTCTACAATCACACTGCACAGTGAAAACAGATCATTTGCTTCCTATTTGCAGCAGCTTTTTACTCTTTTTTGTATTTATTATTCACTCAGGGAATCTCCTTCTCCTGTTTAGGTTCACCTGCTCTTTGGTTCAGTCAGCCTTTCCCCACAGGTCATGTTTTTTAAGCTTCTGATCATTCTCATTGCTCTCTTTGGGACAGTCTCCAACTGGTGAATGCTCTTAAGGTGCAGAACACAGTTCTCAAGCTGAGACCTTACAGATACTGAACCGAGTGAAAGGGTATCGCTTCACGTAATTGTAAATTACACCTCTGTGTGCACTCAGAAAGGATATTTGCCTTTCTTGCTATGTCATTATCGATGTGTTTAACTTTGTGGTCCAAAATTACCAGGATCTTTTGACTTTGAAAGGCTTGATTCCTTATTTTTTTATCATATTTTATTTGTGTCACTGACTATACCTGCAAAGATACTTTACTTTCACCTATCGAATAGCATAGTGTTTAGAGTTTGTTTGTTTGTTTCACCTTCTCATGAGCAAATTATCCTCTAATATACCTGTTGTGCTTTCCAGGATCACCTAATCTGCTAAATCAATAAGCATACTATTTATTCTGTTCTTTAGGATCTTAATGAAAATCTTGATACTGGAGCAAACAGACCCCTTGTACACACTCACTTAATCTGTCCTTCCATTTTTCTGAAGAATTATGTATGACACTTTTTTTAACACGATTCTGAAACCTGTTTTGCATCCTTCCTATAGTTATGAGACCCAGTGAATGTTATCCTAGCTTGATATCGGAGTAATAAAGATTGTGTCAAAGGTATTAAAGAAAAAATATATTAACATTCCTGTTACTCCTTCCACAAAGGCAGTTTTCTAGTTGGGGAAAAAAAAATAGTCTGAAGTGATTTCTTTTTGACATCTGTCTTGATTTTCAGTTCTCCAGTTTTATTCTCATCACAATCATTATGTTTCATTATTTGTGTCTTTCTATGAGTTGAAGGAAATTGACTGACCTGTAATTCTTTAGCTCCTCTTACCTTATCCTTTGAAAGATGGGCATTGCAAAGCCCCTTTTGTTAACTGTTTGTTACTTCACCTTTCTTCCATTCTTTCCCGAGGGTAACTTTGAACAGGCGTGAGATTTATTCACTCCTCCTTTAATTTTCCTAATATTGCACCTGGCCAGTCTGGAACATTTTGTTTCCATGTGAACTCTCCAATGTATGTTTATTTACCCTAAGCCAAGAATGCTTTTTAAGAAACTGTCTAAAAATGATTTTAAAGACTCCAGTTTGCATGGCACTATTTTTTGATAGATTTTTTTTCTATGTTGAATAACCTTTTCCTTAGTTTATCTACTTCTTGACTTCCTAGATATCACCTGTGAGATGTGCTTCCATTTGTACCTTGGCCTATTTGACTTGTCTCTGTATGGATGCACTGTTCAACTATAGGTTTTATGTAACCTACTCTGGTTTCCACTTTCTGTATGCTTCCTTGGGGTTGAAATAATGGAATAAGACATCCAGAGCTGATTCTGACTACACATCCCTATTCTTCCTTGTAGTAGGATAGGTTATCTTTCACTCCTTGTTTGTTCCTTTGAAGAACTGCCAGCTTTCCTTAATCCCTTTTTTTATTAACTTGCCTAACAACTCAATGAGTTTATTGACATCTATTTTGCAATAAATGTTCTGTTTCCTTTATTTGTGAGGACTAGGAGCTCTTCCGTTTTTGGGTCACTCCTCCTAAAATCACTTTAATTTTAATACTGTAATACATGGAGAGGTCTCAGTCTGGAAGAGTCTCTTAATTATTCGCTTTCTTCAACTCTGTATCAAAGGGCATCCTAGGACCTTGAGCGACAGGCTGTGTCTGGCTCTGCCTACTCCACAAGTACAGCTAAAAGTTCTCTCTAATTGGTATGTCCTCTTTGCAGGGCAGTTTTCTGGTTACTCACAAAAATTCCTATTTATGCCTTTCTCATGCATTGTCTTATAATTCATGCATTCTGTAATTGAACAGAGACCTTTTTTCACTATGTATTTCCTACTTTATTGACCTCTTCATCTCATGCGGAAATTTCATGATCTTTTGTGTTACAACGTGTGAATAATCTCATCAAGTTTCTGCTATGCCAATCATAATTTTCAGAATCTGTTCTTCTTTCTAATCGCTCTTATTAATCTTCTATTTATTTTCAAATGTCTACAAATTTGTAGGATCTTTGGAAGATTGACACACTATCCTATTGATTCTTCTATGAAACTTTTACAAATAATCTAAAATCTCACTCTTAATTTTAATATCCTCTGCTAGATCAACAGCAACAATGATAATATCTCCGTGAAATATGGCATGTTGTTAATGACTTCAGGCTTGTTAGCCTGGCCAATATAGTGAAATCACTGTGATGCTCTGATATGAAGTTCAGAGCATAACTTTGTGATACACTTTTCTGAAAGTGAACTTGACTTACGGTAAACTTAGTTTACCGTATTCTTGTGGGTCAGGCATGGACTTGAACCATTTTAATTGTATAATCAGCCTGGAATTTCAAAAAGTCAGTGGGCAGGATAATAAGCACCAAACATCTTAACTTCTTAGTCCTTTAAGTGAAACAAAGGCTAGAATTTATTTCCTGGGGAGTAAACACAGAAGAAGCATCTTTAAAAAAGAATTGAGCTCAAAATATCTAAACTCTCTGTGAATCAAAACTAATTAGATTTACAACTGTCAGTTTGACTAAGAATAATGTCAGTTGTTTCCAGGAGCTTCTATATTTTTTTTTTCTTTCTCTCCAAGCCTAACATTGCTAATGTTGTACTTATTGTTTCTTAATTTTACTCTCATCTTCGTGACACTGACTGATCATCCAAACACTATCTGCTACTGTGCAAGAGCCTCCTGGGTAATAAAAGTGCCAATGCTTGATAAGTGTCTGCCAGATAAAGTGCATGTTGGTTCAGAAGAAGCTGTGCCAACTGTAATGCAAAAAGCAATGAATAAAGACAGGAAAAGACTATAAAAATTACTTTAACTTTTGGTTATTGAAACCGTGCATATTCAAGTAAATCAAATGTGGCAAGTGGCAGTGCAGCCTAATTTTATTTCTCATCAAATGAAACAACAACTGAAAGAATGATATTTTTCTATATGTCTAGCTCTCTGTTGGGATATAAGGGGATTAAGTCTTTGCCATGTTTGGCTATTTTTTTGTAAAAGATGAGTTGGTAATACAAGCCCATTTATGAGTGAAAGAAAATATACATAATTAAAAAACTTAACACAAAGCCAATAAAGAAAGAGAGATCTAGAGATGGAAGTGGAATGTCTATGTTTTCTGGATCAGAATGTGGTGGTTAATCAGAAAGAACTGTGGTGCAGTAAGATTATAGTAATTTTACTAAAAAAAAAAATGTGCTTTGGAGGGAGAAGGAATATGAAAAGGGCCAGGGAACTGGATTTTATATGTGATCAGAAGATGCCTTCATCCACAGAAGCTTATGAATCCTTTTCTGACAATTTTGCATATCACAGAATCACAGAATTGACGGGGTTGGAAAAGACCTCAGAGATCATTGAGTCCAACCCTTGGTCCAACTCTAGTCCATTTATTAAATCATGGCACTAAGTGCCATGTCCAATCTGAGTTTAAAAACCTCCAGGGACGGCGAGTCCACCACCTCCCTGGGCAGGCCATTCCAATGCCTGACCACACTCTCTGTAAAGAATTTCTTTCTAATATCCAGCCTAAATTTCCCCTGGCAGAGTTTAAGCCCATGCCCCCTTGTCCTATTGCTAACTGCCTGAGAGAATATCCTTAGTGAGGAATAAGAAGCATAGGAATACTGCATAATTCAATGTATTTGGCTTTGTTAGAGAAGATCCATGAACTCAAGGCACATGGATCATTCTGCTCATGAAGTTTACTTAGTTCAGGTCATGCATATAGGGAATGTACAAAATGTCTCCTGTTTTGACAGACTTGTTCAGGATAGGAAAACAGTCATCCTAGAGTCCTTGAATATTTAAATTACTGGGTACTTCAGTAAGTGAAATAGCGACATGTACTCCAGGTTGTTCTGATCAGCAGAACTGTGCTCAAAGGGATTGTAGCAGCAATACTTTGAGAACAGGTAGCAAAGTGAAGGAATGAAGAACGACAGCCGTGAAAGAGAAAGTAACTTTTGAAAGGTTTACTTTAGACTTTTACATTACTCTTCAAACATATCAGGGCAGAATAATCAGGACTAATGAATCTCCTTTTAATAGCTGCTCTGCTGTTTTATCAGCGAAGAAGAGGAGCAGAGGGAAGTTTCTACTCTAAGCACTGTTGCAATTCATTCACAGAAAGGCAAAACTAATTCAAGAACAGAAAAGTATGTTATGGGAAGGCTGTGTGGCCTTTGAATGATTACTTCTGTGGAGTCCATCTATGTCCTAGCAAGAGGAAAATATCTACATCTGTTTTGAAAATGCATTTTAATATTTCCCCATTTGAGTTTTTAAATCAGATTTTAAAATTAAATCTCATTTGCGTTTTTAAATCAGGTGAAGCTGGTGCACTGGGCTGGATCAGATCCACTTCTATCTTTTTAAAAGCATGGAAAAATTCCAGAGGCAGCATCTGCTTAACCTTTCCTACCTCTTTTGTGGAAAAGGATGTGTTTTTTTTATATCACCTAATGTACTGGGTATTACATGTGTTATTTAGGTCTCCTAATTCTACTTTTCTACAAATGAGCCACTCTGATATGCATATTAGTAGGTAGCTGGGGTAATTTTTTATGTTGGACAGACCAGTAAAATGCAGTGAAGCATGCAACAATAACCACAAATGTCCATCACTGGATGTATTATTACTGTGTTGAAGCATTTGATTTGTTTGCCTGCAAGGACAGAATCTCCTTAAGGCTTAGCAGAATCTTGATTTATATGCCTCTGGGGTCAAGTGTATGTGTCATGACAAACTTCAGCAGCCCTGTGAAGTCATGTAGTTTCTATCAGTCGGTTTGTGAGTACGCAGCTCGCTCCACTACCACTTTTCCCTTATAGTCTCTGCATATATATTATAAAATGTTCTCTTTCCATTTTCTCCCCTGGTAATGACTTCTTATCTCATCAAAACTGTAGCATATTGAACTTTGTGTCTTCCTTCTCTTATATGGAGTTCCCTAGGAACAAACCCCGTCGAAAGTACAGGATGAAAGGGGTTATCATATTTCTCTGTAACCTGCCTGTTTCCCTTGTAGATTTTGCTATAACAATTATGGAAACTTTCAGAAGTCATATACCAGTAATACCACTGAAACCTACTGTCCTCACAGTGCATATGTTTTATAACAGCTATGCTAACTTAAGGATGACAAAAGGGTCCCTCTGGGAACATCTTCGCTTCGTGAGGCCTCCTTGGTGTCCATGTTCATGCTCATGACATACCCTTGTTCTTTTATTATTGTGCAAAAACATCATTAAAGCCTTTTGAATTAAGGTACAAAGTGAAGCCAACATCAGCCTATCTTATCTTCTAGCTGTCTCATTATAGACAGTTTTCACAGTGTCAGGAAGATACCAACAGCAGCCACTAAAATCAATATTAAATCTAATTATAAATATATTTTTAAATGGTCTTGAAGATCAAAAGAAGTGAAGAGAAGGAATAAGTTTCTTAGAACACTGCCTGATAAAATGGCAAGTGAGGTGCAATGACAAAAAATGCAAACGACTGTGGAACACATCCTATAGTGGTCTATATATCTATCTACGACACACATTACATCCACTTCATGTGATCCCAAGTTTGCTTTCACTGTGATCACTATTCTGTGCTGGTATTGTGGCTATTAGGAACAATATCAAATTGTTCTGAATTTTTAAATCAATAATAATTTTTCAACTAACCCTCAGCCCAATCCTTTCAGAGACTGTTTATATTTAGCTATTAAAGACACAAAATAAAAATTATTATATTTTCGTCCTGTAGGAAGAACAACATTATTTACTCTGACAAATAAGAATGGTCTTGGTTTTTTTGACCTTACAGACAGAATAAAACTGATGGTATCTAATCTATTTCTAACCAGAACTGACGTAATGTAATGCATCTCTTTATATTGATTCTTTCTGTAAAGCTTTTAGGACTCTGAATGTTACATTCCTTCTCTCATTCTGTGGTATTAGAACAAACTGAAATATTTTATTTAGATGGAAATTAGATGGTTTTGTCCTCTCTGCTGAATTCTTTTGAATGCAAAGCTACCAAAGTCACTGACTTTGAAAACTGTCTCAACTTAGGCCAGCTAAAATAAAGTTGTTTATTTGCATTTAGCAGAACCTGCAGAAACTGGAGTAGAAGCTCAGCTGATTCGGTACGGCTCTGCTGTCTACTTTAGGCCACACTTTTTGAAGGAAACTACTGAACATGCTTCTCAAATTAGAAGAGTTCTATGTTATGTAAGAAACCACCTAATCATGTGTTTTTAAACTAATTTCAATGGCTACACCCTTTGCTCTGAACAAGATCCAGCTGCTCTAGTGACAAAGGTGCGATCTGCTCTTTGCAGTGTCTAGAGGTATCAGATGGGAAACTTAGTATCAGAAATTTGATAGTGCAGCTCTGACATATTTTCCCAGTGACATCTATACCTGCTGCTCTTAAGGTACAATTGTTTAATTCCTTTGTTTTATAATACATGATAGAGTTTACTCTGCTGACAAGTAAATTTTTTGGAATAATTTGTACTTTGGATGAAATCTCTCCTTCTGTTTGCATCAGAGAACATATGACAGGGTCTGATAAACTAGCACTTGGCAATTTGCTACTGGATGTCATGAAGTTATATTTTGCTGATTAATCCTCTTATCTGTTAGAACAGAATAATTCATGTGCATTGATAATGCAAGAAGATTTTTATGATTTCTTTTAGGGCACCTCAATAATTTGTATCTACTGGTACCGTTTTCCCCTGAAACTCTACCAAAGTTTGGCATTGGTCTTTCCCAGTCTCTCATTTTTTTTTCTCATTTTTCTTTGTCCTATGTGAACCTTCTTGCTTAATCTTCTAAATGTACCATATGTTGTGCTGTTTCTTTAAAACTGCAGCAACACTCAGAGAGGAATCATAAGAGGAAAACAGAAGAAAGCTCTAGAGATAAGGGGAGAGTGGTAAGTAGTGGCTTTGCAAAATATTTACTCATAGCAGTATCTTGTTTGTGAGAACAAAAAATAATATTTTTCTGAGATTTTGTATTTACATTTTTACTTGTGTCTGTTGATAATATGTACTGGTTAAGCACCTCTTAAGAAGTAAGAAACGGACATTGGGAAATGAACTTGGTAAGCTGGTATATAGATTTGTGGTGCCAGAGCATCAGTGTTACAGATTTGTGGTACCTATGGTGCCTTGCCAGATGGGGTGAAACACCGTAATGTCAGTTTTATTTAATCCCGGGAAGTCAGAAAATTATCAATGTTAAAAAAATCAAATAGAGGACTGAATGAAATTTTAATTTAAGATGACCACAGATCTAGAATATCAAAGGAATTGTTCCCATCCAATTAGTTGCTAGGAAACAAAAACCTCACTGCAAATCTCTGTGGCAAATCAGTGTCAGACAATGGTCAGCAATACCTCTGACTATCTCAAATGCAATGATTAATGTACAACTGAGGAGGTGACATTTTATATCAAAAGATAAGAGCAATTTTAGTATATCAGCGCCTTTTCAGCTGAAATGATGGTGATGGATTCTATTCTCCAGGAATACTTCCAGCTATCACAAGGGAATGCTTTGCTCTTTCAGGAGAAGTGGCGAAGTAAATCTAAATAAAGTATCTAGTTGAAAAAGACAAAAATTAGTTAGCTGTATTTCAGGTGGGACAATCATAGCATCTTTAAAGAAAAAGAGATTATCATCTTGCAACGCTGATTACTTGTGGAATGAACTACATAGCCAGAAATTACAATGATCTTCATTGACATGCCATACACTATTTACAAATCTGAAGTATAAAGATCTGAGGGTGTATCAGTACGTAAAATAGCATGTCTATGTATATGCAATGTAGAATGTAGAAAAGTAGAAATTTAAAAGTAAAAAAAAGGTTGCTATAACTGCATAGAAAGTAAGTTGTGGTTGTGTCCATGGTAGGCTCCTATGAGAAGGTGACCTTTATAAGAAAATGACCTGCCCAGAGCAAATATAGATGATGTTACGTTTAAAGAAAAACACACCAAAAAATGCATAACAGCAGTTAATGATCATGCTAATCAGGAGACTAATATTACTGCTGCCCTGGAAGGTGCAGCATAACATCAAAGAGATAGATTGAAGGATACTGGTGAGATCCACAATGAACATTGTGTAAGATTGGCCATGTAGATGAATTTTCAGATATTTTAAGCAGACTCTGTATTTGTCCTAAAGGTGATTAATGTATAGAAGTGTGCTTTTCTAATTCCAGAACCCACTGCCAGCAGGCATTTCTGTGGCATTAGTCAGAGACTGTGCTGTAATAAGATCTACATTCAGGGAACTGAGAAAGAGGTCTTTGCAATATGATTTAAGTTTGATGATGAAATATGGTCATTTCTTGGCACCATATAGCTAAACTAGGCAGAACTGAAGCTTCTAAGGTAGAAAAGATTATGAGTTTGCTAGAGAAGGAACATGAGTTTGATAATGAGCCAATCTTCCTGTATACACTTCCATCAATTACCAGTCTTGTGTGTGTTGTATAAACCCATGTCTGCTACCAACTACATTTCAATATCTGTGTTAGGAGATTGTACTGTCTATTCTATATAGACTGAAGGATTTAAGAAGAATTATTTCCTTAAATTGCTTGTGTGCAGGAGTTCTGGTGAAATACAGGAAGGGAGAAAATGTGTTGAAAAATGTACTGAGATACAGTAAATGTTTTCACAACAGGAAATCTTACAAATAAAATCAGGTAGGAAATTCTGACTTGCACTACGCCATAAGGACCACTTGTTCCCTAAAGTCTGGGTGTAAGGTCATATCTTAACAAGCCGACTTAGTGGAGACGGGGAAGGAATACAGTGACATATCCCTAGGGCTGTTTTAGCACTGAGTACTATCATCTTGGCCACATCTTCTGCAATTAGGTTTGGATGGTAGAGTAAGTTTCAAAGTTCACCACATACATGAGTACCCTGAGCTGAAAGACAATCTGTGGTTTCATATGGACTGCAGAGACCAGAGAAGGCCTTGCGATACATATGATATTGAGATAGTTGGAGGGACACCACTAGTATGATTTCAAGAGTCAAGACATGAGGTCTGACTGAATCATCCATGCAATTCGTGCTTTCTTTGGGGTGGTTACAACATTCAATGAATACTGGATATGTACTGCTCCTTCTGATTCCCTCTGATGATCACATCATGTCCTGCCTTGAAATCCCTAACTCACAGTCATCATGGCTGTACATGCACATTCTAAGATTATGCAGAGGGGGACAGTGCACTGTTCTAGGCCATACATGTTGAAAGCATGTAACTTTTCCAGCTTACATGACCACACATGATCCTGCAGGTGGGAGATCCTGCAGATCCCATGGCTCCTGAGACCATTGTAATGTTCATGGATGGCTCTCAGACAGGCTTGTAGCTCTAGGCAGATGGCAACCTCCACCATAATTGAATGACAGCTATGGTTTAAAATAACCAGTTTCCAGTTTCTTTTCTCAGATGAGCTGATATAAAAATTCCTGAAGGCCCTGCTTCAAATTATATCCATCGTCTTGAAGATACAGTACCTGTGAACATAGGGAGAAAGAGAAATACTCCCTTCATCTTTAAAAACATGTAATTGTAGAATTAACACTGATGTAAGGAAAGAGACCCTTATAAGCCACACTACGGGCACATGTTAAGCAAAGTATATATGAGTCAGGTGTCTGAACCCATCTTTCTTAAATCACCATGAAGAATGTGCTGTGATATGCTTTCTTGGCCTGGTGCTAGCTCACTTCAATGTTTTCAGTTTTACTTCGATGCGGGTCAGATGTCGGTTCAGGGTCTCTGAGATGATGTATGCTTTTTGGCAGGGAGGTGCCAGTGAGGCATGGTCCGTGCAGTGGTAGGCAATGTGCCTGACTGCTATTAGTTGCCTTGTGTTGCTTCTGCAGCAAGGAATCCCAATTTGCTGCTTACCATTCCAGGCACTACATCTTCATACTGTAGTTTGGTGACATTTTATGAGAGGTTGCAGAACGCTTAGCACAAACTGAAATTTAATAAGGAAATGAGTAAGCTAACGGATATAGGAGAAAGCCTACGATGCAGCAGGAGAGACTTTGACCTCTTCTCTGGTTGCTGAGCACAGATATGACTAGCTGTATAAAATATTTCTCCAAGAATACTTCAAAAAGTCTGCTCAAAGCATTACATGGCTCGATGTATTTCTCTTCAGCACATGAATGATCAGTAACACTCAGAACATGGAATCATCCCATTTCCCACCAGTCTTGTATTTTCTACCTTCCTGTCTGCTTCAGTGTGATGTTTGGCTCATCCTGCAGCAGTGTAAGACATGTGTTGCCTGCAGTATCTTCCATTTCAGAACTGGAATATTCACTATCCATTTCTTTTTTTCCTGCTCCATTTCTGAATTAAGTTGAACCTTACCCTCATTCTTCCTACTAGAATAATGCTTTTTCATAACAACCTTATGACTGAGTAGCAGTGTCACTGGAGACAGCTGCCTTTTCCATCTATGGTCTCCCACTCTTTTCTGGAACACTGTTATGGTAAAAGGTTTTATCTTGTATCATACTTCATACTTTTTCTGATTATTTTTTTTCCATAGCATTTGCACCTATACACACTGCCACAGATTTTTTTCTTGGTGATTACATACTCAGAATTTATCATCTGTTTTTTTTATTGAACAACATTTCAGTTGCTGAGTTCCACACTATGGGTACAGATGGGTTATTAGTGTTAAACAAGGGCATGACTGAAACACTTTCTGAAAACTTTCTTTTTAAAGTATTCTTTAATCAGATGGGCATTTTACAGAAGGCTCTAAATATCCTGAACTCAAAATAATTATGATCTATGAAATCCCAACGGTACACTTCCAGATGAATTCTGTCCACCATGACACTCATATGGGAATGTACTTCACAGAACTTAATGAATAAAATATGTCTGCTTATAAATCAAGTAGTTTTATGCCCTTTGGTGCCTATGTAGCAGTTCAAGGTATATTTTGTCAAGTAGGAAATGAAAGCTGTTAGTGTATCTAGACTAAATTTCAGAAAATATTCTACCAATGTTATACTGTGGTTGATTCCCCCTCTCCTCCAAGTAGCTTTGTGTCAATTCACAACGTGGTTTACAACCCTGATTTTTACAGTCATTCTAAGTTAACATCTCCATAGTACAAAATCCGTCATTTCTTCATTCCTGCTATATTTTTGTAAACTTATTATATAGAATTGAAAATACTGTTAGAGTAACTGCAGCAACTAGAGCAAAGCAGTGATTAATTTCTCAGTCAGGTCCACAAACATGACCAAAATCCATCTGTCAATTAGGTTCATGCAAGAAGTGTGTTGGGTTTTAGAAGTGCCCAGCCACCACATCTAAATGGGGGAATACTCGGTTCCATTATGAAGAATACTAGGTAAAGATACAATTTTATTAAAAGTTTGTGAAAGTGAACTTGTTTAACATTCCAGCAGTAGAGAGACGTCTGAGTGTTTCTCTTCTCAGCTGATACTGAAAGTGCAAGGGAAGATAAGTGTTGCAGTGGTAAATCTCCTTCCTAACAGAGGATATTTTGTGGCTTGAAACATCATAATGCTTGGAATGTTTTGCTAAACTGTGCTTATTTAGCCAGGATCCAACCCAAAATACCAGCTGTGCAAACTGATTAGCACATCCTTTTGTTTATGGTGACTCATTACACAGGGGAAATGTATGAACAATTACTCTTGTTAAAGAAAGTGCCATTCTGTTCAGTTTAATTATGTGAGATTTGATGTAGACTGATTATTGTTACAAACGAGGACACAAGGACAGCAGGAATCTAAAAGCATGAAAGAAAAACATGGACTTCCATATAACTTCTACAAATGGCTTTGCTGAATGGCAAGAACATTTCCATAGTCTTGCATATATATTGTCTATTCTACCTAAATGACAATGTAACTTCTGCTAGCAGTCTTCTGGAGCCATTTGGTTGTAATATACAACATGCACTTTTGTGGTAAACTTGCACTGAAAAATAGCTGAAATTTTGGATTGTGAAGGTAATCACAAGTGATACAGCAATTTCTTTTTAAGAGCAGGCAAGCTATGCTTACAGTGCCAGTCAACCTAATTACAAGAATTAACTGCAGGTTTTGCTATGCCAGAGTAGAACAATTAGGTCTCCTGTCATGCTTTTTGGCAATGGATAATACATCGGTTGGAGACAAAAATTCCCCTATTCTACCTTATCGGTTCAGGAATGGTATAAAAACACCCTGAAAAAAATGTGAGGAAGGCTTATCCCTCCTGAACAAAATTCAGAATGAATGTCTACTTCTGAAATTTTTCAGCTGAGATTTTCACCAGATCACCCAAGGTTACTTGTTGTCTGGGTTACCTTTTGGCTCCTGGTTAGCTAAGTGAGAATTCAATAGGCCCTTCTAATGGCATGTTGCTAAGTGTTAGAAGGGATCAGCCTTCATTCTTTACTGCCTAGCACTCTTTGTCATCATTAACATCTGCGTAAAAGCTTTGATAAGCACTCTCCTCAAGATATCAGTTGTTTGTCCCCTACTTTTACATACATTATGCTATATGAAGTGACATTAGGTTGATGAAGAATTATGTCCTTTAGTTCTAATGTACAGGTAGTTTAATGGTAAGGAATGGGTAATTTTTTACTGCAGAAAATTTCTGTATACATAAGTAAGCATTCAGATTATATCTCTATCAGCTTGAAATAACAAATTAAGAGAAATTGAGTGGCATTTTTATGCTATTTTTCTGACTTTTTAAAAAGCTGGGCATCAGGAGATTAATGTTCATTACCAGATTCATCCCAAGAATGAATAAAGGATGTCTTTGGGCTTCCAACCATTCAAAGTTTTGAGTTACTTTGAGGAGTCTCTATTAGTAAGAGCCTGATATGTGGATGACTAATCAGGCTGCACATAAGAAAGAACTGAGCTCTTCAACATGTCTTTTCCTCCATACCTCAAACTGAGTAACAAACTGGGGAAAAGATCAAATATAATATTTCAGTATATGGAGATAAAGCAAAAAATCTGAGCAATGCTTTGTAATAAAAAATTTTTCTATGTGCTTTAGATCCAACCACAAATTCTGCTCACTGCATTCTTTTTCCTCTGTGTGTCATCCTATTGGTACACTTCGTAAAAGCTTGTTTTTAATTAGAATATATAAGGCTTTAACCATACAAAGACAGTGTGTTCCCTTAATTATATCTGATCCTACACCACTATAGTTAAAGCAGAACTGTTGCATGCAGGACAGATCTAAGTCCTTGAGCCTAAGGAAATCTTTGTATTTGATACTGACACTTACACACTTTACATCATATTGGTGGGATAATCCAATTAAAGCTTTCTGTCTGACACATCCTTAAATTCCACTGTAAGCAGAAGTAAGTACCCAATTTGGCTCCAAATTCATGAAATGTTTGCTGTGATACTTGAGCCAACCCATTTAGTAAAAGGGCTTACATAACTCTAACAGGCTTTTAGCCATTTGGGCTGTCTGTCCTTTCATTTAGGGTCAACTAAATCCCATTAAATTGCTAATCGGGCAGTCTAAACAGCTGTGAAAAAATCCCTGTGCTGCTGCAAAAGAAACTATAGTTACAGAGCTATCTGAAACTATGTCAATGCTAGACCGTGGGAAAGATGGTTTCTACTGGAATAAAATGATGTGTCAAAGTATATAATTAAATACAATAATGCACAGAGAGAAAAAAAACATAGATAGTAAAATTCTGACATTTTCTAACTTCTGTGGTTCTCTTAGAAGTTAATCTCTAAACTGTGTTTGTTTATTTATTCCCCTAGACCTGCAAGCGATGGTCCCATTGGATTACCTGTTTCATATGCAGAGCAAGGAAAACATGGAGGTACTTCAGAAAGTATACAGGGACTTGGCTGTGTTACGTAGGAATAAAACAAAAAACCCACAAACTAAAATAAATACCCAGCAGAAACATTAAAGGATCAATTTATTTTCATTTGCATGGAATTTAGTTATAAAATAAGTTAGAGTGCCAAGTGCTTCCTCTGTCAAGCAAGGAAACTATTTCCAGTAGCCATAAAAACAAGTATGGGAGAACCAGTTAGACAAGGTAGAATTGTTTGCTCAAGCTTTTGGAAGTTCCAGCTACTAACACACTTGATACTATATTCATAGGATACCTATGAGTACTTGTGAAAGTTTCTGTCAGTTCAGACACAAACGTTTTACTCTGCAATTCTCACATTATTTTTCTTTATTGTTATTTCAGATTTCTGCCTTGAATATATAAGGATAAAAATGTTAGACTTTCCCTGCCCCTACAGACTTTTGTTTTTGTATTTAGTTTAGAGCCTTTACCTCTCTTTAAATTTTGTCTTTCTTGTTTCTTATGCCATGTCAGACTTCCATGCCAGTTTGGTGGCACATGGTAATGGAGACAGCTGTGGAAGCATGCTAACAAGTAAGATAACTGTGAGCAGTGGAACTGATGAAGCGTGGCTTCCTATGATGGACTTTTTGCTGTTTATGGAGCTGCTAACTCCACACAAAGTCTTCCATGCTGCTGGAGTGCTTGTGTTAACCGTCCCTTATTGTCGGGGATCGAGACCCCGGCATGGGTTCTGGCCTGCGGCGATGGAGGAAGAAATGCAGCCGTCCCAATATGGGTGATAAGCATACTTCAGTTTATTCATGCAAGGCACCGACTTTTATAGCAATGCAGGGCACAGACCTTTATAGCAGTTCTATTTATAGCAATTCTATTTATAGCAGACCTTTATAAAGCAATTCTGTTAATTATGCCTACTCGTCAGACACCGATTTGATAGCATACATAATGAGCCCATCCCAGCATACATAATGAGCCCATCCCCTTCTGTGGTTTCTCTGGTATGTGACTCCCTCGTTATCTCGGAGCTGCCTCTTGAACTTTGTTTACCCAGGCCTCTCTCGGTCAGTACTTTTCCACTTGCCCTTGCTCAGCTCATGCTAACTGAGGCCTACTCATGTTAACTAGAAGAGACTTTCTTCGTAGAGAGGGTCTCTGGGCCCATGCCCTTTCTCTTTTAGCCATTCTCCAACACCTTATAACGTTCTTCAATGTCTATAATAAAATCCATACCATGCTCTTTTTCTTGTTAGGGCACAAATAGGGTCATTTATCCTGACTGTTTTCATGACACTTGTAGATTGTTAAAGCATCTGAAGGCACTGTCCATCTGTCGAATCGTCTGAAATTGTGGATAGACAAAGACGTGTGTTTGTATATAAAAACCCATGAAAAGTATGTTTGCATGAGTTTGCTGGACTACAAATTCAATCTAAGGTAAGATACAGAGTATGTTTTCCTGAGGAATCAGCTTTAAGGAAACATTAAAAAATGGGGGGCGGGGAGGGGAGGGTGGCGGTGGGGAGGTCAGATGGTAGGGTGGATCAGCTCCCTAATGCTATTTTAGAAATACAAGCATGTCCTTTCTGGTCTCCAGCAGCCTCTCCCAAATTGTATTATGTAGCTTCTGTCTATAACTGCCTCCATGGCTGTCTTTGATAGCCAGATCATCTGAAACAACAATAAATGCCTATGTTTGCACAAGTGAATCATTCCCTTAGAATTCTGGTTCTTCAAGACAGTAGCTGTCTTCATAGAGATAACTGCGAAGTGCCTAAGTGGTACTGTTATGGAAATAATAGCAGTAGTAATCAACGTGATTTTGCCACCATCATCACAATACACATTTTACATTTGAGGCTTCTGAAAACAAGGATTTACAGATTTGTTTAAAGCCAAGCAGTATAAATGGCTGATTCTGTTAACAGAAATTTCCTGCCCCCCTGTGAAGTTCTTAATTTCTTCCCTTCCTGTGAAGGCTTTACTCCAAAACTTAGGGCACTTAAATACAGAAAATATTGCAAATCATCCTTATAGAATATTTCCTTATTTATTATCTCTTCAGGTTTCAAGTAACATGACTGGAGATAATGGACATTAATAAAGTTTTCATCCTCCACTTTTCCCTTATGTCTGTAAATCACACCAGAATTAACATTATGAACTTTCCTTTTGTAGGCTAAGAACTCTCTTAGGAACTGTCCATTGGCAGTGAGTCCTGGAGAGCTTCTTTGCTAACTTTGCCTCTTTTAAAATTTCACCTTTAACAAAAACAAACAAACAAACAAACAAACTAAAATTGAAAACTGTGACTGTTCAAATGAAAACCAAAGCATCTTTTTTTCAGAAACAAACCAAATCAAAACAAGAAAACAAGCCACCCTTCTTTTGAAAGGGGAAGATTTCTGAAAATCACTGAGTGAGAGAAAGTGAGAGTGTACAAATTAGCATGACTTTCCAGGCTAAGGTAGTCATCTTGGTGACAGTTACTATAGATATGCATTACTAGAATGCTCTGGGGTAAAATTTTTAATCTGTAAAATTTGTCAAGGAAGGATTGGAACCCAGGACTTCTTCTCACCCTCCCAGCTAAATGCCTTAGCACTGGCAACTCGAGCCACCCAATTCTTGGTTTAGATTTGTGGATTCCATAACAAGAATCAAGCAACTAAAAGTTACATGTTATTGTGCTTAGATGGCTTTAGATACATGAGCTTATACACTGTCTGAGACCAAAATCTTCTTTAAAATATTCTCACTCACAATGCAGTCTCACAAATCGTGACTGAGGTGCCACATTCTTCAGACAGTGATAGATAGACTTGTTTTTGAGAAAATACAATGTGTGTGTATGAATCCTTCTGGAAGTAGTAAACCTGCAGCCTGTTCTCCCTTTATTTGTGGCACAGAGACATTTTGATAAATGAGGTCTACAAATGCAAGAACATACTAATATACCCACATATAATAAAATACTAAAAACAGAGCAATGAAAAGATTATTCTTAGGCTATGTTATCTTTGGATTTAAGTCAGTAAAAAGATGTATTAGAATGAAAAATATATCGTGTCTATAGGTCACTGATGAGTGCCACAGCTTCTCCCCCTTCTCATCTAGACAACATATATACATGTATTCTATCACTTGAAAGCCTCTCCAGCAATTTATGTATTTGGCTGTGGAGGGCCACAAGCCTGTCTTCACTGGGTCAGTGAAGAGGCAGTTATTGTACAGACTTTTCTGAAGCAAACTCAAACTTATAGCTTCCAACCACTTTCGACATTTTTTTCTGTGGCAGTGATATACAGTGATGCTCTTTAGTATTCCTTTCCCCATTTGTATTCGGCCTTCATTATAGAGCTTTTTTCTTCACAAAAACCCCTGCAATTATACATTTACAAGCTGTAATCTTTTTCTAATATTCAGGTGCTTCTATGCAGTCTTTCACTTTTTTTAATTTTTTCATAACTAGGCCATAATTTTTTCCTTTCTCCTTCAAAAATTCCATTTTGTTTTTAGACTTATTCTATCCCATCAGCTACTCTGGAAGGTTTCAATTCTGTGTAGCGCTATTGTCTTTAGACTGAATCCAGGCATTAAAATCTGTTCAGCTGATGTTTGTCTGTATCACATTATTATTCTTTGCTGATGCTTAAAGCATAGCCTACTTCTTCAGTTGCTCAGATGTTCACCTTCATCCAATGGGACTTCCAATGCTTTATTGTATACTCTAATAAGAGGCTGAAAGTTTGAGACTGTTTGCTTATCCATAAAGATCACTTGACCTTAAAACTATGTCCAGTCATTCAATAACAGCTTGAGATTACACCTCTTGAATGAATCAACATTTTGGCTAAAAATCGAACAAGATGGTTACTGCTCAAATAAAGTGCAAGAAGAAAGCCTGCAATTACTAGAAACAAGACAAGGAAGTGAAGCATAAAAACACTGTTTGGACACTTGTGGGTGAAATCAGGAAAGCCAAACAAAGCTTTTTAGCAGGAGATGTAACTTGTGAGGGACAGAAAGAGTAACAGAAAGTTATTCTACAGTCAGTATAGAAAGACCTTATGTACTAGGCAATTTGGCCAGCAGAAATCACGTTAAGCTCAAGAAGTGCAAATCTCTGCACCTGGAACAGAGTAACCCCATGCATCAGTGCAGACAGGGAAGGGAATGGCTGAATAGCAGCCTGGTTGAAAACAACCTTGTGTTAACAATGGACACTAAGCTGAATGTGATCCAACACTGAGCTCTCATTGCAAAAAAAGCAAACTGCACAATGGCCTACAACGGGATGTGTATGGCCAGCAGACTGAGGGAAGCTGTCATTTCGCTCTGTTCAGTGCTGGAGAGGCCACATCTGTCTCCTGGGTCTAGTTACAGATGCTCCAGTTCAAGAAATACATTGAAGAAGGCTCTGCAGAGGGCTACAAAGATGGTTGGTTATGACTTTCTGAGGAGAACATGAGGTTGTGGGCCTGTTTATTTCTGCAGAGAGAAGTCTAAGGGATCGTAGAATCATACATTATCTCAAGTTGGAAGGGACCCATCAAGATCATCAAGTTCAATGCCGGGCTCCTTGCAGAACTACCTAAAACTAAACTGTATGATTAAGAGTGTCATGCAGATGCTCCTTGAACTCCAACAGGCTTGGCACCATGACTACTTCCCTGGGAAGCTTGTTCAAGTGACTAACTACCCTCTCAGTGAAGAAACTTTTCCTAATATCCAATCCAAACTTCCCTGAGGCAGGGATGACAGATCTAATAACTTACGTTTACTAGATTACACTAGATTACTGAATGGTGCCAAATGTTGTAGCAAAGAACATGGGCCACAAATTGCAGATTGAGAGGTGCTCTGGCCTTGAAAGATTTTGAGATTTGGCTAGACAAAGCCTAGGCTGATTGTGGGAAAGCAAGATGTGGGAAAGCAAAGGCTTCCACAGCCTTTCAAATATTTCTGCTTTGAGTGGAAAACTAGCATTGATGACAGGCAGCATTCCCTTCCAGACAGAATTTTCAAGTGCTTTATTCCTATATATTGTTTTTCTCTGTGGAATGCTGAACAAAGGTCATGGATTTTTATGTGTTCTATCTTGACTGTGGGTTTTTTTGTTTGTTTGTTTGTTTGGGGTTTTTTTGTTTGTTTTGTTTTATTTTGTGTGTGTGTGTGTGTGGGTTTTTTTTAATTACCCTCTTAATTGCCTGACAAAATGCAATTTAATGAAATACACTACTTCACAAAATTCAAGGATTTTTTTTTTTCTAATTAACATAACAAAGCCAATGCAATGAGGCTGTGTGTTCTTGTCAAACCCTGAGTGTTGAGTCATGCCCACTACTTAACACGTGATAAAGAATAGATCGTCACCTTAAATGTAGTTCCTAATGTAACTGTCAGGAAGACATATCAGGTCATTTCTCAGTACTGGAAATACAATTTCAAGTGTTCTCTCCTCTAGCTGAGACAAATGAAATATTTTCATAGTATCACTTCCTGGGAAATCAGCACAACTGGGTGACTCTCTGAAGTGTCTGTACACTAATGCGTGTCGCATAGGGAACACACAAGAGGAATTAGAGATCTGTGTACAGTTACAGGGCTACAATCTCACTGGGATCATAAAGTCATGGCAGCATAACTCATATAAGTGGAGCATTGCAGTGGCTGGATACTGGCTCTTTAGGAAGGACTACCTGGGATGTTGAAGAGAGGAGTAGCCCTGTCTGTGAGAGAGCAGCGGAAATGCATGGAACAGTGCCTTGGGGAAGATGAGAACCTGTTGAGGGCTTATGGGTCAGGATTAGCAGACAGATCAATGTGGTGTGTGTCTGCTACAGACTGCATGATGAGGAAGAAGCAGCAAACAAAGCCTTCCTCAGTCAACTTGAAGAAGCCTCATCTTTTCAAGACCTGGTTTTCAAGGAATACTTCAGCCATTGCAATATCTGTTGAAGAGGCAATACAACAGACTATGAGCAATCTAGGGTGTTTCTGGAGTGCATCGATGATAACTTCTTGACAAAGATGATCAAGCAGCCAATGGAGGAAGATGCTCTGTTGGACATCACACTTACAGACAAGGAAGAACTGGCTAGGGATGTGAACGCTTAGGTGTAGCCTTGGCTGCTGGGACCATAAAATAGTGAAGTTCAGCTTCTGTTCAGGGACCTGTTTTGAAGAATTGCATGAGAGATGGCAAATGGTTGATTTCTAAGGATCACATCCTCCAGGTTAAAAAAATCATCAATTTGGACATGCAGGAACTTGAACAAAGGTGGTAGGAAGCCTACATGGATGAACATTTTCCTCCTGACAAAATTCTAACAGAATTAACATAAATGGGAAGCATAGAAGATGTGAAAGGGACATGTTACCTTGGAGGAATATAGAGAGACTGTTGGAATGTGTAGTGATGGAGTCAGGAACACTTGGCAAGGGATACAGTGGGAAAAAAGAGCTGCTGGAAATAAACTGACAGCAAAAAGAAGACTATGGAAAATGTGGGCAATGGGACAGGAGAACTGGTGATGAAGGACATGGTGGAGGTACTCAATGCCTTCTTGGCCTTGACCTTTACTAGTAAGATTTGCTTTCAGCAGGCAGAGGTCCCTGAGCCCCTTGGGAAAAGTCTGGTACAAGGAAGACTTGCCCTTGGTGGAGGTGGATCAGGTTAGGGAACATTTAAACAAACTGGACATACACAAATCCATGGGACATGATGGATACACCTAGGAGTGCTGAGATAACTGTCTGGAGTCACTGCAAGGCTACTTTTGATTATCTTTAGAAGATCGTGGTGACCAGGGGAGGTTCCTGAGGACTGGAAGAAAGCAAAATTTGCTCCTGTCTTCAGGAAGGGCAAGAAAGAAGATCTGGGAAACTAAAAGGCAGCCAGTTTCACCTTCATCCCTGGGAAGGCAATGAAGCAACTAATCCTGAAAACCACTTGCAAATACTTGAAAATCAGGAAGGTAAATGGAAATACTCATCATGGATTGATGAAGAGGAAAGCATGCTTAACCAACCTGAAAACCTCCTATGTTTGATGTCTTGATGTCCTGCTCCTGGGATGAATAACCCCTCACACCAGTACAGGGTGGAGGCTGAGTGTCTGGAAAGCAACTTGGCAGAGAAGGCCCTGGGGTCTTGGTGGACAGCAAGCTGACCATGAGCCAGGAAAATGCCCTTTCAGGGAAGAAGGCCACAAACTGGGCTGCATTAGAAGACCAGGCCCTTGAGGACCTCATCAATATGCGTGAATACCTGAGTGAGGCTGGGGGATGCAAATAAGGTGGAGTCAGACTCATCTCAGTGGTATCCAGTGACAGGACAAGAAGCAATGGGCACAAACCAAAATACAGGAGGTTCTTTTTAAGTGTAAAGAAAAACTTATTTACTGCAAGGGTGGTCAAACACTGGAACAAGTTACCCAGAGACAGTATGGTGTCTCTATCCTTGGAGATATTTAAAGCCCCACTGGACAAAGTTGTGAGCAAGCTGCTGTAGGTGACTGGTGTGCAGGCGGTTGGACTGGGTGATCTCCAGCGGTTCCTCCCATCTTGGTGACTCTGTGGTATCTGTGATTACAGGAAGTGCAAATCTCTCAGGGAAAGCAAAAAAGATTACAGGCAAGCTTCCATTGATTCAAAATCAGTACAGACCAGTGCTGCACAGTCTCAGTTTGCACAGTCACAGTACTATTAATGGTGCCATATTCACCAGAAATGAGTGAAAAAGAGAAAATTAAGCCATTGTCTTTGTATGTATTGACACATGAATGAGTGACTGAAATACAAATTGGTGTCTGAATTTGCAGCATATTAGAGACCCCTCAGTAACATGCAGGGTGTATTTTCTCTGTAGCAAACATACAACTGGTTGCACATTTCTAATAATGTGTATGCATATAGGCAACAGCCAAAGAAAAAGAAAAACACAAGCCCAAACCCTTGCTTGTATTATGACCACTTAATCAAAAAGTTAAAGAATTTTACTGTTGGTATTGGAAATTTGAGCTCTAGGGCTAGCACTGAGAGGCCCTAGCGACAGAATAATGTCCCATAATGGGTGTATGTAATTGCTTCAGATGCATTTTGGCCCAAATGTCTGGAATGTTTAGGATTCAAAAAGAATATTTTTGTAAGTCATTTGCATGTATTTAGCCGCATCAAAAATGGTTCTTAAAACTGGAGTGAGCAGGTTGTCTAAGCCAA
The DNA here is from genome assembly GCF_964273445.1 of Streptopelia decaocto. NCBI lineage: Eukaryota > Metazoa > Chordata > Aves > Columbiformes > Columbidae > Streptopelia > Streptopelia decaocto. The sequence continues at coordinate 55,321,016 of NC_138656.1, read as the reverse complement.
TTTTCTCAATGCCTCTTGAAAGTGCTCCTGGGGAGAAGACAGGGAAAATATATTTCAGAGCCAATCAGAAGTTCAGCAATAGCTGCACACATGCTGGGCATCAACCCTTTACTCAAATAGTGGTGCTTGCAATTTCAGTGAACACAGAAAAGAAAAATAGAAATTAGACTTATGAGAAAAGCTGATTTCCTTTCCCAGTTTAGATAGTCCTGCTGTTTTCAAATAGTAATTTTAACTAAGTAGTTGTTTTGCAATAGGAGATACTGGTCCTTTATGATCCCAGTAAGAAAGGCATTCAGACTCCATATTAAAATGCTACTTATTAGGTCTAACTCTGTAAAGAAAAAGAGAAGAGTACAGATAATCTTACTCCCTTTAGATACTGGGAACCCTGAGCTGGGCAGATTTGAACAGGCCTCTGATCCATGCACAGAAGACCTTGATCATGGAATGAGTAACCACATTTTGGTCATTTGAGTTACTATATTATTTTCTTACATGAGAACAACTCTGTTCATCATTTCTACTGTCGAACAGAAAGGATGCTTACATAAGAGATTTTTACTGCACTTTTGGATAAAGGAGAGAAAAGGGAGGTGTTTTAATCACCAGTACACACTGTGAGCAACCTGTAGGCTGCCCTGATGCAATAAACCAGCGGACATTGTCCTGCAGCCGAGGAATTTGTGCTGCCCAACATGGTGTGAAGGCCATGCTGGATGCGCAGCACAGCACAGCACAGGACTGGGTGTACTCAGATATTGAAAAAAAGTTACTGATAGGAAAAAATACCATGCATTCTGTGAAATATTAAAGCTTCTCAATGATTTTGAAGCCTGGCAATCAAGTACTTCCGAGATACACTTTCACAGATGTTTTATATTCCCTGTATGAAATATATATGAAAGAAAAAAAAGTACTCTATTAAGATTTATTAGCTTGTCACTATTAATTGCAATAGACATGTTTGTTTTTTTGAGAATATGACTCCAGTCTATGAATGGATGCTTCCAATGGAAGTCAGTTCAGATAACTTCATTTCAGCCTTTTTTGAAGATTTTTCTTAAAAGCTGAAAAGGGTAACAAAGAGATCTAAGTAGGCAACAGAAAAACCAGAGGGAGGAATGAAAGAAATATGATATTCCCCTTGTAAAGAAAGGACCCTGGACAATCAGTAAATATAACTTTTGTAAAACTTCTCATTTTTAAAAATGAGACAAAGCAAGGAAAGCCTGTGCAAGGCAGCAGCCAAGCTAGAGACACCAAAGTGAGGCAAATCAGTATGTCGATTGTCACTGCTGGATTTTTTTGCCACTGTGCAAGGATGCTACAAAACCTGAGCTGTGTTTAGCGCTGGTTTAAAATAGGGACCTTTCAGAGTCCAGGGGAACATGCCAGTTGCTGAGGAAATGGAAGTGTTCAAGCTGTGTTAAACAGGATGAAAGCACAAGATTTTATTTGCTATGAAGGTGATTGTAGAAGTGGTGAAAATAGGTAAAAAATAAAAGCTCTAGGGGGTAGAGCTGTTGGTGTGTATGAAGCAGGAATGGGTACTGGTGGTTCACAGACAGAAGTCACTATGAACAGTTGAGGGTTGATTACAGGACAACTTATAGGTTTGTGGAGGACTTGTCACTTTGAGGCTGTGACTGACCTCAAAAAATGGCTGTGCCGTGCAGGAGGTAGTGGTGGAAATGTCTGTGTCTGGCTCATTCTTTGACATTTTCGTGTTGCCTGAAGCTGAGCAAGGCAACTGGGTGGTGCAATATTGAAGGCCTTGATTATTCTATTGTGCTTTGCTATTTTTACTTCCTTGTGCTGTCCTGGTCTGTAAGACCTGAGAGGTGCTTGTCTGTTGACATGCTGTATTGACTGAAGCAGGAAATCTGTTCTGCAGCATCCAGACTGCTGGCACCCAAATAGGAAAGGTAGGAGAGGATTCTGGTGACTAAGTTTAATCAAACATTTTACAGTGGTTGCCTTAGCCCTGAGAGCAGCCCACAGCCATGGGTATCATTTGTGCTTCAATAGGCACATGAACAAACTCCATGAGTGAATGGCCCTCCCCATATTTTTACAGTTGTTTTGTTGTCAGGCAGATGATAACATGGTTCCTTAACATGGTAAAAGAAAGAGGATCATGGAGTGGAGCAAGAGTTAGGCAGTTGACTTCAGCTAAGGAAATTCAGTGTCCATTCTCACTTGGATTATGTGCTGTCTTTCTTAATCCAGGGATCAGATCTCCTTCAGGAAGCTAGAGATCATGAAAGAGTATAATTTATATAGCCATAGTTAAAGGTGATGGTTTACAAAGTCAAAACTTCCACAGGAAGGTGCCTCAAAGAGGGTTCTGCAGTTGTTATGCTTTAAATGAGCCCTTTCTTGTACCTACAGGAAGCCTGAAGATGTGCAGCACATCAACATTAAAAACAAACAAACAAAAAACCCACCCAACCAAACAAACAGGGTGAACTCTTGTGGAGGGAAAACAAGCCTGGTGTTCCAGCAGTAAGATGATTCATCTGTTTTTCACATTAAAAGATGTGCATCATGGCCAACAAAAAACCTCCTTGAAACTAATTCTTGTCATGTGAAGCATATGTTTTCATTGACAAATCACAACAACAAGAACAAAGGAAAGTTCCATGGTTAGGAGATCATGCATTTGTCTTATTTAACCAAGTAAAAAAGGACCAAAAGCAAGGTACTGATCTTTTTGTCTTTAACCCAAGCCTGAAGTTCCCATCTTTAGTATGGTATGCAAAAATAAAGCTGCTTCTTTCAGGTTTCAAGGGAGAGATCTGTGGTATATGAATCAAATTAAATAACCATTGGCCTCAAAATTTCTCCTAGCAAAGAATAATGACAGTGAGAAGAAAGCTCATTGTTAATCAATCACCAAAAAGAGTTGGAAAGAATGGCAAGTGGGGAAAGCAAACGACAACTTTAGACACCTGAGGCAACTTCAAATCAGACATTTTTTGGTCTATGGTTATATCTGCACTGGCAAGTATTGTAGTGCGAGGGAGAATGTAGAGTGAAACAGCTGGTGCTGAGGACCAAGTCACATTACTGTATTTATGCTAGGACTTTTTTTGGTCTATATTTGGACTTTCATCCCCTATTTGGATTCTAGTTAGACCCATGGATTGGCTGTCCATTAGCATTTGGAGAGTATTAGTTGTGTTTCTGGAACACATCTAACCATTTAGTCACACAAAAGAAATGCAGTTCATGCACTCAATGACTTGCTTCACAAAGTGAGTCAAAGTGTGGTAATGCAAATGGACCCATTGAATTCTGTGGAGAGGGGCCACTTCTTTCCTCTCCATACAGTAGATTTACACAGCTCAACCCTTCCCTCAGCTGCAAGAACCACAGTAATGAACAATGATGGTAGGAACTGAGCTTGGTAACTGAGTCTGGAAGAGCCTGTGCCACCTCTTCAAGCACTGTCAAATGTACAGGTCATTGTCCCCAGCCTGCTGCCTTAGGCAGTTGCCTCCTTATCCTTTTCTTCAAGCCAAGACTGCCCATATAATTTACTTCTTTTATAACTTGGAGTAAATAATTGTTATTCTTAACTCAGTACTGCTGAGACTGAGCTGATAGGAGATGTAATAATCCATATCATTTATAGCATTCTGTATCATTTTATGAGAGATTTTCTGTCCTCCTTGCAATTATAAAATCATCAGCCTTGCAGTGATTGTTTTGTCAGATCCAAAGGGCAAAAACATCATTTCATAGCTGAGACAATTCCCTTTCATCTGTTTTATTAGAGGGCCCAGTTGTAATTTTCACCTTTAAGCATCTTCTTACATTTTTAAATGCTCAAATCTAGCAGTGTTGGTTCCCCAAACTCCAAATTTCCTAAACTCTCAAAGAAAAAATATTGAGTGGCTTGGTTTCCTATAATATTTGTTTGAATCGAAACCTTAATTAATATATTTGGTCAACATTCCAGTCACCATTTAAGCTTAAATTTCTGTGTATATCTCCAAATATTTAGTTCTCTGTGCATGAAAGCTTGCTGACAACATTTTTTGGTGTGGCTGAAACATAATTTTGTCCATTTGAAAGTACAATTATATTTAAGAACAATGTCTAGCCAAATGCAGTTCAGAGAATTTTCCATAGATATCCTATTTAGTTACCTAAATACTTTTTTTTGGAGATAGTTCTGTATTTTACAGTAGAGAAGGTGAGTGAGGTATATATTCTGTTTTTATGGTTATTAAAACTATGTAGTTTCTAAAGGAGATCTTCAAATTTGATCTTGTTTGAGAGCTAGAGAACTGATAGCTTTATTTCTTTAAGTCTCTTAGAAACATCTGTTTTATGTTTTTATTGAACAAAAAATTTTGTGACGTCAGATCTGAAGAAGTGGTTTACTGAAGAAGGGATTTTATTCAGTCCTTCTTCTGAAATAACCACCACATTATAAAGTAGTCTCTACATGTCCCTTTTTCCTTTTTGTGCTTTTCTACCTATAAGTGGAATTTTAGAATATGGTGCTTTACTAAAATCCTGTTGTTTATTTTGAAACTGGCTCCTACTACCTTCATTTGATAGCCCCAATTCATTGAAAGATGCAGAATATAGTAATGACATTCATTATTTTACACACCTTTACATAAATGTGTTCACATTTCAGGACCTCAGGTAAAAACACTGAGAGGCGAGGACTGGAAGGAAATCCTTGTCTAATACAAACTTTTTGTCCAGGCTTTCTATCCCTTCACTGACTCACTGTAAAAAAGTTTGTAAGTTTCTTTGTTTGTTTGTTTGTGTGCTTTTCCCCCAAAGATTTATAGTTTGTACAGATGTGGGTGGTTTTTCATGTTGTTTTTGAAGCAAGAATAGCAAAAGGCCTGGTACAAAGGATGCGCTTGATAAATTCTGAAATACAGCTCCACTGCCAAAGCACTAGTGATGGGGTGTTATTTTTTAATGTGAAAAAAACACTTAAATTTCTCTAGTATTTAAAATGTCTGGAATATAATTGGTAAATTTAAAAGTATGGAAAACAGCGAATTAAAAATTAGAACCCAAAATTTTAAAGTTCAAATCTCAACTATGCCAAAATTGTAAGACAATTGAGAACTGCACCTCAAAAAGGGGATGACAGTAGCCATAGTTAGAAACAGGGCTACCAGCCTTGCCTGTTATTCAACTGTAGTGGTTGCTGAAAAAATACCAGACTGAAACAGCAAAATGACTGTAGAAAATCATTAGCCTTGTTCATATTTACCAGGCCTACTCTTCATAATTAATCAACCCAAACCACTTATCAACTAATTGTTTTAAAAACAGATATTCCACAATTTTCCTACCAGATAGAGAACTGAAGAAATTATGAAGGGTGGTGATAGGCATTAATGCATTTCAGAAATTATATACAGCCTGATAAAATGAGTTCTCATGTTCAACTGGTCTCAGCTCCTACTGAGTGTGCTACAGTTCATCCTGAGTTCATAAAAATGTCCTTTTGAACAGGAACATGCTTTTTCTTTGGGAAGTGTGCTGGAAGACAAGCAGACAATTGTCAAAGTATAGAATCTGGTTGAAGATTGCCTATGTCCCAACACACTGTGATTGAATGGATGATTTCATTGTATCGATATTTTATCTCGGTGAGCAAGAGCTCATGGCACTGGTGTTCAGAAACATCATTTGTTTTGCTATGCAAGCAGCACATCATTTGTTTGTGAATGGGATCTGGAGGTGGCGTCTTCTGGTTCCTATACCCTGAAAAATGAAACAATCTTATACAGAGGAAAGGATTTCTCCCAGTCTGACTCTGCAGAAATGAAGGAATAAATATCTGATATTTAAATACATTAAATCTAAAATTTAAAATTTAATAGAAGCAGACTATGATACTTCTCATGTCTACTTGTCCATAATTTTTCCCACAACGCTCCAACCATCTCTGTCATTGGTGAAATAGTTTAAGATTTGTGCAGATAGGCAGGAAAAAGTGTGAGTGACTGGAATTAAAGAAGTCGGGGAAGACGAATGCAGTATTGGAGGAAAAACAGAGGTAAGAAGAAATGATGGTACAAAGAGAAGAAGAGGAATGAGACAAGAAATATAATGAATTAATACCAAAGATCTATTTTTATTAATGCATAATTTTTCTGTATAAACATTTATAAATGTCATTTTTTTCTCTCTAGACCAACACACTGAGTATTAATTAGAAGAGTGAAGGAAAAAAGTGTCAAGAACCAACATAAGTGAAAATAACTTTGGGAAGATCAGAAACGAAGAGAATTTGTAAACAGATTTCAAATAAAATGTTTTAAAATGTCAAAGTTGAGTGCATAGTGTAACATCTAATTAAGGAATCTGTGTTGTGTTTTGGTTGATTTCAGAGACATCAAAACAGCTCTGAACTTTGTAAGGCAAGATTTTGGGGGATACTCATCTAGGTGGAACTAATGATAGAGTTGGAGAAAATAAAAAAGCTCTTGGACATATAAACAATTCTACGGGTGTGTTTTCAGACATCTAAAAAAAATCAGTATGTAATTTCAGTCAAATAAAACTAGAAAAGAAGCAAAAAAGAAAAAGCTTAAGTTATTTTTTGTATTTGTGTTTGAACTGCTTTGATGGGTAACACTGAAAGGCCCGTTCACAGAGCCAGAAAGGCAATAAAACGCTGGGGCTGCTTAATCCTTGCGAGAGTGTGCGGCCTTCCTGCCCTCAGCCAGCTTTAGGAAGAGCATCAGTAGCCTCCGTGTCTCCCCAGGAGAGCCTTGCAGGTCCCACCACAGTAGCTGGGAGCCAGGGGCTTCACGGATATGTGTTTTTGTGCATGGAAATCCTGGAAATCCAGGGGCCTGGCAGTTCAGTGAGGATATGCCAGGGCAAGTTTCAGGGTACCCTTTAGGAAAGCATCAACAACGGTGAGATGATGCTTTGAAGCCACATCCTTTCTGTGCTGTTTTTTCCTTCTTCCTCTTGGGTTGCACCTCACTGCTTTGTCAGTCATTTGCACATCCCCCCTCCCTTCATTTATTCAGGATGTTTTGATTTATAACTGGCATTTCAGGACTCTGCTTTTAACCCTGCTTCCTTTTGTGCAGTTGGGCTCCTGGAAAAATAATGCAGAGGAATGAGTACAACACCTCCTTTGGAGATCGCCTACTTGCCACTTTTCTTTTATACCATAATCTGTCCTTCCTTTTCAGCTTGAGCAGAAAGTCTGTTTATCTGTTTAATTTCTGAGACTACTAGTTTATTTTATAAATCACATGTCATGAAAAGGAAACATTGTACTTGTCTCATATCAGTCCACACTTTGGATCACTGTCAGGTCTTCTGGGACAATTATAGATTGCAGGATGATAATATAAATTATAGCTTTCCAGTGTAAAGTACTTTTTCTAAGTAATCTCTCCACTGTCTTCCTCTGCATTTTCCATCAGTTTCAGAGCTGACTGTTACAGCAACTAAAAAAGAAAAAAAATTTTTGTTGCCATGTCTAAGTTTTACATTCAATAATGAGTTTTGGTTTGTTTTTTGTTGTTTTGTTTTTGTTTTGTTTTGGTTTTTAATGGGGCATAAGCATCAGCTTTCATTGATGAAACAAATGAAAATTCTCAACTAAGAAATTTCCACAGTGACGTTTTCCAGAAGCTGGAGCACTGTGTAAAGGGCCATCTGATGTGTGAGCATTTTTTGTGCATTTTCCAGGAGAACTGACAACTATTATCTGTTACAGATATTATGGTCTTAAAGGCAGTCTGAAACTGGCGCTTAGCAGTCTTTCTCCACTCCAATAATATTCAATCTTTTTAATGGACTGCCATGATAATTGGCTGAAACTTCATCTGGAATAACATTTGTGTAACATACTGTTACTTCATACCAAGTAAAAAATTAACAAATAGTTATTTGGCTCATTGACATTTCATCATCAAATTAAAAATTTCCCTTAACCACTGTTTATGAGACTTCATTTGTATCTTACGGTAAACAAGCCACTTAAAATGACCGTGATCAGAAACAGCCAGAGCATTGTGTTACTCACCAGGGCTCACGTTACCCTGGGTGTTTAAGTATTGGTTACTCCATGTCTAACATTGAATTGGCTTTGGTATTAACAATTCCTCATAAGCTTCACTTGACTGTGTGGCTGATTTGCTTCTGTGACAGGGATTACGAGTCTGAACAGCTTCCACATAGTACGAACCTCCTGTTCCTGAATTATTATGGATTTTACTTCTGTGCTGGGATGGTGCCCAGGTATGTGTTATCCCATTCTATTTTCCTAAACCCTTATTTCTATGAGAGAAAATATAGGAAAACCAACCATAAAAGAGTTGTTTGATGATCAGGACAGATGACTGAGCTAGATTTGAATGGCACCAGCACTCTAGGGTATGTGATGCTTTACAGACCCCTGCAGTTTAGACACTGCTATTTTGTACAAGGCAAATGATCCTTACTAATATGCCTGATTTCTCTCTGCTCAGTGAACACTTGCAACCCAACATGGTCTGAGAGATTTTTCTTCTTGCATTGGAATTATAATTTCAAAGGCAGACTCAAACTTTCTGCAAACGATTTGCATTTCCTCCATCATCACGAAACACATTAGCAGCTTCTTTTTTCTTTTATCTTTTTAAAGTCCCTGTGGCAAATGTCTGAGATGCTCAATTTACTGAATAAATGCAACATCTTCAGAAGGAATAGATTTCATTTGTTATTTCTGTAACATATTATCTGTTACTTGACTATCTGATGTTTCATTTTCTCATTCTCCAAAATCTTGTAATTATTTTGACTAATATATAGGAGAAAAAAAATAAAACTAAACCATGCTGTCCTCTCTATACAACAAACATTTTTTTCCTCACCAAAACTTTAAAGTCCTGAGTTCTCCAGGAGAAATGATGCAAGGGAGTCTTTCCAGGAAAAAAAAATAGCATTGTCTTATGTTAAAACAATGAGATGTTTGCTGCAGCCTGAAAAGAAGTCATATTTTTCTTCTCACATTCCCAACTCAAAGTGTTGTTCAGAGAGGAAATTCCTCTCAGGGTGGTACAGTTTCATGCTTGTAGCAATGTTCTTCTCTGCCTCTTGTAATCAGAGCTGAAGAAAGGGTTCTACCTGGCTTCCTAGAAATTCTTTCGTTGTTGAACTGAATCTGTGACATCCCTGTTGACAGACTTTAGCATCTTCTAAACCTAATTCTATTACCTATCAGCCCATGACATGCCATGATGCAGTAAGAACCTGGTAGGAGGTGAAATAAAAGCTTAGACCACTGACATGCTTGGTGTTCTTTCTAAATAAGGAAAATAATTCTTTATGTTTTGTTAGAATAAAAGACCTTTTAAGAACAACTGAGTTGAAAATATTGGGATCTTGCTGAGTTTCAACTGTAACAATATTTCCTGAAAAAATCCTCTATATGTCTTTCATATGCAATTTTCTGTTTTGATCTCACCTCTTTATCTCATGGCTGACTCTGAGAGAAAAAAAAACAACAAAACAAACAAACAAAAAACCGTTAAAAACTCCATCACCATTAAAATCAAATTATATTCAAACCTCCAAATTCCTGCAGACAGATTCTCTAGTCACCATTTCCTTTTCCCATAGAAACAGGTAAGTAAGTGCATTTTAATTGCCTCTTTCTTTCTTTAACAGGTACCCCTTCGTCTTTTCTATTTCAAAATTTAGGGATAACTTTGAGATTCTGTTCCTGGTAACTTGCTTATTTTGATAAAAACTCAGAAAAGTCACAAGGGCTTTTTAGACTAAACTCTAGGAATCAATTGTGCACTTTCATTTTTTCCGACTAGGGTCTGGAAAAAATCACTCACTAGTACTTTCTTCTTCAGCAGAGATTTTCCTCATTTTTACTTGTCCTAATGATACAAATGACAAGAGACTCATGAAGATAGAAGCCGTTTCCAAGCAATGCTGTTTTCATCTAAGTGCATATTTATGCACCAGCTTACAGATGTTCCATATGTAATTAAAATTTCTTCTATGAAATGTTCCAATATTAAGGCTTGGGTTCATTAACCAAAGTCATAAAGTGTATTATAACACTTTGAAACAGCAGTGGACACTGAAATCTTATGGCTATCTGTACTACCCAAACAAAACAGAGCCCCTTCTGTCCAGACATTCAGATGGCAGATTTACTGAGCACCCAGCCAAGCAATTATCTGTGCTAATGCACGTTAATTTGCATCAAGGTCTGCAGATCATTAACAGAAATACTTTAGGCTAAAATAAATATGTACCAGCAGCTCAGGGTAGAAGCATCCCTGAGACATGCAGTAGCAAGTCAGCCTCTGGAGTGCTGGAAACACATTCATTCATACTGAACTAGTTTCTGGGCCAGATAGTAGCTGCTTACCAAATTGCTGTCACTCCACAGCACCAGCAGTTGCTTTACCACCACTAAATTGCAGGGCACTAGCAACATATAAGGACTTCTTTCAGAGTGTGATAATATCCTGCATCTAGACAAGCAAGGCCTTCAGCATCTATATGTGTGGGCAGCAGAGCAAGCCCTTTCACACAGCTTCACGCTGATGGTTTTCTGGAGTCACTGACAGTCATCTTATATTTGGGTGATGAAATAGCCCCCTGCAAGGTGCCAGTGGCTGACTGACAGTTGTCAAAGCTTGTGTCCACTCCAACATGTCTGTGCATAGCTGCTTCTGTCTCCTCATCCAGATTTTCAGCTGCCTTTTGAGAACGTGACTTCTGAAGCATTTCTTATATAATTTTCAAATAAGCTATGTTTCATTCACAGCTAAAGGAAGGATTGTGCAGACAGAAAATTATCTTAGTTTAGGAACTTAATTTACCTCTCTCCAGAGTGCTGGCAAAGACAGACAACTTTTTATCCCCCCATCTCTCCTCTGCCCTTATCCTACTGATTTTGTTTATCAGACCATATATTGTTTCATATTCAAATTCCATGAAGACAATATAATATATCATCAGTGCTGAGTTGAAGGAAGTCCTTCCAGTGCAGAACAACTATTATATTTAGAGCAGCATTCAGTTCTCTCTGAAATAAGACCATATGTTGTAGGTAGCAGAGAAATCTACAATACTCTGGAGAAGGCCTGAAAAAATAAATGTTGATGCTTGTTAAATGTTCTACTCAATAAGGAGCCACCACTGTGATATAATGCTGTCTTCAAGCATTAAGCAAAACTCCCGTAAAATATATCAGTGCCAATGATATAAAGAATCTAGAGGTCTTTCAACATGCTATGTAACCCTCCATCTTCCACAAGTTTATTACAGAATAAAAATGAATGCTCAGCCATTGCCACATGGCTCCTAAGACTAAAGCCCCTGAAGATACATAGATTTTTTTTTAAACTCAGAAAATTGTCAGTGTTCTGGGCAAAAGAATCAGACTCTCATGTGAAGACGGTGTGAGACCATAATGTCTCTCATGCTGGTTGCTCAAGGAAAATAGCAAGGTATTTTGCTTCAAGAAAATCTGAGATTCTTCTTCATCAAGCCCCAAATTTCTGCCAAAAGAGGCACCTGCTAACCCCTCCCAGCTACTCTGTAGGTCACTGATCCCACCGGACATGACATCCTGCCTGAATACAGCTGTCAGATGGGTTTCTCCTTATTCAGCTTATGCATTTTCTTCTTGCAGCTTCTGTCATCCATGTGATAATAGAAACCTGTACTGCTCATCAGAATTTCTTTTTCCCTTTCTGCTAAATAAGAAATGAAAGTGGGAATTATATGACTCCAACAGAGTTATTAAAACCAAGACTAGAGAGAGGAGCAACATTAATCTTCAAAATAAACTTTGGGGGAGAAGGAGAATGGGTGACTTGGGGAGTTCGTGCATAGCTGAAAGCTGTTTCCAGCTGCTTTTTAAGCATGTGTGGAGCCATTCTTTAGAAGACAGCATACATGTGGCAATCATGATAGTCCACATTAGGCCCATCAACCATCCTGGTTAACATCTGGTGTCAGAAGGAGAAACGATTAATTTTAGCTTTCTCTTCAGAGGTGCAGGGGTCTTTCTTGTGGCAGCTGCTCTGAGGAAAAGCACAGAGGACAACTGCTGGTTTTGTAATCGTAATAAAATCTTCCCAATTTTTCTGCCAACAGGCAAATCAAAATTCAGAAGTACATTCACCCTGGAATAGAATACAAATTTTCCCCATAAACATGATAGCTCTATTTTTAGTATTCAATTATATTTTATACATGCTCTGATTGATTGGTATTTGCAAAAATATGAAAATAAAATCTTCATTAAGCTGTGTGTTCAAAAAAGTGAACATTTAAACAAACCTGTGTTTTTACTGCTTGACTTAAACAAAAGAAGTCAATCCGAACATTTCTAACCTTTCATTTTTTTAGTGTTATATCCCATACACTTTATCCATGCTTGGTCGCTGACATTAGATCATTTTTTATGGTACTTGATTCTATCTAACAGCATAACATTATATGAACTTGATCTGCAAACTTATGAAGAAAACAGATAAAAATAAATATTTTTATATTTAAACAACACTTTACATTTTTCTATTTTATAGTTCATTATAACAGATTCTTGACAAAACAAATAAATTAATTCTTAGTTTTTAATAAAATTGTTGCAATGTCTGAAACTTGTCTCCACAGAGACTATGATAATATTATCTGTCTCCTGGTTTGTAGGAGACAATAAAAAGCTAATTTAATTGCAGCTGGACTACAGATTTATATAGAAAAAGTGACCTCAGAAGAAATTAGACCTAACAGGAACTTTTCAGGGAAAAACGTTCATTTCATCTACAACTATCACTTTATGAAAATCAGGACTTGTAATGGAAAAAAAAAATCAACATACTTTTCACATCACTATTTTTACAGGGCTTCATCTTCCTAACATATCTGTCTTGTATTTCAAGACAAAATATTTTATTTAAATTTAAACTAATTATGCTTTATTCATATTGAATTATAATAAAAATCTTTAAAAGTAAAAATGAAACAAATGAAACAATTTCAAAATTGCCTGAGAAAAATATTTTTGACATTATTCCTCTTTCATTTAATTTGATTTTGACTTAGAATCATTATCATGTTAAATAGATAAAAGATAACAGTTATATCTAGTGAATTAGCATAACTATTCAGAGAACATTTTCCAAAGAATAAGGAATTTAATTCTATATTAAAATGATGATTGCATAGGGAATTGGAAGGAAACATTAACTGCTTTTTCCTCTTTGTGAGTAAAAGTGTACTTTTATGACAGCCATTTCTTATTCTCAAAGGAAGATATCTGTGTGAAGTATAAAATAGAAATGTTCATTTAAAAGCAGTTGTTATTTGCTGTGAATTCAAGGCAACTGTACATAAAATTATTTACTAGGTCAAGACAAAAATTGAAGAAGATGAGGGTATGCCTTATATAATCTTTTTATAATCTTCAGTAAACATCATAAAGTCAGCCCAGTAATCTACTTACTCCTTAGCATCTCTGATTTGATTTCCCTCTGAGGCAAGGTTCTGGACAGTGAGAACCAAAGAAGAGCTGCCCGGTTCTGTGGAGCTGAAGAAACTCCTTCTTTCTGAAGCAATCTATTTAAATCATAATGATTTGTACACCTAATCCCAGGGAGAATGTAAAACAGGCTTTTCTCTAATGTCTTTGATAGGTGGGTGTGGAAGGTCTGCCTATTTATTGTTTTATGTAAAGCTCTAGCTTAATAGGCTAAGAGACATTCCCGAAACATATTTCTTAAAGGGCTTCCAAAGACATCTAATGTTATGTTAGATCCTTTCTCATTCACTGTCAGTATAAGAGGCAGCAGAAGAGAAAAAAAGGCAGTATTTGCCTTTAGAGAAGACATCACTTAAGAGTCTAGAAGGATATATTGTTTAGAAATCAACTCAACTTGATCTTGAAGAAAGTTGAATATTCGCCAGAACAGTCTTTGACCCACCATGCTGTGTTTGATCCTGTTCTTACAGGATTTTGTTCATCAGAGCAAACCTTAAAACAAATCAATTGAGAAGGGTTAAGAGAAGAAGGCCTTCAGTTTGCAGATGGACAAACAAACAAAAAAAAAGGGGTCTTCCATGGTACCATGGATGTGCATGTGTGTGTATATACAGAACAAACACCTTTCAAATCTGCCCATACACTTTCCTCCAACTCAAGGCCAGTAAAAAAACCATATACCATTCCATATGTCTTAAAATAATAAGTGTGTATCACAGCTTTTCAGAAAAGGAAGCCCAAGCAAGTAGGTCGCAGAATGGGACTTGGAAACATTATCTTAATTTTCAACTGTATAGTATGCAAGTAAGCAAACTATGTTAAAAGTTTACTGGTGTACGCGGCAGTTTACTTCCAGATAATCTTCCCCTGTCTCTAATCCTGCGTTTGTATCTATATTATATCACAAGCCTAAATCTCACTCTCTTATCTGAAGATTCCAGCAATTAACTGCATGAATATGTTTGTTCTCTGGCAGATATTCACAGGGCTGCACTTCTAAACATCCCAAGGTCCTGGTTTTCACCAGCTCTGGACAACATGCAATTGTCTGATTGTTGTACACAAGGGAAATGGAAAGCTTTTAGCATCTTAACTATGTTTTTCTTCAAAAAAGAAGAAAAATAATACTATTAGTATAATCCATGTTCTAGCATCTCAACTGGCCTCCACTGAATTAAAATCCTTGCTCTAGTTGCTTTTATCCCAGTCAATGTTGTTTTTTGGTTTGTTTGTTTGTTTTCTTATTACTCTGTCCTTGAGTTACTCTCGTGTCTGTGACATATTGGGCTAAACAAAGTGCTGTGTGCAACAATAATTAGATTTCCATGCAGCAAGTGCTGCTGCCATTTACAGTGCATAATAAAGAATAAAATGGACAGAAATTTTGTATTGAAATGAAATCTAGTATTACCCTGATAAATTATTTTTTCATGTTTCATTGATTATTCATGAATGAAAGAGGTGGGAAAATGTCTGGATCATACAACTGCCTCACTTACAAACAAAACTGAAAAAACCTCCCCTTTCCCATTTATATACAGGAAAGGAAAACAAACAGAGGCTCAGCTCTGGACCGAAGTCTTGGAAATATAATCACATCCATAACAATTGTAAAACTGATTTTTATGATCATGTTGGATTCATTCTGACTGTGTAAAAGATCTGCCTCATGAATATAGAGTAACTTCTAACTTCATCACACATATCACTTCTCTTAATTCAAAAGCTGTCACTGCACAAGAATGCACTGATTTTTTCATTTTATCTGCTTTACAGTACAGGCTGGAAGCCTTTCCTGAAGTAATTTCTAGCTGAATGCTAAATGAGAAAGTATCAAAATAAGGATATTGACAGTATTGATATATAGCCAAGGGGAGTCCTTACCTGATGAAGGAAAACTATATATGACAGTAACTGTCACCTTCCATGTAGATAAAGATGTCTCAGCAGATAAATAGTATTTAAAGTTCTGAATATGTTATTGGCAACTTTCCTCATCAGAGATTATTAAAAACATCAAGATGTTACTGGAGAAAGAGAACATAACTTTTGTAGATTCAGAATTCATGAAGTTCACCAATAAAGTTCAAGTTTTTCAATAAAGAGAGGTTGCTAGAAGAATTTCAGAGATCTATGCTTTTCAGTGTATACATAACTGATCTAAAAGGATGTAGATAGTGAGAGGACAAAATTTACTATTCCTATTTAAAAATATTATAACAAAACCTGTCTTTGAAGGGGTGAAGACCATTCCTAGTAAGCAGACAATAAAATGATAGAAACTCTTTAGAGTCCACTATGAAATAGTGTAAATGGGAAAAAGCAGTCCTAACTGAACATAAGCAATAATGACACTTAAATTACTTGTACCAAGGACAGAGAACTGCTCAGGGCAGGACTTTCTGTGAGAATGTCAAGAGAGCCCTCAGTTATTGCTAAAAAACAGCAAATAGAGTAATGTGAATAATTAGAAAGAGACTAGAAAACAAACTCAAAACATCATTGTGCCATTGTAAGTGCCTGTGGTTCAGCTGAATATTCTTCATGTTCTCTCTCTGAATGAGCCTATGGGAAAGAAACCCATGCAGGACAGCAAGAAAATGACTTCTAAACTTCTAAGGAGACAATTTTTATCAAGACCTCCTCAACCTGGTGAAAGACCCCACAACTCAATCTAGAAAATACAGGGGTCTTTAAAGCAAGAGAAGACACTGAGGAGGCAATGAAAATGGATCTGCGCTGTTTCTCAAAAGACAAGAACTGAGGGATGCCACAACAGGTTTACAGGAAGGGCAGGAAACACTGTTACATATAGCATACATAGCTCTTGCCACATTTTCTGATTCAGAATGTTTGGGTAAATTAATGTATAAAGAAAGCCAAAGAAATCTGAGGCCATTTCATGGAGCATGTGTCTAATTTGTCTACACTTCAACACAGTGGCCTGGATACAGCTTCTGTAGCAGAAAGTGCTGCTCGGTATTGGTCTTCAATCTCATACTTTCTACAGGAATCCACTTCGTTGTTGCCAAGGACAAGTTATGGTCTATAACTGACTTCTTGTTTGGGGCGGTGGCTTTTCTACTTCTATATACTATCATTGAAAACAGAGTAAAATTCAAATAAAGTTTTAAATTTATACTACAGTAGCTTGCTATTACTTTGCTGATCTGTAAGACTAACTCTAGTTAGGGCACAGAGTACTAGGTATGAGAGGACACAGCACAGACTGATGCACCTGTCCATTAGTGTCAGCAAAAACATGGTATGATATAGTGTTTCACACTGTAAAACAGAGAGTTCCAGAGAAGCTTTCTTATCTTTACTGCAAATACTTCATGCCACCATGGCAAAGCTGAAGAGAGTTACACCACAAAAACAGTCCGCCCACTAACATTTGTTCAGAAAACTTGTAGTTTGTTGTAACACAAAAAAGTTAAGAAGTATTTGTGCTTTAAAAGATTTTAATAAGAAAGATATACATTGATTGCTGCTTTTTTTTTCTTTCAGCCTTCTTTCCTCAATCCAGTATCACTGATTTTGTTGTTGTTGTTGTTGTTGTTTTTTATTGTACTCACAGCATCTGCTGAGAGCTCCTTTCTCTGGCAGCAGTAAGTAGCTAACAGGTTAGCTCAGAAGTGATGCATTAGAGAAATAAGAGTAAAAGACATTACCAGTATCACAGATATTAATGATAAAACATGTATTGTTAACAGTAAAACACTCCTGTAAAAGCAAATAATTTTAACTTGAAGCCACCTTATGCCTTAAAGGAAAACGAAGTAAGCCTATTTAGATGAAAGGGATATTCAACATGCTCTGCTGATGTTTGCTTTTAGGAGTCTGTGGGAGTAGCTCACAGTAAGCAGAAGGATTGCTCCAAATACCATCTGAGAACAGATGTAAATCTAGACTTTGGGAAGAGAGCACATGAAAAGGGTGAATGGCACTTGGAGAGGTCTCCAGGGATGCTTTGACAAAACATACATAGTTTCCTGCAAGGTAAATAATTATTTCAAAAATTTTTTCAAAACTAGTAAAAAGTTCAAAAAAGTGCTGAAGTGGCCCTGACAAAGCTTTAGATGTGAGTGGCACACCCCTTTTCTTCACAATTTAAAAGGGGAAAATAAGAAAGACTGTGCAAATGTTTCAAAGAACCTTTGTAACCTCTTAGGCTACATGTAGCACTCTGTGTCCTCTTTGGATATCAGTATTGCAGAACAAAGCAAATTACAGTTTAGTGCCAGTTATTTTCTTATGTGAGCAGCTGTGTCAGAGTTGTATTTCTCTGTCTCAAGTCCAGTGCAGTCCTGAAACACTAATCCACGGTTGCTACATGCACATCATGCAAATGTGTGGTCTGAATTACTAAATGCATGTATTTCTCCTAAACAGTTGCCTTTATTTCATTATAACTTCATTTTATGTTCCATTTCCCAACAAAATGGATCTGTGATATTAGAGATGCAACATAATCACTAATTTTTGCTAGCTAAAAAGTCTCAATGAAAAGCTCACTCTCCATTAATTAGCACATAAGTTAACACTTAGGAAATTATATGAGATTTCAGCTCCATTCTCTGACCTGTACTGTCCTTAGCACAAACTTTTCTTCGGTGTCATGTACTCTGGACAAGTTCTTGCAGGGATCACCAGGATAGCTAACCAGAGTGTTTGTACAGAAAACACAATAAAAATCTATACTGCAACATGACCTGGAGGTTTGGGCTCAGTAACTAGGAAACTGAACAGAGTTGGCTGATGAGAATGGGAACTTTTACTGACTCACTGCGTGTCAAAGTATGATAATGGGAAGTGGAACAAGTCAGCTAGTGAAGGTGTTAAGAAGCCAGAAAAAAATAAACTTTAAAATATCCTGTTAACAGTAGTTTAAAAATTAATGGAATCCTTTTTCCCATAGTACTGGAAATGAATATGAACTGGTCCATTGAAAGTCAGTCTGCTTTGTTTTTAAAACTCAATTAGCTTGTTAAATAACATTTGAGATACAACTCTTCATATGTCATTCAGTTGACACTAATAATTTGGCCAGCATGATACACTTTGATCATATTGCAGGAGGGAGATTGAAAACTAATTGAAGTGGAAAAACATATTCCTTTCACTGCGGAAATAAGGGAGGAAAGGAATATTAGGTTTTGTGCTGTCATTCTCTGTGCCTCAAATTTTAATAAAACAGACGCTTTATAAACAATCAGATTTGAAATGTAGCTCAAAGATGAGACTTTTGTCATCTTCTCAAAAAAATTAAGGTTAAGAGCAATGTTAAATTAGCCACATCCCGAATCCCTAGTGAAATAGAAATAAAATAAATTACAGAAGTACAAACTGATACTTATCATGTAGAAAAGCTAATTTCTGAGAAGTAGTTCCTAACATCCTATGAAAATCACTGTTCATGCCTAATCCCTGACAGAGATTCAGATTTATATATGTACAGGATAACAGCTTGTAATTTTCTATTAAATGTCTGGGGGTATCTGTGTTGTTCCAGAAGTACACAGGACTGCTGCTGAGTGAAGGGCCAAGGTTTGAGCCCAGTGTGCTGCATGCATGCTTTGAGGTGTGCCATGCTAGCAGGCAGATGACACTGATTCCCAGGGGAGCTAGGAATGGCCTTGGGGGCAGAAGCAACTGAAAGCTGTTACAGAAGTGCTGTCACAGGAGAAAAGATCTTCCAGGTTCCAGACAACACGGAGAGAAAGTTTGGGCTGAAGTACATTGCTGCATAACTTAACACAATAGGGTAGAATTAAATTGGTCTACTGTGTGAAGTTCTGAATGCCACTGAAACCACTGTCTTATGTTATTGGTGTAAGCATGTATTGCACTCAAAATCTTGTTTATGGGCAAAGCAGAAATACATTTTATATATATATATATATAACAATTTACTGTTAGTAAAGTGGAAATCTTCAGAATCTACTCTTTCTTAGTCCAGATCAGAATGTTACAGGAAAATAAAGAATAATACTACAATTAGAATTTTTATACACACACTTATTAGATTCCATCCCTTTTTCTGGTGTTCATGCTCACCCTTTCCCTACTCATCTGCATCCTAACATTGGTGGTTTCAATCTGGTGGCAGTGGTGGCTTGTCATGGTGAGTTTCCAGCACCTGGAGTCCTTTTCTGGGGGAATGTAATGTTCATTTTGATAGTTTCTTTTTCTTCACTCTAGGGCACTCCTGAAGCAATTTGTATGTGTTTACCGTCACATTTTTAGGCCTTTTTTCTTTGTTCTTCAGCTCTACATTATGCCTGAATTATCTATATATGATGCCTTTTACATATGCTGGATGCCATTTCTCTGCTTTCTTTGTGGCATGTAAAACCAGTTTTGTCCAGTTCTACTGTTTTTTTTGACTGACTATGGGTGAGCTGTTTATAGCTATGGGATTTCCAGTACCACGTATGTGCCCCGTCTTTTATCACCCCATGACTGTCCTCCTCTGTGCCGCATCCTGTGACTTCACTATTCAACAACTCTGCGGTTGTACCAGGCCTATGTTTCTTTACACGATATCATTATGTCAGGGTCATAAGTATCTCATTCTATGTAGAAAAACACCCTAGTTGCTACTACTTACATAAAATTATGTTTGTGCCGTACAAACAAAACATAGCCATAAATATCAGGTCAGCTACAGAAATTATTGTCACAGCTAAAACAAGTAAGACAAAGCTGCAACAGAACAATAAAAGTTTGGACTGAGTATGCCTGTCAAGACCCAGCCCTGATAATTGCAAATTTTTTGTAAAGCTTGTAGCCTGTTACTGGTGGTGGAAATATCATATTACAGGGCTGAATGGTTTTACAGGGCTGAATGGTTTCACAGGGCTGAGATACAATCCTTCACAGAAATCATGTTCTGAGTGAGACTTTTATTTGTGTGCAACTTTATTGGGCACTGGTTTTTATTACAGTTTTTATTTCATGGTTTTATTAGGTATAGAAACTACTGCATAGAAAACAGGCTTTGCATAAAAATTAAATGGCTGTTTGGAAACTGTAATAGCTCTACAGGAAGCAACAGGTAGCAGACTTTGTGCAGTCTAAGAAATGCAAGGTATCTTGCAATGCTAGCCCTCGCACATGATCAGTGAGAGAGCCTAAACTCTGCAGTGGTGAGCCTCAGTGATGAAGCATTTCTCTCAAACCTGCAGCACCCCTGAAGCCCTGGTTAGTGCTGCACTAGCACACCAGGTCCCAAAGCAGGAGTCCATCTCAGCATGAAATCAGCCAAATTCAATTATTGTGTCAGGGCTCAGACCAGTTCTTGCTCACGTTAAGAGAAAGCCTTTTATTAACTTCAGTTGCATCTGGATAGTTCCCACACTGACACTTGAAGAGATTTGGCAGTAATATTTACTGATCCATTTTGCACTAGCACAATGAAAAATAAAGGACAGTTATTTGTTCTCCACAGTTATAAAACTGAATCACATAGTAAGCAGATCTTCAAGGATTGCCAGTAGTAATTGATGTGTGGAATGAGACTGAAAATGTTTTTTAAATCTTGTAAATAAAAATACGACTGAAGGAAGACTTATGAGCCTTTAAGGTCTTAAGATGCTAGCATAGAATTAGAAAAACAGTATTTTATATTAATAAACAATAAAAATATAAAGAAATAATACAGGACCATGCCATCACCTCCTTTAAATCTTTATTGCTCGTTTAATACTAAGGAAGTAACACAGCACAATAGATGCTCTGAAAGTATAAGTCCCATAGAAACGTAATGCACAAATATTCTATATTACTCCCTCATTCTTTCTGTTCCTTTCTAAGGAGTCTGAAAATCCACTTCTATCATAGTGATTTTTCAAAGGTTTATTTTGATTTCATGCAAAAAACTTACTTTTCATCTTGACTAACTACTTTTTGTCCAATGGATCAGAATTCCTATTCAACTGTAAATCATAAATAAAATGTGTTGCTGTAAACAAAAGCAGTCCAACTGGGTGTTCATGTTCTCTTCTTACTCCTTCAGGCATGCAGCAAATTCAAAGTCATATTTAATTCTCTTTCATTGTTTCATTGGCATTGAGATGATATTGTTTGAGTTGTTTCCTAGCATGTACTCTAGTGCCTGGTGGATGAAAGTTTGCTGAGGTGAGTGGAAACACAAACTTCTTTCCTGATATCTGAGTAACACTGACATAAATGATAAAAGTATCTTATAGGATTAATAATGCCAAAGTACAAATACAAGCAGAATTACACATAGACATAAAAATGTGCAATCTTCACATTGGCTCCTGCCAGATTAAATATGTGAGTGGAGACCTGGAGTTTAAAACTTTGCTTGTTGAGGTGAGAACAGAAAAAAATAAGAATTTCTGATCTGCTGGGGTATGTGGTTGCACTGCATCTCTCAGACATCACCTAGAAATCCTTGAATTGCAGCAATTCCTGGGACAAGGTACCCAGGCTCCCTGGCTGCTGCAGTTCTGTCAGAGAAGCATTTTGAACCTTACCAAGAAAAGGCTTGAGAAGGCTTGAGGTACTTTCAAAGAACAACCTGAGTATTTTTTTTTCTTTTTAAGTTACCTCTGCAATGGCTTGTAAGACCAAGTCACTAGGATGGTGGAGACAAGTGAGCTCTGGGAGACTGAAGACATAGAAAGGGTCAGCACAGCAGACAGACAGTCATCTCTGAGCACACACCAGCCTAGTTTAGGCTTAGAGCACACACTGCCCGCTTCTGGGGGGAAAAAAAAAAAAAAAAAAAAAAAAAAAAGTATATAGGAAGTATATTAGCCAGAAGAGAGATATTTTTTTGTTTTGTGGAAAAATACTGATATTCATTTCTAAAAAAAAGAGAAAATGAGAAATAGCCATTCTGTCAGCAGTGATATGAAACCAAAAGCCTGTTAAGATAGGCTTCCCTCTCAGCATTTCTCATAAACCAAGGAAAGCACTGTCTTTCTCATACTTAAAAATTGAAGAGAGGAAATGTAATGTGATCTTCTTCGCTCTTTGTCAGTGGAATTTGACCATTAGCTCTGCAATCAGAAGGACTGTTGAGACACCTCTGTATACCAATCTCCATCAGCTTACTACTAAAGTTGTCAACCTGAGATGACATTTTGTGGTACACTTTTATTCAGAACTCTGAGTTGGATATGCCTCTTAAGCTCTGGTCTCTAAAAGTTTGCTCCATCTCCAGAAGATATTTCTAATCCCTAGTTACTTATGATACAGGGAATTAACAATTAACTAATTAACACTTAAAGAACTAACACTTAAAGAGCTAACAGAGAGCTAACCCTTTAACCCACATCACTATTGCCTAGCCTTGCTTAGCTTTGTGTAACTTATTGTACAAGAAACAGGAGTTTGCTGATGCCTTGCAAAGATAATAATCCTTGGGTGCATCCTTGGTGCATCCTTGGGTGAACTAGACAACAGAAACTTGGGCACAGGACAACAGATACGCCAGTTTTAACCAACTCAACAGTCTGAGTCCCAACCAACTCTTCACACTGGACTGAAGGTAACCGTGTACAGAGAAGACCCAGGTTCGTGATCACTGCACAGCTGCAACCAGGAGGAGCCAGAGGTGGAGACTATGGAAAGGTCTCCCAGAACTCATTGTAATAAGAACCGCCTTCTCAGGGACAGGTTATAAATATGTATAGGCATTCCTAAAACTTTCATGAATACGTAACACTTTACTGCATTTAACCAAGCTCACAGCTACTGTAAATTTACACACGTATTAGGCGAAATTATTCCCCATGTGTCTGGCACTATGTAAATAAACATACCTCTTTACAATCTTATGGGTTGTAAAGTAATTTCTGTGCCTCACTTACAATAAAAAAAAAAAATCTTCCTGATGTAAGAAGAAAATGTTTTAAGGCATTTTAAGACTTATTTTAGAGAAAGTTTCAAATTGGCTCTAAAACAGCCTAATCAAAGTCTGTCCTGTCAGGAAAAGGTCTCCTATTGACTATGTTTTGCAGCCAGGCTTTAGGACCTGAAGCTGTGATATATCAAAAAGTTTAAAAAATAATGAATATGGGTTTCTCTTCTTGGAGTCACTTGAAGCTGTGAAACATGGAAATTTAAAAGTGCACAGCCTATTATTTTTCAAGCCATCCAAAAGGAAGCTTCAAAGTATTATGCTACAAATGGAATTAATTTGGCAAAGCTGCACTTCTAGTGCAAGGAAGGGAACATGGGATTTGGATTGTTTTAAATGCCATAAATTATTCAGTTTGATGGTAAATCCTCCCTGAGTTTCTCTTTACATGTTTCCAAAAGAGGAAGGCTGTAAAAGGAAGATCCCAGATTACTCCCACCAGTTAAAAAGTCTTCAATGCCATCCTATGGTCCTTTGTTTTTGAAAAGAAATTATCTTGCTGGAAAAGAATAGGAAGCTCCATTGTCATGCAAACACTTTCAAATCTTCGTCTTTGGGACTCAGCTGGGTTCTGGCTGGAACAGGAAAGAATCTTATTTTCTCCTGTATCTATGTGGTCTGTGGCACTTCTCTTGCCTTTTTCTCCATGTCTCTCTCAAGTGACAGAGATTGTAGGAGTAGTTGGCCAGGGCTTTGATGTGAATCTGTCTCTCCTTGTTGTGTTTTCTAAAGAAAGTAAAAAGTAAAAAGCCAAATTCTGTTACATGAAGAACAGAACAGTTTTCAAATAGCAAAAACTCAGAGTAAGGAAGATAAAATGGAAATGAAAGGTATTAAAATTTACTCATCTCCACCCCAGCTGACAGTGCATGTCATTGCTTCTAGGGAGTTACACAGCAGCTTCCACAGGGCAGCAACCTAGAGAATTTCTACCTAGAGAATTTCTTTCACCCTGTCGCCCTTTCCGGTCCCTGAGATTGAACCTACATAAACACAACAAGCAGCTCTAAGGAACACTCCTGGGAACTGGGAGTCAGTGATTTACACAGCCAAACTGCTACAGTGGTCACTGATTGTGCTCCGTATCAGCTATGTCAACCATGTCAAACTCCGGGTGTGGTTCCAGACCCAGCACAGCTGGAGGCCATTCTCAAAAGGTGCACTGGACTCAGCCACCCTGTTTCAAAGGATCAGAGAGTCTGATAGAGCAGACAGGGGCTGCTCCATGCCAGCTGGATTCAGTGTCAGAGAATGGTATCACAAATATTAACAGAGGCTTAACCTCTCCAGACTCTGTTAAGTCTCTGGAGCCTCTTAGCCTTGGCCACCCCAGAGGAGCTGGTGTATCTCAACTCTACATTGTGCCTCCCTGCCCATAACACCTTGCAGCCCCCTCCCCTTCTGAGTAACCTCCAGGGAAATCTCGGTCTCCAGTCTGGGTGCTTCCAGCTCAGTCAGTCTTTCTAAAATTGACCTGCCAAAGTAGGGGACACAAATCAAATAAGCAATTATATAAATCAAGGTGAATAGTGACTAGTGTGTGCCAACTCTGCAACACAGAGTATATCTGTGGCACATAGCTCACTTACTGACCCAGGCTAACACTGAGTGCTTGCTTTGCATAAATAAGGATGTTATCTCCCAGGCTTGGTAGACATTGTATGAGGAAACAGAGAAGGAAAAAGAATTGCAGCGTCAGATATGATTTGCCTGATGGGATCATCTCACCATAACAGCTTTCTGACTGTGAAGGAGCCTAAGGCACTGATCATGGTTTGGTCTGTCTTTACCGCTACCTACAGCAATTTGAGAACTGAAACATCTGGCTTAAATAAATCTTTAGATATTATAAAGTATTTGAGTGAACCTTCTTGACCTATGGTGTATAGAGGGTCAGACTAGATGATATGATGTTCCTATATGTCTCTTACTTCAACAAGACTAGAAAAATATGACATTTTCGAAAACATTTTGTTCAAGTATGTTTGAAGCACAGATGAAATCCCCTTGTGATATACCTCTTTGAGGAGGTCTCTGGGCCAACCTGTACTTATATAGTTACCATAAAACAACCATCTACTTTCAATGAATATTCAGTTATCTGAGAGCACACAACAAAAGTAAAGGCCAACATTCCTCACTTCTCAAATCAGCTACCCACTGTGAAAGATAAATAACACTTTTTTGGGACTCTGGATTTCTGAATAAGTAAAAAGAGTTGAAAGCCTATAATAAATATTAATAATTCAGTATAGAGGACAGAATCCTAACAAAATTTCTGAGCATATGTATATGCAACTTATATTAATTTTTCTCTTTCCTTTTCCTCTTTCCTGAATCTGCTCTGACATGTAATGAACATAAAAGAAATTTCATTAAAAAGGAGATTTTTGAAAAAAATGAAAGGGTGTTTTAACAAAAAGTTAAAAGTGGGAAATTGTGCTGCAACTGTAGCAGAGCATGGGTGTACATTGCATTTAAAAGAAGAGTAATTACGTAGCTATAAAGAGAAAACAAGATGAAATGCTGACAGAACTGTCTAGAAACAAGTCTCTTTAAAGGTCAATGTATCCATTCTTCAAGGAAACAGATATTAACCATATTTTTAAATTGCCTCACTTCTTGCTTTTGCGTAAACTTGTTTCAGGTTCATGGTTCTCTAATGCTTGACTGAAGTACAACTTTTTTTCATGTATCCTTTTCCTTGCTTCTCACTCTGTTCTCATCCTCTGACTCTGCTTACACTGTTTAATTTTTTCAGTCCTGAATTTCCTCAGCTGGGCACACTGTGTCATCACCTCCATCCTTGCAGAGAGGATTTAAGGCACAACTAATGGAGCCATACTGGACATGAAAGGTTAGAGCAGAGTCAGATTTAACAGCTACAAGGCTGACTGTCATTCGTGCTATGAAGAGGATGTATCCTACTAAAAGGTCCAAACACAAGAGTAAATCTCACTCGTATTGGAATTCTTGGCTCACAACGAGCACTAACGTTATCCTGTGTGTTTCCTGCTCTATGTAACTATAATACAAAGGCAATTTCTAGCTCTTGAGCCAATAGACTACCTGCAGTCTTGGCCAGCTGAGGCCCTGGCTTCCCCAACAGTGATACAGGACCTCTGGCTCGAGTCTCACAATGTGCACCCAACCCCTTTGGCAAGGAAAGCAAGCAGGTTTCACAGAACATTTCTAAAGGAAAGGCTTAGCAATTTTTTAAAACCACACAGAATTAGAAACATTTGAGAAAGAAATAAACAAACAAACTAGCAACAGAAATTTGAAATGTAATATCTTCTGTTTCATACAAGTGTCATTGTAAGTCCTGGGGTTGATCAAGAGGTAAAAACTGCAAAGGCCTTTCTGTTTTCTAGATCTGGTCTACTGGCAGGCAGCAACAGCTAACGTTTTCTCCAGTCATGGCCTTAAACAAGGTAATATCAAATTTCAATGACAATTACAGACTATTTTATTTCACTTGGGAAAAGTAAATTAGAAATGAAATGCTTTAAAAGGCTGTTCATTTGTGGATACCAGCCATAAAATAGGAAGGTTGTTCTAATTAAAAAAAAAAAAAAAAAAAAAAAAAAGGACAAAAGAGATTATAGTGAAGACTGCAAAAAAACAAGGCAGTTGAAATATAGCATGCTGTTCACAAAATAAACCAGTACTCACAGTTGCATTCAGGTGCTTCCAGGCTTGTTGCTGGTGGCAGACAAAACAATGTTGCTATTGATTGTGGAGGAAATAGAAAACAAATGGAGCTGGGTTGCGGTTTGTTGGAAAAAAAGAAAGACCATATTTAATTAACTATAAAAGCAATTTTTTTTTTTTTTACTTTGCTGACTGGCATAAAGGCAATCTTCATCACTGTAATAACAATAAATCAATCAAAACTGGTCTATTTTCATAACAAACTGTGCAGTTTGCTCCTTTCTAAAGTACAAAGCCAGTTTGATCTTAGTTAATTTGAATGTCAGAGCAAGAAAGGAGAAATATTAATGTATTCACTTTTCTTCACTGGAGTTTGAATGTGAGAAAGAGAATTCACGTTGTCTACATACGACTTTACAGCTGTGCAAATCCAATACAATGATCCAGTTGCCTATATATTAAATGCTAAGAGAAGGAAATGCTTATAGAACCATGCCTGGATATTGATGTTCTTTCTAATTGCTTTACTAACAAACTATACAGATTTTTTTTTTTTTTCTGATTTAGTCTCTGTTGAGATGACTCTGTCTGTGTTTATCATTACCATTGTAGCTGGAATTTTGCATTTTTTGCTGTCCAGATATTGTAACAAAAAAAAAAAAAAGAAAAAAGAAAAAAAAAGAAAAAAGAAAAAAAGAAAAAAAAAAAGGCAGGAAGATTAATGAGCATTGGAGCATTGGGAAATACTGAGGCAACCTTGACTAGCTAACTGAAAGTCTTAGAGTGCTGGTAGGTTGACACTTGAATTATATAAATATCTTGGACACTTCTTGCTCAAGTTTCATAACTGGCAATAGAAGAGAGAATCCATGGATGTCAGTGATTAACTCCTGCTAGTTACAGATAATTGTTTCCCTGTTAATACTATTGAGAAAATAATAAAATGTTGCTGTAATTTTCAGTTATTTTTGTTAGTTCACTTTGGACAATGTGTGCAAATGTACCTTTGTTGGATTATTATGGTGAGACATCTCAGGCATTAGTCTTCCCCCAAGGCTGTCAGCCAGTGAGTAGTCACAGTAGAGTCTGCCACGTAGATAATTTCTACTTTTGTTAGCTTTTTGAAAATTAGTCAGTTAATTCTGAGCACAGTAATCTAAAAGTTTTGGGATTTTGAAGAATACCTTGATCGCAGAAGTATTTTCTTAATCTCTTTCCTTTCAAATCTTAAGGTACGTGAATATTTTTCCTCATCTAGCTTCAAATGATGAAACATCTGTCCTGATCATTCCTGTGTTATTATGCGGAATGCAAACTATTTTCAGTTCAGTCATATATAGAACATAGGCAGCTTCTTAAACTGCATAAAAGGTGAAACTGTGTCATGGCTTTGCCAGAAAATGTCTGGATCTGTGTAGATATTAACCCAGTGGAAAAGAAAATCCATCAAATGTTGTTTTTTAATTAGAATGATGTGAGTTAGCTCTTCAGAAACCAATCTGCCTTGTTTTTCTTCTCTTCCCTGTATATAAAATTTTATATCATGTCATAGCATTTTACTAGACAAAACCAATATTAGATTTTTGCCCCCATACTAAGATAGTCTTGGAGCTGAAGTGCAAATGCAAAAGCTCATGATGTCTTTGAGTGCTTTCCCAAGACACATACTATGTCTTTCTGAAAATACAAAGATTTTTTCTCATATCCTATTTCAAGAACGTTGTTCCAATCTGATTTCAAGCAGAATGAACTTTAAAGATTTTGGTTGTTATTGAAAACATGTGTATGTTTTCACTGTGCAGTCCAAAACATTTCCTCAAGGATGCTTCCAATAATTCTGTTCACAAGGAATAATTTATGGCTCTGGAGACAGTCTTCAGTCTGTTTACCCGAACAAGTAAAAGTAGATATAAGAAAATAACATTACCAAGCATTTACTTTTTAATTTTAATTTTGTTTCCCCTAAATATAATTTCACATCTTAAGCTGTTTCAACCACGATGTACTGTAGAAACAAGAGATGCTCTTCATATATCTTTTAGAGGACATTTTGCATGACTCACAACCACAGATACTGCAGAATGGCTGAAGTTGGAGGCAGCCCTGGAGGTTGCCCAATCCAACCCCTTGCACCAACTCCAACCACCTGCAGTAGGTTGTTCACAGATCTATCCAGTTGAGCTTACGGATCTTTAAAAGAAAACCAGTCCTGCAGAAATCATCCCAACACAAAATTAAAATATTCATGGAGGGATAACTTGTCCTTTTACAAGCACTCTCACAGGAAGTTAATTTTTTCCTAGGAGAAATGGATGATTGATAGAAAAAACTATATATTTTCTGAAGATAAAGGGAAATTGACACATTTTATTAATCATACTCAGTTATTCTCACTCATATGTAAGTATTTGTCTGTATTGAAGATTGCCCTGATCACTCTGAGAATCGGGCCTTTTGATTCTGGAAATGAATTATTAGAGAAGATGATTGTTTTTTACCACGTGTTTTGTTCAACTACATGAATGGATGGATTAAACTTCAAAAAGTAAGTTAAATTCTCCATACTGCTTAGTATAAATCCAGTCTCCTGCAGAAAAGACTAGCAATGAAGTTCCTTGGTGCCTTGTCATTCCAATGTCTGTTTCAGTTGCAGTAGTTATCTAGTTACTTGCTGAGGAAAAATCAAGAGCTATCTGTATTAAACAGAAATGATCTTTTTGTTTCATAGGTAACTTTGATAACTGGCAGTAAGCAAATGCCTTGCACAGCAACATTAATTACTTTATAGTAAAAAAAATGTATTAAAAGAGGAAAAAATTGCAGGCAATATTTGCAATTGTGAGAGGTTCTGAGTTAATGAATATGCAAAGTGCTTAAAAGAATTGATTGCTCAGAAATGAGAACCATCTTGTTTCATTGTCAAGCTTTACTTTCTTGACAGCTGCAGCAGTCAAGGCTGACAACACAGTCACATTGTAGCTCTACAAAATGCATCCTACATGGTTCCACCTGGAGCTTTTTTCTCTCAGTAACAACATCTGCTCTGCTACCAAAAGGACACCCATGTGTGATGTGTGCATCCACCTAGGAGAGCATAAGGTACTGGTGACTAGTAGCATTCCTGCAGACTATACACTGACTTGCTGAGGGAGGCTCAAACATTGAAAATTATATCACAAGCTGAATAAACTGATATTTCTGTACTTGTTATACCATATTGCCAAATACTAAAAAAGGGACAAAAAAAATCTCACAAAACCAGAAGGAGAGAGAAAAGGGAAAAAAAAAAAAATCCTGTGGACAATTTCTAAACCAAAATATTACTTAATTTGAATAAAGTAGCAGATTATGTAACAGAATCTGGTCATGTGAAAAGCTGGATTTTGAGATCAGAAGTGTTTGCAGAAAGAAAGATAAGAAAGCAGAATGTGCCTTTTCTCCTAGTGCAGGGCCATTTCACACTCTGTAAGTGGAAGCTCAGGGAGGAAAGAAAAGATGGAGAATTCCAGCAGAAACGAATTACTACCTTGAGGGAACAGAATGAGAAACCATAGCTCTGTGAAGCTCCCTGAAGCACCTCTTTACTTCCAGAAGAGCAGTGTGCCATTCTCAGCTGAGACTTGTCCAATTCTGTTCCGTACAAACAGTAAGGCAGTGGAAACCTACATTTTCTCCTCTCTAAGATAGGGAAGTCTAGGCACAGAAAGGCTATGGTGGAACTATAATATCTCCCCTCACTTCAGTCACCTAATGGATATCTAAACTAAGGTGATTTTACAGGCTTCTTTTAATCTCAGGGATGAAACAGAGAACACAGGCCTTACCATAGTACAGAAGTGTCCTTACTCACAGAGGGTGACTACACAGTGCATCTGACTTTCAATGATTTTCCATCTTTTTTCTTTTATTATTTTGCTGTTTTTCATGTAGGATTTTAAATTATCTTTGTTCTTATTCATGTGTTAAAATGTGCAAATTACAAGATTAGTGAAAACACATTAATTCAAAAACTATTAAATTTAAGGAAATATTTGAGTTTAGGCAATTAATATCAAAGATACTTATTGTGTAGGACTCTCATTCGAATCAGTGGAAATTGTATCTTTGGATAGCTAGCAAAAAATCTATGAGGTCTAATTTAGGTAGCTTAATCGCTTCTACAAACTGCACTCTGAAAAATGTAACATTTTTTCTAGAACTGAAGCAATTGATTAAAAAATCCCACTAGAATTTGCTGAATAAGAAAGGAAAGCTTTCGATATTTCTTGGATTAGAAGGCATTTATAATTAGTGGCAAGTTATGTTGCATGGAAATAAAGTTTTCAAAGCAGTTTTCAGACACTTTCCACTCTCCAAAAATAGAATATAGCTTTATGTAAGTGGATTATAACACAAAATATCTTAACAATGACTTATTTATCACCAAAATTTAATGTACTATGCATTATGTACTCTTCACTATAAAGAATTTTAAAAGGTTTATAGAACTATTCTTTTGTGAAGAGCATACAATTTTCAAGGCTGTATTTTTCAGGACATAAAAATGTGCCTGCAGCTAATATAGAAGAAATAACCTGTGAGAAGGAAAACTTCCTGTAAGCTTGTCTTTTCTGTCCAGATAAATAGTCTGATTTAGCAAATCATGTTACTTCTGATACAAGCCTTGGCCTTCTTGTATATTTAGGCCATCACATCACTAGGTTGATATACAACTTTCTCACACATTAATTGTTGTAGATAAAGTGGACGCATAACTTTGACTGTGTAAAGGTTTTGTATTTGTTAACAGTAAACATTCTGAATTTTTTTAAGTACAATACAAGCTACTTCATAAGAGGTTAATACCAGTTTTGTGAGAAAAACACTGTGGTATGGATTGATTCAGAAGTGGTGTGAAAGAAATAGGATATTCAAATAGGACAAATGTGAAGTTCTACAGTTAGGTAAGAATGCAAGCACCAACACGAGCTGGAGAAACGCTGTTTGGACAGCTCTTCTTCACAATAAGATCTGCTGCTGACATGAATTACAAGGTCAAGATGAATCAAAAACTCTGCTCTTCCAAACTGAGCACAATTCTCTCACACTTCATGAAGACTCTTGTATTAGGGCACAGGTTTATCTGGGGTAATGTGCAGTCTGAAACAGTTCTAGAAAGCCTTTCCAGGAAGGACATAGACTGACTGGAGACAGTGCAGGAGAGATAAAGAGATCATCATCTAGAAAATATGGTCTTTGAAATACGGTCTGAATTAACACAATGTTTAAAGGTAGGTACTTAACTTATTTATGGAACTTCACCTATCTCCCATAAGTTCTTAGGGCTATGCCAAAAGCATATAGACTTTCTTGGTCAATTCCAGGGACACCTTCTCTCCTATGGAAGTTTCCTATCGAAACAGCTTTTACTTGTTATTTTTATGCAATTTACAGATTATTTCTCAGTAAAATAACTAGCAAATAACATAACTGGATGTGGCAGACCTTGACAAATTCCACATGATGAAAAAATTGTGCTGGTGTTAACTTGCTCTTAGCTGCGAAATTTTGAGCTTACTCTTAAAGCAAAGAATTTTGTCTAGAGCACATTGACTTCCATTAAGAGGTACAGAATGAGCAGAAAGGCCTCCTCATGATCGCTGTGTTTCAAGTAGTTTCTGTGATTTGAAGGCTGAAAAATAAAAACCAATAGGAACTATAGCTGGCAGTCTTCAAAAATTGACAGAAAATTATTAAGTGGTAAAGCATGTCAGCATGTACCAATATTCACCCCATGAGTTCAGCTACCACCTCTATTTGCTTTTATGGTGAAAAAGATTTCAGTTAGCAAAATATCACATGGTCATAATCAAATGCCCTAAGTCAGATTCCCTGCTGTTGGGAAACAGATGGTTGATAACAGAAGCACAGAATCAGCAGTAGCAGTTGTTTCATTTTCACCCCATAAAATTGAAGTACTTCAGAGAATTTAGAAATAGGGATAGTGAAAATTTTTCTAATTTTGAAAAAAATTAGAGAATACATTTTGGTGAAAATTATTGTAAAAGCTCTTTTTGTTTGGTTGGTTTGTCATGTTTGACTGGATCTAGACTGCAGGGGCTAAGTTATGCCATGGTTATTCTTGTTTAAACAAGGAACTTTTTCCAGTTGAATTGGTCTTAGATTTATTTTATTTTATCTTTTTGGTCAGTTGCAAGTTTTTGTATATTTTTTTCAAAAGTAAATTAAGGAGTTGTCCAAAAGCCAAAGGGAATAATTGGATTATATACCTTAGGAGAAATCATATCTAAAAGTCAGAAGACAATGTTACATTATGCTGCTATGATTACATTTACCACTAGAGAAATCCTGAAGTACTCACACAGGGAAAGCAGTTAAAATAATTACGATTAGTTTATTCCAAATGGAAAGGAATAAAGGGAATTTTGATATTTGTGCTGGGCAGTTTGTCTTCAGATAGACCAAATTATACCTTTTTCCTCCAAAATCTCCAGGTAATATAATAATGTAATATAAAGACAGAAAAGGCCAACACATTAAGGTTTTGGTCTCTGCAACTTCTCTTTGGAGATGTAGCCAAATGAGGTTATGGTAAAAGTTTCTTTTAATTTCTGCCACATTTTGTTGGGAAATCTTGAATGGCTTTAAATACTTCTTCCCTCTCCCCCAGCCAGGAAAGCTCTGTTTATCTATTATCTCAGCTTTACAATTCCTATATCTCGTATTTCTATATTGATATGGTTTCAAACTATACTGGCATTGACTGATGTGAATAAGAATTTCTGAGTTCTGATGGCAGCTTTTGTTAAGTTCAGGTACATGTTGCTTGTGCTGAAGTGTGGCTTTGTCAGTTAATCATCTTGACTCGAAAAGTTAAACTTTGTTCTCTAATAAATAAAGGGCATGAAGAAGAAAGTTGTAGCATCTCACCAGGGGCAGCATTTCTAGACATGTGGGTACAGATACCCCCCCAGCAAATCACCTTTAGATACATAACTGTTTATCTAGCTGGTGCTAAATAATGCATTTCTAGGCACATATCTTGCTCATGCATGGCCCAAGAGATTCACAAATCCGCACAGTGTAGTCATATCAGTGACCGTGAGGTCAGGAGCAGTTCCTTAAAGTCTTTTCCGATAAGGAATGAAATTAAGTGAGACACTGTCAGGACATTATTGTCTCTAGACAATAGAGATGTTTCCTTCTTTTCCATCCACCTCACCTGTCACATACGGAATATCTTTGGTCATTTCACTCCTTACTCATTCAGCAAGTGTATTTCTTTAATCAGTTTTATAAGTATTTCCAGAAAAATAAACAAACACCCCCCCCCCCCCCCAACAACCTTTCAGACCAACAAATTGATACTATTTTTGAGCAACTTGTTTTCACAGCTTTTTTGACATCTCTAGAAACAATGTGCCAATTTTGGGTTTTGTTTTGTTTAAAGCCCTGAATCAAGATAGGGGAAGATGTCAGACAACTAGAAGAGTAATTCTCTTTTCATCTCCCTTTAGACACAGGTCTATATTTAAAAATTTTATCCTAAACCAAAATAAATTAAAACAGTTTTGTGAAAGTAAAAAAAAGCTGAATTACCCTAATGGTGAAATACATCATACTGTCATTTTCTTGAATTTAGTCACATGATAACTATTATTCTAAGGTACTTTATTTTTAATGTGGTACATCACCTTTACAGTTGGCATTTAAGGAATAAAGGTCCTACTACACTAGTCTAAACATTCATTGGATTTAAGGCAAGCTGTGGGTGTTCAAAATTTCATTGAAAGGGAGTTAGTCACTACAGGATCTGTCTCTCATAGAAACAGTAAAGAAAAAAGTGGCAGTTAAGGGAGAAGAGGAATGTTCAATTTGAACATTTCATCAAGAAATACATACAAACTTAAATTGTGCTGCATAAAATTTGGAATGGATGCAGAATAATGGAAATGTTCAAGTCAGGTACAGTGGAAATCTCAGTTTGATTAAAAAATGACAGTAAGAGAAAGAGAGAAGAATGTTGTTTGGTGATTTCATGTTGAGGAAAAAGATTATTCTTAAATAGATTTTATAATTAAAAAAAAATCATTTTAAACTACATAAGAAGGAAATGGAGAAAGATTGATAATATAAGCAGTTTCGTCAAATAAAAGAAAGCTTTGGAGAAAAATGAACCAGGTTGGAATCAGCTGAATTCTGAGCCTTTTCAAATTACACTTTGTAGTAATTTTAGTGCCAATAATTTTAACAATTTCTCATGAGCATTTTGAAAGAATGGAAGATATGTGTCACATGTAGTGGAGCGATTGAGATGTGTCAAGGTGAGAAGAAGCAGGACTCCCTCTCAGAGTACCTGCATCTTTGAAAATTGTTATTGGAAAAAATCTGCTTGTAAAGCAGAAAACTATTATTTACAAAATGGGGAACTATGTTTAAAATATGAAGGAGATCAGATGATAACTATAATGGTCTTATGTGACAATAACATTTCTAAATAAGTTTTTTTGTTTCCTTGAGGGGAAAACACATTTTTGATTGATTCTAAACATCACCATATGTTGCAGTTCTTACGCTGTACTTGTTCTTTTTGGACACATTTCCTAGATTGTCAGTTTATTTGTGGTATTACCCTGGATTGCCATGGTTCTTCCTGACATCCATTTTAAGTTGTTTGTTTGGTTTTCTTTTGATGTCAGTGCATAGAAATGGGATGAGTCTACTATATTTAAACTTCGTAAGGAATATGTTAGACTGATATCTTGATATTTCATGAGCCACCCAAGATAGGTTTTCAAATAATGTCCTTCCTGTTATGCTCTACGTATGCTTCTGTGTAAAAATCTCCAAATTACAAATGTCACACACATAAATAAGCCACTTTCAAGTATTTCCCTTCTAGCTTTTTTCTCCATTAAATCAATTATTTGTCTCAAATCTTCCACTCTTTCATATTCTCTGCCTGAACTGCCATTTGAAAAATGGTGTTAACTCAAAAGAGAGGTTTGTTTTCTGAGCTATTTTAAGCCAGTTTTACATTCTTGGTGTCTACAATGGCTAGAGACTTTCTTTTAACCTTCTGTACATTTTTTCCACAAAGCTAGTTTGGAGCATGCTCCCTCTTGGATTCCAACAGCATTACACATGGATATGAGGCTACTTTCTCCTGCAAAGATTTACCCCAGAAGAGGACAGCTATAAATCTCAATCACAGATTATCAGGAACTAAAGCAAAAAAATGCAGAGGCAATAGGTCTAACATCCTCTTCCAACAGCCTCATCTCCTGTTACCCTTTCGTATCACTCTTGCTGCCATCAAGATTTTCAATCCACAGAACAATCTTGCTTGTTTATTGATTTTATGATTTTATAGAATGTTTAACTTTTTCCTCTAAATTTCCTGTTTAGCCTGTTTTGGGGTCAAAGCGTTGTTAAATCTAACACTTTCTGCAGTTTCCTTAGCAGGTTTTCCGACCTCTTTAAGGAACACTGTAAGCTTCTGGAAAATAGATTTGGAGATCCTCTGTTGAGTGCTCACCTGTTTTCAAGCCACCCTGGAGAACCCTTGAATGGTTGTTTTCTAAAAGACAAATATGCCAGCATTTGTAATTTTCTCCAAATGTCTCTCAAAAAAAAAAAAAAAAAAAAAAAGAAAAAGATACAAAGGCTTTTGTGTGCCTGGCAGAGTTCCTCTAGACATTAAACATCATACTAATCAGGCTGTCCAACACTTCCCAAACCACAGACAGCTGTGGCAAATGGCATAGATAGGGCCTGGGCAAATCCCTCCGAACGTTTTAATGCGACAGAGTAATTAACTCCATTAGCATGACTGGGTCTGTCTACACTTAGAAATAATCAACCTAATTGCGAGGCTAAGAGGATGAAACCCTTTTGATGAAAAAAAAATGCATCTCAGAGGCACATGCTGGTTGGTAATTTGGAGAAAAAGATAACATGCTCAGTAAAAAATACATTTGAACAGAGCTGAAATATGCTTGTAATAAGCCCCAAAAGGATTTAAAGCAAAACAAAATTTTCTGAGTTGTTCTAAGTCCTAAAGAAAATTATGAAAATATATTAAAATAATCACATTAATGCCATTTAAACTACAAGAAAATGTTTGTTTTCCTTTTGTAAGTCTGCAGCTGTTCAGTTAAAACAATTCAGAAGGTACACAGTATCAAACAAGCAAGGTTTTAATTCCATCTAAAAGCATTGCCCAGTGTGTGGTCCTGCACATAAAACACAGTACCTGAGAGCTATGTTCCTGAGGTATGCAGCATTCCCTCCGACCATGGGTAGTTTTCGGTACAGCCATATCCAGGGATATAAGCTGAGCAGCCGCAGAAGATGGGAAAGTGAACCTTAAGGGCATCCTCCTTGGTCTGCCCTGTAGACCATTGATATTGTACATTCAGCACCATGCTTTGTGCTATAAGAGACATCAAACTTTTACTCCAACTGCTTCACTTAGATCTTGGGAGGAAGGTCTTTTTAGACAGTCTTACAGGCCACACAGGTACTGCTGAATAAAACAGGGACAGGAAGTAAACTGAAGCACCATCTGCTGCTTACTAGCACAGTTTTAGATGATGCAAACTATGACTCTTTCAGATGGTGCATGGGCTTGAGCCAGAGCCAATACCCTGTAATGGTATACACTGCCAAGACATAACCCAAATGGGCTCTTTCCACAGTTTTCCAACATTACATTTCATACTCCTTGATACCCAGATTTATCTACATGCCAAACACCAGGGCATGCCACACACACTCCAAGGTTTATGTTAGAAACTGTGAGAAGCTACTCACATTATCTCAGAAACTGTGAATTGACAAAAATGCCCTCAAAAATTATAGTATATTGGACTGAGATTGATGACATGTAGAATCCATGGGAGCATCAGTATTGGTCAGCTTGTGCAACTTGGCTTCAAGGCCAAAGAGTGGTCCATGGCTTCATTTTATTTAGAAAAATACATGCAGCCGTGCTTCTTTTTCTTCTTTCTCAAAGTTTTGCACATCTGCTATCTTCCTCTGTCCAGAAACACTGCTACAAACCTCACCTTTTTACTCATCTTGCATAGAAGAGACAATGTAAGGTACAGGTGTCAACCTGATAATCTTACTGTGCTAAAAAAAGACATTACAAATTCTGGTAAAATATTTACACAAAGGCTCTGTGTTTCCATAGTGACTGACCTTCACATTAAGAATTCCACTATCAGGTCTCTCGCAATCCTGCTCCTCCACTTCATCTATCACACATCGTCTGAAACCTAAGATGGCTTGTGAGGATGATTTCAGGAAAATATATACTGAGGGACCAAGGAACTGACAGTTGTGGATAAGGACCACTGCAGAGTCCATAAAGCCATGAAAACCATGATCACGTAGAAGAAGGATGTGAAAGTATTTTTATAACTGAACACTAAAAGCAGGCATTAACAGTTCTGAAATGTTTGCTTCTTTATTATAAACTACCAGAAAAGTAATTAGAATACTTTTGCTATACCATGCTTTCCATGTAACTTTTGGTCGTTTTCCTTCATTTGCAAAAGCAAAAATTAAAAAAAAAAAATAAATCAAATGGATGGGAAAGAAAATATGGGGGAAAACAAAAGTGGAGAGAAAAAAAAAAGGGGCAGGAAAAAAATCCCCTAAAGATTAAAATGTTCAAATTCAAGAAGTGGTGCAAAAAAAATTCATGCTCTTCCAAGCCTCACAGTTTAGACATGTTCTTTATTTGTCCTTCTTCTGACCAAGTCACAGCATCAATTCAAACCAAAGACTACTCAGTAATAGAGCAAAGCTTTCAGAAATCCCATCCCTAAACCTGACTGAAGCACGTATATCAGACAAGACCTAGAGAGGAATTGATTCCATTGTCTCCTCAATAAATATCTGGTTATGCCACCTTTGATCATATTGAAAAGTTGTTCATTTCAAAGTCACAGTCAATAATACATTGAATTACCAGCAGATTAAGACCTCACTGGCTATGAGGCAAGAAGGTAAAATCAGGCTGCTAGAAGAGACATAAAGTTGAAGGAGCAGCCATGGTATGTTATTAACTCCACTCTTCATCTCTCCAGGCTATGATATGCTTAATTACCCTGATGTCAGGAAGAATTATTTTTCTCCATTCCCCCTTGTATTTAAAATCTACCTCGGGTACACTTCATTATTTCCTTTAATCACAATTACAGTTTTTTAAAACCTTGTTTGCATGCCTTCCTGGCTTCTGTCTTTAATAGTTTGGAATTTTGCAGGATGGAGAGAAAATGAGAAAACAAATAGTTAATATATACATATAGATATGTCTAATGGAAGAGAAATCACCATGATCACTTAAGCGGGATCTAGTAAGAGGTAATTTAGATGGGACAAATCATATGAGAGTGCACTACATTCATTTTGAAGTAGCAGTCATCCAAACTCATTATGTCACAACAGACAAGTCACATAGAATAAATTAGCAAATATCAAATACAGCTCTCCTCACATCAAAAGAAATGGCTGATTAACATCAGGCTACTGCAACAAGGACAAGAAGCATCCAGCTGGCTCTTGAATCATACAAAGACACATTATCATCTCATTGTGACTGTGAAGTAATAACTGAGAAAAGCTAATTTCAAGTGATGATACATAAATATTCATATTTTATTTGTATGTCCTGAAAACAGTGATGAGTAAAAAGTATAAGAGATTGAACCCTACAAAGAAAATTATTAAAAGAAGAAAATTTACATTTACCTCCTGAAATTACATTGACGTACAAATAATATTTTTCTGAAAAAATTAAATGTTTTCATCTTCAAAGTCTATTTTTTTTAGAAAAAAATCAGCAAAAACAGCATAGGGAGAAACAGCTTTGTGATCAGCTGTTTGAGCAAACCAAGATTTTTTTTAATGTACTTTAGGACTAACTTTATTCGCACAACATGAATCATTATTTTTGATCAGTAGAGTATCTCTTGCAATAGAAAATGTCACAAACATTTGGTCAAGCCTCAGTTTGCATTGGTATTTGTGTATCTAGTCTAAATCTTTTCCAAAGGTGAAGACTTTTCCAAACAGAGTGTAGAAATAACACAATGTAAATCAAGTACTGCATAGCATAAATAGCAATTTACTAAAGACACATTCACAGAGCTGTATATGCGAGAGATACCATGTGAACAAATCCCAAGCTAAGCTCTACAGGCACAAACTATACCTTAAATCACAGATGCTAAACAAATGTGTCATCATCAAAGCTTAATCACTAATCCTTCATGACTGGAAAACGTGATTTTTTTTTGTCTAGCTGACTGCTATGAATCATTTGCTCACTCTGAGTGAAAAAACATATTCAAGGTGTTGCTGCTTAACTTAAGCCGGTATTTGTTGAAGTCAGTGGGATTATGTGACTGAGGTATGTGAGAAGCTGGCCCAAGTGACACTTTCCTACAATGTTACCATTTATTTCTATATTTGCACCCTCAATTTTTGTAAATTTGTTGAATCTTTGGGTCCATATTTTGGAGAAGGCTCTATTTCATTTTTTTCATAGGAACTCATGGGAACTCATCAAGAAAAAATGAAAGTTACACAAATGGCACAGATCAAGCTATGCCCCAAAATGCAGCAATGTATAAGGTGATCTGGATTCCTCTGTGTTGGAAGGCAATAGATAAACCTGGAGGTTCACTCTCCTGGTACCGTCTTGAGTCAGGGGCCTGCCTGAGCTCTGAGTGCTCTCATGTTCCTCCAGAGTGCACTGTAATGGAGAGGGTACTTAGTAGGGTCAGCCTGCTGTCCAGGCCAAGGGACTGAAGGAAGGCAAGAAATAAAGCACAGAGAAGAACTGTCATTTGTGAGGCCTGTAGATGCACAGTCAACCCTGCCAACATCTTCATATCCACTGGTGGATCACTGTCTCTGCAGAGCATGATGGTGTACCAGAGCCAGGGCTGGTAGAAGTGCGTCATTACTTTTTTACCCAGTACAGTGTGCAGCAGGATAGATCAGGGACAAGGCAGTGCAGAGTGTTCATCTACAGGTAAGGGGTACTGCAGAGTGTGACAAGTGCTGTCACAATTAGCTACACAGCCTCATTCATCACAACATTATCACTGTTTTCCCATTTCCAATAGCAAAACAGTAGCCTCTTAAGGGGCTAAGTCAAAATACACCCACAATGTCACAGCATTCTGTGATGTTGGAAGGCAGTGATATTTCCCATCAGCCCAAAGGTTTTTTCATGGCTCTTGTTGATGATGTAGTGCTTAGATCAATTTTATGTGAGCAACATTTCATTTTGACTTACTCTCAGGTGCATCTTTGGGCATGAACTGTGGATTTAGCACAAACCCTACATACAGGAGATCGTGTAGATCAGAAATAAAGCTTCAGCATCTTTCAGCTTCTCTGATACTCTGGGAATGGCTCAGCCTTACATTTTCTAACTTATTTTTCAGCCACTTGACAGAAAAAGAGCAGTTTCAGAGAGTGCTGATGTGCTTTTTGCCCATACTTCTCAAAGGGGATGAAGAGGTACTAAAACAGACACCACTGTCTAGCTCTCATTCTGTGGAAATATTGCAGGATGCATATGTTTGTTTGAAATGGCCCATCACTCCCATCCTACTCAGATGACATCATCAACCTTCAGTAGAAACAAAGTGAGTAAAAAACCACAGTAAGCATCAAGATAAAATAGGTCAACTTCACAGTTACCGCGAAGCCTTGTAGTGTCTGTCATTGATAAAATGGACATATGATGAAAAAAAATAAAAGGAAAAAGTTTGACTCGGGATTCTGAACTGAAAATTAAAACTCAATTCATCAGGTCAAGAATTTTTTCCTCCACCAAAGCAAGACAAAAATATCTATTGAAACATAATAATAATAATAATTTAAAAGTCTACTGTTCATTGATTAGATAGTTATGAAGCGTAG
This sequence comes from Streptopelia decaocto, assembly GCF_964273445.1. Taxonomy (NCBI): domain Eukaryota; kingdom Metazoa; phylum Chordata; class Aves; order Columbiformes; family Columbidae; genus Streptopelia; species Streptopelia decaocto. The sequence goes on along the minus strand of NC_138656.1, from coordinate 55,278,999 downwards.
ATGCTTCTATTGATTTGTTCCTTTTAGATCAGCCACAGACATGCTAGATTCTACTGCAAATGATCCTGATATCTGTTTTTAACCTTTTTACCACACAGTTCCAGTCAGAACCGGTCATCAATATGTTGAATTGCCTAATAGATATTTTCAGACTGAAGTAAAGTTTTGCATTGGAAATGTTTTTGAAGCATGGTTTTTGCACAGAGTAAGACTCCTCTTTCACAGCATACAGATAAAAGGCCTTACATTTGATAATGAAATAAAACATGAATGGAATTTTAAATGTATTTTATTGTGATGTCATTTACTTATCTGAATCTACTTAGTTTCAAAATGTGTTATTTTGAGCACTAGTATTACAAAACTTTTTTTTTTTTTTTCTCTCTTCTCTTTTGAAAATTTCACATGTAACTTTGGTGTCAAATGTTTCTTGACTTTTGGACTTTTCCCTCTGCACTATGTCTTCCTGCCCTTATCAATTCTGTCTGTCAAACATCCAATTTACAATGGTATTTCCTAACCATGAAAGAATTATCTAGAAAAGACCATTCAAAACTATTCATTAATTTGAATAACTTCATCTTTTGTAGCTGATCTCTATACATACACAGTCATTCAAGTTCATGTAAAGTACTACTAGTGTACTTGGGGTGTAAAACTGTCCTAATGAGCAAAACTAATCTTGAAAGAAAATAGGAAACTCTCACTGGATATTTTAAGACCCATATCTACCAAACTAACATTTATAAAATGAACTGAAAAAAATATTAATTTTAGCAACTAAGAAGATTATAACCTATGCTTAGTCTATAGGTGGTATTAGAAGAAGATGCAGTATCTTCAGAAAGATTCAGTTAGTACCTTCCAGAAAAAGGAAGCCATGTGATTACCAGAAGTCAGCCAGTGAAACACAGCATTATTACTATTACCAGAGAGCCATAAAAGTCGACTAGCAAACTTTATTCTTCATAGCAAATCTCTTACTAAGATTTCTATGGTTGAAGCTCAAATGGCAGACACCTATAGAGATCAAAAATAAAACCAAATTATTCTTAGAAAGATTAGACCCTAAACAAGCTATAGGTTTAAGGCTTGCTAAAGTTAGAGATTCAGCTTTAAATCTAGACGTGTGCATACAGACCTATATACACATAGAAAATAAATTCTTTGAGAGAATTTATAGAAACATTTGACCATCGACAATATGTATCTCTGTTTACATTGGCATCTGTTTAATTTTAAATGCACAGTTTGCATTTCTTCTCTTTCAGTATTCAAGAGCTGCTACACAAAAGAAGGCCTACAAAAAAGATCAGAGCAGGTCACTTCTGTGATTCTCTACCTCTTCATCCATCTTCTGTGTACCTTAAACAGATGGTTCAGTGAGACAACTGAATCGACTTCGCTGGAGGAAGGACCTAAAGAAGACGGGTATCTCAGAGTAAGCTCGAGCGGTAAGCAACACTGCTATCTAGTGGCAACATTTCAGTTCTACACTGGACGGGGTCACTGTGACCTGCTAAGCCTGTCCACAGAGTGGCCCCCACATTTCACTCTGCAAGTCAATGTCGCCATCCTCCCCCAAACAAGCACACAAGGCAACTGCTCCCTTCCACTGCCCCATTATGTCCCCTCCTCAGTCGAGTTTGTTTGGCTTTGACCATGAAAACATTTACTAGCAGAAAAGAGACACAAGTGTCCAATGCAATTTATACGTCGCTTTCAGTATATCTAACCTCCTCCATTTCATCATCTAGAATGTAGATGTAACAACTTTTACAAACAAGGTGTTATATGTAAGGTATGCTTCATTAATGTCTGAAAATTACTTTGAGGTCCATAGACAGTAAATGATACAATGAAATTAAGAATAAATTTGTGACAGCATTTTTGAGGATAGTAGTTCCTCAAATCCCATGGAAGCTTTCAACTGATGCTTTAAATTAAAAAGAAATGTGTAGGTAGATTTGTTTTTCCCCAGTTTTAATATCCTCCCACATGTTCTTTCCTTTTAAAAGCACACTTTTTAAAAAGAACTCTAATGTGTGAAAGACATGAGATGTGCTACTCCTGTCTATCTACAGCTGTGCTAAATTTTTTGGGGAGCAATTATATTATTGTACAGTTCTTGTACATGTACTTCATGTCTCATGATTGGAAAAAAGAGGTAAAATAAAATAACCTTTGAAATATTCTAATTCTGTTTCTTCCCAAGGTTTGTCTTAGAATTACAAAAAAATCTCTACTTAATTATAGGATAGGTTTATTATTCTGAATGCAAGTAGAAATGGAAATTAAAATACAGTGACTTTCAAACATTAGTCCATACATAAGTTTGAATGTCTTCAGGAAAATTGCAAAAGCGAACCAGTAGAGAAAAGATGCAGCAGATCAAGTAGAGCAGACAAATTTCCATAGCTCGCAGCAGATGGATACCTTAACATTGCTAGATGATCTGAGAAATAAGCACCTGGAGGAGTAAGGTTACTTTTATGAAAAATTTAAAAAAAAAAAATTTAAAAAAAGGCAAAAAAAAACCCCACAACAAACAAAACAAACAAAAAACCCCAAACAAACAAACAAAAACACATCTTGCAAGAAAACAGCTACAGCATAGCTTCTAGATGTCACCACACAAGGCACACCAGGGCACACCATGAGTAAGTATCTTTTCTTCCCTGGTGAATGCATGGCCCTATTTTGAAGCATTTATATATAAATATATACATACATACATACATATATATATATATATATATATATATATGGCTGTTCCTGAGGACCTCATGATCTTCAGTGTTATTTCTTTCCACTGCACAACTGGGAGAGATGTCTGATGCACTGGTGTGAGCAGAGGTCTTGCCCTGGAGTGGTGTCACAGGGCATGCATCCAGTGCCAGAAGCACTCCTGTGCTCCTGTGTTCTTCATTTAAACATAGCCAGGAGGACTACACTGAAGAAAAACATCCTAATTGGAAGTGGTTTTGCTTTTTCATGCAGTGTAGCAACTGCATGGAAGAGTTCACAGCTACTAATCAAAAGTGTAGCTGCAATTCCTGCCCCAAAAAGTTGGATTTTCAAATAGGAAAACAAAACAAAACAAACAAACAAACAAGCATCAGCAAAGATTTTAAGATGGACAGACATTTTTTTCCAATCTTCCTTCTTGGTAATGCCTGGAGGATATTAGTTGCAACTAGAGTCATCAGCACTACATTATTATAATCATCAATTCATGCTGAAAAAGTCTTCTGTAATAGAATATTTCAGCCTAAATAGTGCAATTTTTAAAAAGGCCTATCCCATTGAAAACAGAATTTTAGTGCGTAATGAAAATAGGCAGTGATAGCAGCCCTGCCAGTAATATTATTAAGAGCATTACAACTAAAGAAATTTAGAAAAGCAGATTCTGAAGTAAATTACATAAGCTCATAATTCTGTTGATATCTTGCAACAATACCTTGTAATGTTTCTTAGGCCATGTTGTAGTTGTTTCCTCCAAGAAAAAGGGGTCAAAAAAGCATTTGGGTTGAAATAGCTTTAAAATAGCTACTCTTTTGAGGAAAATGCTGGAACTAGGAAGAACAGATCAAGGACAAAAGTTGGTCTACTGATTTAATTTACAATAATTCCATTTCTGTTCAGGTTTACTGCCTGCAATTGGACGTTTGACATGACGTAGATAATTTCTTCCTTTTAACTAGACTTGATAGGAGCAATTCTAATCCTACCATGAACTTTTATAAAGAAACGTATGATTTGCTATTTTTACTATGGAGACTAAGATTTGAAAGGTAAAGATTGAGAAGATGAGAAAAAACTTACTCCCAAGACATGAAGAATTTGACAGTACTTTATATTTTAGTATTTATTTTCACATACTCTGGTGCTACAAGAGAGCGAAACTCCTTGACTATGGAAAAAACAGTGTGAGGGATAATGATGAACACTTGATTTGCTTAGTCTGCTTTGCTACCAGGCCTCTTGTGCCAAATCTGAGTCTAATCTAGAGCAGGAAATAATTTTAAAAAATTAGGAAAACAGCCTTTTGTCATCCTCAGAGCAGTGGTAAAGAATATAAAGCACTTAGCAGACATAACCCTGGAGTTTTACAAAAGACACTCAAGTAACCTATAGTCCAATGCCATCAGTCTTTCTGTAGCTCACAACCAGAAGAATGGAAGTTATTTGCTAATTTGAATTATTCAGTGTTTCATGGGGAAATCCAAGTCAGCAACTTCCCTTCCCTGTGGTGTACTCATAGTGGTCTATTCTTCGTCATTTCACCACGTACCAGTGCTGCTGTCTCAGCTTTTATAAAGCAGCAGCAGACTGGCAGTCTAGCATTCTTCATCATTTTTAGTTCTTCTGCGTAATTGTGGCTGAAACTGGTGGAAAAACTGCCATTGACTTCGATGGAATCAGCATTCATCCTGGTTAAAACATTAAAACTTGCTTCAGAGCATAAAGGAGCTGAAGAGCTAGTGGCAGGTGGTGGGGACAAGCCTAACTAATCCCAGTTTGCTACAGTCATCAGGAATGTTGCATAATGTGTTTCAGCATAATTTAAGGGGGAATTTGTAAGAAACTTGTTTGGGAAGATTACTATGACTGTTATTTTTCATGCCAGTGGACATCTTGCTATTTATGAAACATCTGTGCATGATTTTTGCTGCAAAATGGTATCTTATCTATCAGAAAGCACATACTCTAACACTTCTCAGTAGCAAATGTAAAATGAGAGCTGGACCTCCAAGGGCTTCCTTCTGCTTTTTCTGTAAAACAAATTTCTTGACTGCCTGGATTTGGATTGCTATAAAACAATACTGGTACAAATCTCACAGGCTGAGGTTAGTCAGGGTTTGTGATGTGCTTGTGAGCTGTGAGGGAAGACCATCTTCTAAGATGGTTTGTCATGTTTTCCTTTGCCGATCTATTTTAGCAGCCACCTTCAGGAGAGATCTGCTCTTAGGCAATAGTAAAAATCTGGACAGCTGTGGCAGTTCAATGAGTGAGAGGGAAAGAGTTTAGAAGACTGAGCTGCTTCTTTTTTTGGCCAGGAAGAGTCCTTCCTTCCTGGGTCTGGCTGGAGAAGTCTCCCTCAGCCCAAGTCTCCAGTGTGGTGGGTGCTATGCACCTTAAAGACGTACAAAGGAGCTTCGCACATAAAGGAGGACTTTCCAAAGCACTCAGATAAGAGCAAGGTGTCCTTGTGGAGCCCCCTCTAAGCAGACACAGTGACAGTGATGCAGGAGGCCTCATCTGCAGCTGGCCAAGCTGGCACAAGCAGTGCCTGAGGCTGCTCACTGTTGGAGAGGAATGTGCAGGAAAGAGCAGGGAGAGGTCACCTGGGCCTGAGACATTTTTGGGGACTGGGTTCAAGTCATCCTGAGTTAGTCTAGTGCCATTGCATCTGTCCTGCCTTTGAGAAGAGAGCATGAATTTGATGCAGGCTACCTCTTATGTTGAAGTGTCGTTAGGGGCCAAGGCAACTGGGGCATTTCAGAAAAGCCAAGATGAGAAGGGCATGTAGGCAGTGTGGGAGTCTGGGACTGATCACAAGCTCTTTTTTCAGGTAATACCATGCCCCAGGCACTCCCTGGGAGATCACTGCAGCTGGAGTCATTTAGATAAGCCTTCACTTTTTTTAAGGATAATGTTACAGAGCCCATGTGATTGTCAAAACAGTATTTAAAACAAATGGTTCCTTGGCTTTACCTTAAGTATTTGGCACAGAATTGGCATAACCAGACATACAGACAATAGGAAAATATATTGAAGTTTCCATTTTGCCATTTGCCAGCTGAAGATTATTAGTAAGATTAGTAGCAAATTTGATACCTCTCCCTGTTGTTTACTGATGTTCACAACCATTAGGGGATTCAATAACACATCTGCCAAAGAAATGGGAATGTTCAACTGCTATCAACTTCCTAAGCAACACCATACTGGTTATATTTAGTCAACTGGCTCATGTTTGACTTATCATTACTGTTAAACATTTTATACAAAGCGAATTATAAAGGTCACTAAGACTAGTTGGATTTTAATGCTAATGAAGCTAATAACTTTGTATTATCAAGTCATCATAATTCTGTGTGTGTGATCAGACATATTTGTTCTAGTTCCTTCTAATAATGTTTTGTAAGCGCAAATAAAGACACTGACACTGCTGACTTTCTTTTCATGTAGAGGAGATGTAGAGATTTCCAGTTCCTTCATAGCAACATGTTCCAGAGTGCATTATGACATTGAGACTGTTTGTGATTGTGATCTGTTACTCAGTGATTAGCCCAAAGGAAATGACATTTCATTGATCTGCATAAAAAATGTAACACCCATTGTTTACACTTCTTCAGAGAAATAAACATAAAACTTCTGACTTCTGGAATAAATTTTTTTTGAGATAATCTGTAAATTCAGTTAATAGTATGTGGTATAGACACTGCTCATCACTCTGATAATTGGTTTTGACGGGACTTTCTGTATTAGGTAAAAAAAGAGATGAACAGGTCAATTTAGTGAATGGTGGGAACTTAGTTAATAAACCTGGAATACAGACTGACCAATTCATCTAAGATGTGCAGCTTCAGAGTAAAAGTTCCCAGGAAAGCTGCGAAAATTTGTGTCTAAAAGAAATAAATAAATTACTTAGATGCAAGAGATTAATACAACTATGTTGTATTGCAACAAAATACATAATAAAAGTAATGCATTATTTAGTAGCTTTAAGACTACATTTCTAAAAAGACAAATGTAAGGAGTATTTTTGTTTCTTTTTGAGGCAGGAGATTTCATATTTAGAACATGCAGTTTATCAGCATGCAGCAAAAAAAAATTAAAAGGCTTTACAGAGAATATAGTCTTAAAAAAGCCCAACATTTAAAAGGAAATACATGCTACAAAATACACAGACTTTTATTAGAAATACATACGTTTGGTGACTAGGAGTGTTTGGCTCCTTGGTTGGTTTGTTTGTTTGTCTGGAGAAAAAAAAGAGAAGGATTTTGTACTTAAAGAGAACAGCTTGAGACTCATTTCACTTTTCCCAGATAGCTGATGGTTTGAAAGTATTTTAGCTTTGTAAAGGAACACTTGGCATTTGAATCAAATGTTCATGTATCTGGTGCCTTTTGAGTGCTCTTGGATATGCCAGCTGGCCTCCGACGTTTAAAACTCTCTGTCTTTAACTCCTGTTATAATCTTCTCACCTCCTCTCCAAGGACAGATCCAATGCCCTGTCTGACATGGCAGATCTGTGCAACCTGGGCTCAGACTGCTGCAAAAGAGCTGTAGAAAGGAAAAAGCTATAGACAGGGTAGGACCATTGAGATGGGAACATCCATAGGTCAAGCAGACAGATGTGCTCATCCACTGAGCACTGAAAGTCAGTAAATTAAGAAAAAAGGAAATCCCCAAACCTGAAAAATTAGCAAAATTAATAGGAGAACTTTTAAGGACAGTGATCTCCAAATCTCACCCTGTAAACTGAGATGTGACGACAAGGCCACAGGAGAACCAAATCTGCCGATTCAAGATAAAAATATGAGCTTGGAAAATGCAGCAGGAAATATCACTAAAAGTGATGTCAGGAGTACAGAGACTGCAGTTCTCTGGAGTGTGGACATGAGGGCCTGGCTCACACCTCAGAAACCCATACATGTTCTTCACAGAAGCTCATTTATTTATGAAGATAGTTCATAGTGCAATAAATCCAAAGAGGCTTTCCTTAATACAGGTCTTGACAGATTTCACTTAGGTGAAGCCAGTGCCAAACATGGGCTCTTTTGTCCATTTAACCTTTACAGCACAAAATTTTAAGGCATTGCCCCCAATTTGTAAGTTACAGCAGAAGCAGACAGAATTCAAAAGGAAGTTACAAAAGAAAATGTAAAATATAGCGTGCTTAGGTAATCAGTAGGAAGGACAAGCTTACAAAGCTTTGAAATCGGTTGACGGTCTTATTCAAACAGTACGATCGGGATATACATGGTGTGGCCATCCTGTGCCTTGGAGTCTCAGCTGAGAGGTGCAGGCACTGTACAGTGCTCTGTGGAGACTCTTGAGGGAATTGCCTGTTGTATGTATGAGCAATGATTTGAAGTTTTCATTGAGATTTGGGGTTAACTTAAATGGAAAATTCAGGAGAAAGATACTAAGAATAAGAAATAATGGAAAAGAGATTAATATAATAGCTTTTGGATAGCTAAACATATGCAACTATTTCTATGAAAAGAGCATAATTCATGATTAGAAGACATATTGTTATATAATTACCCTTCAGAATAGAACAGCTACTTTAAAATAAAACAATAAAACTGCTCTGACAACATTGTTCGCATCAGTAAAAATCCAACGGGGGAAAAAAAAAAAAAGAGAAGTTAATAAGTTAAGAGGCTTAATAAATCTGCTTTTACTAGAAATTACATTGTATTTTCTTTATCCTATTTAAGCTTCACAGTGGTTTTGCATGCCATTAACTGCCAATGTTACTATAAACTTGACTGAATACTATGGTCAGCAGAGGAACTTTCTTCGGGTGGAAGAGACCTGTTTAGTTTGATTTCTCTCGTTTCTCACCAACAATGCCCTTTCAACATAATTATTTGGAGCAATTTTCTACATCTTCTTATCTGGGAACAGCTACTTGTGTTTGTCTTCGACAGATTCTACTAGAGTTTTTAATGTGGTGATAAGAAAAGGACCAATCTGCCAAATATCATATTTGATGAGGATGTTACCATTTCTGTTGCTGAAGGATTTTTATTTTGTTGTGCTCTAACCTGGCTGAGAATCCCTTCTTTCTTTGCATGCAATCTATGAGCTAAAGTAAGTCTGACAGACAATCAGGTCTTCAAAGAGATCTAGACATCTTAGAGGGATTAAAATATACAGAATCATGCTCCATGCTGGACACAACAGCAGTACATGCTTCAGTTTTACCTCCATTTCTACTGTTTTGAACTATTTGTGGGGCTCCTCCATGAAGCCATAGTACTTTGTCATTTGCTCTGTCTCCCAGAATTTCTATAGAATTTGTCCTTTCCTATAACCTGACTTATTCATGTTAGTTTCAAGTGCTGATCCAGTTTCAACATCTGTTTGTGACTTTCTTATTATTAATAGGATCCAAAATCCTTACTATCCTTTCTGCACGCTCTCAATTTGACTTTAATAAGCCCAGAAGCTTCTTTTTTTCAAAACTAGCTCCTTCACTGAGCACAATTGCCTTCTCTTGCTCTTCATTTTCAGTTGCACAGATAAAGATTTCTATTAGTAATCTAAGCATTTTTAGAATCTCATTTTAGCATCTCTTTTCTAAGTATCTATACTTTTGTAAACATAATAACTATAGAAAATGTGTATTTTCCTTCCTGTCTCCACGCTCCCAGCCCTCTTTTTTTTTTTCACTCCACTGAAAGAAGACAATCAATTCTGTAGGTTTTCTGGTACACTTTGATGGAGCATTAATGGAAATAAAGAAGAGGTCATGATGTTTCAAGATTTCAAAGCAGAAACCTCTCTTTGGGAATTCCAAGTTGGACAAAGGCATTAAAAAGATTTCTTCACCTTCCCTAGTCTAGCTAACCAGAGCAACAGAGGTGGAGGGGCTGTTATCACCAACTCCAGTCTCAGAAAACTTTAATAGCTGTTGCATGATTGTTTCTGAGATCACAGCATTAGAAATGTGACAAACCATGTGAAATATCCATAACTGCTCACTCTGCATGATGTACCAAAAAATACTTCATTTATGATAAGCCTGTCCATGACTCAAAAATCTATCTGTATTTACTGCTGGAAAGAAAGCCGTAGGTCCAGCCTCAGCATAGTTTCAGCATTTCAGAGCAGCAGCAGAGAAGTGCAGCAGAATACCTCATCAGGCTGAAGTATGGGCATGTTTCGAGAAACATAATGTAATCATCTGCAATAGGTAGTCTGGTCACACAATGCTAGAGAAACTTGGATACCAAAGAAAATAGTAAAACCTTCAGATGCTGCCCATTTCAAGGCTGTTTAACATTAAAATGGACTACTTAATGAAAACAGTTCAAAGCTAAACCAGAAATCCCCAAAACAACTTTTTCCACAACTGCCTTGGCATGATATCAGTTAGGTGTCCATCTTGTCAAATTTTAATCTGTCAAAAAGTTCTATTTGATCAACCTTGAATAAATAATGTCCCTGGAGGTTTTGTAGCTTTTTTGATAATTCCTTCCTGATCCTAAACTCTGTTATCAGAATGACTTCAAGTGCCTAATCAGAGACATCAGTCAAGCACCTTCAAGCACTGTGCCACCTCAAAGTATGGGTACCCCTCACTTGTTAGCCAGCTGCAGTCAATTGTCAATGCTTGAAAAGATGCATGTGTAGAGGAAGAGGAGAATTTACAAGTCAAATTATGGCCCTGACTCTTACAGCTGATCAGCTGAAGCGCTGAAGAATGGGATCTGATTATAACCATAGTCCTAATGCAAAGCTGGAAGTGTTTTGAGGGCATACTGAGGGCAGTGAAATCTATCCTGCTTTATCTGGGCTTAGTGGATGAAAAACGAAACAGAATGACTCAGACCCTATGCATTTTTTGGATGCAGGCAGAAGAATGCCTTCCCAAAATAAGGTTAAAGAATAACTCTGTGAACAAAATGTGGCCTTGCTTTAAAGTTTTGATTTTAAAATACATATCTTTCTAGAGATGGAAAAAGATAAAGGGATTTAATGCTAATCATATGACTATTTCTGTTGCTTTTTTTCCTTGAATTGGGAATGGAGACAGAGTGACTGAGTGAGGGAAGGAAAGAGGTATATTGAGAAAATGCATTATAGACTTAAGTTTGAAGTTTGAAATGCTTGATTTTTCAGAAAAGGCTTGTACATTCAACTCTGGCTTTTATTGTTGCTTTAACATGGTCCGTGTGAGTTGCTACTTGTCTGTGACTCTGCCTCTGACCTGTTCTGTTTGTTAGTTCTATTTAGTTAATCTCTCTGACTGGCACAGGAAAGAGGAAGATTTTCCTCTAGGTAATTATTAATTAGGCAATTATTATTTATGTTAGTATAGCAAGCTAGAGACATCTAGAGACCTTGACTTCAGTAAAGCATTTGACACAGTCTCCCACAGCATCCTTGCTATTAAACTGAGGAAGTGTGGACTGGATGATCAGGTGGTGAGGTGGACTGTGAACTGGCTGAAGGAAAGGAGCCAGAGAGTTATGGTCAATGGGGCAGAGTCTAGTTGGAGGCCTGTATCTAGTGGAGTGCCTCAAGGGTCAGTACCGGGGCCAGTACTGTTCAATATATTCATCAGCAACTTGGATGAGGAAATAGAGTACACCGTCAGCAAGTTTGCTGATGACACCAGACTGAGAGGAGTGGCTGACACTCCAGAAGGCTGTGCTGCCATCCAGTGAGACCTGGACAGGCTGGAGAGTTGAGCAGGGAAAAATTTAACGAAATAGAACAAGGGTAAGTGTACAGTCTTACATCTGGACAGGAACAACCCCAGGTTCCAGTATAAGTTCGGGAACGACCTCTTAGAGAGCAGTGTAGGAGAAAAGGACCTGGGGGTCCTGGTGGACAGCAGGATGACCATGAGCCACCACTGTACTCTTGTGGCCAGAAAGGCCAATGGTATCCTGGGGTGTATTAGAGGGGGGGTGGTTAGTAGGTCAAGAAAGGTTCTCCTTCCACTCTACTCTGCCCTGGTGAGACCACACCTGGAATATTGTGTCCAGTTCTGGGCCCCTCAGTTCACGAAGGACAGGGAGCTACTTGAGAGAGTCCAGTGCAGAGTGACAAAGATGATTAAGGCAGTGGAGCATCTCCCTTATGAGGAAAGGCTGAGGGAGCTGGGCTTCTTTAGCTTGGAGGAGACTGAGGGGTCACCTCATTAATGTTTATAAATATGTTAAACGGTGAGTGCCATGAGGATGGAGCCAGGCTCTTCTCGGTGACAACCAATGATAGGACAAAGGGCACTGGATTCCAACTGCAACACAGGAGGTTCCACTTAAATATGAGAAGAAACTTCTTCTCAGTGAGGGTAACAGAACACTGGAACAGGCTGCCCAGGGAGGTTGTGGAGTCTCCTTCTATGGAGACATTAAAAACCCACCTGGATACCTTCCTGTGTAACCTCATCTAAGTGTTCCTGCTCCAGCAGGGGGATTGGACTACATGATCTTTCAAGGTCCCTTCCAATCCCTAACATTCCATGATTCTGTGATCAGGTGTGGACCAGCACCAGGAATTCTTAGCATTATATTGAGGCACAACACATAAATTAACCCTGCTCCAGAAAGATTGCAGTCCAGTCAAGAGACAAGAAATGGACTACAGGAGATTAATAACTGAAACATTTAAATTATTGCTCGCATAGTTCAGTGTGTAGAGGTTACTGTTTATCTGTTGTCCACTGGTTTTTTAGGTATCTTGGCAAAAGGCCAGCAGTCAATCAGCCACCTAGAGTGCTAAGTTTATATCAAAAGTATTTGGAACTGAGAGTCTACCTAATAACCTTTGCATTGTGCTACTTGTTTTCAGGAGAGGAATATCTGAGGATAGTCACAAGGTTGTAAAAGTACAAGTTACATTAAGCCAACAGTGGTATAGGAATAGCATTGTCCTCCTTCAAGAAATGTCTTAATGAAGCCTGGGTACCCTAAGGTGGTGTTAAGATAGTGATCAGTTCCTTTGAGCCTTCAAAATCCTTAACAGCCATGACTTGCCTGCTTATGTTTTATATTCATGCTTCAGGGGAAACTCTCCAAAAAGTGGGCTTAAGCACATGAAAAAAAGACATAGGATTTGTTGCTAATCTGTTAGTAACCTTTTAAGACTGTAGGAGATAGAAGTTACCAAATGGAAAAGGATCCTGGTCCAACCTTCTGTTTACTTTTTCTTTCGGAACACTGAGACAGAGAGTGGCTGAGTGGGAAGGCCCCTTTGGAGACTACTGTCTGGTCTAGCTCCCTTCTCAAGAAGGGTCACCTGCAGCAGGTTGATCAAAGCCGTGTCCAGTCAGAGTTTTAATATCTCTAAGGATGGATAGTCTACCACCTGTCTGGGCAGCCTCTTGCACATTTCAACCACTCATGGTAAAAAAGTATTGTCTTGTTTTTAGATTGAATTTCCTGTTTTTTAATTTGTGCCCATTGCCTCTTGTCCTTTTGCTAGGAACTGCTGAGAAAACTCTGGCTCCCTCATCTTCATTCCCTCCCAACAAATATTTATAGACATTGGTAAGATCCTTCTGAGCCTTCTCCAGGTGGAGCAGTCACAGCTCACTCAGCCTCTCTTCACAGGAGAGAATCTCCAGTCCCTTCTTCATCTTTGTGGCTCTTTGTTGGACTCTCAGTATGTCCATGTCTCTCTTGTACTGTGGAGCCTAGAATTGGACACAGAAGTCCAGGTGTGGCCTCACCAGTGCTGAGTAAAGTCATTCCAATACATGACAGTCTTTCCTCCACACAAGAACTACTACATTTGAAGTGCTCTAAGGCCTGTACTTATTTGAAAAAAAGTTTTCCTATTATTTGTTTCATGTTGGAAAGAATAAAATAGCTCTATGGTGAGGTCCACGTAAGGTCTGTCTATACAATAATTACCATGTGCTTTTAAAAGAATGACACTCATTTTTCATAGGCTGTTCTGAGAAAAAACAATGTGTTTATTGATTGTTTGGGTGCTATCAATCCATGCAGAGCAGTCATGTTTCCTGTAATATTTTTGTAACCAAATTGAAGGGAATAATCCATCTAGGTTTTGCTACATACATTATTAGCAGGTATTAAGTTCATCTGACTCTTCCTTCAGGTCATGAGGCCGTTGATTTGAAGTTAAAAAGATACTTATGCAGAACTTTCTAGGTGGCCTGCATCAAAGCTTGAACACATCCTCCACAGAAAGCCTGCATTCAGGCAGGAACAATCAATAACTCAGTTTGGACAAATAACATTCACAAAGATCCTTTTCACTGCTGTGCTCAGGGACATCAGGCAACATATCTGTGGGCTTCTACAAAAGCCCTAGCAAATACAAATAATAGCTGAAGTTGTCAAAAGAACTGGTGAATCACTGGCAGACAGAAGATGTTTCTCAGTTGTGTTCCCCCTCCCAATGCCAAGGCAACCTAACAAAGGAATGCATGTAAAAAAGCCTAAACCAATGGAATTTTACGCAGCTTTCCCTTTTCTGCAGGTTTCAGCCTGATGTTGCAGATACAGTTCTGACTGCAGCTTTGGCCTGCCCATGACGCTGGGTAGGGAAAGTTCAGAGTGGATTCTGCTGCCCTGTTCCTAAAACTGAAGATTTTTCTAAAATAATTTTTCAGTCCCTTTGCAGTCAGGAAATGTGGGTGTTTGTTATTGTAAACTGTTAAATATTTATACATGCCCATGGTGTCATGGTCTTTGCCTGTCCTTAGTGTGCTGGTTGAGGAAGTGCAGTTGGTCTGCTACATTAATTTTTAGAAATATTGATTCAAAATACAGGACCATAAATACTGCAGTGTGCTTATGATGCTTCAGTCAAGAAACTGTTTCTAACAAGCACTGAAATAGTGCTTTATATACAAGTTTTTAAATTTACTGAGCCTCTGTAACTACCAAATAAGATTCTAGACTGGAACAAGCTTGAGAAAGTCCTTTTCCTTTGTCTATTTTTTTTTCTTTCATACTGAAAGTTGTCTGTAGCATGAAAATCTTCTTAATCTAAATAACATATGAAACACAGGCTCACAATGAGTGCAGCACACTTCTTGAGAGTGGTTATCTTTCAGAACAGTGCAGTACAGGGATATGAGTTATTCCTTCTTTATTTGCTTTTCTTAATCTCTGCCTTCAGAAATTTTCTGTGCAGTGACATTGACTTAATAGAGGTTGTTTCTACTTTTAGTAGAAAGAAGAACAAAATATGCCTTCAATATACAGGTAACATCACCACTACACCTGAGTTGTAAAAAAAAAACAAAAAACAAAAAACAAAAAGAAAAGCAAAAAACAAAAAAAAACAAAACAAAAAAAAAACCAAAAAAACCACAACAAACAACAAAAGAAACAAATTTAAAAAAAAATTAAAAAAAATGAACAAACCAACCAACAAAACCTACCACACACAAGAAAAACCCCAACGAACCCAGTATATTTTTCTTGTCAAACTTTGAGCATATAATATTTTGGGGACCCAATAAAAGCCCTGGTGCTTTGGTACACCACCTTTGCAGAAAGCAGAATAGCAGAGTATTTCTGTATGATATATATTGTTTTATATTAAAATATTACACTAAATTTCAGACAAAAAGCTGTTTGAAAAAGAATGAAGACTGAAAAATTTGAGATGTCAAATGACAAAAAAATGCCTATAAAATGTTTAGTGTGACCCTTTTTGCACGCCTCAGATAAGTCATTCAGTAGCAGCACAACTGGCCACAAGTTGGGGAACAACCTGTTAGAGAGCAGTGTAGGAGAAAAGGACCTGGGGGTCCTGGTGGACAACAGGATGACCATGAGCCAGCACTGTGCCCTTGTGGCCAGGAAGGCCAATGGCATTCTGGGGTGTATTAGAAGGGGGGTGGTTAGTAGATCGAGAGAGGTCCTCCTTCCCCTCTACTCCGCCCTGGTGAGACCACATCTGGAATATTGTGTCCAGTTCTGGGCCCCTCAGTTCAAGAAGGACAGGGAACTG
This sequence comes from Streptopelia decaocto, assembly GCF_964273445.1. Lineage (NCBI taxonomy): Eukaryota > Metazoa > Chordata > Aves > Columbiformes > Columbidae > Streptopelia > Streptopelia decaocto. The sequence goes on along the minus strand of NC_138656.1, from coordinate 55,263,315 downwards.
CTGGAGAGGGTCCAGCGTAGGGCAACAAAGATGATTAAGGGAGTGGAGCACCTCCCTTATGAAGAAAGGCTGAGGGAGCTGGGTCTCTTTAGTCTGGAGAAGAGGAGACTAAGGGGGCACCTTATTAATGTTTATAAATATATAAAGGGTGAGTGCCACGAGGATGGAGCCAGGCTCTTCTCGGTGGCAAACAATGATAGGACAAGGGGTAATGGGATCAAGCTGGAACACAAGAGGTTCCACTTAAATTTGAGAAGAAACTTCTTCTCAGTGAGGGTGACAGAGCACTGGAACAGGCTGCCCAGGGGGGTTGTGGAGTCTCCTTCTCTGGAGACATTCAAAACCCACCTGGACATGTTCCTGTGCGACCTCACCTAGGCGTTCCTGCTCCAGCAGGGGGATTGGACTAGATGATCTTTTGAGGTCCCTTCCAATCCCAAACATACTGTGATACTGTGATGCTGTGATAATTTAGATCAAGTTCAACAGCATAATCTGTTGAGATACTGGTGAAGCAAAAGGATACTCTTCTAAAATATTCCTACTACCATTTAGATGATTTATGTTATAAGCTCCACACAAATTCTGCCTTAGAGTAATTTCACATTAAACTATAACCCCTAATCCTTGAACTACAGAATCCCCTTAAATATTACAAAATGCCACTGCCTTACCATAAAAAAAACCCTGTTGTACTTTCTTACTAATGGGTTGATATAGTTAAGAAAATATTTATTTCACTTCAGAGTAACTGCTACATCTAATAAAATAAGGTATTTTCAGTTTCTTCAAGCCAAGTTGTGCTCAATTTATTACACGCACATATACGCAATACCAACTAAAAAATTACATTCAATCCTTGATACTCTATCTTTAAATATGTATCTTGACACTTTAAAACAAGACAGAAAGGCAACCATTCGGAGTGTAGTTTCTTAATTCACAAGATACTCAAAAGTACATATTTCTACCCCCCATCCAGTAAAGCACTTACGTGTGTACTTTAGAACACGAGAAGAAAAACAATTTATTTTAGCTCATCTGAGCCCCGACAATGGTCTATACCATCATTGGTATACGGATCACCATATGCTATTTACCACTTGCAAATGAGATCATTGCAAATAAGCCCCTAATAGATGATATATAAGTGAATGATACTAGAGCTGTAATAAATTAAAGCCAAGCCAAGTTATTTATGTGAAAAGGGAAAAAGGAATTTGTAAGACCATACACAGATGTGCAACAGTATGCAGATTTTAAAAACAAATACACAGCTTTGGTGTCAAATCTGGTCCCAGATTCTTTAATATAGAAATGTAAATCTGTAATGTAGAAATGTATATTATTAATATACATTAATATACATATTAATATAGAAATGTAAATCTATACTGCTCTACAGTGCAACACTGTCCAAAGAGGTTAATACACGTAAACTTTCCAGACACAGTAGCTCAGTAAAAATATACTCAAATGTTGAAGACTCAATATAGCAATTTCTCTCTCTGTTTTTTTCCTAATAATTTAATTTTACTTCATCTTTCTTCAACTAATGTAATATATTAGGGATTTAACTATTAAATTGAAAGAACCACCAGTAGCTTGCAAACTTCTTACCTTAGGTTGTGTTGTGGTTTTTTTTTTTTTTTCTTTAGTAGGTGTTAATTTTTTTTAATCTGACAGAATAAGTCTGTCAACCTTCTTAGTCAATTTAACAAAGAAATAAGACAAGCAGGAAAATAAATACATATACACACTGAAAAAAATGCACTACACCTTATTAAGAAAACAAAAAGTGGACCAGTGGAAAGTTCATGTTATACTTACATTTTGGATTACATTGTTAGATTTAGATGACCACATCATTATCTCAGTATAGATTAATTAAATTTAATTCGACTGTGAAACCTTAATAGGAATTAATTTGTGTTTATTTTTATCTAAAAAAAACCCCAAAACATTGAGGAAGAGTGAATATTCTTTTCATCAAATACATCAGCCAGAATTCTCTTCAGCAGATTTCACCAAATTACTTGTGAAAAATCTTGTAAACATAGGCAGATCTGAAACTAATAAATCTGATGTGTGAGACAATGTTTCTGCACACATACAGGAAGTACAAAATATTTGAGATTAAAAGGTTTGATCACACTAGTAATATCTGTCTTGTTCAATTTCCATTATAAAGAAATGCTAAATATTGTTTAACAAAAATGAAAACAGCAATTTGATGCAATGTGAAAATCACATTATGTCAGATTAAAAAAAGATTCATCAAGCTAGCTAACAGAAAGTCTTCAAATTTTAAAGTAAAAACAAAGTAATTGATAGAAGAAAACATATTATTTATTTTCACCTATACTAAAGAAGGTTTTGTCAGTACATTTAGCTGAGCTCTTGGGAAGTGTAATGTTAATGGAAAACATTAATAATTTCACTCTTGTGAAAGGAGCACTTCACTGAAAAGTTGATCAATGAAGTACATGATACCCACATTGTAACCTTTCAGATCTACTTGTACCATCAAGTAGATCTACTTGATCTACCATCTTCTGAACCGTCAAGATTTCAGTGCAAGAAGTTCAGTTTTGTTCGTTAGCCCCAAAGTTGAAATGGAGGCATATAATCTCTCTCAGTTTAGAAGAGACTTTACTTGGTGATGAGGGAAATCTCTGGTGTGGAATGAAATGACTATGTACAGCTGCTGAAATGAAGATTGAACATTCCACGTGTGAATCATGTAAAAAATTCTTGCCATAGGGAAAGGGGAGTTTCATGCTCAGCTTTAGCATTAATTTAAATTCACTTTCATAAAGCATATAAAAATTTTCCAACCACCTCTTCTGAAAGTCACATGTGCCACAAGCAATTATTGTGACAGCCTATATTTGAAAAGAGACGTCAAACAAATTACGATTCAAAACTTTTTATTGTTTTTTAGTACTTTCTTTATAAAAGTAATAGACTGAGTATAAATCACTTTGAAAGAAGATTTTCCAGTCTTGTAAACAGCCATATGACTCATTCTGCAAATAAAACAGTGGTAAATGTGAAAGTCTGACTTCTGTTATTTTCTATTCAAGTAATTAAGCAATTCCATGTAGTTAGATGTGGTAAAAATTCAGAAAAAATTACAGCTGGTCAACAAGAGTGTGTAATAATTTTAGAATTCTATAATTTTGTAATTTCCTTAAATTTCTAAAGATAGCATACACCTGCAAGTAATTACAAAATACGTTGTAGTTCAAAGCCTTTTTGAGGACCACTAATTTCAATAGGAATATCACATCTGATTTCAAGACACTTGGGATCACTCTATGACTTCTTTTTTCCTTTCCTTTTATGAATGTATGCTGTATGTCATAACTCAGCTGGAACTGTATCTACTTCTATTTATTTAGTGTATATGTCTCAATGTCAATCAACATGCATTGCACTTAAACTCTTTTCTAACTGTTTTCAGGCCATGATTTCAAACCATGTACCTGATTTTTACAGATGTCCACATGCTTGTGTAACTTCAAGAGTAAGGCTTTCCTATGCTTAATATGGTCTCTTAGGAAAATTTCTCTGCTCAGTGATAAAAGCACAGGATAACTGGGTGAGCAATGTTTACTTTACAACACTTTCATCATCTCTGCCTGTCAGCTGCTGCCAACCTCTTCTGTAGGTAGAGAATATCAAGACATTAATGTAGACTATATTAAGCTGATAGGCATGTTAGCAAATCCTACTTTAAATTCTTCACCAGACTTAACTTTTGCTCTACTGAAAGCATGGATGAAATTGTTAGCTATGCCAATTCAGAACAGGAAAATTATTTTTAAACAATGTTGTAAAGTTAAGATATACATTAAATAAAAACAACAGTCTCAATAAATTACTTCAATTCTTAATAGACAGGTCCATGAATAAGTGCTAAAAGCAAGCACAACATATTAAATATGATCAAAATGTAAATAATATCTTCCTAAACAGTCATACGAGGTAAAACAAACAAACAAAACACCAACAAAACAAAACAGGTGTTACATGTGACACATTCATAGACAATACATCATGAGAAATCAGACCAAATAATAAATCTCAAAAATTTATTATATTAAATGCATTTTGATTGTTTGTATCCAGATAACTCGTCAAGGGCAATAACTTGATTACTTTAATGGTAACTCTCTGTTGCTCCCTTTTCCTCCTACCATCCAGATCTACACAGGTCTACTCCCACCCTACATTTGATCAAAAAATTTCCCAGCTTTCTGGATATCTTACACATGCATAGAACTTGCACTCCTTTCTGTAGCACATTTTTTTCTTTCATGTCCACATTGTCTATATGGCCCTTAACTTTAGCACATCTCAAACCAACACAAACTCACATAGGTATTTCAGAACAAAGATCTTAAACAGTCAATTTTACGTCTCACTGGCATAAGCACACTTGTCCTCTTCCTACTCACCTTAGCCTTGGAGTTAGCACCAAACATGGAGACTGGCCAGTTAATAAGTATATTAGGATGGCCTGAGAAAGAACATTGGGATTTTTTTTGACATATTAGTAGAAGAATAGGAGCAGATTAGGGACAGATTTATGAGGTGATCGGGGACTGAGCAGACTTTATAAAATTTTTACACGAGACACAGACAGGAAGAGATGTCAGAGGAAAGTTTCTAGGTTGGTTTGTTTGTTTGGGTTTTTTTTGCTTTCTTTTGTTTTGTTTTGGTTTTGGTTCTATTATTATTATTATTATTATTATTATTATTCACAGCAATTTTAATTTGCAGACAAATGGAGAAACTAAAACTCGGTAAGCAAAACTAAACCGTACTGAAACAAAAATCTCTGGTTTAAAAAGAAGCAGCTATTACCTGGTCTTTAAGAATATCTCAGAAGAATCCTTCATTATTACAAAATATCATATTGTTCTAGACCTAAACCGCATATCAAGGAGATACAGAGCACTGAAGTCCCCTTGTGGAATCAATCCAAGTTCCAAATGTCTCATACATTTTTACAGTCCAAAAGAATGCATCAGATATCAAATGCACATTAACATCTGTGCAGAACAGAACTACGATTTGCCTACTGCCTGTACATAGTGCCCTGAAGACAAAATGACAAAGCAGAAATATGCGCAATGGAGAGCTGAAGCTTACTGCCAGTCCTTGTGCACATCACAGTATCACAGTATGTTTGGGACTGGAAGTGACCTCAAAAGATCATCTAGTCCAATCCTCCTGCTGGAGCAGGAACACCTAGGTGAGGTCGCACAGGAACATGTCCAGGTGGGTCTTGAATGTCTCCAGAGAAGGAGACTCCACAACCCCCCTGGGCAGCCTGTTCCAGTGCTCTGTCACCCTCACTGAGAAGAAGTTTCTTCTCAAATTTAAGTGGAACCTCTTGTGTTCCAGCTTGATCCCATTACCCCTTGTCCTATCATTGTTTGCCACCGAGAAGAGCCTGGCTCCATCCTCATGGCACTCACCCTTTATATATTTATATATTTATAAACATCCTGATCACTGATGTTAGTGGAGAGTTGCTCACAGATCTCAGGGGCTTTCAAGAAGTGGTTTCTTCTTCCCTATCAGAGCAACATACAGAAAAGGCTGCTGGTTTTGCAAGTTCAGTATTACCAACTTTGTACTGGCCTTTTTCTTCAGGGCACAAAAATTTATCATGTACTTTCCCAGCTCTTTTGAAAGAGTTTACTGTACAAAGACACACTATGAAATTCTTTTGGGTGTTAAGCCTCAAGTCTCACATATTCATTCACTTGTTTTTGATCTTCATCACTTATAGTAATATGGTCCTTATTAGAAACTTTATTCCCAACATTTGTTTATCATCCCATTTTCCAAGTAGAATAACTGTGTGCCGTCACTCCTTACCTCATCCCTCTTGTTTTCACCCCACCAGCAAAAGTGGAGTGCCCCAAGGGTCAGTGCTGGGGCCAATATTATTCAATATATTCATTAACGACTTGGACGAGGGAATTGAGTGTACTATTAGCAAGTTTGCTGATGACACTAAGCTGGGAGGAGTGGCTGACACGCCGGAGGGCTGTGCTGCCATCCAGCGGGACCTGGACAGGCTGGAGAGATGGGCGGGGAATAACCTAATGAAATTTAACAAGGGCAAGTGTAGAGTCCTGCATCTGCGCAGGAACAACACCAGGTTCCAGTATAGGTTGGGAGATTACATAGTAGAGAGCAGTGTAGGCGAAAGGGACCTGGGGGTCCTGGTGGACAACAGGATGACCATGAGCCAGCACTGTGCCCTTGTGGCCAGGAAGGCCAATGGCATTCTGGGCTGTATTAGAAGGGGGGTGGTTAGTAGATCGAGAGAGGTCCTCCTTCCCCTCTACTCCGCCCTGGTGAGACCACATCTGGAATATTGTGTCCAGTTCTGGGCCCCTCAGTTCAAGAAGGACAGGGAACTGCTGGAGAGGGTCCAGCGTAGGGCAATGAAGATGATTAAGGGAGTGGAGCACCTCCCTTATGAAGAAAGGCTGAGGGAGCTGGGTCTCTTTAGTTTGGAGAAGAGGAGACTAAGGGGGGACCTTATTAATGTTTATAAATATATAAAGGGTGAGTGCCATGAGGATGGAGCCAGGCTCTTCTCGGTGGCAAACAATGATAGGACAAGGGGTAATGGGATCAAGCTGGAACACAAGAGGTTCCACTTAAATTTGAGAAGAAACTTCTTCTCAGTGAGGGTGACAGAGCACTGGAACAGGCTGCCCAGGGGGGTTGTGGAGTCTCCTTCTCTGGAGACATTCAAAACCCGCCTGGACATGTTCCTGTGCGACCTCACCTAGGTGTTCCTGCTCCAGCAGGAGGATTGGACTAGGTGATCTTTTGAGGTCCCTTCCAATCCCAAACATACTGTGATACTGTGATACTGTGAAAAGCATGTTTTCTGGTAACTGCTAGAGTTGATATTTGATTAAGCAAAAGTGTAGAGGCAAGTAAACTATGACTGAAGCAATTTACCTTCCTTGAACACTTTTCTCAATGTGGGATCTTTAGGAATTTTTCTTTTCCCTATAGGAAGAATACCCATCTCAGTCGTAAAGCATTTGCTAAATGATTAACCAGTGGAGATGCAAATGATCACCTCCTTTCACGAATACCTTCTTTATCTTCTAAACTCAAATCATATATACTTACCACTCTGAATATTGTAATCTTCATTCAGGATTCCATTTTCAACAATCAATTCTAGACAGAGTAGAAAAAGCAGGAATAGTCTCATCCCATCTGTAACTTGGACAAGCAGCAGTCAGACAACTATATATAATTCAGCTTTATTTTTAATTATCTTGATTAAAAGAAGCTAGGACAACAACTTTAAATGCATCTATTTATTTTAAATGCTTTGAGATCAATAGAAATGCTAAGGGTAATTTGTGATTGTATCAACAACAAACAGTGGGTGTGTGAAAATAGTTATAGTCTTCCTCACTGAATTTCTCTGCAAAGTCCAAAGATGGAGCTGTCAGAAACTTGAAACAAATACTGTGTGCATATATGTACCATGTTAATATTGTACAAACTGGTACTACAACTCTGGTAATTCCCAGTTTGGCTTTATATTTTGAGAGCTTTCCTGCACATCAGAGATTTTTAATGGTAACGGTTGATCAATACTAGTTTCAGCTGCTGTGTTTTTAATATAAAACACCTGCATTTTCTAAAATGCTTTTTGGCTATAAAAACTTTAAGACACGCAAAGTAAGTTGTGTTGCCTGAAGAGAAATCATATTATATTATACATTTACAGACATAATTTTACATTGCAAAAAAGTGGATTTAGAGGCAGAATTTTGAGGCAGAACTAAAAATACATATAATCTTATTCTGTTTTATTAGAGTTTATTGTAATATTCCAAAGTACGCAATCTTCAAGCATTAAATTAAAATTCTGTCTGTTTTTTTCACAGTTTTGCACAGTGGTTATTCAACAATACTCATAATAAACACTGCTGTACTCTTTGGTTTTTGATTTGACACTTGCTACATATGTTAGCCTTGCCACATACCACAAATAATTGCCATGAATACCACAATCCATACTAGTAAATGCAAGAGTAGAATTACTGCGGGGTTTTTTTTGTCTTTTGCAAGGGAATTCATATATATGCTAATTAATAACAATGTTTGCTGTTTGACCTGAATCATACAAGTTATGATGCAAAAGTATGAGTGGTTGATACACCAGATGGTTGTGCAGCCATTCAGGGGGACCTTGAAAAGATGGAGAAATGGGCTGACAGAAACTCCATGAATTGCAATGAGTGGAAATACTGAGTCCTAGCCCTGAGGGCAAATAACTGTAGACACCACCAGTACAGGCTGGCAGCTGACTTCCTGGAAAGCTGTTTGACGGGGAAGTTTCTGGTGATTTTGGTGGACACCAAACAGAACCAGACAGAGCAACATGCCCTCACGGCTAAGAATGACAATAGTTTGTTGGCCTGCATTAGAAGAAGAGTTGTTAGCAGGTTAAGGGAGGTGATCTTACCTCTCTACCCAGCTTTGTTAACATACATCTAGAGTGCTCAGTGCATTGCTGAGATCCTCAGCACACAAGCAATGGTGGGCATACTGGAGTGAGTCCAGTGAAGGACCATGAAGATGAATAAAGGACAGGAGTATATGCCCCAAGAGGAGGGGCTGAGAAAGCTGTGACTGTTCACTTTGGAGAAGAGAAGGCTCAGGAGGATCTTATCAATGTCTATAAGTACCTGATGAGGGGAATAAAGAGGACAGAATCACAGAATCATAGAAACACAGAACATCTCAAGTTGGAACAGACCCGTAACGATCATTGGGTCCAACTCCCTACTCCTTGCAGTCCTACCTAAAACTAAAACATATGACTAAGAGCATCATCCAGATGCTCCTTGAACTCTGACAGTCTTGGTGTCATGACCACTTCCCTGGAGAGCCTGTTCTAGTGACTGACCACCCACTCAATAAAGAACCTTCTCCTAATCTCAAATTTGAACTTCCTGTGATGGAGCATCATTCCATTTCTTTGTGTCCGATCACTGGTCACCAGAGAGAGATCAGCACCTCCCATTCCACTGCCCCCACCTTGAGGAAGTTGTAGACTGCAATGAGTTTACCCCTCAGCCTTCTCGTCTCCAAGATGAACAAGCCAAGTGACCTCAGCCACTCCTCATAAATCTTGATCTCAAGGCCTTTCTTGGTTGCCCTCTTCTGGACACACTGTAATAGTTTCATGTCCTTCTTATATTGAGGGACTTAAAACTGCACACAGTGCTCCAGGTGGGACTGCACCAGTGTAGTGTAAAGTGGCCCTCCAGCTATGGTGTGTTTAATGCACCACAGAACATGGTTGGCCCTTCTGGCTGCCAGGACACTCTGTTGACTCATGTTCAACCTACCATCAACCCAAACCCATGGATCTCCATTTGTGGGGCTGCTGTCCAGACTCTCATCTGCCAGTTTGTATGTATAACCAGTATTGCCCCACCCCAAGTGTAGAATCCAACATTTGATCTTGTTTAATTTCCTATGGTTGGTGATTGCCCAGCTCTCTAATCTCTTCTCTCAAGGGAGTCCACAACACTTACTAGATTAGTACTGTCAGCAAAATTAATTAATGTACATTCAATCGAATGTATACAATTTGATGAAGCCAGACTCGGTGCCCAGTGACAGGACAAGAGGCAGTGGGTACAAACTGAAACATGGAAATTCCACTTATATGTAAGAAAGTATTTTTTAATGTAAGAAAATACTTTTTAATGTAAGAAAATACTTTTTGTCGTGAGAGTGATCAAACAATGACACAGGTTACCCAGAAGGCTTGGTGAGTCTTCATTGTTGGAGAAATTCAGAATCCAATGAGACATGGCTGTGAGCAACATGCTGTAGATGTTGACCCTGGTTTGTGCAGGGGGTTAGACCAGATGATCTCCAAAGGTTCTTTCCCACTTCAACCATTTGTCATTCTAAGTTTAAGATCAGAGGTGAAATGAAGAGTTTCTAAGTGTGTAATTATTAGTAACAACAACAGAAAAATACAGCTAATATTTCAGAAAGCTTCTCTTTGACATTAGGGAGGCTTTTTTGCCCTTTTGCAGTAAAGGACTTTATTGTGAAGAAGATTCAAGGCTTGCAGATAAAATGATGAATGGGCTTGATCACTTTAAGGTAAGATTCTGTAGTGGGAGCATTCAAAGCTTTATAAACTTTCAGAGATGAGAAAAAAAATTTTAATGGACCTCTGGATGTCATACAGTCCAGCCTCCCACAGTCTTTCAGCTTCTCATTAATTTAAGCATTATGTATATAAAAAATACTTCTATATATAATAAGAGTTCTCTGAGCAAGTAAAAATGCATTCACCATTAGCCACCAAGCTCTGCATTAGGTATTAAACAAACAATGAAAAGATTAAAAGGAAAAAAATGCAAAAAATTGTATTTTGTTTTGTTAGGCAGAATAATCTTGAATAATGTCTTTCTTGTCATGTATGGGTTTACGAAAAATCAACATACATTTTCAAATGATGTTTTTTGGAATTACCAGAACAGAACACCATCTTCTAATGTGGACATTTCTACTGTCTAGGTTTATCACTCTTATTTAGTTTGCAAAAAGTCTGTATGATCTGTAGTGAGGAGTGGGAAGCTGCTCTGTGCCAGAACCAGGAAGTGAATCCATAGTTTGTCAGGTTTGGAAAGCTGGGTTTATATCAAGGTAAAAAAAAAAAAAATATATATATATATATATATATATATTGAATGACATATATATATTGAATGACAGGGAAGGATGCAGGAGGCAGATTCAGCATTATATGTATAAAGTGGAGAACCAAAGAATAGGGAACAGAAGAGGCACAACAAATTGAGTGGGTTGAAATAGGCCAGAGATAGAAGAGGACCAATATTTCAAAGGTACTGCTGAAAGTGAGTTGAAAACTGTCTGTGTCTATTGGTCAGCTCATGTTGAAATGTTTTCCTGAGGAGAGATTGTCCTGTCACTAGTTAATAAAAATGCAGAATAACCCCACTAATATTTTTAGAAAGTCACTATGATATTCACCATAAGATAAGAAAATCTGTCATGGCAGAGTTCTCTGTGATTATCAATGCTTTTTGTAAAGCTGTCAGGAGACAGTTATGTATCTGCACAACTCTAAGCTGTAATAAGGGAGTAGCTGCATTCAGAGAACAAAGCTTGACATTTATCTTCTCTGAAAAATTAAAAAAAAAAAAGAAAACAAATAGGTTTTCTTGACAGCATTTAAGCCCTTTCATGATTAGCTGAAGAAAGAAATTAAATATCATTAAAAGGTCATAAGAACTTGCATGGTCTGAGAACTAGGGGTAGCACAAATCTGACAAAGAGCCTTGGAGAAAAATATTTTAATATCAAATGTGTTAACAGATGACATTCTGCTTGGAAAGTAGATGCTGACTACATAAGCCTTCTTTATATAAATATAAGATGAACAACTTAATATTTTGATTGTAGATATAAAGATATTTTGACACTTTATAATTCAGTTCAGCTTCATCTAAAAATTTTTTTTTTTTTTTCAGAGATTCCAGTCTTTTCTGATTTATGGAATAAGTTTTATTCCACAACCAGAGAAATATCTTTCCTTTTTCAACTTAGGAGGCAGAAAAATTAACTCTAAGGACTGGCAGTTTCTGGAAATTTAAAACCTTTAAATTAAATACTGTTAACTCAGAGAATAAGTTAAAAGTAACTTGATTCAGGACGGTAGAGCTCTTTCATTGAAAGAAATGTGTTAAGTCAGATTTTGTAAGTATGTTAGACCAAAAATGTATCAAAAGCTTACAATATAACTTTTAAAACACTTTTGCCAAAGGATTTCCCATGAAAATGTGAAGAATGAAGAAACTTTTCTAAGTCTATAATGAGTCAGAAAGCAATTTTTCTGCATGGCAAGAGGTTTTAAGGTTTTGAACTCAAGACATCCTGAAATATTTTCCTTTTGTTTTTCTTTAGTGAAGTCAAAACAGGTCTGCATAAATACCACATCATGTCATCAATTAAAACAAAAAAACAGAGATGCATGGGATCAGAAGTGCAAATGATCTAATGACTAGATTATTTACTGTCCATAAATTTGTCTGTCTCCTTTTTGAACCTGAAAATATGGTATCTTTCCATAAAATACTGTGGTAGCACGCTTCAGATCTTGATGACCTGCTGTGTAAAATCAAATTTTCTTTTACCTCTTTTGGAATGATCACCTGTCAGTTTTACCAATTTTCTCCAAGTTCCAGAACTGAAGAACTGGTAACAGTTCCACTGTCACCTTGTACAATGCCTTCATATGTCTATAGATCTCTTATCATACATCTCTTCAGAGTTTTTCTTTCCAAACCAAAAAGCATCAGGCTCTCTTCTTGTGAGGTGTGTGCTCATGCTCTATTCCCTTCATCATTCTAATTGTGCCTCCCTGCAGCTTCTCTAACTCCAATATATGTTTCTTGAAATACATACGCCAGAACTACATACCGAGATGTTAATTCATTAAAATTTTATATAGCGGCAAACAGACATCTTCCTTCTGGTTTTCAGTACCTTTCCATTATAATGGCAGGTAGCATTATAATTTGCTTTTGTTGTTTCTTCTGAATGTTGACCTCTTGATTTCTGAAAACTCTTGAAGGCTGAAAGACCTATTTCCTGAGTTGTAATTACCAGTTCCAAGTTAAGTGTTATACAAGAATGTTTTGTGTTATTTTTATTTAAATATATTGTCTTTCATTTATCTATGCTAAAACTGTTTTTTCATCTTTTGTCCACTCAACTTTGAGAAATTCTTTTGAATCTCTTCTCCAATAGTGCAGCAATCTTCTTCTAAATCTCTTCCCCAACAGTGAAGCAATCAGCCACAAAAAAAATAGTTTAGCATCATCTGAAAAAGGTGTACCTTTCATTGTGCTCTCCCTTCTCCAGATAACTGAGGAAGAAGGTGAACAACCCCCCAGCCCCCTGAGCATGCATGCCTGGGGGATCTGTAGCGGACAACAGAACCTAACTCAGGTTAATAATGGCTATAGAAGAAAAACTAATGCATATGCTAAGATGTAACTTTGGAGAAGTGGTAAAATATCCTCTCTCATGCTCTTTGTCTTGCAGGTCAGTCAAACCCATAAAGTATCTGTCAGCTGACATGGATTCAATTTCACAAGGAGCTACAATGAATAGGTTTCCATTGCTACACAGATTTTTGCTGGAAAACACGTCTGGAAATATCTTAATAGCTAATCAGCACAAATCTGTTTCCACATTTTCTTATTCATAAATTAAAATAAAAAAAGAAGGAAAATTTAAATTTTCAGCCAGGAAATTTTCCTGAAACAAACTCATTTTAATTTTTATCAGCCGTCTCCCTTTGAAACCTTACCTGACTAAACAGACCTGTCTGGCTGCTTTTGTCTCCTAAATATTCACTACAAGTCTTGTTTCTACAGAGGAGTCTGTAATTACTTTGAAATTACATCTGCTCAATTTGAAAGAGGATTTACAGTTACTTTACAGTTATACATGCTAGTATATATTTCTGAGTGTCATTTCATTTCTTTGATTTATATCAGCCTATCAGATTTTCTGATAGCTGACATGCTCTTGATCTCAATAAGTAAACTGTTGGTTTAATTCATCCATTACTGGTAAAAACTCCCCAGCAATCTATAAAACTGACCATGACTTGAAAATAAGAATCTCTGATGGCCTTAAACTGATCTCTCCATAGACTAAATCCCATTTTTCTAAATATCTTTCTAGAAATGGCTGACTTTTATTAAGTGCTTTGCTTTTGCATAACACTGATAAGACATCAACTAATTCAAATGACTCCTTCTAGCTTGATAGGAAAATGCTATCTCAATTTTTCAGACAGAGAAATTGAAAAGTTGAAGAGACTTCCTAAGGCCACAGGGTAAGATAGGATAGAGCTGGCACTTCAGTACTCCAATATTTAGTTTCTAGTCTAGAATTACAAAAATAAAATATCCTACCTAGTTAATGCATAGTTAATAGTTAGGATAATAGTAGATATGTTTTGCTAATTGAGAAAATATAAAATAAATACAAAATCTGTGAATTTTGGTATCAATCCGTTACTATGTCTAAGCAGATGTTCAAAGCCCACATGCTAGTGGGAAATCACTCTCATATTAGAAATTTACCCCAATCTCCTGTGGTCACATGCTTTACTCTGCTTCTCCTAATCAGCTTTTACCATCACCCCTATGTTACAGGTGAACAAAAATTAGCAAAATGCTACCTGCACAGATAGGAAAAAACTTGCACTCTGCATAGAACAGGCAGCTGCTGCTGTCCTGTTGCATGCTTGAAAAGAAAAAGATTATGTCCCACTAATTTAATGGTGTAAGGGCCTAAGGAAAGCAATCTAGATGACTATATTAACTTGGAATCAAGTGGCCTAATTCTCCATAACAGGCTGCACTAATTCCTCAGGCTTCCCTTGCTTCCTGTACTTTTCCTTTCCTAAACAGGCTGAATGCCCCATCAACTTTCTGCAAGACCTTAGGGTCTCACCAGAGCGATGTGGCTGACACCAGACTCTGTGACATGGGCACTCTTTGAAGTGAGACTCTGTCTGTTATCTTATTTGGCCCACACTGGGCCCCCTTTGGGAACAGATGGGCTTTATCTTCCGCCTCTGGGATGGTTAGGCCCCCTCTGGGACTCATTGGTTGCTTTGGGATGGCTTGGCCTCTTCTGAAATCTGTCCAACTCACTTGATACCAGTATTCTCTATCCATATAAGTAATCTGTCATAAGTGAATCTGCTGTTATATTGTTGACAAGTTATTTTGCTAATAAGTTTGTGGTAACCTGTAATATACCTACTTGGTTCTTGCTGTTCTATTGATTGCTGTTATATGATTGGTTGCTGCTGTTATTGATTGCTGCCATGTTACTGATTGATAATATATTATTGATTGCTGACAGTAATTTGTAAAGCTTGAGATATATATACATTTGTGTTATTGATAATAGACATACTTGTCAGTGGTAATATGTGTGGTATTTCTGATACTCTATAGTGAAGTACAGAAATGTAGAGGATGAAAGCATCCATGTCTTTGTGTATTGTGGAATCCTATGAACCCATAGTTGCAATCTGTACAAAACTACAGTCTTGGGTAACCCTTTAGGTAATGACAGTAATCTATTTGACTATCCACATCATATATCCATATACTCCATATGACTTTTATCTCTTTTTTTGTTGTGTCTGACTCTGTCCTTGGTAAAAAGAGGTAGGAACATTTTGATAGAACCTCACAAATTGAAATGATGAAGCTACATCAGTGAGACTGACATGTAAACTCCAAATCTGAATTTTGCAGGCTAAGACTTCGATTCAATCCATTGTAGGCAAGCTGTGCCAGAATTCTAGGAGTGCCTCCATTCTATGCTCTTATTTGCTTTTGCAAACAGGTATCTGATTTGGGATCATCCTGTTTCTGTCCAGCAATTAAGCGTAATTATGTGGAAAAAGGAATGATTGAAAAATACATAACTATAAACCTGGGTTTTGAATAGACCTATATGACACAACATATAACTTTGCTGACCCTTGTATTCCACAATCACAGCACAACATCACAGTGCATGCTATTTTGTTCAGTGCAACAGACCTCGGGGTAGCTGTAAGAAGTGCTGCACCCTTCTATGCTGTCACACTCATCTTTGAAGCAGAATTTTAACTGGAGACTTGAAAATGAATGCTGTTATTTGGTAGAGAAACTGGCTGGAAGGCT
This sequence comes from Streptopelia decaocto, assembly GCF_964273445.1. Lineage (NCBI taxonomy): Eukaryota > Metazoa > Chordata > Aves > Columbiformes > Columbidae > Streptopelia > Streptopelia decaocto. The sequence goes on along the minus strand of NC_138656.1, from coordinate 55,247,494 downwards.
GTAAGACTAAAATCATGTAACTATCAAGTCATAATTCTTCAGGTGGATTCTTCGTGTTACCTTAGGCATTCCACTTAAAAAGTCATTTAGTCAGAAATTTTGTCAGCAGAAATATTTGTCCCTATTGCTATACCACAGAGACAAAATTACTTCTCCAGTGCAATTACCTACGGTTCATCTTTTGAGCAATATACAAGCTTTCTATATGAACTTATGTAAGTATCTATTTTGCGATCTTACACAAAAATGAGAAGAATCAGCCTAAGCTGTAGCAATTTAAAAAAAATCTTATATTTGATGGTTTTAAGTTTATGTTTTGCTGCTGTAGTAGAAATAACTCTCAAGAGAAAATGTCAGTAACTGCATGTTACGATGAAGTGGGAAATCCACAACTAAAAGCCTCGGAAAAGAGTTTTGTCTACTCCCTTGATGTTGTCCTTGAGATCTCAATAAATTAGCAATGGGCAGAATTGCACATGTTCAGAACTAGTTTCTTTGTAGCTTTTCTGGAGTTTTCTGCCCTTTAAGGAACCTAAGAAGAAAAAAACTCTCATATTTTTCTGTACTATAAGAGCACCTCTTTCCATCATGTATAATTAAATCAATTTCAAGAGGGAAATTATAAGTTTGGGTTTCCTCTAGGGGAACATTTTTTTAATATTTCAAAACTCTAACATTTGTTTTCAGATCAAAGAGACAGCTTCTTCTGGTTGAGGATAAAGTTACAACATACTTACAAATTAGCTGAATAATTTTATAAAGAATCCTATATATAACAAATGTTATAAATGTACATACAATTAATGAAATTAATTCTGATTCAAGAGGTAGTAGTACAAAAATAACACCTGGGATGTCAACAGTAGTGGCATACCTACTCATATTTGCATAGCATCTCAACAAACAACAGCAACAAACAACATCATTGTTTGTTGCTGTAAGCTATCTCTTCCGTACTAATAAGGATGGCTCTAGTCTTCAGTCCAGTGCCATAAACATCTTCAGTGTGGAATCAGCTTGTGATCAAGTTTTCAAACATGCACCATTTAAATATCAGATACTTAAATCTGTAAAGTCATAATTTAAATAAAGCATCTCTATGAACCACTAGAAAATTGTGCAAGACAGTGCAAGTAGCCTTCAGCTCATTTGGAAACTTTACTTTTAATCTCCAAATTAGAAAATGTTAACAGTTACAAACGTGCTCTTGGTTCCATCATTGGCCACTATATTGGTTTGAAAAAACTACAATATAAGACTCTATGAATTTCATCATATTTCGCAAATGATTTCAGAAGAGTATTAGAAGATCACATATATGGTGAGAAAAGGGATTTGTTTATGTACTTTTTCTGTCTTGAAGCACAGTCTTGATGTCTGACACAAAGAAATCTCTGCAGAAGCATGCGAACAATAAGGTCTGGACAAAGAAGCTCATGTGTGGAGATCTTAACATGCTAAACTGCCCATAGTGAATACTAATTACCCACAATAAAGGAAGATCAGTTAGGCAACACTGAAGCAATGGACATGTAACTAAATGCATTCAAGTTGAAACTGGTCAAAGTCACTGGAAGGTTGCTGTCTAATTTTTTTCAGATGACCATGTAATCAGAGGACATTCTTGAAGCGTGGGAAAAGACAAACAACAGGTCCATTTTCAAACAGTTTTGATGTGACTGTGAGGAACTACAGGTTAGTAAGCCTCCTTCCAGTCCTAAGAAAGATCATGGAGCAACTCCTCATAGAAACCACGTACATTCTCACAAACGTTATTATGCAGTTTTCCTTCATGATTCCTTTTTAAAATGTTTATTGTTTCTTGACTGATTCTCTTAAAAATCAAATTCAATGTTAGTGCAGACTAATTATCCACCTACCATAGTATCTAAATAATTTCCAGTTGAAGTATTAAAAAACCAAAATATATATCTTAAGCACAGACTGTGTAAAGACTTAAACACAGATTTATGTAAAGAACAGTTCTGAATAATTCAGTGCATTCTTTGATCTGAAGGTCCTTTGCACCGTTTAAGTAGAAAAAGTAATTCTGAGATTCATGTCTCTGCTTCAATAGATGAAAATACTAATACTTTTAGAATGTGTTATGTACTGCCTACTGAAAACTTCTACTTGGCCTTGATATGGATTGTGTCTTTCACATTTTATGTCTTAAAGAGTAAATATTGCTTTGAACTGACCTACATACCATTAACTAAATGTTCATGGTGGGCAACAGCCTTCCAGTGTTGATGTCCTGAACAGAAAACTTGTGACAACAGCACATCAGTTTTAATAAAGAGGCATTCAACTATTGAATTCAGGTAACTTCACAGCTCTTTTTTTATTATCATTAAGCAGTCTCAGTTTGTTTTATAATATCCTGCAAAAACTGTGTGTAATAACCTACGGAGAACACCATGTACTCCATGTAACAGCATCTGCTTAAAACAAATGAAATTCTGCTCATGCTAAATCTTGTTTTTGTTCACATCTACGTACGATGTTTAAATTGTTTTTTCCATCATTGTGAAGGTTAGTGTTTCAGGAATACAATGGTAACTTTGATCAGGAGAAGAAAGTATCCTCACGTACAGAATGTGAACGTATATCTATTCTGTGCTTTGGAAGAAGACAAAATAAGTTGTTTTACTCAATAATAGGAAAAAAATACTTAATACATTAATATGAGATTCACAATAAGCCTGGGAATGATTATATTCCATATTGAGGAAGAACATGCCACATACAGCAAAATCTAGGGGGAAGCTGTCATGAATATTACCAATGACCAAAAATCCACTCAGACTGGAGGTGCCTGGGGTTTCCCATGTGGCTCACCACAACTTAGACATTCAATGCTTTATTTTTCTTTCTTAACAGACCCTGGTACAAGAAATTAGTATTTGATTAAATAACACAGACTAAGCACGATCAAGTTTCACTCATGGTCATAGACGAGTCCTTAATGGGAAACTCATAATGATGTCATATAACTTGTCAATAATTCAGCAACAAAAGCAAATTCCTGTGGTGCAGTTGTAGAATTTGGATCAATGTAGCCTGCACACTTGTATTGTACCTGCTCTTTCATCACTCGTCTTGATTTTTTTTTTTTATTCTAAACTTTTGCACACCATTTCTGGATGCCAAGGAGCAGTCTGGTGTGTCAGTCCCTGTGCATCTCATTAACCACCTGGCAAGGTAGGGCACAAGAACAGACCTGGGGAGCCTATGCCATCTTGTACAGCTCTGCAGAGCACAGTGGGGCTGCAGTGGTGCCATCAGAAGGAGCAGCAGCTGCAGGGTCTGACTTGCCACTGTGATAATTCTTGCTGCAGTTCTGGGGTTGAACATAGACCACAATGACCACTTTATCTGCAGGATGTTTCTTAGAGGAGCATACTGATCTGTGGCTCTGGACATGTGTCAAGTTGTATTTGTGAAGTGCTGTACAAATAGAGAACTTCTATAACACTCTACGAAGATCAATGTTGGCATACTCCATACAAGTTTGAAAAGGGTGTTTCAAAACTGTCCTGTTTTTCTGAGACCCATTAGGAGCAAGAAGAAGATGCATTTTCATGAAGTCATTTCTCTTACATATTTCAGATGACAAAATGGTTTTCAGACCTGTGTGTGAGTACTTGTCGGTCATCTATGAACTACAGCAACTGCAAAGAGAAAGAAGAAAGCAATTCCTTTCACCTGTTCTTGGATGTCAGCTTTTTCTGTGTTGTTTATCATCACAGCATCTGAAGCACACTGACATGTCAGAGGCAGAGGTTGCTAATACAGTGATAACTGGTCTAACATGGAACAGCCACACTCCTAGCTAAGGGCAGAAACTAATGTAAAAGATCTGAGAGAGCAGGACAGGAGACTCTTTTGAAATGTCTGAGGAAAGCTCTTGAGTGGAGCTATGAAGACTGATCTTTGCCGGATGTATGTTTACTTCAACTGTGTTGTTAGAACACCTCACAGACAGTAAAAAGCATTCACAGACTTCTAGTTATGTACTGTAAAAGGTCAGGGTATGAACAACTGAAATGTGAGAAACTCAGGCATAAATGTGTTCAGTTCTGAGGGAACAGTTACAATGTATTTTGTATTTGGGGATAATGGTGTCATTAGTATTCCATACCCCCTTCTCCAAAGTCCCACTGGGAATATCTGTCGAATGGTAAACTCAGGGCTGCTGTTCTACCTTTCTCAAATAAATATTTCTGAAAATACCACAGTTTTTCTCTCTGTAAATGCCTTAGTTACTCTGACAGAGTTCTCTGTGTGAAATGAAAGCCATTTAGGATATAAGCAAAACATTTATGTATATTTTCTGTATTTCTTATTTCTATATTTTTTATGTTCCTTGAGGGAACATCCGTTTCAAAACCATGAACTTGCTTGCTGAGTAACTTGATAAAAGAGAAGTTGTGAGGGCATTTCTCAGAAATATTGCACATGTGGTTTGTCAATATTGAAGAACTGCCATGATGTTATTATATTTGATGCTACTGTCTTTTTTATTTTTAAATGTAGCATAATATTTATATTCTGTGCTACAAAATACTCTGCCATTTACCAAGGAATTAAAGAAAAGGAATGAAACAGCCAACTAGATTGTGCTAGCTGCAGGAAATTATACCTAGATTTGACAGTGAGCTATCCTAAATTCTTTGGAATAAGTTTTCTAAAGAATTTATTGAAATCTACAGCTGCCTTACCCGAAACATATGTTTCTTCCAGGATAATGTGAATTACATGGACATATGTTCATATGATTAACATCCTAAGAAGAGACTGAGAGGTGATATATCTTATATCTGAAATACTGGCAAAACTTTTTTGTTTCCTGTCATATTCAGGATTACACTGTCTGCAGTGGAAGTGAGATAAGCATTATAAAGTTATTTTGAGTCCTACTCTATAGAATCCAGCCTAAGCAATCAGTTGAAATTATTTCAACCTTTTTGAAAGACACATTTGGATAAGTGAGACATAATCAAGTAATACTGCTGTCAAAGTAGTCTGAGGCATCTCCTCTGATGCTTTAGATTTTCTGGTTACTATGGAGATATGTGAGGGATACAGGTCAGACTTTTACAGAGTAATTTTTTTGTTTTCTCTTCTTTCTCTGTCTGTGTGGATAGATGACTGCAGACAGGAAACAACTAGTATGCCATTTTCTTGCCACTGTTGCCAGTTTTATTTCCAGTGTAGTTCCACTTCATTTTGCCTCCATCTTTGTCATTCAGCAGAAAAGTTGTGTTGCTAAATAGTGCATAGCTTTAAGATTCAGTTTGTGCACAATCAACACGTTTCTTTATGAGTGGACATCTCTCCTTCATTTTAATAAAGGGAAAGCAGACTGTCCATCAAAAAAATGTCTGAGTTGACAGTGGGGAGGGAAGTGTCGTGTATGCACATGCTAGGTGGACAATGTGAGGAAGGCTGAATTAGTGCAACCTCAACAGTTGGCAAGAAAAGTTATTAAGGCAAAAATGTCATAAATGTGGAAGAAAGGAAAGAACAAGGACAATTCAGAGGGTGTGAAAATGAAAATTTGGCAAGAAAATAATGCAAGGAGGTTAAATTGGACTGATTTAGGCAACATTTTAGAAATAGCATCAAGTTTCAAAAGAACCTGAACCTTTTGATTAACGGAATGAAAAATTGACTAACAGTGTGCAGGCCCTTGGAAGTGGCGATATTCCAACAATAATTTAATATTATATTCATAAATATAATTTAGGGTACTGCTTGTCATAGGTTAAATATATTCAGTATGAGATTTCTGGAAACTAGGAATAGTCAGGAAGTTTTTAAGTGAATGTAGAGGAGAAAGATGTCTTCTACTACAGGGAAGTACATGTGATGTGAAAGATGCTGATTATTTCATTTAATGTAACACAGAAACATACGAGGATGCTACTATCAAGAGGATGATATAAGAGCAACACAGACTGATTTAAAATGAACCAGTGCTCTTCCTCAAAGTGCAGAATTTACAGCCCAGGAAAGCTGTCTACATAACAATACCCTTCAGTCTGAGATTCAGCTTCTTCAAAGACAAACTGCCAAGAATTGGGCTGATCAGAACATCCTTGTCCTGTGTAGTTCAAGCAAAAAAGTAATGCTTACTCTGACTAACATATTTCGTGTACACACATGCCTAAATCTTTCTCAACATGTTAAGTCTTGCAGGTCCTTAGACAAGTATTTTCAGTCCCTTTAAAAGGATAAATTGAAATAATCTATCAGACTTTATTAGTTATTCAGATTAATTAATCCATTAACAGAATTGTGGATATCAATTTTTTTCACCTATCAAAGTAGTTTTTTACTGTGTATGACAGAAAAAGTAGAAAGCAAGGAAAGCTTTATTCACAGAAGATGTTTTGTTTTGTTTTATTTTGGTTTTAAGTGGAAAATGTTCCCTATCATGAATGGTAAAGAATGAATCCTGCTTGAATTTGAAGATGCAGCATATTAAAAAAAATGGCATTTTGACATATTATGGTAAGTATGAGACTGGAAATCTTTTTGTTTTTATGCCTCTTGAACTTCTTAAAAAAAAAAAACCAACAACCAACCAACCAAACAAACAAACAAAAACAAAAAAAAAAAAACAAAACCACCCACTTTCTATTTCAGCTACAGTATTATTAACTTTTTGCCCCGAAAGGAAGACAGTTTAGCTTGTTATTAGTGTTCTAATTAAAACAGAAATTCACACACCAGATTACATTTCAAGAATAATACTTCATTTTCTGAAACTGGTTTTAAACATGAATTTAAAGAAAAATCTTTGGGACAAACATCATATTTCCCTGACCATATGTGAGACCTTTACACCATTTTCACAACTGTCAATCAAATATGATATATTATTCAAAATATATTCAGTTTAGGATTTATACAAAATAATATTTTACAGACAAAAACTACTACTCTTCACCGTGTTGACGAAAAGAATTATAATTGGCACTCCTGATCTTACATAGATATCTATCACAGAAAATAACTTACTGGGAAAAAAGTCACTAGAAAAAAAAATAAAATGGGAAGGACTGGATTTCTGCTCTCTAAATTAAGGTACTAAAATGAGTTCTATAAGGCAATAGAGAAGCATTCCCAAACAGAGACACTAGGAAGTTCAAAGTAAACCTTTGATGAGTTGTTGGTCTTTCTTAGGTGCTTTATTTAATTGGCAATAAATAGGTTATATGAAATGAAGACTGAAGCACTAGGAAATAGAGGTACGTGTGGCCTTCCTTTGGAATGAACAGTCTATTCAGGAAAGCCTCACTATTCATGATTCAATTTAAGGATACATGTAACTGTTGGGACATCAGACTTTAAATTTGCAAGACCCTGTGGTTCTTAGTCAGCATTCTCCAGGAAGTTCACGCAGGTGTAAGAACTCCTTGAGGTAAGAAATGAGGATTAGTTGTGATTGTGATTCTAGATTTCCTTTCTGATTTCTTCATGACTTAATTTCCTTTTTTGTATAGCCACCACTATAGTCCTCATCAGGTCATCTACTTTTAAAGCAGCAAGAGTTTTTAAATAATACAATACAATTGTTTAAATAAAAAAATATGCTATTTCTGTGTCTTTTTGATGTGAAATTCATCTCACTTAACGAACCTTTTCCACAACCACTTAAATATTAAAAAAATGTGATTTTTATTTTCACTTTTTTTGACAACACTGAAACTGCTAGTAACCTTCTATTTTATTTAAGTGTTGTGGCTTAAGCTGAGCTAGCTGCTCGCTCACCTCCTCCCACACCCTCCTACCCTCAACAGGGAGAGAATCAAAAGGGAAGGGAGAAACTTGGATTGAGATAAACACAGTTTAATAAAATAACAAAATATTAATACACTACTAGTAAATATATATATAAAATAGAATATAAAAGATACTCAAGGCAATTCCTCATGAACTCTGTCCATAACTGAGCAGCCAGTCTCAGAAAGCCACACGTGGTCTGAGCACCCGATTCCAGAGAAAGAAAAAGAAAAAAGGCAGAAAAGCCCAGAGGACACTGCAGGATGGCAAAAGGCTGAGCTAAACATCCCAACCAAACTCCCCTGGCTCAATAGCAAGAGAAAACATAAGTGCCAGCCTGAAGGCACTAACTCCTTATATTCAAAGCATGATGACAATGGGATAGAATACTCTTATTGATCGATCTGGATGTCAGTCAAGTTCTGCCCCATCTATCTTGATGCCTCACACCTGTTGGCAGAGCACTCGGAATGTCCTTGGCTCTCAGACCAGAGTGACTAAAAACATTAGCTCTGTGCTGGGGTGTTATCTGCTTGTTCTCAAACTAAGTCCAAATAATGAGCATGCTAGCTATGAAAAATAAAGATTTCTAACTGCACAAAGAAAACCAACCCATTTTCCAAACACATTCCACCCCTTATTCCATGCCATTCACAGCATGCTTAGGCCTTATCAATACATTCTAGTTAATTATTACTACCATCTGTATACATATGTACATATATACACAGATGTAATTCACCATTCTCTTAGTTCATGAGCCATCCTTCTGAAAAGTTCATTAGGTTCATTTATCACAACAGTCTCCCAGGGCAGGAAAAATGGTATATCTAGTGCATCTCATGCCCACAGTTTGTGAGTTAAAGATATCAACTTTAAAGAAGTTGTCAGGCGCCACTTGATTCATCACCACATAATTGATCTGAAAGACACTTATTGAACACTGTTAGTATGGCATATAGCATCATGTAGCAATTAACATAATGCTGTTCAGTATTGAATATTCTCACCTAAAATCAAATCCCTTTGAGGTACACATTGAACTTCTCCATCCTTCAGCATTACCCACCAAGTGCTGCCAGATGCTTGGCCAAAAACAATCCCACAAATGGGCCTGCCTTTGCTTAAGGTGGGAGTAACCCAGACTGCCTTTTCTAACATATTTTTCATGTGTACTACAGGGACTTTATCTCTTTCTACAGTACATAGAATTTTTGATTGGGCAGGCCCAGCTTGATTGGTTGATCCTCTAGTGTTGACCAACCACGTAGCTTTTGCTAAATATGAATACCAGTTTTTAAAGGTTCCGCCACCCACTGACTTTAGTGTAGTTTTTAACAGACCATTGTACCTTTCAGCTTTCCCAGAGGCTAATGTATGATATGGGATGTGATATACCCACACAATACCATGCTCTTTGGCCCAGCTGTCTATAAGACTGTTTTTGAAATGAGTCCCATTGTCTGACTCAATTCTTCCTGGCATGCCATGTCACCAAAGGACTTGCTTTTCAAGGCCTAAGATAGTATTCTGGGCTGTAGCATGGGGTACAGCATATGTTTCCACCCATCTAGTTGTTGCTTCCACCACTGTAAGCACATAGCGCTCACCCTGATGGGTTTGTGGAAATATAAGATAACCTAATTTGCCAAGCCTCTCCATACTTATATTTTAACCATTGTCCCCCATACCATACAGGCTTTAACCATCTCATTTCTGTCATTTTGGTGCATGTTTCACATTCACGGATAACATGTGACATAGTGTCCATAGTCAAGTCCATGCCTCAATCCTTGTGATTTATATGTTGCATCTCTTCCTTGATGCCCTGAAGCATCATGAGCCAACCGAACTGGGAAAAGTTCACCTTTATGTTGTCAGTCCAAGTCCACTTCAGCTACTTTAATCTTAGCAGCCTGGTCCGCTTGTTGTTTGTTTCGATGTTCCTCAATGGCTTGACTTTTAGGCACATGGGCGTCTACATGATGAACTTTCCCAGGCGGGCTCTCTAGCTGGCAGCAATGTCTTGCTACAGTGTGGCAGCCCAAATGGGTTTACCTCTCTGTTACCAGTTGCTTCTCTTCCATTGCTGTAACCAACCCTACAAGGTATTTGTCACCATCCATGAGTGTAGAGACCAGTGTACTGGACACTTTTCTCGTTCAGCAATGTCCAAAGCCAGCTGGATGGCTTTCACTTCTGCTAATTGACTTGATTCACCTCGTCCTTCAGTGGCTTCTGTGACTTGTCACATGGGACTCCACAAAGCAGCTTGCCAGCCTGATGTTTTCCTACAAGACGGCAGGATCCATCTGTGAACAGTGCATACTGCTTTTCAGTCTCTGAAAGTTTGTTATATGGTGGTGCCTGTTTAGCATGTGTTACTTCCTCCTCATCTGGTGACATCACAAAGACTTTATTTTCTGGCCAGTCTGTAATTAACTCTAAGATCCATGGATGATTGGGACTCCCTATTCGAGCTCATTGTGTGATCAGTGCAATCCACTTACACCAAGCAGCATCAGTTCCATGCTGCGTAGAGGGAACCTTCCCTTTGAAAGTCCAGCTCAGCACTGGCAGTCGAGGTGCCAGGAGAAGCTGTGCTTCAGTACCAACCACTTCTGAAGTAGTTCGGACCCCTTCATATGCTGCTGGTATCTCTTTTTCAGTTGGAGTATAGTTGGCCTCAGATCCTTTGTATTCTTGACTCCAAAAACCTAAGGGTCAACCTCGAGTTTCTCCTGATGCTTTCTGTCAGAGGCTCCAGGTAGGGCCATTACCTCCAGCTGTGGTGTAAAGCACATTTTTAATATCTAGTCCAGTCCAGACTGGTCCCAGGGCTACTGCCTGAGTTATCTTACACTTAATTTGTTCAAAGGCTGGCCGTTGTTCAGGGCCCCGCCCAAAATGCTTGTTTTTCTGAGTCACTTGATAGAGAGGGCTCACAATCTGGCTGTAGTCAGGAATATGCATTCTCCAAAAACCTATAACACTCAAGAAAGTCTGTGTCTCCTTTTTATTAGTAGGTGGAGACATAGCTGCAATTTTGTTGATCACATCCACTGGGATCTGATGATGCCCATCTTGCCATTCTATTCCTAAAAACTGGATCTCCCATGAGGGTCCCTTACCTTGCTTCATTTTATAGCAAAACCTGCATTCAAAAGAATCTGAATTATTTTCTCACTTTTCTCAAAGACTTCTTTCACTCTGTTGCCCCATATGATGATGTCATCAATATATTGCAAGTGTTCTGAAGCTTTACCTTGTTCCAGTGTAGTTTAGATCAGTCCATGCCAGATGGTAGGGCTGTGTTTCCACGCCTGGGGGCAAGCAATTCCACCCTTCCAGGTGAAAGCAAACTGTAGTCTGCACTCTGTCGAGAAAGGAATATAGAAAAACGTATTAGCAATGTCAATTGTGGCATACCACTGAGCTGCCTTTGACTCCAGTTCAAATTGCAGTTTTAACACGTCAGGCACTGCAGCACTCAATGATGGCATAACTTCATTCAGGCCATGATAGTCTACTGTTAGTCTCCACTCATCACTAGAATTACACACTGGCCAAATTGGGCTATTAAAAAGTGAGCAAGTCTTACTGATCACACCCTGGCTTTCCAGTTGATGAATCAACTTCTGGATAGGAATCAAAGAGTCTCAATTGGCGCGATATTGCCGGCAATGCATTGTTGTGATAGCAATTGGCACCAGTTGGTTGTCAACCATCAGCAGTCCTACAACAAAAGGGTCCTCTGAGAGACCAGTCAAAGTAGACAGATGTTCAATATTCTGTGTTTCCACAGCTGCTTTGCCAAATGCTGATCGATACCCTTTTGGGTCCTTAAAATGCCCTTTCCTGAGGTAATCTATACCAAGGATGCATGGAGTGTCTGGGCCAGTCACAATAGGGTGCTTTTGACAGTTTTTCCCAGTTAGGCTCATTTCAGACTCTAATACAGTCAGTTCCTAGGATCCCCCAGTCACTCCAGAAATACTGATGGATTGTGTTCCTTTGTAGTTTGAGGGGATTATTGTGCATTGAGCACCAGTGTCTACCAAAGCTTTGTACTCCTGGTGCTCTGTTGTACCAGGCCATCATATCTGCACAGTCCAGTAAACTCTGTTGTCCCTTTCCTCTGCCTGGCTGGAGGCATGGCACCTATAATTTGCATTTTGCACGGACTCTGGGTACAAAGTAGAGGTTCCTTCAAGAGGATCAGAATCTCTTCTATCCCTTCTGGAAGCTGGGGCAGCCATTTTCCTAGGAGTATTTCCTTTTAACTCACGTACTCATTCCTGAAGTTCTGAGGTAGGTCTTTCACCCACATCCTCATGTTTTCTCCCTGGTCACATAAGAAAAAACACAGTGTGCCTCTCTTTGTGTACTTCTTCTGTCTGCTCTCTTGAGATTGGAAATGCGTTCTCCTACTAGCTGAAACATAGGTTTGTACAGGTCATGAATGGAACCTGTCTTCTCTGAGCGTTTTGATTTCTTGCAACATCTTTTCAAACTGGTCTTCAGATTTTTCACCCAGTTTCTCCACAGTTGAGACACAACCCCTTAGAGAGCTAGCAAGGCTGTCCTCAAAGTCCTGAAGCTACTTAATCACTTCAGCAATGTTTTGTTGAGCTGCAGCTGTCCAGGTCCTTGATGCCAATAACTTGATATATGCTGGTGGTACGCTTTGTACAAACCTACGCCACATAGCTTGTGTACAAAGGATTCTATCTGGGTCTGCCCCTCCTGGCCATTTGGCTCAAAATAGATGATCTCCCTTGCCTTCATGGCTGACAGGAGCCAGCTCCAGAGGGTGGAGGAGTTGTTCTCTCTTGAAATTGCCCTATCAAGAGTGGCATCCCTTGACAGAGATCCAAGCTGCTTGACTTCTCTACCTCCTAGTTCCACACCATCAGCTCTGTTATCACAGCATTGGAGCAGCCAGGTTACAACTTTCTCGCCTTCATGACAACTGAAATCTTTTTGCGTATCTCTCAGCTCACTTGTAGAAAAGGATCGAGTGTTCACTTCCTCTTCCCCATGTGTTGATGATGATGCTTCTTGTGTTGACGATGCCCCTTGGCCGTCATCTGCAGCACAAATAGTCTTTCTTGTGACTCTCCTAAAACCGGCAACTGATGCTGACACGGGCTCACCATCTCTTGATTTATTTTGAGTCTGAATGACTGTTACCGGCACTGGCATAATTACAGTGGCTGTTGTGGATGTTGCAGCAGCAGCAGCATTAGTTGTGCTCAGTGTGTGGAGATGCAGTAGCTCCCATTTTCAGTCAAACCCACACAGCATTTTACTGTGAATATTTGGACTACTTCTGTCAAAGACAAGATCAAGAGAGAGGAAGGAATATAAAATGCTTCTTAAAAACTAGAACAGTGCTGAAAAAATGTGGAAATATCAACTGATGATGACAATTATTTTTCTATTAAGTCATTCAACGAAAGTGGAGTATGTATTTCTTATTTTGAGGCACAGACGAAAGTTATGTCATTAATGATACTTCAATTTTAATAAATTTCAAAGTCAAGTATTACATGTTTAAGGGTTCATAACCAATCTGCAGACACAGAATTTAGCTGAGTCCTCAGAAAATGTTGATTTCTTTAGATCTATTAATTTACAACTAGGTCTTAAACTTACTACGTAATCCTATTTCCACAAACACGTATCAGGACTTTTCTACATATATTAGAACTTTAAACAAAGTCATAAATCAGGTGATGTTTATTTATATTTTTTTGGATGAGTACAAAATATATTTTCAGGAAAAAAATGACATTTGCAATTTCAAAATATATATATATTTTTGGGAACATTTTATTTCCATGCAAAACAGGTAATTATTCAGGATTCTCAAAAAAACATTAACTCAAAAAAGACATATAGCTACAAGTGAAATGATGAATGCACATTCATGTCTTGGCAGTTCCCCAGTGTTCTTCCAGGTATAGTGATAAGCAGACATGAGGGCAAGAGAAGAAAAAATGAAACTGAAATCAAAGACAAAAAAATCACAAGCTTTTGTTCCCTTAAGCTACATCTTGATTGAAAAGATGATATAGCATATATAGCATATATAGATGCTGTTACTATATATAATTAGGTAATTTGCTATTAATGCATGCAAAATTATTTTGAAAAAGGTAATGCAGGAAGTAAATACTTGCCTCAGGAAAGTTAGACTATTGTACATGTGTTTGCCAGAATATTGTGTTTCTAGACAGAAACTCTGTTTGTCTAGTATTTTGTTTTCCTCATGGCTGTTTCTAAAGTACATTTACACCTTCTGTTTTTGTACACAGGCTGAAAAAACTCTGACACACATTTTCATTTCTGCAGTCTTACTCTTCAGCTACTACTTTTATCAGCCAAAATCTAGATACGGTTTTCTCTCTTCCTTTCACTTGAGTAACTACTTGTATAATTTCTGAGCTCTGATGTCCTGGTTGTCACCCAAAGTAAATGAAGGGATAACATCAGGGCTACTCTCCCAGTAAAGCTAGCTCAGACTTTTCTAGCACTGTAGGCAAAACACCGCCCTAAGGTTACAGGTACAGGATTAGGCCATGGCTACAAGGCTCCAGAACAGACTGTCATCAGACCACAGAAGGAAGTAGAACCTGGATGCAGTGGTGGGTTTGCTCTACCACCACAGGCAAAAACCTGAGTTTGCAAAGCAGAACCAGCCCTCCCTGAACAACCACTGCTCTTTCTGCAGACATATGACTTCTCTTCCCAGTGATGCAGTGAGATACACTTGCTGGGTTCTGCTGTGGATGAAGTGCACAGTAATTGATAGTTATTTTGCTATAATACAGTAATGAGATTCACAGGGAACCTGTCCATTTCAACAATTTCTAGGACTGATCTTGTCACTAAAGGCAGTTTTTGCACTGTTACTAAATACTTAGAGCAATGAGGAGCTTCTCAGAGATGCATACAGCATTCAAACTCATTCTGACAGTGAAGTAAACTTTAAAGTGGAAATAATATTTTGATATTTCTAATAATTTTTAAATACAGCTCTTAAGTTAGTCCAGCCATGAATGATAATCACAGGTCTGCTACTGCAGGGTAGTATCTACAGAATGAAAAAAAATATTTTCTTCAAAAAATAGGTTTCTGAAATAAGCATTAAAACAAGATAGCTTGTTCAGCCACAGCATTTTAGAATTAAAAATTAATAATGCAGAAAATTACTTATTCACCCACTAGACTAAGAAAAAAATCAAATCATAGCACAAATTCATCTAAGCACTCTTTATATTTCATTTCAGTTCCACAGCAGAAATTAGAAGGAAATGTTTGGGGAATGTGGTTTTCCATTTTAATTCCACTTATAACTGACAACAATTGAAGAACTGGATTCAATTGCCTCAGGCCTGTGTTTGCAGGTTGTTTACAGTGCAGAGTATTGCACTACCAATGAGGTTAAGGATATCAGAATGCAGTTCATAGAACAGGAAAAAAATACGTTAGTCTGTTGCAGTTTATTAAAAATCTAAATAAAACCAAAAGCAAATCCTGAAGACATACAGCCTTGGGTTCCCAAAAGCTTATAATTTTTTCCAATTCATTTTACTTCACCAGACAGAAGATATTACTTCTTTCTGTAAATCTTGTGCAATTGCAGTATGACAAAGATGCCTCAGTTACCAAATGCAGGATCACTGTGGTACCACTGAACTTGTGATGGAAGACCCAGCGCTGAGGGTAGTTCAGCATTATGCTGCTACCAGAGAAGTTGTCTCTGAGAAACGTCAGGGAGTGTCACATGCTAAAGTATAGCTTGAACTTCTGTTTCCAGCTCTCTTTGCTGCCCTGTCTTCATTGGAGAAGCTAAAGCAAACAGATACAGGAAAAAATACAAATCCTCACAAGTTCTTATTACTGTAAAAAGTAAAACTTCTTACCTTCCAAATAAGTACAATTCCAAATTTCCTAAAACTTCCTAAATAAGTTTGTGTTTAAGTTAGAACAACAAAATTCCATGCTACCATATCCTTGACTGACGTGTGACTTGTGAACATAGCATCTGGTTCTGTTAATTAGAAAGCACCCATAACGTCATTGTTTTTTGAAGTAATGTGTTCATGAAAGCATGTAGAATACAGTGCATATGTTTTAAGCCATGTAGCTGGAAGCTTATGCCTGTGAACTGGTTGCTATGAACAAAGCTTTTGAATCAAGTCACACTAGCAGATGTAGATGAGAGTTGATATCAGTACTATACAGGTCTGGTGGATTCCCTCAGTCTCTACTAATGCCAAATCTATTATGCACAATCAGATGGATGAAGGTGTATTCAGGGGTGCTGGCAAAACCAATTATGGTAACTTTAGGTGCAATGGAATGTGGAGAGGGAATGAGTATCACTGTTACTGTTTGGAAATCTTCATACATTTGTAAATCATATATTAATAGGCTGGAAGTGCTACTGGGATCTGACATCGAGATCATGCAAGAACACAAAGAAAATTAGATTTATTATTAATCTCTAACAAGAATAGGTTTTCATACATACTATATGTATTCATGTGTAGATGTATGAACATTTCAGGGAAGCTCTTTGCTTTCACACAGATGACCATGGTGTGTCACTAACACAGACACCACGTTCCGTACAGAGACTCACACTACAGGAAAGTTTGGTTTCCATTCTTTCTCATTTCTACAGGATGCCACACAACATGCTGCCCAGAATCCCTCTGGCTTAACAAAGGCACTGCAGAGCATAAATTGCAGACTTCATTCTATGGCTGCAGCAGCTACTGTAGGATGTCATGTCTTTGGTGAACTGAATACAGCCCTACTGGGAGTACTTTTATCTGAGAAAGAGGATATAGTGAAGGACTTTCTTAAAGTCATTGTGTACTATGACTGTTTGAGCTCTAGTCAGCCAGAGATCCTGGGCCAGAGAGACTAGGACAGAGTGGTGGGACTGCTTCATCTTAACAGTGAGGGAGCCAGAAGTGTGAGAAAATCTTTTGGTTGTTGAGTAAAATGAAAAAGACCATCTGCTATGGGTTGTTTAAATAACTTTAACTCCTGTTGGATAAAACTGCAGAGGCCTCTACTTTCGTACAAGAGTATGGCTATTTCTCTATGAAACCTTTCAACTCCTAGCTGTGATTCCCAGCCAGTTAGTGACTAATCAATTTGCAATGGGGAAGTCCATCATGGGCAAAGTCATGATCAATATCTCCAAAGCCATCTTCCAAACCTACTTTGAAATCTGGTTCCCGGCTCTTTTGGAAAATACAAATAGAAGGGATAACTAAACACGTATAATCCTTCACCCTCTACTGGTTCCCAAAATGTTTGAAGACAAATGACTATACACATTTCCATCCAGTGACCATCCAGTTGCTGCATGCTGGGTATCATAAACCTTAAGTTAAGACTAAGAATTCCTCCCATCCTTTAAAAATACACAGATAAATTAAAAGAAAAAATATGTTAAAGCTATGCTAGGAATACTGACAATTGCCCGAGAAGAAGAGATTGAAATGGATAAGGCAAGTTACAGAAATGTTTTGCTTCACAGAGAGCTATCCATGAAGAAGGAGAATCCCTATTTTGAACTGGGGACTTATTTCTATTCAAATTCATTTGGCTTCAACTTCCAACTATTGGTCCTTGCCAGAACAAATTGCCTTACAGGACTTTATAATTTCTCCCTGTAAAGAAATAAATAAACTGTAATTGTGTCTCATTCATCTTCTCTTTGATAATATAAATTACACTAAAATAATTCATTCTTTCTGTAATAAATTTTAAGTTATTTATTCTCTTTTTATTTTCAATGTCCTTTTAAAAATATGGATATCCACGCTGAATGTACCATTGCACGATTAGTTGCATCAACACAATAAACGTAAGTCATGCATGCATTTAATCAAAACTTTCCTGCTTGTATGAAGAAGTCTTTTCATCCCAGAATCTTTATCAGAGTCACTGTTTTCCAGTTTCCCTTTTCTTTCATTGTTATGCATAACTTTGTATCTTGTGGAACTAAACAAGTTACAGTTTTCTGAGTTGGCACAGCTCATAAAGAATGATCGGTGTAACTGACTAGTCATAATCATGTTTCTTGATCTGGAAATTTCATGTCAGCAGTAATGATATTTCTAAGCAATTTAATGTAAATTCTCATCTTCATCCTGCAATGATAATTACACTTTATAACCCAAGAAAACAAGCCTTCCATTTTGATCTTTATGTTTTCTAAGTTCACCTTCAATTTTGACTCATGTTCTCACTTCTACTCCTCTACAGTGGGGAATTGGGAACCACAGAATACTCAAGTGCTGAAAGATCAGAGAAAGAACGTTTAATGAAAACAAGATTGAGACAGTGCTCATCTTGGCAAATAGGGTGGGTTTTGGGATTGCAGGCCAGGCATTCTAGTTCTGAGTTTATTATAACAGCAGATATTACGAGAAGGAAGGTAAAGGAGAAGGAGAGTTCTGTTGATGCTACTAAAGGAAAGAGCTGGGGATGAGAGACTAGCAAAGGCTATATGGTGGTTCAGGGATTTCCTGAGATAATTCATCCCTCTACTTCATAAAACACCCAACTGATATGTTTTCTCTAGTCATCAGTGTAGTCAGTCATGTAGATATGCAGCCACTAAATCTTATTGGAAAGGAATTTAGTGTGGCTAGTTGTTAGCATGGTAAATTCTGATTACACTCACATTGCAACAACTTCACTCTATTTCCAGACACCTGTGCCCTTCCTGTGGGATCATTGCATAGAATAAACCACGTGCAATAGAACAAAATGTAATAAGGTGTTGAAGCAACTGTGGGGCCAATTTCTTTTGCAAATTCTTCCTTTTTCTTCCTCTTTTCATTCTTTGTAAGACTCCAGCTCATTGTGAAGCAATTTCTTTTTCAGGGATCTCATTACTTAGTGTTCCGTCCTGATAGTTTTTTAAATTGTAAACAGACCCTGATCCTGAAAGAAATACAAGAGTTTTATATTGCCAACTGAATCAAATATTTGGATCAAAAAAAAAAAAAGTATCTACTAGTTTAAATATATAATAAAATAAATGTATAATGAAAAGGAAGAGGGTTGAAACCCCCTACATTTCCCCTTTATTTGTATTTTGTGGAAGCCCTAACAGAGAAAGCAGAAGGTATGATTCTCTTAAATTCCACTCCATGACAGGGAGACAAACAGCTGTAGACCTGAGTGTCAGACTGTAGCACAAAAGAACTGCAAATTTTAGTAATGTTATATTGGATCAGCTTCCAATACATGGATGGAATAAAATAGATGTCTTCTCTTATTTTAGAATCTTGCCCAGTCATAAAGTCTTTGAATTACCTGACAAACACAGACTCCATGCTCTGGGGAGTCACATTTACTTAGTGGGCATCCTTATCAAAGATCAGTCAACTGCACAAGCTATGTGTTCCTCCAAAGTTAAGGCATGTGCTTTCCAGTGAGCCACGAAAGCTGAGGTCCTGAATGATGGTATCAGATACCAAAAAGCATCCTGAGGTATCTCTCAGAGTAAAGTGTGCCTCTTCAGCATGCTGTTGGAGTGGAGTGGAGTGCAGAAGCTTGAATTAAAACAATATTCATATCATGGAACCCTTGTTCATTTTTCACTCTTCTGACTTGTAATAACTCCACGGGGAGAAAGAGTACAAAACATTAACAGGTGCTATATTTTCACATTCCTGGACCTGTTGAACTCTAATTTTTGGCTGTTTTACTCTCCTGATAACAGTGATTCAGACACAGCAGCTGTAGTCATGGAGGCTTATCTTCAGATATGCTCTTCTCTGATGTGCCTGTGTTACTGAATTTAAACAACCAAAGCAGTGCAGGGAATATTTCCTCTATAATATTCTTTCCGGTTACAGGAAACAAACAATAATTAGGGATCAACAAAGCGCCCTTCTCTCTCCTACAGCTACAGCATTAACAGTAAGACAGCAGTTTTCAGGGAGATGTCAGATCAGACAAAAGCAGAGTAATACCTCTGCTCCTTGAATGTAATCTTTGCAGCAAGTGCTATACTTGAGCAATCAGAGCACTTAATAAAATAACATCCAATTCTAAAGCATGTAAAATGTGAAAAGTCTGAACTTTCAACATGAGACCTGATACACAATGAAAAACTCCAGGGCTAATTACTCAGTCCATAGATGTAGGGAGATCTTGTTAATTTATTAAAAGTAACAAGGTTACCTGGCTTTAACTGCTGTCCATCCTTCCATTATCAAAATGCTGTCTTCCTTGCCTTTGATGGCTCTTCAGAGTTACTATCTTCTATTTTTCTTTTTCTGCAGAAGACAAGACAGTCAGGGCTCTTACAGCAAGCAGGCAGAGACAAATTCATGTGCAAATCCGAGGTATTCTGAAGTGGGGGACAGAATATGAAGGGAAGTTCAAGCATTCCAAATGACTCTCCTGAAAAAATGAGGTGGTGAGTTGTAAATTGAAGAGTTGTAAATAAATGATACAATCAGAGAAGCTAAAACATGTTTTGTGGATGTTAATAATCACACACACACACACACAAAACCCAAAAATACAGACAAGATGAACTGCATATTTGGAAAGCAATACTTAGAGGTAGAGGCTGATATGCTGGAATAGAGGTCTGCCATTCAAAAAAGATCTTAATAGACTGTATTAATAGAATTGGTCTGACAGGAACTTTATGAAGTTCAATAAAAGCAAATGCAGAATTATACACTTGCGATAGATTAATCCCCTGTAGCTGGACAGACTGAGCACTGGCCAGATGGAAAACAGTTTTGCAGAAAAGGACCTGGAGATACTGAGGAACAGCAGATTAAAGATGACTCAGAAGTTTACTTTTGCAATGATAAAAGTTAACTTCATATGGGACTGTATTAAGAAGTGTGTAGACAGCAAGTCAAGTGAAGTGATTAGTCTGTTCCATTCAACATTTTTACAACAGCACCTGGAGCCTCATGTCCAGTTTTGGCCTTCCTACTACTAAAGCAGGTCCAACGGGGGACCACAAAGGTGGGGGGCAAATAACATAGAAGAAGATGCAGAGACAACTGTGATTTTTGACTTTTAACAGAGTCTAAGAGGGGATCTTGTTACTGTTTTCTGCTACTTATTAGGTTACAGACAAGTCAGAGATGGACTTTTTGAATATGAACAGTGAAAGTACAAGAGGCAATGGACACAAAATGCAACAATGGAAATTCAGTAAATATTTGTTCATACCTGGAAGCTGGCCTTAACTTTGCAATTTACCTTCCTTTGGATCAAATGGCCCCCACAGTTCCAAAATATTCTGTTCTACTCACATTTATAGAAAATTTATTCCAGGATTCTCTTCTGTTGGTTTTACTGTTCTGGGTGGTTTTACTGAAGCTATAACAAAGAAAACTATATCATGTTTTTATTCTTCATCATAGATATATGAAGAGTATGAAGAGCTGTATTTTTTTTTTTTAATTTTTGAGATCAAATGAGCCCTGACTAGTGGCACTGAAAAGTTTTTGAAACACAAAAAAGCAAAAGAAAGTTTCCCAAAGCACATGGTTAGAAGGAGGAACTTCTGAAATATTTTAGGAAGCCCGTACATTAGAGGGTGTATAGTTCTTAGATCAGGAAACTATTGATTTGTTTCTGAAAACTACAATGAAAGAAAGGTTCCTAAAAAAGGAACTGCCAAATGTTTTCTTGGAAAATATGACCAGTTTATGATTGAATAATTTGTATAGCACACAGTCAGAGCTGAATCAAAGAGACTAAGAATAGGAAGCTGTATCTCTGTCTATCCAATATTTTAGCCAGTTCTGGAACTCTAAATGAATGCTTCAAATCACCTTGTGTTCACAGGTAAAAGTCTCATAGCATAAGTCTTTGGTTCTGCTCAGGAAATAGTGAAGCAGAACTTAACACCAGAGAGCTGGCATCCCCATAGAGGCAGGCAAATGTAAAACACAGGTAGTGCTCAAGACATGAATAACAATACCTCTTGATAGTCTTCCACCATGTGAAAAATTGGACAGGTCAATAGCTACTGTCACTCTTTTCTCACAGGCAATAAATTAAACAGTTGGAAAATGTCTTCCATTTCCACCCTACTTGTCCTACTCCAAACCCCAGAATCATCAGAAGCAAAGAATGTACCACAGATGAAGTTGCAACCAGCAGGAGGACACATCCAGATAATTCTCCACCTGAATTCTCACCACCTGGCAGACATTTGTTTTAGATATAGAAAAGCGATGAAAAAATGATTCTTAACAGAAGAATATTTTGGGCTGTCTGGATGGGCTTAAGGCTTAATAAACACAATGTCTGAACACAAATTGACAATGCTTGATATTTCCAAGGTATTGACCTCAGTCATTCAATGATATATCTTCATAGATATAATCAAAGTGTTTATGTGTAAAGTAATTTTTTAATATCAAGAAACTCTGAAATACCCTGAAAGATTAGCCAATTCATATTGCAGGATAGATGAATACAGTTCTGTGTAATGCTGTAACTGTAAAATAAACAGGGGTAACACCTTTTGCTAAAAGTCTGTTAAATTATTTTTCTTAAATACAATGGCAAAACTGTGGTACTTCAATTTTTTTTCATTTTTTTTTCGTAGAAGAGATACAGCCAATTAAAGGAGTATTTTTCACATTAAATGAGCATTGCTCACTAAAATTTCCTCCCTATCATGCTGTGACTTTTCCTCTCTATCATGCAGACTTTTTTTTTTTTCTCATAGGTTGAACTCATTACTTAAATCAATGGTAAAAATAAGTGCCCTGCTCAAGGTGTATTTCAGCAATTTCTGAGACTGTCATGCAGTCTGGAAAATTCCTTCATGGCAAAAGGGATCTTCCTTTCTACTATACACAGGAGTTAAAGCAGGAATTTCCACAGAAGAAAGACCATCCAGCAGTGACTATTCTCTAGGTTTTTTGATGAACTATTCTGCATATTTTATTTCCTGATGTATGGGAACTGGTGCTTTGCTTCTGTAAAGTCATGCTTTTGGATATAGGTAAAAAAATGCCACTGATACATCATGAACTCACAGAAAAAACACAGAACTTTTACCATATTCAGAAGCACAGGACATGTATTCTGTTAATTGCTGATTTTTATAACCTCTGCAGTGGTCTCTACACAGGCAAGCTCTCACCCCAGCACTTGTGAACCTTCCAAAATCTGATGGGCAGGCAGTTTTGGGGGTGGGAGGTCCTTTAGAACCCTCTAATTTCACAGACCATTTTCCCTTGAAATCACCTGAACCATTTCTTCTTGACTCTGTCCAACCACCATTCTGGGCTCAGACAGGGTGCTGGACTCTCCCGAAGGGAAGGCAGTGGGTCAGAGCAGCAGGAAACATTCCTGCACCTGTGGCTACTACTCCACGCTCTTCCTTCCAAGCTCATGATACAGTCAGCTGTATCTGAGGTGGTGTGAGCAGGAACTCTGCCAACCCAATACCTTTTGGTGCTGCTGGCCTTGGTTTCAGCAGCCTGGGGACTGAAGGGGTCCCTGTCTGTCCCCAGTAATGCCATATTTTGTTCCCATCTATGGTGTCCTCAAGTGGAGTATCTATCAACTCACACTGTGCTGATTATCACTACTTAATCTCAAATCACCAAGAACCTATTTCACTATTAACTTTATGCATTATTAGGTTCATTTCAGACCATCTCCTTTCTCAATATACTGGTAGTTGGTAGCAAAGTTGCTAGTGTGGTAAGTAAATTCAAACTGATTTGAATTCTATTGTTTTTGAGTAAACACATTGCTGAGAGGAATTAGCTGGAATCTACCTGACAGAAGAGTCACATCCTGTCTTATTGCACATCTGCAACCTGCACATACTAAGTTTAATCAACCACTGGGAGCATGTGCCTGAAGTGCAAGAGATGTAACTTCTGCTTAGGTCTGTTTCCCTCTGTGCTCTTTGAACTCTAATGATTTGAAAGGATTTAACTCTAATGATTTGGAAGGATTGTAGTAGCAGACCCCTTTCCTGTTGCCTTTGAAATGAAGCAAATCAAATCAGTTCCCTTACATCTCACCAGGACCAGGATTTACTATGAAGTTCTAAAAGTGTAATTGATTAGCTTGAATCTTAATAGCCTTACAAAAATAACAATAAAATTCCATATAATACCAAATAACTTTATTTGAGTAAAAACTGGGACTTGTTATGAAATCTGGAAAAGGCTCTAGTTTTCTGTTTAAATTCATTAACAAATCATACTCATAACACTCCAGATAAGGTCAATCAAAATAGTTAATTCAGATAGATTTTAAAATCTTTCTGTTGGTTTCTGAATACCTTAGATAAATGTCCATTTTAATTACTTTTAATTACTTTAATTACTGCTGAAGTTCTTCTGAAATTTAAAAGTATATTTTTCAAAATGAGAATTTGAAAATAAGACTACTCCAAGAAAACAATCGATTTGAAAAGCTCCTCATCAGCTTTCATTTTCAATACTACAAACAGTTTTAATTACTTACCTATTTAGTAAGAAAAAAAAAAAAAAAGGGCTTTCTCTTCCACATAGGGATAAATGCTCTGGTGCAAGGAGATAAAAAATTATATTCTGGTATCACTTTTGCCCTCAAAGTCATTACATAATGTCTGCAGTTATTGTTTTAATGACATAAGACATTCTGCTAGTAATACAACTGTCAGATATTTACAGAAAGTTTCATTCTTAAAATTCCTTTTTAATCAACTATTTTAACAGGTAGTGTATGAGAAGAACATAGAGGAAAAAATATCACTTTTCAAGAAACAAATATTTGTAGATTAGCAGACTTCAGCTTTGCTTCACTACCTTGTCCTTTATAGCTGACAGTGTGTTAAATCTTTGTAGTAAAATTATAGGCACTGTCAACAACTTTTTTTTTTTTCCTTCAGGAGGAGTGACTGAATGATTAGTAATAAAATAAGAACAACATTTGAGTAGAAAGGCTTTTTTTTTCAGATAATGACATACCTTATTGTTAAAACACTTTTCAGCTATTTACTTATTTTTATTTTAAAGTTTCTGACTAATTTTTCCTTCGACTTTTTTGGTTTTGTTGGTTAGAAAGAAAGGTCGGCTGCCATTCATTCATGTTCTTAAGTCTGAAGATTTTCTGCAGTATTGTTATTACAGTCCATCAGTCGGCCCCTCAGGATAAGCTTAGCTTAAAGAAACCTGCCCATCTCATAAAACATCATTGTCCTGGATTCTTTAACAGGGATCTTTGTCATAAACTGATGTTTTTAGCAACAAAGTCATTCAATTGCTATGAAAATTTTATAAAATGTATTTCATAAAGTGAAATACACACAAGCAAGTGAATTACATTAAATACAATTTGTTTTCACACATAAAACTAATTACTGCTACATGAGAAGATGAGGAATGGAATATCTGAAAAGGAGGAAGGATTGCTATTTTTTTTTTTTTGCCTATTTCAGATAAAAAAGATTTTGTAGTCATTAGTGTCTGCATGCTTATTCTGAACAGAAACACCCTTATTATTTTATTATGAAAGTATGGTAAATTGTGAATTGCAGAAGTAAAATAACACTATTTTGTAAGGATAGAGATCACTGAAATCTTTCCAGACAAACATTTTGAGTGCACAATAATAACTAGACATTGACACTGAAAAACCAAGTAACTATTATCAAACCAACCAGAAATTCAATTGCTAATTAGCATTAGTAAAATGTTAACAGATTAAATTTTGGTACACAATCTGAGGTGACATGTTTTTTAAAGGTAGCCCTTCATCTTCAGCAATTTAATCACATAAAATATTAAACAAGTCCAGAGAAATCTGTTCTGAAGGGAAGGAATGTGTTTTAAGAAATCATATTAGAGCACAGAGTGACTGTTAATTCTAATGGACACCAGGAAGAACACGTGAGAGACAGAGAGGAAATTTTCTAAGATGTATTTCTACATGGCAAACCTTAGAACCTATAAAAAATCCAATTAGAAAAGAAACCTAATTAGCCTTATTTAAAATAAAAGAGTACAGTGTCTCTGTGTAATTTGTGAATTATTAAATTCAGGACCTAATTATGTTATTTCTTGCAATTTCAGTTGCATACTTCATTAACATCTAGATTATTACTAGCTATTAATTGAACAGTAATGAGATGAAGGCCTCCAAAAGTCCCTTCCCCTAATTCAGGCAGTTGACTGTTGTTTTTCCTTGTGGAGTGCCTGTGCTTTGCAAACGTTCTGTCTCTTGATGAGTTCCTGCAACATTGAAAGCTGACTAACTGCAGACCTAAATTGTTCGGACCATTAATTTTCTCTCAGTCTGTTAAAAGTCAAGAAGCCCCAGTAAAGGCCTACAGTGCCAGCAGACTTGTGAAATGTCTGCATTCAGAACTAGAAACCTGGCCCATCACTGGAATCATAGGGCTCTACAAAGAACTGTATTGGGGTTGTCTTGTTTACCAATGCATGCCTCAGATTCTCTTATTTGAGTATGTGTAGCATAGTGAATAAATCAATACTGAAGAGTTGCCTGGGTAAGTGCTCTGTAACATACAGGTTATCATAGAATCACACAACTTTTTGAGTTGAAAGAGAACTTTAAATGATCATCTAGTTCCAACCCCCTTGCTGTGAGCAGGGACATCTTTCACTAGATCAAGTTGCTCAAGGCCCCATGCAATTGCACCTTGAACACTTCTAGGAATGGGCCATCCACTGCTTTTCTGAGCAACCTGTTCCAGTGTCTCTCCACCCTCATTGTAAAAATTTCTTCCTTAGATGAAATTTTTACAGTTTTTACAACTTCAAGTAACAACATGCAAATTTGATTTTAGGACTGATCTAAAATAATACTGATGTCTACTTTTGTCATCACACCTGAAAATACCATCGCATACCTAAAACAGTCACTTTATGAATTGCCAAAGAACTGGGCAAAACAAGAAAGTTCAGACAACCTAAAATCTTCTGGGTTTATTAAAAAATAATGCATGCGATAATTGTTCTATGCACTTGTTAACCATTTCCTTTTTAAATATGGTTCCTTCTAATTGCTTAATGCCATATTGAATCTGCTTAGGACCAGTTACAACAGAGCTATGCTTACAGCCTCAGCTTTAGCAGCATATCTCAAACACTCGGGCTGTGTCTATGCCAGCAAACTCAAATGTGTGGAGGAACACTCCTAGGCCTGCAAACACAACTCTCCATATTCTAGGAAGCTTCTGAAATCTAACAGAAAGCCTTGACTAACACGATGCTTCCTGGTGCATGTCTCTGGAGATAAACAAAAGAGAGCATGTCAGAAAGACTTGTCCTCACATGGTCCTCTGTACATGAAGAAACAAGTTATAAATCAGCCATAAAGATGATGCAGAAAGTTCTTTGTTTTGCCATCACCCACTCTAAGGACTGTGCAAGGTTACTGCAGATTATAGAGTTATGTCTTCCCTGCCTTTCCCTCACTGTCATTCCCAGTTACCTTGCTCTCCATTAGGAGTGGAGATGAGCAAATAATGGTTTGTGCACTTCTCACTTCATTATAAAATCTTTGCTTTTATGGGAAAAGAGACAAAAATCTTTTGAAAGCTCTTGAAAGCCGAAGACAAAACATAGTCTGACATGAAATAAATTTATGAGAGGTTTCACACGTTTTAAAACAGCCTAACATCCCCTGATTTCCCAGTGGCACATTCCATGATTCTATCTCCTTGGAAAATGTTATTTCCACTTGTTAAAATAAATAAATAAATAAATAAATAAATAAATAAATAAATAAATAAATATTGCTTAAACCATTTAGGAACTCTGCCTTTCTTGGATATAAGCAACTGCACAATTACTTTGCATCCTCCGTATCATGGAGATGCAAATGATCCTTGGATAATTTTTTTTCTGGGATCAGGCCAGAGCATACATCAAAACAGAGGTTAAGCCAAGAGTTTTTTTCTTTGTTCATGTCACTCATTTGAGCAAGCTGCTGCTATACAAAGGTTGTCCTGGTTGAGTTACTAACATACTTGCTGTTGGACTTGTGAATTACACTTCTTGTGCATGAGCAAATGTATTATATGATGTTTATCTAATTTCTGGACCCATGCTGGGAAAATTAATCTGGGATTATGAAAATAGCCCTGAAAAGGACCAAATATAATTGCAGTAGAGGATGAAAATTAATTTATGTAAAGAAGCTGGAAATAACTACAGCAATATGCCATAGCACTTGAAGGTTTGTCCCAGTGACATATAAATACTTTTCTGAAAAATGAGGCTTGAATTTCTTTAATTGGAAGACAACACTGAAAGCCAAAATGGCATAGTAGAAATAAAACAGTACAGTGAAAGTAATCTGACCTTTCTTTTCATCTGAACTTTTTTCTCATTGTTCATACATGGCATCACATATTATACATAATCATATTTTATTATATAAATTTTGCATTTCTTACATTATAACTATTGTCACTTCATAACAATTCTGCTAAAAAATATCCTCCTTAAAAGTCATTTGTTGGTTCCATACTTAAAAAGATGCAGCAATGAACTGTATGAAAAAGCTGATACTTCTGTTATAGTACACATTGGGCAGCAAGGCTACCTACACTGAAAATTCTGTAGCTAACCCTGACTATTATATATCAAGACAGTGAAATCTGTGCTTAAAGGCCTCAGAAACTGACTATTACATTAGGTGGTCATTCTACTGCTTTTCAATGGCAGCTGACCAAAAATGTGTTATTTCTCATCCAAGCAAATAATAGTAGTTCAGAAATTCACAGAAATATTCTAAATTCTAAATCCCATAAATATGTGCAAAGAAATGCTAATTGAAGGGAGACAATGTAAGGTTAATATGCATAATTTGGAAAACAAAACCACTGACTCATATGTTTCGCGTGTCAAAATCAACTTAAGCATCTGGATTAGAGGAGCAAATCTATCAGAACATAAATGAAAATACTCCTCCATGAGTAGGTATTAAGGGTATTTCTCATACTCTGTATTGCTGAGATTACTTTTCATTTGTTTAATACAATGGAAATTTTGTATGAGTCCTCATGTTTAGGCGGGCTTTTCGAGGGAGGCCATATATTTCAGAAATTAGGAAAGAACACACCTAAAATGCAGAGATGTTTATTATTCTCAGTTTTTAATCTAATTTTATTTGGTAACAAGCTTTAGTTTCATACTTACACCAAAGAATATGTTTCTTAATCCACTTTGAAATACAGGCTTCCATATCACACAGTAGAGATTCTAGTAAAAGACCTCAAATGAAGATTACTTTTATATAGGAAGATGTTTGGTTTGTGGTGGTTTTTTGTTGTTGTTGTTGTTTCTTTGGGTTTTGGTTTTGTTTGTTTGCTTCTTTTATCTTAATAAAAACATTTTTTTTCCAAATGTTTCTTAATTTATTCTAAGAAATTCCTGAAAATTAAGGCAAAAATCAACATCACTGAATTAATGGATACTGAGAGTATTTAAACTCTCTTATTTTTCTAAAAGAATATTGCTTAAATAATCTGAGATATTTTTGAAGTATTTCTCCATTTATTTGGAAATCCACATAAACAAACCGAGACAATTTTAAAGATGTGATAGACATTTATTGTCAGGGAAGTACCTTTAAAGTTATTTCCCATAGCTGCCTAAATCTTAATCTAAATTTCAGATAATAAGCAGTGTGTTTTGTATGAAAATACAGCAATTAAAAAGACAATATTATAATGAATTTTTGGCCTCTGAGGAAGCAAATGATTCTTAAAATGTAAACATGACTCTATGTTCTCATACAAATCCTGAAACAGATACTCTCAATTACAATTAAATGCTTTAAAACAAATAATTAACTTACTGTCATAACTTGCCGAGACCAAATATCAAAGTATTTATTAAACAGGAATTTCAGAAAGAGAAGTAAATTATATAGTGATGTGGTTGCTAAAATTTATGAACACGAAGAGAAGTTGCCATCATTCTGGCATTTTATGCTTTTGTGCACTGATACATTATATGATACATTTATCTGTGTTTAGTTCAGTCTCTACTCTTCTCTACTCTTTCTCTTCACAGAAAAAAATATCACAAACTTTTCGGAAATTGCTATAGAGCTCTGCCTGGAATTTAACATAACGTAACTCCTCAGAATATATATAGTTACTCCTAATAAGGTACAGACCCATAATTTTTCATCTGCATCACTCACCTGTACAAATGATATGAGGCTGACTCATGGCAACACTAAATTGCCTAACCCATTCTAGTAATTCTGGCAGAAAAGACAAGGAAGGATCCGGAGAACAGTGTACATGCAAATATACATATGCTCTGGGTTTGTATATCAAGTACCATGGAAACCAAGACGCAAATTCCCAAACAATGAGGAAAATTAAACACAGGAGCACTTTACCAAGGGATATGAATGAGTCTGTGCCAGTCTTGATCTTAAATGGAGATCCAGTGTCTCTGTAATGTATACACATGTTCTATTGCACATCCGAATCACCGGTTTCAACTGCTGATTTTTATTAAATTTGTTCAGTATTAAAAGTTACCATAGTAGCTCCTTCTAGCCTTAAAGTACATCACTGATTTCTGCAAATGTCACAACTGTGCATAATAATTGACTAGAAAAAAAGAATTCATTTTTTCAAAGAATTAATAGATTTATGTATTTTTACTGATTTATTACATTTGTGCTTAGTTTAGTTTCAATTGATGTCACCATCACTGATGATTAATTGTTTTGTAACAGAGAAAATTCAAGTCAGTTCCAAAATATTTCACCAGTTTTTCTTGTCCGTATCATCTTATCAGTAAATGTAGGACCTCAGAGTGTGTTGGCCAAGGAAAGAAGTCAGGTTTACTATATATTCCGCTGTGAAAACATGGGACCATAACTTTTCCACATTTCTCTTGTATAGAATCCTATTGGACTGACACAGATCCCAGATAAAACAGTGAAAAAAAGTTTTGTGGGAGGCAAGTAGTACATGATAAAGCCAATAAAGATAATTTTAGATCAATATGTTCTTTTAAAGCTTCATAGTATAAACCTAAGAGACCTTTGTCAGACACCTGACTTAAAACTACATCATATTCTAATAGAAATTATACCTTGCAAAATGCATGTAGCAAATATTAAATGCGTTTGTCAGACATTGAGAAGCAGTCATCTGCTGCAGAATTTCACATAGATTTATGATCTACATTCTCTAAAATAGCTTTAAAATAAATTAAAAGAAGATATAAAGATTGCAAAATATGTGACTTGATGGAATATCAAAGACAGGTGAAATGTCCATAAATATATATAAGTATGAGTAATCATAGAAATTGAGAGGGAAACAGCAAAATGCAAGGCAACATATCTAATAATGAAAAAAACATAACTTCTATGTACAAGACAGGAAACTGTATCCTCAAATGGAACTGCCCAAAAAATTATTAGGGAGTTGTGAGAGATTAATAACTGAATGCAAGGTCTTAATGAGGTTCCAAAAGGTTGAATATAATCCTTGGAAAACATGAAAATTATATTTATTCTTTGTATCTATCATTCATGACACCATTATTGGAAGTCTGTGTTGTTTCCAATTTCAGCACTTAAAGATGTGTAGTGATTAATATCTATAGATTCAGAAAAGCATTCTGACTATTGTTAAAATGCTTAGAAAATTGCCTGAAAAAAGTCTATCTGTTCATCAAATCAAAGAAAAATTTGAGACTAGCTGGCTAGAATTTCTATGCATCTGTATAAGAGAAGGTTCTGGAGGACAGCAGATGCTTGGATCAGGCAGATGAGCACTAACAAATCCAAGACAGAGAAAAATCTACAAGAGGTTGGTTTTCTTAGGACTGAATTTTAATTTCCTTTTTTCAGTATATTTCTGAGTAATGTTATTGCTTTCTGAACAATCTGAGTCTAATTTAAGTTCATCTGAGGTGGTGAGACAACTACAGTGAAAGCAGTTTTAACAAACCTGATTTTTTGAGGCTAAATTGTAGAGGGTAAGTGCTGATAAAGTCTTAC
Organism: Streptopelia decaocto; assembly: GCF_964273445.1. Classification (NCBI taxonomy): domain Eukaryota; kingdom Metazoa; phylum Chordata; class Aves; order Columbiformes; family Columbidae; genus Streptopelia; species Streptopelia decaocto. Next base: position 55,215,655 of record NC_138656.1, on the reverse strand, counting down.
TGCATCACAGGGTTCTGTCAATTTATAATCTTAGAGCCACATTCTTTTGTTTCTGAAATACAGATGAAAATAAGAAAGTGTGCTTTGAGGCTTCTACGTAGATTAAAGTGGCCACTTAGCCTTCCTGTTTAACCATAACATGAATTTTACTACTGAGATACATTTATGTCTTTCTTTTCTGCCATCAACAACACGACATGTGCATGTATTAACTAGCAAGAAGGAAATAAACCTGGGCAGGAGAAGCAATCCAGCTACACCAGCAAATGACAAATCCAGACTAGTTTAGTTTTATTTTGGAGCTGGACACTCCTGCTTCCTGAGCTTGAGATCTATTACTAACTTGCTTTGCGCACCCAGATAAGTTGCAACATGGTTTAGTTATCTGTATTTCATAATGCAGTGATCAGTACAACCACACTAAGAATAAAATGCTAATTGAAAAAGGCAATGGTTACTATTCTAAGTAGCATCCTGTTTCATGCACATGTTTCTGTGTGAACTTAATGGTTTTAGACATCTCATTATCAGTAGCTTGTGCAGAACATGCTCTCTCGTTAATCTGAAACATGGCAGCTGGTTCACTGAAAAGTCACCAAGTGTCTGAAATCAACTGGAAGGAATATGTTTTGAGGGTGTGTAGACTTAATTAAGCACCAATTCTTTTATATACTTTGTCTTATCCCATTAAAAAGCAACCATGGGGTCATTAAATAATCATGAAGACTCATTTATAAGTGTCGTAAAATTCCAAAGTGTAGCAAGCTTAAAAATACTAAAAGCATAGTCCTGTGACTGTGGTGACCAAAGTAACTAGCCTATTTGAAATATGGATGTTTCAAAAAGATGGACCCAATTTCAAAGCAGTAGTGATTTCAATTTGGATCCATCTTTTTGAAACACCCTGTGCTGCTGTACTTTGAGCTTGGTTTTAGAGAAAAGCTACCTAGAATGGGGAAATCTATACTTAGTAAGACTACAGATAGAAAAGCAGGAAAAAAATGTAAATGTCATAACTCCAAATAAAGGTATTTTCTAGGAGGTTCTCTTCCTTTTTTTTTTTTTTTTTTTTTAATTTCATTGTCTATGTTGAACAGAAATAAAGCAGAATAATCAAATGAATGATCAGTGATTCTACCAAGCAAGTGGGTCAGACAAAAATACATGTCTAGAATCTGTGAACTCTAACTTATGCTTTGAAAAAGGAAATATTTACTCTTCACTTACCCAAAACGTTAAAATAAGTATGTCAAAGGCAAGTGTGGTTTAAATACCTCAGTTTTAAGATATTAAATACCTGTCACAAGCTACGAGATTAAACTAATTTAATCTGACTCTGATTCTCTGATATTATCAAGATTAGGTCAGGAAAACTTTACCCTAAATGCTGCCATTGTTGATAGCTCAGATGCAGCAGAGACTGGCTGGAGTATTACCTCTTTTGTGATCTTCCTCTGGCAGCATTCAACACTGACAAATTACTGGTTGGTATCTCAGCTCTGCAAGCCTTAAACTTATTTTCCAATAGAAAAACAATTATCTAATGCATATCTCCAGCATTTTATGCAACTCAGTCCTATCTGGCAAACTGCTGACTACAATTTATAACTTTACAAATTCCACAGTAAGATCAGTACAGTAGATTTTTGGGGTGGGGACAAGTCAGGTTTTAGACAAAGAATGTCTTTTGTATTGGAGAACTTGGTTATTTTGATACTGCTTTTTCTTCACTGTATAAATAAGAATGACCTAATTCCTGTTTATTGAGCAGAGAAAGTAATCTCATGGTGATCAACACAGCAGGTGCTTTTTCTAATGTGCAAGTCTTTCCCTTCCTTTAGCTCCTCTAACAGTGAATTGAGAAAAGTTTGTGGGCTACCTGCTTATTAAGATCAAAAATTTCTGTGCTTCCAGGTGAATAGCCAGTAAGTAAAAGTGTGAAGTTCTCTGAAAAGATTTAATAATTTTAATTTATTTTTTTTTTAGTGAAGATAAGTAAATGGATCCAAGATTGCCCCCTCACAGAGAGAGAGAGGTCACACAAACTCCTGAAAAGAAGATGCATAGGGTATAAATTGATCCTAAACAGAAATTAATCTCTGGACCTCAAGGCAAGTAAAAGCACCTCTTTTGCAAATAGGTTGTGTGTAAATCAGCAACTGACTAGCCTATCCAGCTGGGCAATACAAGTAAGTTCCTGGATCAATCAATGAATCTTATACTTTGATTTATCAGCTCAACTTACAGAGGCCACTTCTACTTAGAAAGTTTGGGTAGAGCTGATATCGAAGCCAATGTCCTGCTTTTCTAGACAGAACTCATGCTGCCAATATAACAAGGAAATTGTTGGTTTTAACTCCCAAGCATCAAGAACAATCAATAAGATTTTTACATAAATACAGAAAAATCCCAGTATTGCTGTAAATTGAGCACTATTCCTACGGATCTGAGATCGATCCTAGGTTTAACTTTTCCTCCTTTCCTTTCCTTTCCTTTCCTTTCCTTTCCTTTCCTTTCCTTTCCTTTCCTTTCCTTTCCTTTCCTTTCCTTTCCTTTCCTTTCCTTTCCTTTCCTTTCCTTTCCTTTCCTTTCCTTTCCTTTCCTTTCCTTTCCTTTCCTTTCCTTTCCTTTCCTTTCCTTCCCTTCCCTTCCCTTCCCTTCCCTTCCCTTCCCTTCCCTTCCCTTCCCTTCCCTTCCCTTCCCTTCCCTTCCCTTCCCTTCCCTTCCCTTCCCTTCCCTTCCCTTCCCTTCCCTTCCCTTCCCTTCCCTTCCCTTCCCTTCCCTTCCCTTCCCTTTCCTTCCCCTTCCCCTCTCCTTTCTAAACTCATAAAAAGTGCTAACAACATTTTTAAAAAATAACTCCATGGCTGGGAGCCTGCCTCTAATTGAGACAGGTAAATCTTTAATTGTGACGTAAAGAGACCATTATGTGGTGATAAGATCGCAGTAGAAAAACAGAAGGAACTGTTTGGATCAGTATTCCCTATTGAGGAACAAAAAAATGTTCCCAGACAAAAACCATTTCTTATTGAGGATGAGTCAGAGGTACCATCTCAAGCATGAGTATCATTAGAAAAGGCTTTAGAATACACTGGCAGAGTGAATAGCAGCAAACTGCCAAGACCAATTCATATATGACTAAAATTTCCAAGGAAATCTAATACAAAATTACCAACTTATGACCTGTACTATGTAACCTTTCTTATATAAATATCAGCATGTGAGCAACAGAGGATAATAAATATAATGTCATTTTATATGAAGAGCTCCATAAGAAACAACAATTGGGTAAGTCTGGTTTACTGACTAGTCAGACTTCTTTAGATTATGGGAAATAATATAATTAATAAATGGAGCCAGGAAAATATAGCAGAGGAAGAGAGTTTCCTCATATTTTGCAGGAAGAAGTCACAAATTTCTTATAATATTTTAGAAATTCACAGACATGTGGGAAAGCATGATCCACCCAACAAAACAGACTTTAACTACCAAATTCCTTTACCAAAACTCTTTAGGAAACAAGGTTGATGAAGAGTAAGAGAAACTGAAGTGGTAGTAACCCCTCAGGTGAGGGTCCTGAAACACAAGTCTTATGAGGAGCAGCCAAGGGAGCTGGGGCTGTTTAGCCTTGAGAAAAGGAGGCTAAGGGGAGACCTTATCGCTCTCTACAACTACCTGAAAGGAGGTTGTAGCATGGAGGGTGTTGGTCTCTTCTCCCAAGTAGCAAGTGATAGGACAAGAGGAAATGGCCTCAAGTTGCACCAGGGGATGTTTAGATTGGATACTAGGAAAACATTATTTGTGGAAAGGGTAGTCAGGCATTGCAACAGGCTACCCAGGGAAGTGGTGGAGTCACCAGCCCTGGAGGTGTTTAAAAGGCATTTAGATGAGGTTCTTAGGGACATGGTTTAGTGCTAGAGTTAGGTTAGGTCATGATTTGACTCGATGATCCTGAGGGTCTGTTCCAAATAAAATGATAAAATGATTCTATAATTCTATGATTCTATATATGTCTTATTGGGCTTTTCTCTCCTCCCATTCTCCTTAAAATAAGCTACTGCAAAAGAAGGTGCAAAAATAGACTGCAAGAATGAGCAAAATATCACATGGTATCTACACAAGAAGAGGTTTCTAGAGCTTTCTGGAAAAGCAACAACCATGGGATATGTCAGTGATGTATGAAGTCATGAATTGATGGAAAGTGAGTAATGTATATTAAGTGAAAGTATTTGACAAGTTTAAACAAAATGAGTATTTCTTTACACAACACATTAACATTAGGAATTACAGAGGTCAAATTGAAAAATGGGATTCAAAAGGAGCTAAGTAAATTCAAGAAAGAAAAGGGGTTATTAATATTGTAAATTCCGACTTCCAGTCAATGGATTGCCAGAAGCTAGGAAAGGATACCAGAGGAAATAATAGCATGCACATACCTTGAATATATTCCTCCCTTCAGCATCTCCTATAAGCAAGCTGGTAATGAAGACAGGATATTATGCAAGACGGACCTGTGATCAGAGACAACACAGCCATTCTTCTATCTAGTTCTACCATGACCTCACAAAACAGGGCAAGAAAATATTATGGTCTTCCGTTCAGGTTATTTTGAGAGCCCATTCTGTCGACAAGAAAATCTTGGTACCCAAAGACAGTCAGGGTGACAATTTCTTTATTCTTTAGCATTTTCCACTTTGACAAACTATTCCTAGGGCAGGGTGAATCATGAAAAACTCATCTGTGAAGTTGCTTTCAGACTCAGTTCCTCAGCATTCTTGTCTGCAGTTCTGTGAGACTTCGGATAACTGCTTCTTTTTAGAAAAAAGGTTGTGATGTACCTTTTTTCTCTGCAAATATAGCCAGTTGTATCCAAAATACTATAAAAATACTGAAAACACTCTAAGTCACACAAAATATTTGGTAGTGAAGTTGTAATAGATACAAAAATAAAACCAACAAAAACATTCAACAACCACCGGTCCTTCTGTTACCCTTCGCTGGAGGAAAAGTACTTATGCTCAGGTCTGATGTTCTAGGTACATATTACATGCAGGAAAAGAACAGTCTGGATTTTCAAGCAGTCTGTTGATTTTTCTGTTGGTATGATTTTTGTTTCTTCCCTTGCAATGTGGGTAAAGGTGTCCAGTTTCTAGAAGAAAAAAAATCTAATTCTTAGAATTAGGTCTGAGTCTGGACAGTCAACTCAGCCACAGCTCAGCAGCTTCTGAAAAATTAATCTACTAATAATTTATCATAAAAGAGGAAAAAGAGATGAAATTTCCTCAGCTTGTTACATCTTTTATGCTGTGCTCCCAAAAGGTTTTACATTCCCCTGACTGAAGCGGATGCTATCCTGCAGGAACTGCTCATAATTTCACCAAGTCACACACCTCATGAACTGACTGTGCGCTGCAAAGACTAAATAGTACATCCTGAACACCAACTACTCAAGAACTCTTTCTAAAAATGGGTAGAAAACTAATCTGTAAAAGCATTTCACTGAGAAAATTATGAACAAATAATTTTTAGAGGGACTGTTGTTGACAGTCCTGCGTTTTGAATATAACCTTACATCATGATTACTCCTTTTGAGGCAAGTTTGTAAGGCAAAACATGACTAATACAAGTGGTAATGTCAGTGCAGTCATGTTTTATGGGTAGATGAACATATTGTGATTAGAACAACCTGAACAATTTACAGGTCAAATGCATTATTTGCTCACAACCAGATTGCAAAGGACCCAACTAGTCTTCAGCTAAAGAACAGCTCTTACAAATAGGCCTAATCAGTAAACAGTGTTGTCCTTCCTACTAGATATTTTTTAGCTTTTTATTTTAAAAAACATCCCTCCAAAAGAGAAAATTTATGCATAGCTTTTTCTGTTTTGCTTTGTTTAGGTAGAATTTTGATATTCCTTAGAAGGCAGATAATTTTCACATGCAATGCTTTAGTCAGAACCCATTTCCAAGAAATGGTATGGTTTAATTTTTTAACTAGCCATACTTACAGAGCCTCCCACTGAAAGTCTCAGGCAAAATTAGGTTCCCAAATATCATACATAATAGGAACATTAGTGTCTGTTTCCCACTTAGCACAACAAGCCAAACAGAATTCTTAGGAAAAAAAAAAACAAAACTTAAAGCTTCCAGTATAACAGATCTGCCAAGGGTGTCTGCCAAAAGACCAGATGCTCTGACTGGGAAACAGATACAATTTACAGTACTTGCCAGTATTTTCTGTGTGATTTTGTTTCCAACTAACAGTGAAGAGTGACATTTCAAACATTTGCTTGTGTTAGAACCAAAATCTTTAACAGTAACAAAAATATTTAGAACACAATGTTTTCATAGTAGAAAAATCTTGATAGAAATGTGTTTTAAGTTTCATGTCAGTGGAAAAATAAACACCTCGAAATGTTTTGCTAGCAACACTACACATTTCAAGCTAATTATCTTTACTGTACAGTTATAATCATGCACTATGATATCAAGGACATTCATATTAACAATTAGCAAATTATTTGTGTTTTATGTAGACAGCTTTCAAAAGGACAAAGATGTTTGTGTTTTCTAAGTAGTGACATTTTGATCAAACCCTTTATGAAACATTGTAAAGTATGCTTATTAGGCTTTTATATGCCAACATTGTCTGTATTCTGTAATCCTTGATCCTCATTTAAAAGAAAAAAAAAAAAAGTATCACTTGAATATGGCCCTTACAATGCATAACAAATGCAGGGCAGAGTTCTGTTATGTTTCATTTTTCTTTTTCAAAACTTTCACTAAAGCAAACCCTGTGTAGACATATTCTCTGTTCAATTCTATCATAGGGAGAATTTATTCTACAGGAAAATGTATCTGCATAAAGATTACAAAAACCAGTTACATAAACAGTGAAAGAAGAAATATTTTTGTGTATATATTCTTTTTTATACAAATTTAATTGTGAATCATATGCTATCCATATTGAAAGCAAAAATTATTACATTAACCATGTAAATAGAAAGTGCAGATTATGTCCAGTGTGATAAATACATCCCACTGCCCATTTTATAGGCAACCCAGTCAAAGTTGCCATAAAAACACAATAGAATAACTCATGCTATAGAGAAAAAAGTCCTTCAAGTATTTGGACATTCATTTGTGTCTTATATGCATTAGGCTTTGGTATATTTTCCCCGCAAGTGCAGTAAAAAATCCTCAGTAATTTGCCTGGTAAACTCAGTAGAGATATTTCTCCTTAGAGAAAGATAATGCCATTTCTAATCCAGAAAAAAGCCAGAAATAGTTTCATGTTTAGTATGCTCTTTAATATTATAAAAAAATAATTAAGTGGCTCATACTCACTAGGAAAAAGCTACTTCACATAAATTGCTACTTATCCCTGGCAGAGAATAAGATCCTTGCTGTTTTGGAAAGGCTGAGAAAGAGGAGTGGGTAATTAAAGAAAAGTAACTCCAAATCCAGTGGAGCGGCAAAGAACACAATGATTTTTTAGTCCAGACAAAGTTTGTATACACTGTCTTTTCTTAAACCACCCATTTAAATTATTGGAACATTTCTGATAACCTGTGTATTGTGAGCTTGCTGGATATATTAATAATACATCTAAATTCTCCCTTAAGACCCCACATCCATCAAGTCCATTGTATTGGAGGGTGCAGCTGGAGTGGAAGTGTCTCATCACCTTGCTGTGTACAAGGAAGCACAGCCTTGTCTTCCTCAAGATCACTGCACAAAAAGAAAAAAACATGTTGTTATACTTCTGCCCTTAGTCTAGTTCACTTCTGTCCTGTAAAGGGTTATTAATGAGTAGTGCTTATTCTAGGAGCCTTCAGCAACTCACCAAGTGTGTGTTGGCTTTCAACCTATTCAGACTATCAAAGAGGTTCTCCTCCAGCTTGAAGACAGCACAAACAATGCTCAGTGCCTCACCTGGCCCAGGCTTGTTTTTCTTGCTGGACAGCAGGACAGATGTTGGCAGATGTGCACCTCACCAATCTAGGGATAAGCCTCTCTGCTATGTGCCTGGGGACTTGAAGTACATGGTAAGTGTGTAACCTGCTTGTGCCTGAGAGGTGACAGATGCTTTTACTGATTTATTTGCTAGGATCCCTTAATCCTTACATGAAGCACAAACTCTGGCTCTTCTGTTACGTGAATCTGGTAAAAACAGCACTAAATACCAGAGCAGCAATGGTCTCATAGAGGATAGTTAGGGTAGTGGCCAGGGAGGAAAAGGAAAAGGATCTTGTGAAAAAGTAGTCGATAACATCCCTAAATGACCAAACTTTTGCACCCATTTAGAGATGCAGTTTAAAAAATCTTTTTTAAGAATAGCAGTTACCAATGTCTTTTGGATTCTTTTATTATTTATTTCAGTAATTACAGACATTTTTTCCTGATTGTAAAGTGATTACTGAATTAAACTCTTTAAAGGAAACAAGCGCTTATGTGTAATAGTACAATTCAGTATTTATGAAGAGTTGATATTCTGAAAGTAAAGAAATATGGTAATCAGTAAAAATATCTGTCACCACTCAACCATGGATGAACTATGATTTTTTTTAGGTTATAGGAATATTCTTTGAAATTGAAAGACATCTAGCTATTATATTTTTGAGGAATTAGCCTTTTTTCTCTCTTGCTAATAAAAACTCCAAAAGCTCCATTGAATCAGTCTGCAAATCCTTTTTTATTGTTGTTGCTTCTGTGGGCTAAACAGAAAACCAAATTAAACATAAATATAATGAGAAGGTCTTACTGTTTAATTCTGGATGACAGAAATAAACCTCAGCAGCAGATTTGCAACTAAAGGAAGTTCCTTGCCTAAAGGCGTGATCCTGGGCAAAGGACTGTAGGATAACTGTTTTTGACGGAATCTTTGCTTTTAGGAAAAGAACTCTATGGTAATCTGATTATACTAGAAAAACCTACAACATTTAGATGTGAAAATAAGGAAAACCAAAGAAGTGACTAAGAAATTAATTTGCGGTTGTGCTTTCTGCAGCTCTCAAAAGCATCATTGTGCCATCACTGAAGAATTGTCATCATACCTTACCATTTTTATATATATATATATATACATATATATATATCTTTTTTTTTTTTCTAGAGAGATACCTAGCAGAAATTTTCCAATTATAATTCCAATCTTTTGTTCTCGCACTTCATATTTCAGACACTGACGAATGTTGTTGGTTGCTGATTTGGTTTTGGTTTGGTTTTGGTTGGTTGGTTGGTTTGGTTTTGTTTTAAGCAAGAAAAGACTTCACAAATATCTAAAACTGTAACCTAAAAACCTAAAAAACCCTCTCTGATCTTGTAAGGTGAACCTTTGGCAGTAGTAATCAGGGAACTGATTGCCTGGTTGTCCTGTGTGTGCTGCATGATGGCATTCAGGATTATCTGTTCCATTGCCTTCGCTGGTACTGAGGTCAGACTGATAGGCCTGTAGTTTCCCGCATCCTCCTTCCAGCCTTTCTTGTACTTGGGCATCACATTTGCTAACCTCCAGTCAACTGGGACATACCCAGTTAGCCAAAACTGCTGATAAATGAAGGAAAGTGGCTTGGTGAGCACTTCTGCCAGCTCCCTCAGAACCCTTAGGTGGATCCCATCTGGCCCCATAGACTTGTGTGTGGCTAAGTGGTGAAACAGGTCATGAACCATTTCCATTGGGGCTTCATTCTGCTCCCCATCCTTGACTTCCAGTTAGGGGGAGTGGGTACCCGAAGAACCCGAAGGTCTTACTATTAAACGCTGCGGCAAAGACGGCATTAACTACTTCAGCTTTTTCCTCATCCTTTGTCATTTTGTTTCCTCCTGCATCCAGTAAAGGATGGAGATTCTCCTTAGCCCTGCTTTTGTTGCTCAGGTATTTATAGAAGCACTTTTTATTGCCTTTGATGAAAGTAGCCAGATTAAGTTCTAGCTGGGCTTTGGCCCTACTGATTTTCTCCTTGAATATCCTCACAGCACCCTTGTAGTCCTCCTGAGTTCCCTGCCACTTCTTCCAAAGTTCATAGCCACAGCTATCTTCTGTTCAACCAGAATTGTCTTTTCCCCCACTGGATCGTTTTTGAGCACACAAGGGACAGCCTGCTCTCGTACCTTTAAGATTTGCTTCTTGAAGAATGTCCAGCCTCCCTGGACTCCTTTGTCTTTCAGGACTGCCTCCCAAGAGACTCTGACCACCAGCCTCTTGAACAGGCCGAAGTCTGCCCTTTGGAAGGCCAAGGTTCTGTTGTGTCCCCTCCTTACTTCTCCAAGAATCAAAACCTAGGATTTCATGATAGCTATGCACAAGATGGCATCCAAACATCTCAATACCCACAAGTCCTTTTATGTTCACAAACAGGTCCAGTGGAATGCTTTCCCTAGTTGACTCACTCACCATGTCAGGGAGTTATCTTCCATACTCCAGGAACCTTCTAGACTGTTTCCTATGGAAAAGTTTGAAAACATTGCAGTTTTTTATCTTCCATTTCTAAGCCACACATTTTTCTCTATCAGTGCATAATTACTGTGGGTTTTTTTTACATAATATAGTATGATTTCACTGTGCACCCCAAATGAATAGAAATGCTGGGTTTGGACTCTTCAACCCCTTCAGCTGATGGTGAAGGACTATTTCTACACTGCTGAATGCAAAAAGACTCTAGCTTTAGCTCTTACCTACAGTTTAACTTCTAGAGTGCTCCTTGGCATGATTATGGCATGTGCCGAGCAACATTTAGGCTAGAAATAATACAGAAGATGCAAATACACCTTGCAGGCTATCAGTCTGAACTACTGAAAACAGAGCTAGTTTATGTTCCAGTAGGAGGTTGATTTATATGAACATCTATAGTGGTGGATATCTTGATATATTGGTAAAGCCTGAAGGGTTACAGTTCCCATCAACATTTAGAAGACAAATCTTCATCTCTCTGCTTCATTCTTTACATATAAATTGCTCTTTTTTTCCACTGTGGCTGAAGAATCCCATGCAACTGTTAGTCCAAAAGAAGGTATTCCTTGACTCCAACCCAGGAATCTTTCAAAGAATACATAGCAGAGATTATTTGGAACCAAAATTGTCAACTTTCTAGAAATGGTATCTGTTCAAGACTGAAAATTAAAGGTTGCAGACCATGTTTGTAGCAATAGTAAGTGAAAATAGAACAGTAGATGCTGAAAGTTGAAACTGAATTAAAAAAACCCAAACATTAAATCTTCAGATAAATCCAATTTGGACATGTCTGTTGTCAACAATGCTTCATTACAGAGTAAATCCTCTTTGACCTATAGGACGGATTAATAGCCCTTAGAAACAAACTGCACATCAGGTTATTAGTGGTCAGTCTTAATGAAGCTCTGGGAATGTGAAAATGAATACATTTCTAAACCAATCCATCTTTGAAAACTATACTACACTGCTTCTTATTACACCTTTGTTTGTGCTATCTTACATGAATCATGGGAAAAACAGAGCTTCTGCTAACTAACAGTTAACAAAGTACTATAGCTGCCTAAAGTGTAGTTCATTATGCTCTGTGGAGCATCTTGGATTTGATGATGGTTCTTTAGGATGAAAAAGCTGAAGGAATGCAGTGTAGGAATAATTTTTATGTACTTAATTAGATATTACTGAGAAATTTTTAATAGAACAGTGTTTAGTACTGGTAAGTATTAGTTTCATCATAAATTTCTTCATCAGAAATAGGATAAGAATAAATAGAAAATTTTAATTAATTTATTTGAAGTGTGTGCTTGATTTCAAATGTATGCTGGACTACAGATGAAGTAATGAATTTTTGATCAAATAAATTCCACCATCTTAATTATTTTCAGCATAATTTTTACTGAAAGGTTTCCTTTGAGTATAAAGAGTGTCTGTTAATTGTCTTGATTAGTAGAATGTAATTCTAACTGCAAAATTGTAACCTGTCAATATACAACACCTAAAGCTTTAATGAGCTGCTTCTGATTTCAGTGGTACCGGGGTGATTAATCATGTATAAGAATTAATATCTTGTATCAGCATAAATTAAAAAAAAAAAACTAGATATTTCATGAGGTGTCAATACTGTAAAGGAAGTTATTAATGGTTATCTTTATTAAATCATACTACGTAGTCAAGTATTCCTTAAAACGTTTTATTGATTTGATTACAGGAACAGTGTAAAAAATTTAAAATCAAAGGTTTTTTAGCATGTAGCATGACAATATTATAGGTTGTCTAGACATTTTCGCTGTTCAACCCCAACTTACTGTCAGAAGATTACTGTCATAAGGGCCAGGCTTTAATGATACTAGCTGGTTATATCACAAAGGCCAGGGTAAAAAGTCAATTTCATGTCGCTCATGGCTGCAAAACTTCTTTGGAAAGAAAAATGTTTGCTGTTTTTTCATCTGGCAGAATCCAACAGACATTGCTTGTCCTAGACTGTTGTTTTATGAGACAATAATTGAATGACATAGCAACCTTGTATTCTACAACAGCACTCCCTGACATTTCATTTCATTCTGTGAAGAATGGAAGTTCAAGAGTTGTAATGAGCCAAGCTTCAGAATTACAGAGTATATTTTATTTTTATCGGAAAAAATAACACATAGTTTTCATTGGTTCTGACAGAAACACAATGCTTTTACTACTATGGACTATGAATAATACACTCAATGAAGATTTGAAATATATCTCCTACTTAGGGATTTGAAAACTGCTCCGCATGGTATCCCAGAAATTCAGCTGCTGCATTTGGCACCTTGCATGCCTCTAGCATGTGTTTGTGGAAAATATATAGGGCATTTAAAAAGCTGAGGCCTGATCCTTCAAGCGTATGCACAGTTGCCTTTGTAGATCTCAAGCCCATGAGAATAACTACCCTATGCTTAAAGTCTGACTGTACACAATTTTTAGATTAACATTTTTTTTCAGACTTTAAAATCTCATTATTTTACTGGCAATACATTAAGCAGAGCCCATGTGAATGGAATTACTTTAGTGTAGCCTTGAGAATACTGTTTTGTATTGTAACTATTCTTCTTAGACACTGTTGAAGCCAGAAATATGGGAGTATATACATTTGATTGTAAAAGATCATTTTTTCTCAAGCAGAAAATTGACTGAATACTAGTCACCAGTACCTGAACAATCTTTTCAGAAAATTCCAGTGTGCTGATGTTCAGTGACAGAGATTGTTTACCTGTACCTTATCTCCATATTTTTAAAACTGTACAGCACTTCCATGAAACTATTGTTAATACTAAAAATCTTCATATAAAAGTCTGACAGATCAAGTGATCAACTTGTTACTTTCCAACCTCTCTGGACAAGTTTTATGAGTTTTGGTGTACATCCCCTGAAGATCAGAGGAGGCCTTAACCCACTGAAAACAGAGCAAAGGAGGAAAGGATAGCAAGGATTGAAATCCAAACATGAAAGGCAGGCTCTATCAGAATCAGACAGTCACATTTTATGCATTATGTGGCGGGGAGGAACAATGTCACTAGGTAGGTTTTATGTGTAAAAGTTATAAAGAAAGAAAAGGAGATTTAAAAGGTTAATTATGTTGTAGGAGTAAGAATGGAGGAACTGCAGAGTGAAATGCCTCCTAATGGAAGCCGAGATCAGAGAGGAAAGTCAGAATAGCCAATAGCAAGATAGAGCCTGCTCAAAATTCTAAGACCTGAAATTTCCACTTGCAATAAAGGAAATTAAGATGTCAGACTGGTGTCTCTTGGAGGCTTGGACTGCAGAGAAGTACCCATGGTTGTGGATACATAAAGTGTGACTCTGTGCATGCTTGACCTAGCTTTTAGAGAGAAATGAGATTCTAGGGAAGAATTACTACAGCTATTGAGGAGGCAAGGTGTTGCCAAACATAATTTAGGATTGTGTCTCCAGTTTTCCTGGCTCTGCAACCCTATATATAATCCAAAAACTGGAATCTAATTTTATCTCTTGCTAAAGGCAAGCTTTGTCTGTCTACTATTGGAGGGAAGGCCATTTGAAAAGAACCAATTTAGTGCCCTCTCTCCCTTACAGGTAATAAACAAATAAGATGAATAAGCGCTGAAATATACCTGACTCCAAGATCTAGAAACTGGAGAGTGTTACCTCTAGACACCAGTGAAGTAGATGGTGTCACTGATTGTAATTTTCAGTCATTTAAAATATTCCTGTATAATCATAATTGTTCCAAGCACCTGAATGTAGTAATTTTCTCCATTGGTGCTCTGTGGGCTTAAGGCAGTGATATTTCTGTGGTTAAAACCCGTTCTCGCATGTTTCTTACCTGATATTTATGTGGCTACAAAATAAACCAATTCTGATTTCCTGCCATGAAAAAGAATCACAGGACCTTTTTTCTTTCTTCATAGAAGAAAAGTTAATGGAAATGTGCCTTAAAGTCTCATTGGAGAGCTTCAGCACAGAGCTGTTCTTTCAGAACATAGCTTGCATCAAGAGTGCCAGCACAGACACAGGGCTGGAGGTGGTGGGAGCCATTCTCCCAAGGGACACTGCATCAAAGCCTCACTGCATTTGGTTGGGCGAAACACATTTTCTCAGGGAGTCCCTTAATATGATCCTCCTACTTCTGCATGTGTTTGCGAAAAAGGGGTTTAGCCTCCCGCACTCCCTGGCTCAGAATCACTTGAGATGACAACCTGCACTTTGGGGCAGGGAGAGCAAGGACTGGGAGCTTTCCTGCAGCATGGAGCTCCAGCTGTAAGGAAGCACCTGGTGTGCACTTTCCCAAAAGTGCATGTTTTGATATGGAAAGAGACATTTTGACATAGCCTGGTTTTGAGAAAACATCGCAAAGGGCTTTGTTGCATTACTGTGCAGAATGATAAAAGACTTCAGCACACTGAATAGTGTCAGGAAATGTGCTTTTTGACCTCTAGTCAAGCTTCCTTCATCCCACTTTGGCCTGCTGCATTCAGATTGAATTATTTTGAACACATACTTCCAGAAGAGCAGAAAAATATAATGAATATGTCACAATATATGGTGTCTTGTTCGGCATCATTATGCTGTACTGTTTTCTGTTTTCATTGTTAATTTTACCTGTTTCATTTCTTTCTGGTATTACTTAAGCTAAATTAAAATACAATATTAGAATTTAAAACTACATTACCTCTGGTGAGAGCATCTAAGTTTTCCTCAGGTTTTTATTCTGTCTCTGATCTACGCAAATTTTTTCTCAAAACATTGAAAAGGATCCTTTCTCTGTCAATCACAATGCTGAGATTTTAATCTGACCTAATTACAAAATTTGACATGTGCCAGTTAACATATATTATTAATAATTTTTTGTATACTTTCCTGTGTTCGATGTTTGTTTTCCTTTTCTTAATGTTTTAAATGTCAGTCCATTGTCTAGACCAAATAGCCAAGGATCTGTTTCTTTTAAATTCCCTTCTTGAGTCTGACCTTTATCACGGAACTTGTCAAGTTACTTGTCAAGTCAATTCTTTATTTACACATCTTAAGGACTCTAGAATCTACTTACCATAGTGAGCTAATACTAGCATTGCTTGTAAAGAGGCTTCCATAGATAAAAGATGTCTTTTGAATACTATCACCATCTTTGGAGAATCACAGAATCACAGAATGTTAGAGATTGGAAGGGACTTTGAAAGATGATCTAGTCCAATCCCCATGCTGGAGCAGGAACACCTAGATGAGGTTACACAGGAAGGCATCCAGGCAGGTTTTGAATGTCTCCAGAGAAGGAAACTCCACAACCTCCCCATGCAGCCTATTCCAGTGTTCTGTTACCTCACTGAGAAGAAGTTTCTTATATTTAAGTGGGTGACATTTAAAGTTACTGAGGCAATAGAACATATTTTTTCTCTTTTCCTCAGAACATAATTTTGCAAAATACGTATCTGGGGAAAAAAAAAAAAAAAAAAAAAAAAGGAAGAAAGATGCAAATCGACATTGTGTCCAGTTCATTTGAAAAACAAAAACTTCAAAAAACTCAAACAAAAAAGCAAAAAAACAGAAACCAAAACCTGTCACTTTTGCTATCAGAAACTTTTTTTTTTTTTCTGGTTTTAAAGCAACTTTAACTGAAAAGACTTAGGTCCATATTCAACACAATTAACAGGGTGTTCTTGTCACACTAACACCAACAAATTTAAACACCACCACTATAAAGCACTTTTAGTTTGGTCTGCTGAATTTGCCTGACATAATGCCCAACACACTTTTTAATGAGACTGAGATAGGAAATGTTTGTTAACTCATAGGTGGGAGGCAAGTGACACAAAATTTCCATCCTAATAGGTCAGGTTTTAACATTTATGACTGTCTTTGAAATTAAATCCTAGCCAGCTGCCTTCTGGGTGCTCAAGCCCGTGCTTAAGTCTTCACCTGTTAACTTATTTGAATATCTACACTCATGTTTTTGCACACACCCAAGGCACTGATCATTTGAGCACTGGGCAAGCCCTGCTTAGTAAGGAAGAGCCAACAATTGCTTTCCATCCACAGTGCTGGCCATGCTGGGACTCTCACAGCACACTGGACCAGGTGAAACCTCAAAGAATAGGGCTTTTCTTCCTGCCCTACTCTCTGTGAGACATAGGACACTGGAGGTCTACTTCATCCTATCTCCTGGGCAGGACTAAAAGCTGTAGGTCCTGCTTCCTCAGGAGTATTGTAACCATAGGGCATCCTGAGGTATGGAGTTGTTCTGACCCTTTTCTCTTAGCTGGATTATTTCAGTCTGTTTATAAAGTACAACTCTTCAGCCTGCTGGTCATGGCATGCTCTGGAGGGGAGAGGACCTTGCTCCAGTTAAAAAGCTCAGGAAATAAAGCACCAGGTATGGAGCTAGTTTTGTCTTCTTCAGTGAGAAAGAAAAAAGCCAAAACATACAGAAGACTAAATTAGGATGTCATCACACACAAAATGAAAACCATACCAGTGTCACTTGGAATGCCAGTATCTCATATGACTTGGTAACAAACTGTTCTTTTAACCACAAACTTAGCATCCAGCTACAGTTTAGAAGGTAAGACTTTTTGCTTGGTGTGTTTGTTTGTTTTTTCACACCTCTAAACCCCTTCTACTCAAATTTTATTAGGCTGCAATGCTAGTGTTTTCTAAACTGTTTCTCTTATATTATTGTGGAATAAATGCTCTTTTTTTTTTTTTTTTTTTTTTTTTGCTGTCTAGTTGCTGCCAAGAATATGAGTCTGCTGAAGAAACACTATTGTAATTCAAAAGGATGATGAACTGCATGCTTCCTTTTTCACTTCTACTAAATGCCAGGGAACATCAAGCAATGGACAGGAAAGGATGTTGCCACTTACAGAGCTTAGCTTTCCTGCATTTAACTGGATACTGCTTTAGTTGTGTCTTCAGATACTAGTTTCAGTTATTTCAGATTTTAATGTACATTTAAATTTAGAATATTTATAAAGTTCGCTACCTTAATCAATGAATCACAGAATCTACAGGTGGGCTGCCAAGCAACATAATCTCTCTTGCGCTTGGATTCTCATTAGAAAAATAGGTATGTATGTAAAATAAGTTGTGTGATAAATAACATCAGCTAGATCAATATACAGAGGTAAGGGATGCAGAACTCAGCATGTATACCATTTACAATGAATCCTCTGAGCTTATTAAAAATGGAAGCAATGAATAAAGTACCCTCAAAGCTGGTATCAAGTCACTTACCTTCCTCTCAATCATGACCATCTGAATATTCACAACAACCATCTCCAGTCCATACCATCCCTATTTTGGACACAATTCTTCCTACTTGTTTGAAGTAGCAAAGTAGTAATTCACATCACAGAATCACAGAATCACAGAATGTTAGGGATCAGAAGGGTCCTCAAAAGATCATCTAGTCCAATCCCCCTGCCGGCGCAGGAACACCTAGATGAGGCTACACAGGAATGTGTCCAGGCAGGTCTTGAATGTCTCCAGAGTAGGAGACCCCACAACCCCCCTGGGCAGCCTATTCCAGTGTTATGTTACCCTTACTGAGAAGAAGTTTCTTCTCAAATTTAAGTGGAACCTCTTGTGTTCCAGTTTGAACCCATTACCCCATGTCCTACCACTGCTTGTCACTGAGAAGAGCCTGGCTCCATCCTCATGACACTCACGCTTTATATATTTGTAAACATTAATAAGGTCAGCCCTCAGTCTCCTCCAAGCTAAAGAGCACCAGCTCCCTCAGCCTTTCCTCATAAGGGAGATGCTCCACTCCCTTGATCATCTTTGTTGCCCTGCGCTGGACTCTCTCAAGTAGTTCAAGTAGTTCCCCGTCCTTCTTGAACTGAGGAGCCCAGAACTGGACACAATATTCCAGATGTGGTCTCACCAGGGCAGAGTAGAGTGGTAGGAGAACCTCTCTTGACCTACTAACCACCCCCCTTCTAATACACCCCAGGATGCCATTGGCCTTCTTGGCCACAAGGGCACAGTGCTGGCTCATGGTCATCCTGCTGTCCACCAGGACTCCCAGGTCCCTTTCTCCTACACTGTTCACTAATAGGTCGTTCCCCAACCTATACTGGAGCCTGGTGTTGTTCCTGCCTAGATGCCAGACTCTACACTTGCCCTTGTTCTATTTCATTAAATTTTTCCCTGCCCAACTCTCCAGCCTGTCCAGGTCTCGCTGGATGGCAGCACAGTCTTCTGGCATGTCAGCCACTCCCCCCAGTTTGGTGTCATTAGCAAACTTGCTGAAGGTGCACTCTATTCCCTCGTCCAAGTCATTGATGAATATATTGAATAATACTGGCCCCAGTGCTGACCCCTGAGGCACTCCACTAGATACAGGCCTCCAACTGGACTCTGCCCCATTGACCATGACTCTCTGGCTTCTTTCCTTCAGCCAGTTCACAGTCCACCTCACTACCCAATCATCCAGACCGCACTCCCTCAATTTAGCTGTGAGGATGCTGTGGGAGACTGTGACAAATACTTTACTGAGGTCAAGGTAGACCATGTATGGCAGTAATTATGGTCTAAAAAGTGGGTCTGATGAAAAGCAAAAGAGATAGATGAAAGACCATGAGAAAAACTCAAGTTTGAAACTAATGTGGTTACGAGAACCTTGTTATCAGCCACAGTAATTGTCTGTATGTCAACTCAAAGCAAGACTTTTAATTTTCCAACAAATTAACTGTACCCCCTCTGTCATAGATATATACACACACACATTTTATTTATACTTATTTCTCTCAAAAAACACAGGTTTATTTGATCAGAAAAGAAACTGGAAGGTCCACAGAGAAGAAAAAATCATCAAGTATCTCAGGTTGTTTGTTTGTTTTTTTGTCTTCTTTCTTTTTCTTTTTTTTTGCTTTAAAACACTTTACTTCAGTTTAGTACAATTTGATATTTGTAAAAGGCAGAAAAGATTAAAAAAAATCTTCTTACAATTCCACTATATTTTTAAGCTGCAAGGTAGCAATTATGGACAAAAAGCTCTGGACCCTGGGCAGTACAGAATGATTTATTCATTGACTGGCAATGTACTTGTTAAGAGGTATTTCAAGAAAACAAAAATATCTTCAGAAACTATTATCTCCTCCTTTTCTTTTTTCTTCTCCCCAGAGGTGGATGAAAATGAGTGATGGTGCATGGGGAGAAGGTGGCAGACCTGAATAGGTTGGCAGTGCAGCTGAAATCTTTGTCAAATTCTGGCCAAAGTGGGAAAGACAAGAACAAGTTGAGAAATAAACCTGATTCTAACTTCAGAGACAAAGCAGGCTCCTTGTTGGATAATAAATCTTTCAAACCTTATCAAAACAGTAATACATTTTGTCACCAATCATCATCACAGTTAGAAGAAGATGCCAGATTGTGTACTAAACAAAACACAAGTTTGACACCATTAGCATCCCATAAACAGTGGGCAACAGAAATTTAGGAATTATTTGAGATTTAGGAACAGTTACAGTTTTCTCCAGCTGTAATGTCATAGATATGTCTAAGCCTATGATAGAGCTAGCATCTTTCCATGTAACTGATTTCTGAAGGACAAATATCTTTGCAGAGAAGATCAAGTCATTACACAAATTAAGTGAATATTTAATTTGCCTGAGTTTTCCATAAAGAAGTTACAATAAATAAGACTAGCTTGTGGAGTTGAGTAATGAGAAATCAGTGTATTTCCATGTGAGACAGAAGGAGAACAGAGCTCTAGAAATTAGGTTAACTAAATAACCTGTACCTCAAAGTATTAGTCAAAGATTTTTAATAGCATCTATCCAACAGAGCATGAGACTATGTGACCATATTACCCCAAGTTGACGTTAAAACATTCCTTATATTTATTGATTTAGAAAGACTCCTAATCTCAAATTTAAATTCCTTATTTCTGCAAAGCCTGTTTTTTACTGTAATTTTTACAGTCCTTCCATTGTTACACATAAATAGCTGCCCTCCATTTAATTTATAACAAACTTTTGGATATATATTTGTTTTAATCTACAAATATCTACTCTAGGCAGACTGTGGTGTTTACCACCATAATGTCTAGTGGACAATTAAAGACAACGAGAAATAGGAAAGAACATTGGAAGGAGGAAACTCTGTGCCCAGAAGGGAATAACTAAAGGGCTGAGGGAAAGCCTCTGGACCTTGGCCCAGAAGTAAAAAGTCATCTTTCAACCTATCAACAAAGACACAGGCAGTTCGCTTAACTCTGCTGCATCTTGTTAAATGACAGCAAAAAGACCAGACTGAGGCTGCTACCTATAGGTGTAGCTTACTTTAGAAAAGGGAATATGAAGCATAATCAACATACTGGACTGAAATCTGATATTGGAAAAGCTAGTTGGCCTTGGCAGCTAGAGTTAAAAAATTATGCAAAATGTAACTGTACAAATATAAGGCCATAAGGACTAGTAACATTGTAAATTCTGGTCTTGCTCGCTGAAGGCTGAGGAGAAGAAAGACCTGAATGAGTTGAACAGCCATGAAAAAGAACTGTGATCCTAGGGTGTCTCACTGAAATATGTTTAGGAGCAGCTGGGAAATATCGTCATTGTGCAAAGACATCATAACTGCACCTGCTTGGGTACACATTACACACCAGCACAGTCCCTGTGGGCAATTGATTGCCTCAGGTGTATCAGTCAAGTACAGACTTTATCATTCTGACTTCAATATGGTTTAGTTCCCCTGTATGTCTTATGCACCAATGTTAAGCAGTCTTCTTACCTCCTTAGCACATTCCTCTTTTTAAATCCTGGGGTTTTTTTCACTCATAAGAATTCCAGGCAGATAGTTTAATCCAATTTTTTCCATTTGTCAGAAAAACTCTACTCCCCAGCAACAAGGTACCAGTCAGGGATGAACAGCTACATATGACTGTTGGAAATATCATCTTCCGTCAAGATTCAATATGTAGGAGAAAATCCTGTGTCTGAAAGTGTTGGGAAGATATACTTAGGTGTAGAATTGTCTCCTAGTCCTGCCTCTACAGAACAACCAAAATGCAGCCTGTCTTTATTGCTCTGGTGATCTACAGGAGTTAATTGGGAAAGAGATTCTAGTATGTCCATTAACCTTCTCCTAATAAAGGTAAATAGTGTCCTTTGTTTCCTTGGTTACTTGATTTGAAATAATAAATTTTATATATATATATATAGACACATAGATTATATGTCTAATCTGCAAATCTAGGGGTTTTTTTAGTTAAAATGTTGAGCGGGTTTATGCAGTAATGGTAAGGTAATCAAAAAATATGGAAATAACTTCATTACAAACTCAGTTTTTCTGAGTCAGAAAAAAAAAAAAAAAGCACTACAACTAGATGTATTTGGGCCCTCCAGGGTAAACATTCTGCAAAAATAATTGCTCTCTTTCATCTGCAGCTAAAACTGAGACAAGCAGTAATGTCCATAGTAATTATCAGTGGGTTAGTCATCCGCAAACACCTCTGGCAATCAGAGCTGAAGTTCCTAAGAAACAGTTTAAGCCTCCCTTGGCTCCCTCTTTTTAGGTGGAGAAGCAGATGCTCCGATTGCTCAAACTTCTCCAGAGATCCACTGATAAGTGAACAGGAGCTACTGCATCTTCCAGTACCAGAAAGATGATGGGGACAATATGATCTTCCCCAAGGATGAACCTGGCAGCTATGTTTATTCACTCACCGTCACTACTTGGGAACAAATCAGCACAGGGTCCCTTCTGGCTTTTACCTGGAAATACAGGACCCTTCCTAGCTGTGCCCCTGCCTGCCTTCTGGAAGACACAACTTGACCTTTACTGAGCTTACTTTGAGTTCAGTGACTCTTTAACGAAGTACAAAGTGACCCCTTAAACAAAGTTCATGCTCTAGAGTATTGTGTATTCTTTACCGGAGTTAAAAGTGATTCTTTGTGACAGATAATAAAACATTTACAGTAAGCTGATAACACTCATCTGAGTGCCAAACCTCTATCTCATAAAGCAGCCAAGATTATTCAGACCTAAAGTGCATTCCAGCTTCAGCTGCGGGAGACCAGAAGGTTTGGTATACAAAACAAAGGATGACAAGGCTCATAAATTGTGGTAAAATAAACCTCTAGGAAATCATCACTATTTAAATTATGTGTCTTTGTTTTTTCTTGTAACCATGATAACTTCTATGTACAAAAAAGAACTATTTAAATATTTGAACTGATGTGGATTCTTAACTTATTGCCATAACTATTAAAGCTTAAACAACTGATAGAACTGACCGTATCCTTATTGACAGGATTTAGGGTAGAATCAAAACTTTAAACAGGGACTGATTGTTTTAAAACACTTAATGGGAACAAATAACATTATTTTTTTAAATTTACATATTTTTAAATGTACATATTAAATGCCACACTCTGAAAGATCTGTGCATTTTTTTTTTTTTTTAAGAAACACTATTGCACAAGAAATGTTGGCTCCTCACTCTGTTTTTAAATGCCTCACAGAATAAAACTTTCACAAATTCTTCAGCTCCCACTACTTCTAGCTGCAAGGAACCACAATCACAGTACTTTCTAAACTACTGGGTAACCATTTGTGGAAATGATTGTTTGAAATATTCAATAAATGCTTTTTGCACAAATTATATGTGTATTGACCTGTATATCTGAATGAAATTTCTTCATTCAACTAAAGCATATTGTTGAAGGCAGGGGCACTGGTCACTTGGGACAGGACCATCTTTAGGAAAATTAGTTTTGTTGGCTGGAAACCTTGATAGCGACAGATCCTAAGACTGCTTCAGAGCCCACTTGAGTAAGCCAACTACTCAGACTTGAACACCTGAGTCCACTTTTGCAAGGGCTATCTTCTAAATCCATGGGATATAAATGGAATTTCAGTTTCTGAATCCAAAATTATAAATCTCCAATATCTACTTGTCATATATCCAACAGCTGAGGTTATTAAGCTCATCCTCAGTGCCTGGATTGCCTGCAAACATCTACCTTTTACAGTGAAAAGATGGAATGACAAGAGAAACTAATAGCCATTCCCTGGGGACCTGCATCTCCAGTGTTCTTGGAGAGTCTTCCAGGTCACATCCTAACATTCCCACAGTGCTCCTAGCCTAAACATTGCTATTTGTTGTGAGACTGAAAAGAACGTATTTCTGAAACTGGAATCATCAGTGCTTTTTTGAAGACTAGATGATTTTACAAAAAAAAAAAGAATTGCCAACTTTCTTAACTTCTTTCATGTATAGCTAGGATGCTTTCTTGTCTAGGGGCAAAGAAGGTAACCTTCACTTTATTAAACTAAAGAACTTTCTTCTGTGGTGTCCAGAACAAGATATGTGACCTGAGTCTCATGATAAAACACAGCTTAGCAAAAAACACTTAAAGTTTTAAAATTCCCAATATTGGAAAACAAAACAAAACAAACTGACCAATCAAACAGAAACTATTTTCTTAATGAGAGGAACACATCAAAAGAAAGAGTATAGCTTTGTACTCTTCTGCAAGGTACAGAAATTTCATCTTTGTCAGTACTGTGCTCAGGAGCAAGGTCAGTGTAGTTAGAGAAAACTGACTCCTGATGTCTTCTGAGCAGGAGTGGCCTCCTGCCTGCAGGCACCAGGAGCATGTCCCACCTACAGGTCTCCTTAGACCTTCTGGGTGTTTATAGGCTCTGAGCTGCTCTGTTCTGTGCTGGCAAGGCACAAACATAATGCCTCTGTGCTGCCACTCTCCTACTCCCTATGTAACCACCTCACAAAGAACTGTGCCTTGAGCAAAAAATGTGCCTGGTCTTTTCTGATTTTGCATTTTGCCTAAAATAAGCTTTTTTCCTTTTCCTGTCAGAGCAATTTTCTAAGCCTTCTTCTCATTTCTCTTCCCTTAAGGTTGCTTAAGGTATGGAAAAGCAATTTTTCTTCAGGGAAACTAATTTTTGCCTGTTCATGAAGAAACTTGCATGCTGAAGCTGAGTGTTGAGTAAACTAGGGCAACCAGCTTGTTCCTTGGTTTTAAAGGGAGTTTGTTCTCTAAGGAGAAAGGAAAATGAAACTTGTGGCACTGCTCTAGTGACAGAGGCAGACTGCAATACAGGATATCTGCATCTAATTCTGGGTTGTACTACCAAAATTGCCCTGTGAACCTGGACACATCATTTTCCCTTTTTCCCCTTTTTCCTTCATTATGATACCAAGTTATCCGCAGTTAATTATACTGTCAAGTTACTCCAGCTCATTAATGATGTTATCTAGTCAGCCTGTCATAAATTAGTCATAAATTACTTTATCTCTTTCTATGTACCTGCTTTGCCCCTGCTCAGTACTGGGATCCAAAATAATCATTATTGATTAATTTTTTGAGATACTAATTTAGAGTCCATTTCTGGAAAAAGTTTCAAAAGACATCCCTGATGACCACAGGAACAGCTCTTACATTTCCAAGAATACAAAGACCTTCATCTGAGATAATAAATGTGGATATTAATCTAAGTTTAATTACATTAGACACCAAAACTCCATCCAGTTTGTTTTAATTTTTTCCACTGTATAAGGATATCTCTAAGACTGCATAGAATGTTTGTATGTTTTCCCCTAAGAACTGTTAGACTATTAGCATTTCATTAAACAAAAAATACGTTAATCTCTTCTCTGTTTTTCACATGAAGATAAGAATTTTGTTAAATGCTTCTTGAAGATTAAAAAACAGGTGACTTAATTATTTTGAGCAGTATTGTCAACTCCCCAGCCTGGCATTAAGCAGCTGTGAAGAGATATCAAAATAATCCCAGAAGGTTCTTTTATATGCAGAATCAGTAAACATATGTATTTCACATCTACAGGAAAGTGGGTTGGGTGTCAGTCTTGAGAGAATAAGCTCAGTCATCCTTTTTAAAAATAATGAATGTCAAAACAATGCAGGTTTGGGTTTGTTGGTATGATTTTAAATCTATTTATTTATTTATTTACATGTATTTCTAAAAAGGACAGAAAATCTTGTGCAATTTTAATTGAACCAATGATCTGAAACTACCTACTCACTCAGGTCACGGCATTAAATACCTGAGATAAATTTTGAGTAATAACTTCAAAGTTATCTTACAAGAAAAAAATGATGATTTTTCTTATCATTTCTTCTAATTCCTCTTTTATGTGTAAAATGTGCTTGATTTCCTTCTTTTTAGGAATGAAGTTTAGGTCACAGCAGAATGTTGCACAGCCTTTAGCTCAAGTAGCTAACCTATGGTCTATCTCTATAAACATTTTACAGCAAAACAAAGTGTACCTAATGGATTTTTCATACCTGTTAGCCATGTAAATTGGGTTTCTTAAATTCTTTCTTTGCCTCTTCTGAAAATCCTCCTCTCTCAGGAAAACAGCTGTCTTCCGCACCATATAGTTCAATATTAGTCTCCCATTACAATGCCAATGTTCTTTTTACAAGCAGATATCACACACTACAAACACACACACACACACACACACACACACACACACACACTACAAATATCTGAAAATAAACCTGCACATTCTCAGAGTTTCCTCTTGTGTTCTATAGTCCAAATGAAGCTGTCAAGAAATAATAGAGGCTTAATAAATTTTTTTCTGTGCTCACCATATTTTCTTGAGATTCTGAAATTAGTATCTCTAGTAAATACTCTTTATTAGAAGTTGGGCACTTACCAAACCCTACTCTGTAAGAATAATTTAAATTCTTTATGGTTTTTCTTTGACTTGGTGCATGTGTCACTCAGGTACCTCTGGAACATTATTGTACACATTGTGATAAATTAAATAGCAACCAGATCATAGAATCCTTGTTGATTCAGATTCTAAGTAACTTTTTGCAATATGTGCAAGAATTCATATTTGGAACAAGATATAAAGAAACCTGAAATATATCGAGGATTATATCTAGTAAATTCTCAGGAACTTCTACTGCTGCAAATGACAGCACAATATCATTAAAGTGCCTCTCTTACAGACTCTCTGTATTTTGACTGGTTTTATAAATATTATTCTTGTTTGTATTACTGATTTCCATGGGGAAAATAATTTAGGAAGGAATGAAGAGTCTGTAATTTAATACATTTTGAAATGTCAATAAAAAATAGTACATAGGCTTTCCTCTGGTGCTGGTTGTCAGTAGAGATCCATCTGTTTTTTTATTGTATGAGAATATGGAATTTGACTTCTCTTAGCTTCCAGGGAATGAAGAACGAAGAAGCTGCTGTAGCATTTTTTGCTACCTCCCTAGTGCTATCCTGTGAAATCAGCTACTTTAAAACCCAATTGTTAGCTAAGGCTTTTGTGCCTTTTGACATTACTCTACCCAGCACTATCAAAATGCAGTCTGGGAATCCTGGAGGAATTGGAGCTGCATAGTGTAGCAGATTTTATAACTGCCAATTGCTTCTTCTATGTTCCCACAGTGCCTTTCTTTTATTGATGTGGAATAGTTACTTTCTCACAATGCAGACACTTCTATAAAACTTGAAATCAATACCTCAATATGCAGATGGGGGAAGAGTAATTAGGTTCCATCATGTAATAGGTGAGCTAATGCTAGTGCTCAGGGTACAGCACAGATTGTATTTTCTGAGTTAAAATAACATGGCATTTCAAAAGCAGTTGAATGCTAATCAAGCATCTGGCCTGTAGGCTCTAGAGAAGGGGCAAATCCTCACCAGCCTGCTATGACACTGGTATTCTAATCTCTCCCAGTGTAACGATGTTAACATGATGAGGTTTCCTTAGTTCATATCAATGCAACTAGCAGAAGATTCTTCTTTGCGTCTTGATGTTTTGAAGCTAGATTGTTCCCAGAAACAGCCCTCTAATAGAAGCATTGCAGATGTTCATTTTCTTGAGATAAAGGTACATAACAGTAGGCAATAGCAATAAAACAAAATAAAACAAAACAACAAACAATGAACAAAAAGCACCACAAACCTCAATCTTCCCCCTCTGGAAAGGTTCTAAATAAGACTATAATCTAAATTTATTATTTGAAGTGGATATGGGTTCTTAAAAATCATGGTAAAATAAATATATTATTGTCCTTTTCCAGTAACATATTTATTCTTTACTGGGTCCTGCTCTACAACAGGACATGGCCACTGGTGGATTTGAGACTCCACCATCAAAACCCTGAAACATGGCCCCAAAGATACAGTTCACTCTCTCACATCTATTAAAACAGATATCTGCCATATCTTACCCTTTACAAAACTTTGCCACTATCTGCTTTGACCACAATGTCATGAACCTTGTACCAGGAAGCTGAATTTGCCATCAGTCAGCTTTTGTGCTTGTAAAATATATGGTCTTAATTTGCCTTATTCATTTCAATAGGACAAAATTTATCTCACCCTC
The DNA here is from genome assembly GCF_964273445.1 of Streptopelia decaocto. NCBI lineage: Eukaryota > Metazoa > Chordata > Aves > Columbiformes > Columbidae > Streptopelia > Streptopelia decaocto. Next base: position 55,187,855 of record NC_138656.1, on the reverse strand, counting down.
AACCAGTGGTATTCTGGGAGTGAGATAAACACTTTATTACATTAATCTAGAGCATCCCTCAAGATTTGTTTTCTGAAGGATAGGAGCGGAGAAACCTTTGTAGGTTGGTGATGTTGTTCGAGTTTGGCTATTCTTAAAGTCTTAAGTAGAATGAATAAAACTCACTCCCTAGTTTTTTACTTGGTAAATGACAATAAATTGTTTCGTGTGTTGTTTGAGAAGTGTTACCTCTTTTTTTCTGGCTAGCACCAAATAGAGGTAGAGGCCAGCACTGCCTGAGTAAGCACCATGAAAAGAAGAGTTTAGAGCTCAAGAAAGGGCACTTGATTCAGAAAATATAAAGTTACAGTGCTACGCTGTTTTGCTGAGGAAAAGCTGATAGAAAGGAACCGTTAGTGAATAAAATTGAAAAAAACTATGTGAGAGATTAAAAAGGAGTAAAGGAAGTTGCTGACTTGTCATTTGCCTCAATGATTCAAGCACTATTCTCTGTGAAAACTCAAGTAGTGCAAATAACTGTGTTTGTAATATTAAAGAACCTACACCAAAGAACTGGAAAAAAACATACTTGTATCACATCTTTGAGAAACTAATGAGTTGTAAAAGATCCCCACTCTGTTTGAGATGCATTGTGCTAAGCTTTGTGCCTGTCAGACACTGAAGCATAAAAAGTGTAAGTTGAAACATTTTATGCCAAGAAAGACAAAAGGAACCACAAGCAGTAATGAACTCTTCACCTTTGCCTAGCATTAGTGTGAATGATTACTTGCCAGATTCTGTTCTTTAACGTACCTAGTTAGGTAATTTAAAGTTTATAATTATTTTGTTTTCTGCAATTCAAAGCCTGTGTACAGGAGTTCCTAGATTAAACCTGTTAAACTGCAATAAATGTCACGGCACCCTATATGATGGAATGATCCATTAGTTTGTAGACACAGTGAAAAATAACTAAGAGTTTTGCAGCTTTATACCACAAAACACAAGGAGCCTAGGGAAGATGGCAGTCTGCTCAGCCACATTGCAATTTTTTCAGATATATGCACATGTAAATGAAAAAATAATTTGTGTTGGGTGCCTTGGGCACAAGAGGTAGGATTTAAAGTGTCACATGCTAAGTGTAATTACCTAAAGAAACCCAGTTCTATACATTTGATAATCGGAGCAGCTGTTCAAGAAACTGAGAAAGCCTGTGCATACTGCACTTCATATACATGTGTCTTTCACCCAGCTCTCACAGCTTCTTGCCTGATGAAAGGTATATTTGGAACTCTCTTGCATGTTTCACTCATAATACTAAAGCAAAAATTCTATGCTAAATGGATTATTTCACTGTAGCAGAGTCCAGATCACTATCCCAGTCAATCATGTTTCAAATATGTGCTTTCCAGATCTTCTCCATCCAGTACTTGCAGCACTTTTATCTACTTCGCTATTATAAAAAAGGACTCTTTTGATAATCCATCTTTAGGTACTTCAGATAAATTGATGTGTACTTACTAGATTATTCCTCATTATTTTCCTGTCTGTCTTATTTTAGTAGCATCAAGCTTAAAATCTTTTTCTGTATATTACCATACCTACCATTAAAATGGAAAATGGCAAAAAAAATAGCGATTCTGGGACAACATACTCTGGTAGCTTAATGATCAGAGTAAGTGACTAGGAAACACCTGTCCCTGTCCCTGTCAGTGACTAGGGAACACCTGTCCCTGACCTCCTGGTCTCAGACAGTCTCAAAATAACATAATATGTTTCAGTCACAGATTTTGTTATTTATTTTATTATTTCTGAACCACAGTTTCCAAGAAAGTATGAGGAAGAAAAATTCTAAAAGGACTTACAATTAATGGTTTGAAAGCCAATGCTTTTATAGTTCTTGTGTTCCCCAGGGGTCAGTATTGGGGCCAGTTCTGCTAATCTCTTTGTCAATGATCTGGATGAGGGGATCAAGTGCATCGTTAGTAAGTTTGCAGACAACACCATATTGGGTGGGAAGGCTGATCCACTGGAGGGTAGAAGGCCATACAGAGGGATCTAGACCAGTTGGATTGTTGGGCTGAGGCCAATTGTACGAGGTTCAACAAGGCCAACTGCCGGGTCCTACACTTGGGTCATAACAACCCCAGGCAGCGTGACAGGCTCGAGGAAGAGTGGCTGGAAAGCTGCCTGGGGGAAAGGGATCTGGGGCCATTGATTGACAGCCACCTGAATATGAGCCAGCCCTGTGCCCAGGTGGCCAAAAAGGCCAACAGTATCCTGGCTTGTATCAGGAATACTGTGGCCAGCAGGACTAGAGACGTGATCGTTCCACTGTACTTGGTGCTGTTGAGGCCCCATCTTGAATACTGTGTTCAGTTTTGGGCCCCTCACTACAGCAAAGACATTGAGGTGCTGGAGAGAGTGCAGAGGAGGGTGACGAAACTGGTGAGGGGTCTGAAGCACAAGTCTTATGGGGAGTGGCTGAGGGAACTGAGGGTGTTCAGCCTGAAAAAAAGGAGGCTGAAGGGAGACCTTATGCCTGTCTACAACTACTTGAAAGGAGGTTGTAGCATGGAGGGTGTTGGTCTCTTCTCCCAGGCAGCAAGTGATAGCACAAGAGGAAATGGCTTTAAGTTGTGCCAGGGGAGATTCAGATTGGATATTAGGAAAAAAATCTTCATGGAAAGGGTTGTCAGGAATTGAAACAGGCTTCCCAGGGAAATGATGAAGTCACCATCCCTGGAGGTGTTAAAAAGGTGTTTAGATGAGGTTCTCAGGGCCGTGGTTTAGTGCTAGAGTTCAGTTATGGTTGGACTCGATGATTCTGAGGGTATGTTCCAACCAAAACAATTCTATTCTAGAGAAATGAGACCCTCTTGAAGGAATTTTCCCTTTTTGTGTGCATGTGTATGTGTGTCCCCACGTGTGCACCTCACTTTGGGTTTTAGAAGCCTTTGCCATTGCTTCAAAGAAGTGGGTTTTTTGTTGTTCTTCCAAAAATTGGTTAGTAATCTCTTCCACGACTTTATCACAATGCATACTTAATTGCTTACAAGATATCAGTTTCTCACAAATGATCCTTCCCAATAAGTAGAATAAACCTTCACTCAAGCAATTAACCAAACTGCAATTATCTCAGCATTTCTTCCCCCGCTGTTTAAAATTCTGAAATTATTTTCAGCCAGCAACTTCTGCTTCATAAATTAAAACCATTAAGTATGGCTTATGGTGTTACACTTTTTTGATGAGACCCTTATATGTTTTTATAGTCTTTAAGGCTGCCACCTTAACTGAATGAATTCATTAAATTGTCAGTTAAAATACTAGAATCTAAATGTTATGAATATGTAAACTCATACCAACACATATGCTTCAAAATTAAAGAGAATGGTGTACTGTCAATATGATCCATTCCAGTGTTCAGCACTGACAAATTACATTTAAATTGAAGCACAGTAAAGGACTTTTTTCCAAATACAACCTACGTTACTCTGCTCCTTTTAAAAAGGGATTTTGCAAGAAATAAATGGGACAATATCATAGCTTCAGCTCTACTACCTTAAATTATTCCTATGTTATCAATATCCACATTTTTAAAGCTTAGTTAAAGAAAAATGTGTCCTCTCACTATTTCTATTGCTTTTTCTACTTCGACTTTTCAGCTAAATTTTTTTTGTATGTTCTTTTTATGCCTCAATTGAATCAACTTTAATTGTTTGCCAAAATAGACAAATGTTCTTTTCTTCTACTGCTGGGACAGATGTAATTCAGCGTGCTTACTGCTTTGTCTTGAATTTACTATTTTGCAGCAAAGTGTTGTCCTCACATGGCAGAGTTTGCTAACTGTAGATGTTATAAAATATAAAACTTTGACACATTATGACAGTTGTACTCAGTTTTTGGTTTTGTCACTATTAATTTCATATGAACTGATTTTTACATGTAAGTAAAATTTCATAGCATTTTTTGACAAATGGTATTTAAATAAATTACATTACATGGTCTATTCACTCTTCTGAACAAAGAACTTTCACGTAAACTGAAACATCAGCATTTTCCTTGAAAACACAGCTCTATTTCTAGTAAACATGGATGTATATATCTTACAAAATATCGGTTTATAACATGCAGAAATACAGCATAATTGAAATTTTCCTTCAAGTGAAGTGACTAGAAGTAATTTCTGACAGTCGAATTCCCAATATCATCTTCCAACATGAAATTAAGCAATTCAAAATAGCAGCTTCAACCAGGAGAGAAATGGGAATAGTGGGTGTTTACTTTGCAGTCTCTCTTTCCTATAAAAAAGTTACAGCCTAAATACAGAGATAGGTGTGAGAGAAAGGATTTATTGTCACTCCCACTTAATAAGAGTAAGAGTCAATGTCTCAGTCATATCATACCAAAGTCTGCTGAAAACTCAAAGTACAAAGCAGAACTCCTGAACCAAGCTTTGATTTTGACAGAGCTACCAAAGAATAAGAAGCATTTCAGAAGTGGCTCACAGAAAGGTCTGTCTTGGAGTCATTTGGTCATCAAGGCTATTCCTGAGCATTTTAGATTTGTGCCAGTTGTTGGAGTTTTACTATTCTTAACATGTTTGTTTCATATAGAACTTGCTTCATGTTTCTGAATCACCTTAGCTTAGAGCCTTTTTCTGTAGTATCAAGGAGCACGCATAGTGTCATTAACAATAGCTATCTTTACCCTTAACTTCTGTTTTCCCCAGACGTTCCCTTGGTAATGGTCTTCTGGTGTTTTAGAACCTTATAACTGTTCTCTTTGTAAATCCACCAACTGGTCATTCTGTGTTTTTTAATTCCTTCCCAAGTACATTTTTGGCAGCTGACCACACTGGCAGTTTCAGACTCCCAGTGTATCAGTTCTCTTTTGTCAAGTGTGTCCAGTCCAATTTGCTTATTCACTTGGTTTTAACATTGCTTTTCCTCAGATATAAGTTAGGGTCATACTCCATCCTTTTATAAACTAATATATATTTTTTTTTTCTTCACAGCTCTGGCACACCAACAACCTGTCTTTCTGTTCATTTGGAATGTGAAATTGTTTCATCTTTTTTTTTTTTTTCCTTCATTTTTTTCCTCCTGTTATGGCTGTGCATCTCCTTTCCTACAGCAGGTGTTTGATCACCATTTGAATGCTATCATCTGTAATAGAAATTGTACTGGATGGAATGTTTTTCACCTAAATATTGAATTTTCTTTTCAAATGCTAAAACAGTCAAATAATTCCTGACTTTCACCATTTTTGGGGGGGAACCAGATACTACTGTCCAAGAAGCAGCTTGCAGCCCTGCTCTGGGTGCCTCAAGATTATAAAGGAAGGACATGTTCTTTACTTGCTCTTGAGTTTCATCAGAAAAATAGCAGTTAAAAGTTTGTATTCAGATCAGCTAAATGTCACCGAAACATGGGCAGCAGTCTGATGGAAATATCTGTTTTCCTTGCTAAATGCCGGAGACTCCAGGACTTTCATGATTGCAGCTGTGCTGCATTTCTTCCCCATGTCAAGTGTTACTATGGCTTACAGGAATGAAAAATGGCTACTTCCCCTTTTTGTGATTTCACATAAAACCTGTATGACGGAGTATTTTAAATGTAATACACCAGTATATTGTAAAATATTTACATTTTGTGCAGATTAGATGTTTTAGGCTTTAGACATCTCTAGTTCAGACATCTCTAGTTCTATAACTGGTACATTTATGGCTTATCTAGTGAAAAAGTGACTGTGTTTTGATGATAAAATTACCATCAATTCTGAAGTTCAGTTCTGAAAAACTACACCACGTTGAGGCACTCCACAGTAATAGGACACAGATTACCTTCAAGGTAATCCCTAATTCCTTGCTGAATGCATCTAACTCAATTCCGAGCTCAGGTAAAATGTATTAAAAATGGATTTAAGGAATTTATTTCTGATTTGTGCAGTGATAAAAGAATTTTGACACAGAGCTCAGGAAAATTACCAGTTTGCAAATACACATTTTCCAGCTGCAGGTGTGCCCGTTGACATTACAGCCCCCTCAGTTGTTCTTCTCAACTCCCTGCTAGAGACAGCCCTTCTCATCAACTGCCCACCTATGTAGTGTTAAACTGAATGGTACTAATCTGGTCACAATAAATTGTTTGCACATCTAACTTTTCACTGCTAACTTGGCTCATTTTAATTTAGCTTAGGGAGTGTTTCCCATGAGTAAACCTAGTAGCCTGTCTGAGAGGAGAGCACCCACCAATCAAGCAGAGCAAGGTAACTGCTTTAGCAAAAGTAACTGTTACCAAACTAGGACACAGGATCATAATTTTAGCATAGTTGCTTCTTTCAGTGTTTATGATGATGATGATCTGTCTATGGCAGTCTCAAAGCACTTGACCTCTTCACTCAGCCTGGCTAAAAATGAATCCATTTGCCAGTTGCTGAACTGCAGCCACACACCTGCCAGGATAGTGTGGCACCTTTGTAACTGCACAGAGCAGAGCAGTGCAAGAGTTATGAAAAAATACATGTAGTGCCTCATTTCATCGAGTTGCACTAGAAATTTAGTTACTCAAGCAGAAATGGTAGTCAGCAGATTAAATTAACCCTGCATCAGATAGTCAATACACTGCAAGCAACCGAACTGAAAACCTGTTTATTAAAGTTATGTATAAAATGAAGAGCAGATCAGAAATTCTGAGTGGCTTTCACACAAGCCAATATCATAGAGAGAGTTTGAATGAAAGGAGCAAAGCTTTGAGGTAAAGTCAATACTAATATCTACTCAAAGACAACACCTTTGTTTTCAGCCTCACTGTGGAACTTTTTAAAGGGTGTGTTTGCTGCATCAGGTCACTAAAGCAGGACATTTGGTGCAGAAAAGCGGCGCCTGTGCTAGGTTGTTTGTTTTTTGTTTTTTGTTTTTTGTTTTTTTATTGTAGAGTGTTTTCACAGCTTTTATGTCACACAGCATATATATATATTGCACAGCAATGAGCACGACCTCATAAACTCAGAGTCCCTTTAGAGACAAACAATTTAGTTCCAGTTTCTCACCGTGACCTCAGAAACAGTAGGTTTCTCATTTCTTCAGATCTTCTCTTGATATCTTAACTTTATAGCCTCCTAGTAACATTTGCAGAAGCAAGTAATATCTCTGGGTACTGCACTCGACAGCTGTCAGAAAAAAAATTACAAAATATCTACTACAGGTCCTGTTCACTGTGCAGGCAGAGTTGCACACGTCTCAGCAAGCAAACAGTGCTGGATGCAACACAGCTTCCTGGGTCAGTCCCTCAGCATCTGATCTGTCCCATGTTGCTGACGCTCTTTCAATAGAGGTAACGAGCTAAAAAGTTTAAAGCTTGTATATGTAAGAATAAATTGCAATTGTTTTGCTGTTTTGAGTCTAGACGGATTGGCAGGCTTGAATTTTGAAGGTGATGTGGGCTTGGAGATTCTTTAGAACAAATTTCCAAGATTCCTTGTCATTTTTTTTCTGCATCTTAATATATTATAACTTGTTTATCTGCTTAGGGTTCCAGTGCTTGTATTTGTGCCCTTCTGTTAAATATAATTGTGTGAAATTCTCACACTTTGGCTATCTTCCCCACAAAACAAAATGTCTACACCATATGAATCTGAATAAAGCTGAAAGATGATCCCTAAAAACTTCCATCACGGAAACTAAGCATTTTCCCCTGTTGCACATGACATTACCTGAGGAAACACAGACACACTTATCTCTGGATTCTCCTTCCTATTGCCACTATCAAGAATGCTTTTGTTTCAATGAAAGAGACTACGTTTTAAAGATGAAAGGATATCAAACTTGTAACTTTCTAAATTCTGTCATCTGTGATACAAATCTGGTAACACAACCAGCATTTTTAGAGCAGCTCTTTTCTTCATATTACCATTACACATGTAAAATGTATGATTTACAGCTGACGCTGTTGTAATCCTGTTGCCAGTGTTGATGCTATGGAGTAATCACACTTTGTGAGTCTGAGTGCAAGAAATCACAGACAGGGAGTATTTCTGAAATCTTGGCACCCACACATGGAGTAATACCTGTTATTGCATGTAGAAGAAAGGGATGAATGCATTGCTGCATCTTTTATCTAGAGAGTATTCACTAAGAAATATTATAGGCAGCAAAAAGGAGACTGAGAGTTACATAGTGCCAAAAGAGGAAGTTGGATTGGATATTATTTTTTTTTTTAAATTTTGTAGTTTGCTTGTTTGTTTGTTTTAATCCTCTCTTTCTGTCACATTCTTGCAGACACTGTGCACTGGTTTTGTTTCTAATAAGGAAAAGAAAAAATAAAAGGTGACTTGCTTCTTTGTAAAGGAGCAAGCAGTTATACAATCCAAAGAGAGAAAACTAATTTACCATAACTGCTGTCTCTCATCTCTGTGTATTGTGATCTGTGTGCCCCAGGCAATATGCTTCAATACATATTTGCAACTCACCTATATACATGCAAACTTAACGTACATCTGACGTGCATCATCTACTGCCATAAAACAGCTGTGCGTAAGTCCAATTCCCACTACAGCACTGGAAGGCAAAAAAATAGACTAAAAACAAAATAATAAATCAGAATAAGAGTGGGAGACAATTAAAGAGAGAGAAGGAAAAAAATAGCAAACATTCTGTGCTTAGTTCCTGTGGAGAAAAATAATCTCCTCAATCAGAATGTAAACTCTTTGCAGCAGTGCTATGCTTGTGTATCATCACTGAATGTGACCTGTTCATAAGACAGTAAAAATATTAACTCTTAATTTCTGTGATATAGCAGTGAATATGCAGTGTCAGCAGTGCAGAGTTTAGCTTCTGGAGAAAGAGCTGTCTTCATCAGGTCTCTGCATGTCTGAAAGACAATGGTAAACTCCTTATTGATTCTGGTTTTAGTCATCTACTTGAGAAAAAGTAACCAGAAGCATCTGGCTTCTATATCCTGCTAGCAGAGTTCCTTGTCCATATTCTGTTAAATAAAATAATTAATAATAATAATAATAATAATAATAATAATAATAATAATAATAATAATAATAAATTAGAGGTATCTTCCTGAGATAAATAGAGCTAAGAATACAGACTAAGTTTCATCAGGCTAACTCAGATATGCAAAAACTGCCTGGGTTCTCTGCCCAGGATAGAAGTTGGACCTGCCCTGGGAGAGAGAGTTCTCTAGAAAGCTGCTTCTTCTGCTTCTCCTTACAGCCATGTAGCAACCATATGTGACCACAACAGTGGGCGAAAGAATTCACAGGATGGCTGAGGCAGGGAGGTGTCTCTGCAGACTGCCTAGTCCAGTTCCGCCTCTCAGCTCTGGGTCAGCTAAGTAGGGTGCTAAGGACCATGTCCAGCTGGGTTTTGAGCAACTCAAACAGCTTTGAATTCCTCTGCTGACACACATCCCTACTGAAGAAGTTTTCCCTGAGTCTACAAACTGAGTAAACTTCTGACAGAAAATCAGATGTTGAAAACTTTGTGGGTTTTAGTCCCTACATGACTGTGAGCTTAAATTTTATATTAATACCTTTACCCTAAGGCTCAAAACAACTGCCATAAAATTAATTATAACAGTGGAATGTAGTTATTTTTTAATATATCTAAGTTTTATCACAGTATCAATTCTAATTCTGATCTCAGGCATTTAGATAAAACAGCAGCCTGTGAGATAAGCTTTGTGGTTTGTGACAAATGACAGCTACTGTGAGCCTATAATGAGGAGTCTGACACTGAGCTGCGGTTGTCTATATTTGTTATGTATAAGAAGTGATTCTCCATCTCATTAAAACCAATGGGAGCCTTTAGAGCGACATCCAGCACTGGGTTCAGATCAGAGGCTTCAGAAAATTGACATTTAATTAAGCTAGAAATGTCAAACTATCAAAACTTGGATGAAACTGGGTTAAGGAGGTGAGAGAGACTACCAGTCCAGTTTCTGTATAGGGCTGGCTATGCAGCTATAAACTTTGATTAAAACTAAAAATTATATATGTATTAGTTTCAGAGTTAATGGTGGAAAGTGTGGCATACGGTCGGGCACAGGAACTGCTTAATGAAGATGCAACAGACTGCAAATGTGAGAGTCTGTGCTTGGTTTTAAGAATATTCATGTTTCTGTTTTGACTTCAATAATTAGACCGACATTATGGTACTTTGAAACTGAAACTTTGAGGCACATGTAAGAGGTAAAATGTTGGAAATAGCTCTAAGGGGCAAAGTGATGCAATGTGATATACCACATAAAAGCTGTGATAGAGGGATTTTGTCTTTTTGTACTTGAAATAATTACCTCATCAGTTTAGCCTTGGCTTTTCACAGTTCTCCTTTTTATAATATGGCATATGTTGAAAAAAGGTGCATGATACCCTACAAATGACCAGAAAGATAATGGGATAGGTCAGGTTTTAACAGTTAAAAAAGGTAAAAGACTTGCTTTAAACCATGAATTACACCCTGTGTCAAATTAAAGATATGCTGTTTTCCATGCATAAAACGTATTTTTAAAATTATTTTTCAGCCAAGCAAATAGATAGCCAGTGTCTTGTAAGAGTTGTTGGTTGATTTTTTTTTTTTTTTCTAACTTAATAACAAAACCAATCTAAACCTATTTTTTGTGGTTCTAGTGCATGGTTGTTTACCTACTGAAGGTGGTCAAAAGATTGGGTGCATTATTTTAATGCCTGATGATTTAAAGCAAGAGCAGATAGTCAGAGAAATTTCTGTCTGCAGTGCTATCAATTTTGTGACCAGAGAATAGGTGCTCAGCCCTTAAAACACTTGAGCGAGACAAATGGCACTGGGAGCTGGCACTGAGGTCCTTACATCCTGCTGAGAAATCTGTTTTTTTTCTGCTGTACTACATGCATCACACTTAGACTCTCTATATTCTGGAGACTAAATCAAACTCAATGAGTTTTAGCTAAGTACATGTCTTTTGTCTTCTGTCATTGCACTTGTAAGATATTGGGAAAAAAAAAAAAAGCTTAATAAGGTGCATAATAAGTTCACCAGAGTGAACTATAACCCAGACATTCCCTACAAGAACAGGGAGGGAGAAAGGGTTGGGATGTCAAATCTCTCAGTGGTAGAGGGAAGGAGTAATGCAGAAAACCTACAGCACTGCCCTATCTGTGTCTTTGCTCTCAAGAACTGATTAGTCATGGCAAGAGTCTACAACACCTTGTCTCCAGTACAGTATGAACCTTTGAAGGACTTGGGTTCCTAGAAAGACAGGCTTACTGGGAGCCAGCAAAGATACAGGTTCTCAGTTCTGAGACCCCAAGGGACCCCCAGACAGGGGAACAGCCGGGCACCAGGCTCTGCCCATAGTGCTACTGGCTGAACAGCAGCTCCTGTGGGAGCTGTCATACCTAGAGATCACCTTCATCAATGGAAAAGTTGTCTGTTTGTTTTCCACTTGGTAATTTTGCTGAATAAACTTTGTGGTCTGTATTTAGGCTAGGCTTTGATACACTCTCCTAACTCATATTCATCTTGCAACTTTATCTCACTTTTAGAAGCATGACTTCTAAGAGAACATGATTTACAGCAGCCATTCTGTTTCTCCTGAGAAGAACAAACTACTCTAGTAGATAGAGACACTTGGGTTGAATGTATCTGCCAATCCAATACAAAACAGATAATTTTCTTCACTTAAAATGTGCAGGTTTTATTTCCCTGGCAAGCTGTGTCAGAGAAGAACGACTTGTCTTATGACTCCCTAAAACCTTCTGTCATGCTTAAATATTGCTAGAGGAACTCTGTCCTGGAAATAACCTGAATCCACGCAAAGAACAACTGAAGTAGAAATATACGCCTCCTATCTACACAGACCTAATTTTCCCTTGAAAATTAAATGCTAACTCATTGTTTAGAACAATTAATATAATCCAAAGGATTATGCTCCCACTCAAACGTGTCCTATAGATGCAAATTTAGAAATTAATAGAGAAATTACTTATACATTCTTTATACAAATACAAGGAAATATAAAGGTAGTTAAGGAAAACAGAACTGGAAGAGACCTTAGTAATACCTCTGCTCTGAGATGAAGCACATTTAGATTCCCCTTCACAGACAGTGACAGAGCTAAGCCATAAAGTCTGCTACTCACCAGAATCACAGACTTTTCTGGACAACTTGTATCGCTGGTTAACTTTCTTTGTATTTAAAATATTTTCCCTAATATATAAACTAAATGTCTCCTACTTTAATTGCATTTCATCCTGCCTTCTGAGGACCTGGCCAACAGTTGTCTACCAGCATGGAGAATTACTGTGACATTTCCCCCTCAGCCCCTCCGTCCTAATCACATAAGGTAGTTCTTGCTTTCATTTTAAATAAGATCTATGATCAATTTTATTGCCTTCCCATTGATTTTTTTTTTTTTAATAAGCAGTAAACCACACTGCTTAAACACTGCTTAATACCGGCCACAGTTCAATGCTTGAGCCCACACCATTACTGGCAGAGAATAGCTACAGTTTATGAATTAGATATTCCCTTAGTGTTTTATGCATTCTAGAAGGACACTTTTTCTGCTTTATCATTTCATTACTGATGCCTATCCAGGTCATATACTACTGTTATAGCTCTAGATGCAGTATTTCTGCTTATTTCTTAATTATACATCTTGCAAAAATGCTTTCCCATAGGCATGGCATTTTCACCTTACCTTTTATCCACTGAATACTGCTGATTGCAGGGTAACTCTTCAGTTTCTTAAACTCAGCTTGAATTATAAATTGGATATCACCTCACAGTGAACCCAGGAATTCAATCTGTATATTTTATCATCCCACCAGTTAACTGTTTAAAATATCAGCTAGATTTTTGCACAGGACCCCATTTGAAATACCCTAAAAAATCTCAGACCACCACTCAATGAATGGCTTTTGCAATCAGCACCAACTTTATGATGATTTCATGTAGATTGTTTTTCCCTAGGTCTCTGAAAACACTAAAATCAACTTAGGTAGATTCTGAAGTTCCAACTTCTATGCTCTGGGGCAGTCATCCCACCAAAGGAAGATGTTAGTCGTGTTGATGTGATTTACCCTGACAACTTCACGCTGACTGCTTCACTATGGTTTATACCAATAGCTAAATCATTTCTTTCATGACATTTCTGATCTAATGTCCTCACTTAGAACAAGCTCTGCGTTTCCCTTCTGCGGTGCCCTGAGGGCTCACTGTGCCTTCTCAAATTGCCAGGTCCTGAAGAAGTGTTTTGGTCAATGCTAGGGTGAGGAAGGGCCTGTCATTGTGAGCACACATCCTCCCAAAGCACCTGTTTATGGTCACTGTATTGGCACAGAAACCAAAAAGGGATATCAAACATTTTGATTGTGTTCCCTTTGGTGGCACAAAAGGTAACCACTTGTTCCAGTCCCGAAGCAAATAAAGTTACGCAGATTGACTTCAGTTGAAACCGAACAGGTAACCATGGCAACAGGAACACAAGCATGCATTATTGCATTGACAAACACTACCTAGCCAGGCTCCCTGGCATTCTTTGTCCCGACACTAGGTTTAGTACAAAAGTTTCTCCCCTGTGAAATCGTAGTTTTAAATCTACATAGAGGCAGTCCTGCACTGGTTTATTAGTATGGCACTGTAAAGGCTGCTCTGAAATCTGTTTTCAGACATCTGCATTCTGCTCCTGTTTTATCTTTCATCTGTCTAAAATTTGCCAGCCTCTGCTTTTGCTTTTGTTGCTTTTCAAATGAAACTTCCCAGCTAAGGCTTCTATCTCACTCATCTTGCTGGCTCATTCTTGTAAAGTTTCCCTCTCTCCCTTGGTGACAAGAAGTGTTTCTGCATTTAAAAGGAGATATGACTTCTATCACTTTAGAAAACAAAACAAAACAAAACAAAAAACAAACAAGTAAACAAACCCAACACCAAACCAGAACCAAACAACAAAAAACACAAACAAACAAACAATGACAACAATCAAAACCCCACAAACCTCTCAAATTCCTGAAAATAAATTCCTTAGCTGCAGACTCACATTTTTCTTCTGTTCTTAATTGTGCTGCAGATTGCTTGAGGCAGACAAGAAGGAAGGCAATAGAAATTCCTCAGCCAAGGGATTCTTTAGTGATTGTCCCTGGAGAAAATTCTGACTGTGCTTTGCAATCAACCAGTCTAAAGAAATAAATGAATACAATAGCAATCATTTGTAGTAGGAATAGTTTGTCCTTCCTACATCTTCATACAGTGATAAAAATGGTCCTTCAAATTTCCTTTAAAAACAGAAGAGCAAATAACTAGAGTCAGACCAAGGCAGGTAATCATCCCCACTGGATCATGCACCCCACTAAAATTTGCTCTGATTTTTCATTAAACATAGGTCTCTGAAACTTACTGAAGGAAGACGTCTTAACATCAAATATACCCTCAGAAAATAATATGCAGTTATTTCATGATTTTTAAGGTCCCGTTTTGAAATTAGCTATTCTGAAAACACTTGTAGTCATAGCAAAGCCATTGAAAAGCTCCATTAATTCTAGCACAATGAGGAGAATGAGCAAAAAGGACTCCTTATCACCGTCAGCGCTCTATAATCACTGTTCTTATGATACTAAGCATTCTGTATGCTTGAATATACATCAAAACCTCCTATGATTTCAGATCCCACTTGTGGGCAAGATTCAGCAGCAGCAAGTCTAGATATGTTCAATGGTGATTTTTCTGTGTACATAGATCATGATAGGATCAAGGCCAATATCATATATATCTGTCTCCTTTAACACAAACAGTCAGTTTTTTTCAATTTATCTAAGTAGAGAAAACCAAGATTCATCAGCAGTAGGTGTTAAACCCCACATAAGTGCAATAAAGCACTGGTAGAGTCTGTCAGTAATAAGGAGGAGTGCCTTTATAGGAGTTTTTATCTCAAACCTTTGCAGCATCATCCCAAATCTGAATCACCAGTCCTATAGCACCCTCACAATAAAGAAGCATGTATAAAACTCGTGGATTTTATACTTCTTATGACCTTTTTTTTTTTTTTTTTTTTTTTTTTTTGTACAGAATGAGATTATTATCATTAGCTAGAAGAAGTCTGGTTAGTTTTAAAATAGGCATTTTCATAGACATCCCTTAAATGTCTACAAAATACAAATGCATGAAAGGAATTCTCCGTCTATTACTTATGAGAGAACACATGAATAGATTTGCTGTGTAGACTCCCATTCCACAGCAATTGAATTTGCTTTTTCTTGCTAATAAGGAAAAATTTAAAAAAACATATGGATTATTTCACCATCTGTGTGGCAGCTGCAGCAGTGAGGAACTCTATATAAAAATGTATTTTCCTGCAATGTATCTTTTTCAAGGAAATTTTATTAAAGTCTCAAAGTGTTTTCTTAAAGTCTCAAAGTGTTTCACTTTAATTAGAATTGCAGTGATCAATCAAAGAATTTAAACTCAGATTATTAAAATTTACAAATCAAAAGTACATGCATTAAGGTAATTTACCATCTTTGACTATAGCACCAAAATGACATTATGCTACAGATGTTGAATATAAACACTCCTGAATGTCAAAAGGTTGAGCTTTATATGCCTTTTGAACCAAGATAACTTAGGTATTATGATTCTTTAGCACTAGACAAGTTCTAAAACTTAAGTATGTCTGGCTAATAAGGATAAATATGGATATATACATCTATGTGTAGGGGCATAATTTAACAATTTACATTAATACATGATTTGTTAAAACAGATCTTCCAAAGAGATTCAAATGTGAAGCACTTTTGCATGTAAACTTTGCTGAACTGCCTCAGAACAGCTTCTGTAAATAATGATTTACATATTCTCTAGTATAAATTCTGAAGCAATTTTTCAGCTGTAATGCTTGAATTTTATTTTGAATGAAATCAATTACTTCCAAATAAAATCTATCAGACTAGTAAATCTTTGAATAGCAGACAATTGGCCTAGGAAAATTTTACAGCACTACTGCTTCGTGTCTGGGAGATGTGAGCATGTTTCTTATTTGCTGAAAAGTCCAGATGGAAAGAATGGATATCCTAATGACACAAGGATGCAATAAATTGTCTACTCTGTGGTTCTTTTACTGTGAGCATCACAAGTGCCAGCCATAACATATTTCCAGCAGAAAGTTTTCAACTCCCTGCTGAGAAGATGCTATTCTTCTTCTGACTAGAATGTCATAGTGGCAGATGTGACCACAGGAACTCCAGGAGATTCATAATAATCTGGAGCAAGAGTTGGAGGTTGGGGAAGAGACCCAAAGGCATCAAAAATGGCCATATAACCCTAACTTTAACAGTCCAAATGTTTGTCAAGATGTCAATAGATGATTACCTATTTTTACTTGTGTTCCTACCACTTAAGAAAAGTAAGAAAGTGAAATGTGTCAATGACACTGCTGCATACAGGATTATGCATGTAATGAAGTGTGCAGGTATGATCATCCTTTCTTGACCATTATGGTACACACGAGGAATATCTGTGTGATTGTTCTCTTAGCAGTTAAAGATTCCTTTTCTGAGCACAAAACAAGCAGTTAAAAAGTTGAGAAAAAAAAGGAAGAAAAATTTATCAAGCTTAAAACTTTATTTTCTGCTCAGTAATGTCAGAAATAACAACAAATATCTTGCTAATTATTACCTCCACTCTTTTATTTGATTAGTCAATGAAAATGAGTCTCTCCTGTATGTTTTAAAATATTATTTTATCCCACTTCATGTACTAATAAATTTTTTTAATACTTTATGTTTTCTCATTTCCAAATTTGAAAAAGCAAAAAAGAACAGTTCATGCCTATCAAAAAGAACAGTCTCACATCCTACTTGATTCCATCAGATAATTAAAATAAGACTTGCTCATCACTAACTCTTTCTTATTGGCCACAAGAGAAGCATACAGCCTGTGCTCTAGTAGTCTGAGTGGGAATGTGTTCAGCAAAAGGATCTCAGTGTCTCATCAACAGCAATGAAATTTGCAATAGCAATTCAACAGACGTTATTAGAAAGATTTGCTTCAATGATTTGCCAGCAACCACAGCAAAGGCTCTAAAGGGGAAAAGAATGCAAGACAAAAGAATTGTTGAAGATTTTAAATGAGTCATGATTACAATTTAAATGAACAACATTTTGTTTTAATGTCACTTTTGTATAATTTTAGAGTGCCAGCTTGATTCTTATTTTCTTGCTAGACAGGTGATGAAACCTGAATATACAAGTCAAAGACTAAGTTCTAAATAGATGTATTGAAGTTTAGTTGAATCGGTCAAGTTGTTCCTTTGAAGAAAAACGGTTTCACCTGGAGATGCTGAAGATGACCGGAGTCTTTAAATTAATATCAGGTGCAAAATTTTAGACAGCCACACAGGAAAGCTTTGAGCTATAATACTGAAGGAGAAATGTGTCAAAAACTGATATTTATGCTTGAGTTTTCTTCTTTGGCCTAATGCTTTCACTCAGTAACAGCTCAGGCCATTCTAAAGTTATGCCCCATCTTTACCATTCCCTATCACAATGTAACATACAAGGAGAGATGAGAGAGGAGAGAGGAGAGAGGAGAGAGGAGAGAGGAGAGAGGAGAAAGGAGAGAAGAGAGAGGAGAACCACCTCTCTAGGAAGACTATTCCAGTGTTTAACCACCCTCTCGGTAAAGAAATATCTCCTGGCACAGCTTTGAACAATTCCCATGTGTCCTATCCCTGGATGCCAGGTAGCAGAGCTCAGCATCTCCTTCTCCACTTCCCCTCCTCAGGAAGCTGTAGAGAGCCATGAAGTCACCCCTCAGCCTCCTCTTCTCCAAACTAGACAAGACCAAAGTCTTCAGTCACTTCTTATAGGACATTCTTTCCAGCCTTGTCACCAGCTTAGCTGCCTTCTTCTGGATGCATTCAAGGACCTGAACATCCTTCTTAAATTGAGGGGCCCAGACCTGCACACTGTACTCGAGGTAAGATTACACCAACATGGTGTATTTAACTCCTGCATCCAGATTATTGATAAACTACATTATACCTGAGTTTTGTGCATGAATCAGTGCAGAAAAAAATAAAATGAGCATGCTATTTATTAAATGATCCCTGAATTGTTGCAAATATGACCTTCATGATAAATTTGTGACTTCATCATTTGTTTTACACTGTCCACTATCAATGGAAGTGCAG
Organism: Streptopelia decaocto; assembly: GCF_964273445.1. Taxonomy (NCBI): domain Eukaryota; kingdom Metazoa; phylum Chordata; class Aves; order Columbiformes; family Columbidae; genus Streptopelia; species Streptopelia decaocto. The sequence continues at coordinate 55,169,703 of NC_138656.1, read as the reverse complement.
CTTGTGTCACCTCAATCTTCCATCAATTTGTTGATTTCTCTGTTAAAACAGATATTTAATCACATGCAATAAAATTTAATTAAAAGACTATTAACACACTAAAAAGTTATGCACTTGAACTTCATGCTTACATTTTCTACATTTATCTATGCAATCATAACTTACCCACTTTATGCAATGTTCCACAGTCTTGCTTGCTTTTTACAGGCACCCAGGCTCATTCTGTGTACTTTGGATACCATTTCGTTGTTTCTTTTTGTTCATCATGCAGTCTTACTACTATTTTTTTACTGCGTGCTACCTAAATACTGCTGTGAATGCAGAATTATTAATTTATTCATTTTTCTTTGAGGACAATCCATGCAGCATTTGTGCGCTTCAAAAATGAGTTTAACCTTTCTGAGATATGATTGTTGTATTATATGTTCCCATTTTCCAGAGGGGAGTCTATAGCAAAATTACACTAATATCACAAGTGCACATTAACTTAGAATGACCAATCTGAAATGCTGCAGGACTGGCTTTTCAGACAACTTAGCATTCTCTTTTATATGTTCTGGTTACAGATCTCACTAACTGTATCCCTAGGCTTCCAGATATTCTGCAAATTAGCAACATACTGGTGATCTGTCAAGACTACTATTCAATCCTGTCGTTTATATTACTTGTTCAATATCACCATTAGATTTGTGTGGCAGCAAAACATGGAAACTACTTTGTGGCACAGTATTTAGCTCTCAAGATTAAGACATAACTAATAACCCTCTACCCCATTGACAACCGCTCTTCCATTTTCTGCACCAGTAAAGGCAGAGATTTGCTAGCCAGCAATGTCTTTGCCTAAAACACTGGATAATTCTCTAAGAACTGGCTGCATGCTTCCTTGGGAAATGGCATTCTAGCTTCTCCTAAATCTTGACAGCTTGACTTTGCATGTGTTACTGTTAAAAATGTAGGAAATAGCACATAAAAATACATTAAACTTTAGCAGACAGAAACTACAACACAAAACAGCTTAGTCTTTCATAGCATTTATGGAAAAGTCTATGATCAGGCCTCAGTTAACGGAACAACTGCTGGCAAATATGAGACTGTCATTTCTATGAAACAGCACTTCTAGAAGATACAATAAACTTTTGCCTATAGTTTTTCATTTATTTACTGATGACATAGTAATATTAAGACTCAAAACCAGAGATCAATTGCAATGAGGGATTACATGATAGGATTTTCTGGTCTCCTCCAGCCTGTCCCTCTCCAATTTGTGACCTTTGTGCTCAGCCTGGCAGATGGAGAAGGAAACTGGAAAGTAGAATGGAGGAACAATAGCAGGAGATATGTAAATCTCCCAGTTCATATAGCCACATTCACATTCATAGGGCAGATAGAAGAAATAATTTCAAGGACTGTTCATACCCCTTGCAGTAAGCAAACTAAGCAAAGCTTAGTAAAATCCAAGCACATTTACCAAGTTGCCAGCAAACATTTAGCCCTCAGGGTGGCACAGTAAAATGGCTGCAATAATTTAAAATAAATGAAAACAATTTATTCCTTTTCTCCTGCCCCCAAAATCATTATTCTGAAGAACAGTGCTTTGCTCCCATTTTCCCATGAAATATCAGCTTAGAGTAGGCGCAAAAATAAAAACATATTGAAATGTCTGTAAGGAGACAAAATTACATGTAGAGTTAGGTATTTTTCTTTGTCAATCTTGTTAGAAAAAATAAAAGTCGAGGCATCGACAGAAAGCTCTTTGAGGGCTTTCATTCATTTTGATGATTTTTAAAGCCTGACAGAAATAAGAGTCAAAAAGTTGAGTTTAGGATTTATTAAACAAAATCCACTCAAACCAAAATAATTAAATGGATCAAATTGATCAGATTGATTTAAAAGCACACAACTTTTTCTCAGTTTAACTAAGACTGATGAAGATCTGGTCACATGCTGTGCCAAACTTAAGACAAAAAGTAAAATTTAGCATAAGGAAGGGAATTCATTAGAAAAGCCAGGCTTTCTGTGGTCCATCAGATGTCCTTCTGGTAATGAGGTGTTGCACTTTTTCTGTGTTCTGCTTTCTGAAACAACTTTTTTTTTTTTTTTTAAATCTACTCTTTCAAAATGAGCATTTCAGTGTAAAAAAAAATAAAAAAGAAAAAAAAAGTTCGGTTGCTTCTTTGCTTCTTTAAAAGCATTAAAGATCTGAATTTGAGATCAAACCTTTTATTTGGACTAGGATGAATACTTTTCAATGATAGTTTTCCCAACTGTTGTCAGGGAAGAAAAAAAAAAAAAAGTCAGTTACTCATTGTACAGCAGTGGTCAAAAGCACTTGAAAGCTGCATCTTAGCATGGACAGTAAAGGACAATCCGACATTTAGATGTCATCCCCCAGGCTGCCCACAATGTCCAGAAATACAAAAAGTTGATGAAGTCACATCTTCAGGTCACTGAAGGACAGCAACCCTCATTCTTATCTGAGTAGCAACACAGACAACATAATCAAGAACTCATTGAGCACTTATAAGGCAATGGATTCTCTGATGGTTGTGGAGTCTGTCCCAGAATGACAGAAGCGGAATGAAAGCAACCTTCTCCCTACTTGCTGTATTAATATCTCAGATTCAGAGTCTATATTTTAGTCATTTATACATATTTTATCGCTGTACCAAGGCATTTCTTCAGATCAGAATTTGCGTCTCCCATTCTCAAGTAACACAGCCAAAGCTGTGCCTCTTGAAAATGAGTAATGTAACACACAATCTCAGGATACCCCATGTTGGAAGGTAGGCTGGTCCTGGCCCCTGCTCAAAGCATGACTGATTTCAAAGTTGGAGTCACTTCAGTTTCCTCTGCTTCTGCTAAACGGTTGGCTCCAGCTGCCCAAGCACAAAAATTTCAGCATTGTTTCCAGTTTAAAAGCATGCTTTCAGGCCAATACAAACAACCAAAATGGTTGTTTCAAATTGGAGCAAATGTATATATAATTAATAGGTTCTCCAGACCTACAAGAAAGAGAAACAAAACCTCTTCCACCAGCATAGATGTAAGCCACATCTGGAATTTTGGTACACTTTGGAAACTGCTGAAAGGCTTATGAGCAACAATGTTTATAACAGCATAATGCTTATTTATTTATTAATACATTACAAATTAAATGTCATGCAGTAATATATTTTTTCTCTAAAAAAAAGAAGTACTGCATTGTTCATTGGGAGTAAACTATAGCATTTCTTCATGAATTAATTTTATATCTGTTCAGTCCCGTATTATGATTTTATATGTGGGAGTTAGGGTAGTTTTATTATTTTTTCCCATTAGCTTTATTTTTAAACATGTATCAGGAGCTATCCTACTCCAATTAGAGATATGGGTATCTTTATCACAGAGTAGTTATATTTACAACATACTGTAAAATATTTTCCCTTGAACAGTAGTTGTCTTTTGCATGCTGCAACATTACATTAATTCAGTCAAGAAAATTGCTTTATATTTAACAAATGCTAAGCATATATTCACATTATAAAATTAAGTAAAAATATGCAGATAAATGTAGTGAGCAGTTCTGTTTCAACACGCAGTGATTTCTAGAGTTGTATTTGGCAGGAGCATTAAAAAGGAACCATGTTGATCATAGATACCATGGAAATGTATATTATGAAGTAGGAGTGTACACAGCAGGCAGAGTTTTCAGTAGATGCCATCTCCTTCTATTTCCACAACCTCTCACTTTCTATTTTTTGTTGCTGTGGGGTTTTTTTCCAACCATGATCTTTCCATTTGCTTCATTAATAATTCCATCTCATCAAAATTTGTGTATTTGCTTTTCAAGTTACATTCTAGGTTCAGTGGCTCAGTCAGATCTGTAAGCAAGTGACAGTTTACCTGAAACAAGACATTAGTTCTCCCACATAATCTGGAAGCACCTGGCACCTTGACAGAGATACTCAATGGAAACTCCACTATTAGCAGGTCCAGAGGCAGCTTAACCCCTTCTCCACACAGCACATTCTCTAAGTCCTACTGGGTAGGAGCTCCATCATTTGATCTCAGGCTTCTGTGGTAAAACAGAACATTTCAGACCTAAACCTTCACATTCTTACAGTCCATTTGTTTCTCTAAACTACTAAAGTACTGCTATACATTCAAGCTTCAAATATTTCAGTGTTATTGCATGGTATGCCTATGTAATATTACTTCCTATGTCTCTTATGCCTTCCTTTAGCCATTAGGAAAGCATTTCATTTTGTCTCTTAGAAAGGTACTGTGATAAATGCTACTTGCAGTTAAAATAAAATATTTGATGCGTCAAAGTGTTGCAAACATATTTGAAAAGAGATTGGGCTTTTATTTGTCCTGTATACTAGTTTTTTGAATTATTGTCTTAGATTTTTTCTTTTATTCTGTATCTTTTTATTGTTCCAAGTTGTTATTACCTTCCTGGTCACAACAACATAGCTTCGTGTGATGCTTAGCAGTTAGCTAAGAAAAACAACTGAAAATCTATTAGCATAAGAGATATTGAATTTTGGGTCTGATCAGTTTCATCCAGAACCCACAGCCTGCTGACTAAGCATGCCTGCCCTCCTGAATGTTGTGACTTGTCAGGTTTGTTTCGTATGGAAGTGAAACCTATACACTAGTACATATCCCTCAGTAGATCTCAGTTCATTTGATTTTTCACTTGTAATATAGCTATCTGTGACAGTGTCTTGTTAATATTAACGTCTCTGTGCTTGCAACTGATATAAATGAACTATTAATGGAACAGTAAGTCATCAGATAACTTTTCAATTTAAAATTCCCACAAAAGTTAATGAGACAACAGGTGTTGTAAAATGCATGAAATAGGATTGAATCTATATCCGAATATTGCCAAAAGTTCTGGTCATCTCAGTTTCAAAAAGCTATAGTGGAAAGAGAAAAGCACAGAAAAGCTCAGTAAGAATAAGCAGAGGTCCCAAATTACTTTTCTCCAAGATGAGATTGAACAGGTTCTTTATCTAAGAAATGCAATAGTTGAGAGAGCATAATACAACAGCATATAAAATTACAATTCAGATGAAGAAGGAAAACAAGAAATTACTATTTACCTCACAGCGTTGAGGGAATCTGATGTTAATACAAGGTGAGAGATTTAAAGCAATCATTAGATGTGTTTTTAATGAAGTGCATAAACATACAGTAGAATTGATTTTTCCCAGGTTGTTTTGGATGTGAAAAGTAATAATGGGATGAGAAATGGATTTGACAAACTCAGGAAAGTCCAAGTCATTGAAGAAGTGTTTACTAACTTCCAGTAAATTTTCTGACAGGAGCAAGCCTAAAATTTATCTGAAAATCTTCAGCAGCTTTATGTAATGGTAAAATAAGATCACAAGGATCCACAGACAGACATTCTGGAAGCTGACAAGATTTGTTCAGGTACCTTGAATAGGTACAACAGGATCAAATAATTGTCCATAATTGCTAACCTAGAGATAAGTTGATTGAACGCAATCAGCAGACCTGTGAAAATTGTCCACAGCTGAAGGAGAGAAATATTTTGCATGCTTAGAGAAGATACATGAATGAGGTTGTGATGGAGACACTGATTTTCAAACAGAAGAGAGGTCTCTGGCACCTAGTTTCACATGAACACAAGATGAAGATACAAGAAGATACTGCCTAGACAACTTTTTATTTCCTTTTTACACTGCACATATTGAGTATCATGTCTCAGGTTTTGAGCACTGGAATTATTTTGCAGAAATGCAAAAATATAATCTCTGCAATCCAAGTCCTGAGTTTCAGGGACAGTTTCACATGTGAATGCAAGGTGCATTACAGCATCTTCTGAGCTTCAGGAGGAGTCTGGACTATCTGAGCAGACTGAAGCCCAGACTCTTCAAACCTGTCATTGCACCATCCAGCTATATTAGCAACACTGAGTATGATGTCCTTCATTTACAGATTTTTTTTATTATTATTTTTTTTTCTAAAAATAGACTGCAGTGAATATTCTTTAAAATAAGCTGGGCCAGTGCTCCAACTATTGAAGTGGATACTCCTAGTGCAAGTCGTCAGCCCCTTTTACTCTTTTGCTTTTTCTGATAGCTCTTTAATACTTTTGGCAAGATTGTTTCTACAAAAGCTCTAATGATTTGTAATTTGGTAACTCTCATTTAAAAGCTCATGCTTTCTTAAGGGTGGAGACGAAATGCTTTTGTTTTATCAGGGTCTAGGCCTACATAGACTAAACGGGTGTTAAAAATATTTTTGTGAAGTTTATGGTTATCCAGTTACATGGGTTTGAGAATAATATTTTGACTTATGTTTTAAATTAGTAGACTAGATAAAGGAGCTGTAAAAGGATTGAAGGACAGCTTCAAGGGTTACACAAAATATATTCTTCAGGTTCACCAGGTACAGTAAAATACTGCATTACAGATTATGTTCTGGGTTATTCCACATCTTCCAATTATGTGAGTGTTTTTACCATATCCCTTAGGTGAATCAACTTTCTTCAAAAAATAATGCATCATCTGAAGGACAACAGGATATACAGATCAAATTCTGCTATGGTGGTCTAATTGCTAGCTGGGGTTAAACCATGAAAACATGTACTTGGAGGCTAGAAGTAATTTAATTTATTTTTATTGATTAATTTTTAAACATCAGTGACAGCTCTTGCATTTTCAGACATCATATATAGACACATCTTGCCCTTATTACTAGCTATTTTTTTTATGGCTCCTTTGACTTGTAAGTGCTATACCTTTCAAGTATTAAGTCTTTTCATGACAGATTTTCTGTCTTCATTCTTGTTTTTAACTTCCACAAGTTTCACTGCTGCTAACAAGCCACATGAGGTAATTAAAAATAAATAAACCAATAAAAACTCCCACAAAGATAAAAGAAACAGTTAAGTAGCCATCATCAAGCACTGAAATAACAGTAACAACACACTGAAATACAACCAACTCTATGAGCAATTAAAAAAATTATTCAGGCATGAAGAGAATGTGTTTCTTTTGTTTACAAAGCCAATCTAATAAACCAGGATTAAGACATAAAGCCTGGGAAAGAGTGGGAGGAAGAACCACAGTGGTTGCTAAATAGAAATTAACTCCAGAACATGACAGTACAGCTGGACCATAACCCTACACTTCAGTAACTTTGCAGTACCAAACTGACTACCTGTGAAAAGCCATCTCACCCTGAAATAACAAAGTTTGGACTCTACTCTCAGTGATATCGTATCCTTGAACTGGGGATTCCATAGAATACACTAGTAATTTCATCTTGATAGCACGGCGTGATCAACACAGAAATAAGCATTATTCTATTTTTATATTTTTTTTAGAGGATAGTACGTTTTAGCTGCCCAGATACTGTTTTTTACAGAGTGACAAAGCTGACCACATGTAAAGAACTGATGCAACCCTTTCTCTGACATTTCAAAAGACAGTGGATAATGAGAACCAATGAAAATATACACTCAGAAGCATGTGGGTATGTCAGATCTTCCCATGGGGCAAAATTGGTTGCACTTCAAATATTTAGGGACAGAGCTTTAGGGAAGTCACTCGTCTTAGGCCCACAGCACTGACACTTGCAGTGAGAGACAGAACCAAAAATCATCTGCTGAGATTATCTGGCTAAAGCTGTCTGAACTTCAGCTGAGGGAATGCAGTGTTAATGTCACTTGCTCAAAGGAATTGAAATTCCATAAATATTTATAGGGCTTTTTAAAATATGATCTGCTAGCTGTAAAAGGTCTAAATAATTGTATTTTGCTATTCAGGAAATGCAGGTTGTGATACTTTCTCATCTCATGCCCCAGTATTTCTAAATTACTGTTCTTGAATAGCAGAAAAGAGAAAGAGACTAGAATGAAATCTTGCTTTAGTACTATCATCCAATTAATGTACATATTTTTTTATTACTAGACTTCCTTTTGTCAGCTTTGCAAATACGGACCTCTTTAATAGGAATGTATCTAATATAGTACAAGAGCAAAATCTGAAATATCCAGATGATCCAAATAAGTGAGGACTGTCAAACTTAGTTAACTTTTTAGATATGAGAAATTCCCATTCATCTGCAACGTCAGAGGTTTGATTCTTCACTCCTTTATTGTGTAGAAACTCATTATGCATACAAAGCTATTAATTTTCATTTCTCATTGCATAAAACAATAAACTGCAGAAACATAGGAACACAGTATGGTCTTTGAAGAAATCCTAATTTGTTCGGAAATCAAAAGGCACTGAAAAAAACCCTAACCCAAAACTGAGCTCAAGGTACCCATGCAAATTTCCGGTACTAATTACAGGAAAATTATATTTACTGAAGGTTTTGAAATAAAGTATCTTTTTCATTTTTTCCACAAGAAGAATGTTCCTTTTTCTCTTATTGAATGATAGCAAGATTTGAAACTCTAAAATTATGCAGAAAATGATAATTCCATTCCGCAAATGGAATTTCAGAATTTGGCTTTATTTCAGCATTGAAAAAAAATTAAATTCTCTGTCTATACCTGGAGAGTATTAGGATTAGTGAGTCTCAGAACCCCATGTCTACTTATCATCACATCTGGTTTTGTCAGCTATATTTGTGATCTCATAACAGTTGATACAGGAAAAGTTCAACAAAGCCTTTAAAAACTTTACAAACGCATGAAGGCTCCTGTTGATTATATGACATTAATTATGCCTAATCTTGAATTCTCTCCTGATTGAATCCAAATCCTTTTGAGACTTTTCACAGGATCAGTGAATAACCAGTTAGTCTGACATTACCTGATTTTCCTATTTAGTGTCAATTAATATTTGCATGACACTGGCTTTTTTCCAGAGCTCTAATGTTTTCATGATGTACAGATACACTTCAAAATCAATATTTATGGTAGAGAGAACTTCTTCAGTTCTGATAGCAGCAAGTTATCTGACAATGTACATTTAGAAACATTTAACTTTAATAATGGTTAGTCTATATAATCTGTAGTTACTGATGTCCTGGCATATAATTAATGCTTTAAAATATCAGTATATTATCTTTACTGCTAAGTATATATTCTGTTGCTTTCCAATAGAGAAAATTAATATGTGTTTTTAAAATATCTGTGTTTTACAGAACCTCAGTGCGAGGTTAAGAGGTGTTCCTGGTATATATAAGAACAAAAAATGTTTTCTTCTACATGGACATTTTTCCACTGATACCTCTTAACTGTCTATGGCTTTGTCATAATCACTGTTGATATTTTGTCTATTTTTATAATTTCTCAGGTCTGTAACTGAATTGGGAGTCTTTTATTAAAAAAAAAAGAGCATAAGAGTTGCTATGAACAACAGTAGCAAGCAGCAGTTTTTATCTGTATTAGTCTATGAAATGGAAACAAATAACTTGTAATATAATTGTTCTATTAAATAATTTCTCATTGAATGTGTGGTTGGACTAGGCTTTCGGACACCTAAGGCCTGCTGAAATGAAGCAAATCTTGACAGTGGTCTATACCCACTCTTTCTGATGTTGAGAGAAAAAAACCCATATCCTTGGAGAGAATTTGGACAAGGATGTTTCTGAACAGACTTTAAGAAATAAAGAAGCTATATTTGGCAGATTTGGTAGCCTTTCTGGTGTTCCCTTTCTGCTTCATTCCAGGAGCTCTGCAATGTGCCCAGGTTAGACAGAGTCCAGAGCAGAGAGCAGCCCCATATCTGCTCCCAGATCCAGGCTCTGTCTCAAGCCATATTCAAACCAACCTCAGGTAGTTTGTGAAAAGCTCATTAAACAGATAGTTTGAACTTAAACAGATAGCTTGAACCCCAAATCTGCTGGACTACTTTTTCCTCCTAAGCCTTCTGAGACTTGTTCTTCTTTTCATAACTTATGAAAAATAAATGACTTTCAAAGTGAGATGACTGATAACCACAGCAGGTCAGAAGGTCATCCGAGGCAATGTCCCACTTGTATTGGCCATATAAGCTAGCTGGCAGTACAGACAACTATTTCACAGCTAAAAGGCTGTTTTCCACTCCAGAATGAGAAATAAGGAGCCACATTCTTTGACTGGATGTTCTCTGAGTCAGATTCTTTCAGCTGAGTTCTTATCTTCCCCATCCTGGAATAATAAATAATAAATATTAGTCAGCACTCACTGCTTAGCAAAGATACTATTTTTAATTTGAAAAGAGGCTTTTTTTTTCAACTTTCTAACTTTATTGCTGTCCTGTGCAGATGAAAGTTGCTATATGAATGCCAATTTCATTCATTTATTCAATCATTTATCCAGCTCCAGCTTTTGATAAGTATGAGACTCATTTCAGGGACACAAGAGAAGCTGACTGATTCCATTTCAGATTTAATGGTTACTAAGAACTTAATGCAAAATTCTGCAGGAGTAAACCCTTCGATAAAAAGGAAACACACCACTGCCATTTCCAATTATGTTTTAACACTCAGCAATGATTTTTTTATTGTGATATGTTAAACAAAATCTGATTTTCATAAAAATTCTTTTATGGATATACAAAAATATGTTTGTTTTTACATCTGTAGTGGGATTTAGTTACAAAGAGGCTTTTATTTCCATATCTTGTAATAAACAGCCATATAGCAATGATTGTTTTTTTTCATTCAAAAAGCTATTACTTTGTTTCACTGAGGTATCAATTTGTCAGTTTTCTTTTTCAGTTTCAGCATTTTGACATAAAGCATCACAGGAATGTGCCTAATACCACTTGGAAATTTTCTTGGAAATGTTTCTATCTGGTCAAATCCTCTTACTAGAGAACTCTTTTATTTCTATTTTTACTCTGGTTTTCAAAAATTTACTTTACAAAGCCTGTAAATAAGACAAAAGCATTCTAATATATGGATAATTAAAGGACAGAAAGACAACCTAATCCTGCACTACTGTAATGCTGCAGAAATGTAACCGACATGGCGCTTTTTTGGAGTTAGTGAAGTCTTACTGGAGACTAAGAAAATACCTCATCCACATTTAAGCAGAAGCACAGCACTGTTTCAGAACTTCTTTTCATGAGAATAGCCACCAGCTGAAACCTGCATTTCAGTTTCCAAGGAGGAAAACAGGAAAGAAACATCTCCAGATCAAATGGAACTCAACCAAGAGTGTCATTTTCTTAAAGCACTTGTGACTTAATAGGTTGTGAGGTTTCTATACTGAGCACTGGGTGAACAATAGCTTGGAGATATGCAGGGGTATTATAGAGTGCCTCCATCTCAGTTTTTAAGACTCCTGTTTTTATTTTTTCTGTAGTGCAAGTCTACAATTCTTTTGTTAAATGGGATCTTGAGCTACAGCACCCTGTGAAGCTGTCAGTTTCATCCAAGAGATCAGAAGAGGTTTGAGCATGTGATTCCTACAGGAGCTGCAACAAATACTATACAGAGTAAATAAAACTCCTTGAAATAAAAATATTGTTTCAGTTACACAGTGAAACAATGCAAATAGTTGTGTAAATGCCATTGTAGTTTACCAGCTGTCTTCTCAGTGCCTAATGTACATTGCACAAGACTAGCTTCTTCAGGTACTCTGTCTGAATACCCTGCAGGCCCCCTCCAAAGGAAACCAGAAGCCTCTGGTGGTCACAAATAGCCACATGAGCCAGCAACATAAAGGGTAAGCTTCTCAGAGGTACAAAATGGCTTTCAGACTCTACAAAGTCTCATTTCCTTGGAAAGGAAGAGATCGTTATTCCTGCCTTGCTCATGGAGAATGGAGAGTTCAGAAACTCTGGCAATGGGCAGGCATAGGTACCTTGGTGGCAACGAGTCCTCCCCTACAGGCCGCAAGAGCTTTTAGCACAAGTGGAGGAGAAACCTTTGCAAGTGAAATGCTTGCAGAGGTCTTGCAAAGAACATCAGACAGGAATGGAAAAGGAGTAAACAACTCCAACAGGATTACAGAAAAGCAGATTAGTTGCAGATGTGCAGTCTGGATGATGATGTCTGTGGCATCCTCCATGGTCCGACTCACAGCTGACTAATTGCCTCTAGAGTGCTTGATCAATGGGTGGTCACTTATGAGGTCATTTATATCACTTCATAAATACTTAATCACAATAATTCATGAAAGCAATGCACATACCAAGAAGTCCTTATTTGGGCACTGGTGATCTTCTGGCTCTTCTTTCTATTGACTTTGCCTGCTAAGGATTATTAGCCAGCCTTCTTTAAGGGATATGATGTTCCTCATATCTGTCTCTCTCAAGTTATTCTTGTCTTTACATATTGAAAAAGTGATTTCCAGTGCTAAATATTATAGTAATTTTTTTCACAGAAACATCTCCACAGTCATTAGCATTGCTAGGAATCTTCTCCAAGACAGAATTTGAGAACTTTAAAAAACTAGTTGGTGTTAAATTTGTGACAGAGAAAACTTTTTTTTTTTTAAAAAAAAAAGGCAAAAAAACCAAAAATTAAAACCAAACCCAAACTATTCCTTTTCAGATATTTCTATTAACATCATCTAGAACTACATATATATTCACCTGTAAGCCTAAAGTATGCAGTAAACAAAGAAACTGTAACTTCAGATCTCAGAACAGCAGATGTGATTTCTAAGTAAGCAAACCTCAGTTCCAGATATCTTCTTGGCTCATTCATACTGAGTAGATACAGTACTTCAGTGAGTCTATTGAAGCCAATGGAAGTCTTCACTGATCTACCGGCTTGAGACCCTGACTAAAAGCAACAGCAGGGGAGACATGTGGAAACATGTGGAAAAGAAATGGTGTTTTATGAGCTCTTTGATTATGTCCTCTGTGCCTGCATGCACACCACTATTCATCCTGAGTGCTGTGATCTTCTCTTTCTCCCAGTCCTACATAAAAACTTTTGGATGAGCATAACAATTTCCCAGTCTGCAGATTCATTGTGAATGTGTAAAAAGATTTTGTTAGAATCCCGTTAGACCCATCCATGAGCTTACCAGTCACTTGTGTTTCCACTATAATCTCTTAAAAATAAACCATGACATTCAAGATGAAGGCATTTGATCTTATGTCTCAGCTCCCTCACTGAGGACTGATCCTCTCTACTTCAAACAGAAGTTTTATGACTAATATTCTTTTTACTATGATTCTCCTGACTGATTCCTTCCCCACAAGTTTTGCACTGATAGTCAGTACCACAAGCAGAAAAGACTAGAGGATCAGCCCTTTTTTTCACTTGTATCTTTGTGCAAAAGCAAGTAACAGGAGTTCAGGTCAGGGAGACCAGCCTCTGTGTCCTCCCTACCATGAATGACACCAATTTGTTGTGAGAAATTGACACTTCTGGGACAGGCCTAGTGAGTAGCTCAAAAGCTTCACAAAGTGTTTTAGTGCACTCTGCTCTCACCTGTAACGCTCGGCAGCTCATGTGGAGCTTGAACTCACAGCATGAGCCCAGGGATACCAGGACATTGCTCAAGACAGTCCTCACTGTCCATATCTCTGTGGTGTGGCCAGAGGAAGTGCTTGTAAATGACACATCCTTCACTCTGACACTGTGTTCACATGTATCAGGTAAGAGCCCTGTGTCAGCTCATCTTGCTTCTTTCCGTTTGTGGTGCCAAGCAGTGCAGGTGCCTGTAAGCTATTATACCCCCTTCCTCTCACACATACCCCTTCATTTAGAGCAACAGACTATCACAGTCTTTCTGTGTCTTTCTGTGTAATTCAGTGTCTCCATGAAACCATGTGGGCTGCTATATGGGGAAGGAACAAGGACTCTAGAATTATAAAAAATGCATAGAACAAATCCCAGGCTGCACTACTCAACTTTATAAATGACCCAAATGGCTAGTTTTACTTCATCACATTTTCCAAGATTTTCTGTTCTTTTCAGCTTACGTATTTATAGATACAAATCTCTTTAAAAATATTTTCTCCTTATCTACCTATTCAAAAGTAAATGTATACATGGAAAGTTTCTTCATTCCCAAACGTCTCTACACGCATGCCCATTAACAGGAGTTTCTCATTCATTCTTATTACCTTGTCATCTACAACACACAGTGACCAGAAAAACATGGAGCTTGCTGTCTTCATACCAATAGGGGAACAGTTTAAATTCTCTTTTTCACTATCGGTATAGCACCTGAAATCCCTGAGAAGGCAATACAAAATACAAAATCCTGGTGATAACAAGTAATATGAGCAATAGACATATTTTGTGCAAATTAATCTACAATCAATTAGAAATAATTGTGAGGAATGATTGACCCACGAGAACACTGTAATCATGGAAAGTTTTTATTCTTTATTCTGGTTTCAATACAGCTCTGCATATACCAAGTCTGTATGCAATCATTACTAGCTAGGAAATCAGCTTCCATGGAAATGAGCCTAACCTGTGATGGCTTAGACACAAGATTAAGATGCTTAAAAAACACAAACCAAGCTTGAAAGATTAATAAAAAATCCGCATGGAGATTGCCTCCATCCACTTGCATAAGCACAAAGGGATGTTCTGCTATGTCCAAAAGGTATACAGTCCGCAGAGGAAATATTTTAGGTTCAGGGTTCACAGCTAGCATAAGTATGAGAATTAATGCTATTAAGAAAGGCTTTCTTTCTTGGCTTTGGTCAGACTGCAAGATTTTCTTTTTACCATAATCTTTTCTTTCATTTAAGTCTCTATTGATTTCAATTAAGTTCTCACTAGGTTTGCACCTCCAGCTGAGTTTCTTTTTTTCCCCTTAACCAATCTGGTTTTCAGACTTTTTTTTGAGGTTTCAAATTCAATGAAAACCCAAGAGAGCAATAGCAAAAAATTGGCTATGTGCTAGGAAATGAACTACCTATCACCCGTCACTGTGAAATTCCTTTCAAGTCTCTTTCTTCATAGATAGGCAACAGTGGATGTACAAAGCTTGTTAATGAAATGCTTTACATTCAAAATTGTTTTGAAAGGTTAATTAAAAAAAGGTGTCCTACAGGAAGGTGACAGAGGGAAAATACCAGCTGATGGCTAAGGAACTGCTCTTCATATATGTGGTTAACTTTTGTCACAGGCTCTGAATGAGATCCTAAACAAAACAACTGCTTGGTCCTTCTGTCTGTAAGTATATGATAAAGCCTATCCTATGGTTTAGTACAAATAAATTTATCAGTACAACACTGATGAATACCAGGAAAGGCTTGAAAATAGACAGTTGGTTGTGGTCATATTATTATATGTAGCTGCCTTACTTCTAAATAACCATCAATACTAATAATTATGACAATGTACAAAATCTTTGCTTACATAATTTATATCTACTTTCAAAAAATGAGAAGTTTTTTATTTTTGGGAGTTTGTTTTACTGTAAAATTACATAACACAAAGAACATCAGAAATCTTGAGAATAGTGATGTTCAACTTAGTCAGATAATTATGAAAATCCCATCTCAATACCTGCTACTACAGCATCTGAATATTTAACTCTAATAACTCTTATGCCAAATGTTAAATCTAAATAATATCTTCAATTGGGAGAAATCTTCTAGAGGGGACACCTGGGAAGAGGCCTATTAAAAGGTAACAAAAGATCAAAACGAAGGCTGTTTGAACAAGCAAGAGGAATGGTCAGGGAATATTACTTATTCAATTAGCTAATTTCAGTACAGCTTGAAGTCAGGAGGAGCTCAAGTGTTTTATGCAAAACCACACAGAATGGTCAATGTGTAAGACAATTAGAGCTGCATACAACTGGACATTTTCCTAACATACTCCCTGTCGAGGGTTAAGATTGCGGGGTGACAATAAAACCCTGGCAGATGTATTGTTAACCTCCTCTCCCCCCGACTTCCCCCTTTTTGCCCCTCCCTCTCCCCCCTTCCCACTAAGGACAGGCGATCGGGAGGGAAAGAAGAACAGAGAGAAGAGAGTTGGAAAAATTAAAGATGTTTTACTAATGCTACTAATAAGAATAGAGAAAATAATACAAAATATACAAAACCAATCTTGAAAGTCTCAGCAACTGCAGAGCCGGCACCCAAAGTCCTGGATTAGACTCTGCAGCCAACCGGAGCTGGATTCAGTCTCTCACTAGGCCTCAGTTCTCAGGGATGACCAGCAAGATCCTCTCCTAAGGTCGGCCATAAGCAGAAGGGAAAAAGGGACGAGATCCTTGTGATCTCCCACTTTTATATGAAGTATTCACGTGAATGGAATGTTCTACAGAGTTGGTCAGTTTCATAGTCACTTGTTTCTCGTCTCCCTTCTCGCGAGATGTCCATCCATGCTTATCAATAAGTTTGCATTCCATTGCTAGGTTTACCAAAACATGTATCTGGTTCTCCAGGAAAATGCAGTTAATATGAAGGCTTTAGCTGACAGGCAAAACTCACTGAAAGAGAAACTTGTTTTTAACAAAACCAGGACACTCCCTCTTATACAGTCTAGGCTATCTACATGTGCTATTCATGACTACTTTTGACAATTATAAGTGTTAAAATGAGTACTCTCTGCACATTAAAAAAAAAAAGTGGTTTGGTTTGTTTTTTTGTTTTTAATGCACCTACCTTTCCACTATATAAATATTAGTTTCTCTACTGTTTTTCAAATCTATAACTTCTTCAAATATAAACCACAAAACTTATTATGGCAACTTAGATCACTGCAATATTGCTTGTGAAAATGAGCCTGCAAGTGAACTGAATTTCCAAAGAAAAATAATTAAAATTTAATGAAGAAACTTTAAAAATCCCCAAACAATTTCTTTTTTTTTATTCTCTCCAATTCATACTCTCCAAAGGACAAAGTTTTTGCCATTATGAACAACTTATAATTTGTATGTGTGTTCTGCTAGCTGTTGCCCAGAGTGATCATTAGCATTTTCGTTCTTCTAACTACAGTCTGAAAGGTTTGCACAGTTTCTTTCTGGCAAAAGACTTCATTGTACAGCACCTCAACTAAGGGACTTCGAAAGGCTGCAAAGAATTAAAAAAAAAAAAAAAAAAGGCATTGAACCTCAGAGTTACTTTTTTCTCATCAGTATTTTACTTTTTGCCTGTGTACAAATCCCAATATTCCCAAGTACCAGAGCAGGAAAAGTGCACAAGAAATATTCCCTGAAATTTTCTGAGTTCTGTGACACCTGTACAGTCTATGGCCAACAACCTACTAGTATTTCAGGAATTTCACTATTTCAATTATTCTACTTGTGAGCAACTGACTGACTTATCACATTTACCCCTTGCATATGTTCAATGCAAAACTACATAGAAGTAATTTCATAACTTCATGAAATATTAATGAAAGCAAAAACAGGAAAACAAGTCACTGATTTATAGTCAAAACCTGCTACAGTTTGCAGAAGTGTAACTGCTCCTTTTGAATCCTGAACACCAGATGAATGCTTGATTACCCGTATCTGAGCTCTAAATCTCACTTTGCTGAAAACTACTAGTGTCAAAGTTTCTTAATATGAAAAGGAAAAGAGAATTAAAAAAAAAAATGTGAATCTATGGCCTTGTCAAGTGAAAAAACTCTAGTTATTTTGTAGCTCTGAAATGCTGTACAACTTAAAATAACTGCTAAATACTCACTGGAAATTCATAGACGGCAGTTTTAAGTAAAACAGGTCTGGCAGGGCTGCCATTTTCTTGAAGCTGGGAGAATGTAGAAAAATAATATTGCCTTAATTAAACACTGTAATTTTTCATGGAACTCATTGTGTATTTTGTTTCCACTTGATGATTTATTGTTTTGAAACTTCTGAAATTTATCCTCTTTGAAAATACTAGGCATGTTGTCACCCTGTCTTTTTAACCAGGACTTCGAAGAGTGTTTAAAGTCTGTCTTCCATTCTTTGATTGAAGAAATAAGGTTGTTGATAGCAAATTATAATGAAGAGTTTCTAGTCCAGTGTTTTAGTGAACATTAACAGAATGCTGTGGAACAGTATTCATGGAATCACAGAATGGTTTGAGTCAGAAGAGACCTTTAAAAATCACCTAGTTCTGACCCCCCTGCCATGGGCAGGGACATCTTTCACCAGATCAGATTGCTCAAAGCCTCATCCAACATGACCTTGAACACTTCCAGGGATGGAGCATTCACAGCTTCTCTGAGAAACCTGTTGTTGTGTCTCACGACCATCATCGAAAAAATTTCTCCCTTATACCTACTCTGAATCCGCCCTCTTTTAGTTTAAAGCCACTACTCCTTGCCCTGCTGCTACAAGCCCTGGTAAAAAGTCTCTCTCCATCTTTCTTATAAGCCCCCTTTAAGTAATGAAAGGCCTCAATAAGGTCTTCCTGAAGTCTTCTCTTCTCCAAGCTAAGTAACCCGAACTCTTTCAGCTCCCAGCCCTCAAATCTCAACTCTCAGCTCCCCAACCTTCAACTCTTTTCACCTCCCTTGAAACTGCTGGCCACATTTCTTTTTTTAAACAAATTGTCTTTCTGGGCTGCAAGTGCACATTGCCAGCTCATGTTCAATATCCATCAATATCCCCAAGTCCTTCTCCACAGGGCTGCTCTCAATCCATTCACCACTCAGTATCACAGAATCACCCAGGTGCAGGACCTTGCACTTGGCATTGTTGAACTTCAAGAGATTCACATGGGCCCACTTCTGAAGCTTGTCAGGATCGCTCTGGATGCCACGTCTTCCCTGAGTGTATCAACTGCACCACTCAACTTGGTGTCATCTACAAGCTTGCTGAGAGTGCATTCAATACCACTGCCTATGTCATTAGTAAAGACACTGGATTGTACCAGTTCCAGCATGGATTCCTGAGGGACACCACTTGTTGCTGATCTCCATTTGGACATTGAGCCATTGACTGCAACTCTTTGGATGCTGCCATCCACCCAATTCCTAATCTATCTAATAGTCCATCCATCAAGTCTCTGTCTCTGCAATTTAGCAACAAGGATGTTATGGGGGACTGTATCAAAGTCCCGGAAGTCCACTTTGTATCCACTTACCGGAAGTCAAGGTAGATGACATCAGTTACTCTTCCCTTATTCACCAACCCAGCCAAACCACCATAGGAGGGCACTAGATTAGCAAAGCATGATTTGCCCTTAATGAAGTCATGTTGGCTATCTTTAATTACCTCTCTGTCATTCATATGACTTCACACAGCCTCCAGGAGGGTCTGTTCCATGATCTTACAGGCACACAAATGACTGGTTGGTAGTTCCCAGGTTTATAAAATTCTCCCTCGGTCAACAAGTTCATTATAATATTATAACTCTACAGGCTCTCCAGTCTTCCAAAATCTTCCCAGACAGACACAATCATAACTTGTAAGAAGATCACCATATACAGATCATGCCATGGAAAAGGCAACAGAAACCTATGGCTTTTTCCTTTGTTAAGTGTCCTTTACAGATCCTGGAAACTGACACTTTTTGACACAGACCACAACCTCCTAGAGCCTTTCACAAAAGAACAAACCATCATTTAATATGGCCCACCTTTTTTTTTTTTTTCATTTAATGTCTTAAACTGTAAATTTCAAAGCTCTAAGGGCTCTCTTGTGTGTCCATGTAAGAAAAAAAAAAAAAAAAAAAAAAGTTCTTTAAAGCTGGGGGCTAAGGGGAAAAAAAAAGCAGATTCATTTCTGTTGTGAATCACCAGTAACACTAATAGCTTAGTATCTTCAAAAGAAAATTACGTCTTAAATGCTTATATATATGTGTAACACATAAGAATTTTGACTTGATATTTTTTCCAATCATAATTTACTCTGAAATGTAATTATTATATGAAGCTAATGTATCAAAATACTTTTGCTAAGACACACTTGGTGTGGAGTGCCTTTGCATATAAATTCTAAGTCATACAAATAAACTACCTAAATACATCAAAATAGGCTGCAATTATTCCTTTATGTATTTATTTTATTTGTGTTGTAGCTTCAAATAGTTGATTATAAACACTTCACTTCTTCATTTTTATTTTTATTATCTGCCTTTCTTAATATGATTGTGATCCCTCCCTCATTAAGGTCAACATCTTTCATCTGCAACAGTCAGTTTTATTCTCTGCAGGCATTCCTCCTCTTAGGACAGCCTGACCTTCAGTGACTGAGAACCAAGAGAGAAATTAACTCATATGCTGCAAGACCCTTTATTAAGATTCTAGTAATAAAATAGGAAAACCTGGTAAGCAGAACTTAGTCTTTCAGTAAATTCAGATAAAACCTACAGGGACTCTGAATGGCTGCAACAGGAACCAGATTCGGTAACAGGAAATTGTGCAAAAGCACCATGACCAAGAATTAGGATCTCCACTTCCTCAGAGTCTCTCACCTGCCATCAAGGTACCCAACAGCTCACTGCATGTGCCTAAGTCTCACAGTGAGATGGAAAGAGTCTATCAGATTTTTTTTATCGTATTTACTCCTTCAGGCATTTACTTTATCATAATAGTTTCACTGAACAGAAAACCTACAGTTCAAGACCAAGTTGTATGAGAAGGCAGAAAGTCAAACAGCAAACAAGAAAAAACAAGGCGATGTAATTAACAATGCCTAAGAAAACCTGTTTTCTTTCTTCATCTGTTTGTTGTTTAGTGCAAGTTGAAGAAGAGATGTTTTCAAGTGAAAAAGAATGGGATAAAGATTCTCTGAAGAACTGTGTTATATTTGACAAATCCAAGAAACACCATTGACCTTCCTTCACCCACTGTTAGGTAGTTACACAACCAGTGCTCACTTCTGCCAGCACGAGAAGTGCTAGCTCATATACCACTCCCTGAAGCAAAAGGACGGCAGGTCTAATGAGCTTTTCTGGAAAGTATTTGTTTGCTACCTGTTGCAGACTTGTTGAAATCTAAACAAAGCAGTTCAAGAAGTTGGAAAGAAGGCAGGAGCTTAAATGGTAGAAACATTAGGTTGAGGTGCACACACTTCTGCAGTTCTCTCAGCCGAGGGACACACTGTTCAGGGAAATAACCAAAGGAAAATTTTATGTTTGTTGAAATGGCCAAAGGACGTAAAAGGCTCCTAAGAGCCCTGAATCTACTGCAGGCAGGCAGATATTTCAAGGGTAGCCATGGTACTTTTTCTGATCTGTAACCTGAATGGGAAGTTGCCACGAAAGTTGCATGCTGTAATTGTTTTCATGCAAGCCATTTGTATTTCAGTTTTTATATCTCATATATGTCTGCAACCAAAACCTACTCAAAGTAGGTGATTCTAAAGAACACAAGGATCCACTTCAGAAGTTCTGCTGTCTGCTAACACCCCAGTGCTACTGTGTTCTGTAAATTCAAATTCCAATAAAAGCATTTGTACTGAAACATTCAAGAGCTTAACATGGATATTTTTTGCATGATTGTAAATGTCAGTGAAATTAAAATGAAACTGTTCCATAATATAAACTCCAGTACTGCTGGCTGATGTGGGTTCTTCACTAGTTCAGCTTTTGGCCAGGAAGCTCTCCTCTGTAACTGTCACAACTTCTTCAAGGTGTTCTGGTTCAGAAGAAGGGAATGTGGGCCCAGAATGGCTCTTTCTGGTCATCTGCATCAAATCACAAAGCTCAGGAGTACAAATAATCACAATTCAATGGCAAGATACTTCCAGCTATGGCAAAATAAGATAATTTTATTTGAAAGAATCATTTTGCACCACTTGCAGGAGAGTACCAAATAGACTTAGCGTAAGAAGTGTTCTAAGGTAACACTATCCAATTATATACATGGGGGGAAAAGCACAGCAACAAACCTCAAAGCAAGTATTTTGTTTTGGAGTTGATCCACTGTATTTTAATAAGAGCCTCTACAATTACATAATGACCCTTCACAGTTAGCAGCAAATGTTGTTGGCTTAATTATACAAACTTTAGCTCACCTCTCCAGAACTACCCACATCTCTTGAGATAAAAACCTGCAGCGTGAAAAAGCCTGCATGACAATTACAAATGGGTAAGCAAAGTGCAGCAGAGCTCACAGTATTTGCCCTGCAAAGAACTTATTTTACTAGAGCAGTTCTTAAGTTGCACATGTCAAATGTGGTTTTAATGATCACATGATCCCACACAAAACTGCAGGTTGCCAGGCACAGTCCAAGACAACCACAGATTTAGATAGGGTGGACTGTGGTGACAAAAGGGGCTAGACTGGTCTCCATCCTCCCATAGCTGCAGTTTCCCTAACACCACATCAGGACCTGATGCAGCTGCTTTCCATCTTCTCCGTCTCAGATGTTGAGTCTGGCTGACGGAGCCATCAAGAGAAAGCAGACACATCACAGAAGCAGCAGTAGTGCATATGTACCTCACCCAATGCAACCATCCAACCATGCAACCATCAAAGGATGGCGGAGAGGAAGAGCTTGCTTCTCCCTTGTCTACATCATCTGTCCCAAGCCTATATTTCCCCCAGTGTGAGGTTTTTCTTCCCATTCCCTGATAGAGTCTGTGTTGCGGACAGGAGTAGAGTAGTGCCAGGCTCCACACCAACTGATGGCTCATGACTGCGTCTATTGTTGTGTTGAGCCAGAGCTAATAAGAGCTTCAGAGGACCACATATGTTAGCTCTGGCTTGGTGTTGTGGGAGTCATCACTGTGCAGCCATCCTCAGAAGTGTCTTGAGCATCTTTTGTTGTCTCCAGAGGAGGGGGCTCTGTGTGGAAGGGTTACTCTGCACTGGACCTCAAAAAGATTTAAGTCAATCCCATGAAATTTAAAAATCCAACTAATTCTAAGGTGGGGGGGTCTCACACCCTGGCATTTGTTTCCCAGAGGTCTAGCAACAGAGCAAGTGGCTAGTTTCTACACTGTTTTCTGTGTTTTCTCCTGCAAACCCCTCTTATCTGTTTACTCAGCTAGCAGAGAAGCGTGTTACCACTTTTTCCTCCTGAGAAAAGATGCTGGCAGCTAAGAAGTGCATGCTGTGAAAGCATCTTTAGGTAATTTGCTTTCAATCCTTTCAATCACCAATTCACTCCTTAAATCTTCTTCCAAATGTAGTTATTCAAAACACATCTACTATCCAGTGGCATTTGCCTGCTACCTTTCATCATTGTGATTACTTTATAATCACAAAAACAAGTCCTGTTGATCATTTTGCCACTAGCCCAAACTAGTCTTTCATTTAGAGTCACAAAGTCTAAAGAAATCAATTCTCTCCTACGTATTTTCAATTTTCTTTCCCTTACCTCTCTGCTAAGATCTGGAAAACCACTAATCACTGCATCAACTTCTGAGTTTTTAACAGACGTTTCATTGGCCCATAGCCCCCATCACTCAGCCTTAGGAACTGCTTAGTCCAATTGCTTTCCATCTTGTTAAAAACAATAGTTTTCAATCTTTTAAATGAAAAAGGCAATACCATGCATCTAATCACACCTCACAGCTCACACATCAGGTTTGCTCTGAGTGACCTGGGCTTGACTATGCAGCAAAATTA
This sequence comes from Streptopelia decaocto, assembly GCF_964273445.1. NCBI lineage: Eukaryota > Metazoa > Chordata > Aves > Columbiformes > Columbidae > Streptopelia > Streptopelia decaocto. Next base: position 55,146,360 of record NC_138656.1, on the reverse strand, counting down.
TTAAATCTTTAAATTCTGGAAGAACTCTCAGTAGCCATTTTAGCTACTAGAAGGATCTAGTGTTTTAGGAGAAAAGTCTTCTACCAAATAATAAATTTTCTCTTCTGTTTAATTCTGTAGTTCAGCATTGATTATGCCAAGTTTGTTTATAATAAAGCACAGAAATGGAACATTATTAGGGTCATTTGCACAGAATATGATGCTCTTCATTTACAATGCTCTTCTTAAGTCTGGGGTCTTTTTTTTTTTTTTTTTTTTTTCCCCAACGGTAAATTTTAGATAATTCTAGAAACATCTAGATATGATATTTAACTGAAAGTGTTTTTCAGCCCCTGATGGATCAAGTGCAGGCCTCAGTCACATCCCAGCAATATATAAAGGTCAGATCTGGCCCATGTTGTTCTCTCTTGCCCTTCCACTTGTCATAATTACTTTAAGTGTTTACCAATTAAAATTTTTCAGAGTGTTTTCTTGTGAGGAAATAATGCATCCTACAATACAAAGTCCTAATTCTACTATAACAGAGTATGAATTAGTAAGGTTTCCTCCTAGAACAGAGAGCAAGGAATTTGCTCTAGTGTTCAAAGTTACAGAGGTTATAAGCATGCTCTTGAATTGCCTTGGCAATAATTTAAAAGGCATAGCTCAAGCTATATTACAGTTTTGCAGTTCTCAAGTTCAATTTCTTATCAATAAAAAATCAGAAACAATTGAAGAAAAGAGTCTTGTTCATCCATTTAGGAAGCTATGTATTATTTATTATTTATCATTTATTTTTTACCAAAGTGACCGTATGTTCCCGAATTATTTTCGCTTGTTCTGAACACATATTTTCTATCTATCCTCTCCTTGCAAGTGTTATTCACACAAAAATTCAGCAAGCCTGGAATACAGATATGAAAAGTCATTCAAAGTGACAGACATCATAATATCTATCTATCTATCTGTCTATCTATCTATGCCAGTAATGTCCTCATAGCTCTGTCTATGCAATAGAGAAATAAAGCTAATGCACCTGTGGCTTTTCTAAACAATTTACTTGTTCTTTAAAATTAAAGTGTCTCCATGGAAACTTTGAGGCATCCAAGAAAGGAGAAGGACGATATTCTGCAGAAAACATGGAGTGCATTTTAACTATGTTGCACATGAGGACAAAAGACTCAGACCTGATAAGAGTACGGATATGTATCCTGAGCTTGTAATGGCCCAATATCTATTGGAGAAAAATTATTCTCTAAAAGGTCACCATTATTTCTGGCTCCAACAAGCTGGCAGGCAGCAGCAGGAACATCAGGGCATCACCATCCCACCAAGGAACAGCTCACAGCAGCCGAGCTGAGAGCTCAGACTACTGGGCAAGTCCACTCATTCGAGGTAGGTCCCAGCTCAAGCTGGAAAGTCAGGTCAGTGGGTGAAGGTCAAAGAGGTACAGGCATGGGCACAGGCATACCTGCCACATAACTCGGGCAAACATGAAACACAGGAGGCTCAATTTAAAAGCCACTCCTAAGCAAAGGCAGGGCAGGCATCTGCTGAGCTTCTTGACACTTGGTTATTACAGCTGGCCCTGAGCCCAGCCATCCAAACCCTGTAGAGGACAGGGGGTGCCCTCAGGGCCCTGACAGTAACCTCTAATGAAGGCTAGGACAGCATATCTGCAGCTACTTAAACGTTACGAGGGTCAGGGGAAAGATTGCAATGTTTTGTACCTTTGAAAGGAATGTGTCACACTGTTTGCCCACCAGGGATGGGCAGTGCTGATGGCTCCCAAATAGAAGAGTGCCATCTGCTTTGGGGAGGCCACACTAGAGCCTCCATTGTTGTTTTTTGCAAGGCAAAAAATGTCATTCAGTCTGTAGGTTTATGTTTTATTGTACATGTGGGAAAGACAACTAAAATTATAAATAATAGTCAGTGCTTCTGAATGAAACACAATGTCTTTAATAAAATTATTCTAATAAAAACTGTATTTCTTCCTATGATGTCTACCAGACTGTGAATTATTCTTCTATGTGGAAAAGACTGAGCCTCAGTCTGTAACCACCCTGAAGGATAGTTTTTTGTTCATGACATCTTCCAAGAGTCCACTGCATCCCCTTTGGAGCCCACAAGCCCAAGAGTTTCTTTATCCACAGGAACCAGTATACTGGAGGGAGGTTGTTTCCCTTAGGTACAGCAGGGAACTTCAAATGCATAGAGCTCTCACTGTTCTCAGTTCCCAATGAATATGCAAGGTGTAAATCACTTCCTATTTGAGAAACAGACTGTACAATTTTTCTACAGCAGAAGAACTGGGGTTGGATAAAATGACCTTTAATACATCTAGAATTAATTTATTATGTGTGTCAGTTGAGAATGAGTATTATTCCAGTGGAATGTACTTGTATTGATGCAAAATAGCCCACCACCAAACCAGATTATCTGCTTTGTTTCCTATGAATACAGATTTTTCTCCTTGTACCTTTACCTTTTTCTTAACAATTAGGGCTCTACAGGTCAGCCATTTAGAGGCAGGATGGAACCAGATGTTTTAACTTCCTTTTGAGGATAATGCATCATTAGTAAGATTAGTAGTCCTTTTCACTAAGTTGCTTTCTGTCTATGCCTGGAATTTAGAGTTTCTTTTGTACAAGTGGACAATTAGCCCACGTGCCAGGTATAGGAAAAGAACAAAAATTCTCAGGGGGAAGAAAAAAAAAAAAGAAGAAAGAAAAACAAAAAGCAGCTGTTATAAAAGTGAACAGTTTGTTCTTGTTATTGTGCTGTCTTCTTTTTAGGTACTAGAATTCAGAACAGAACAGGTGCCTTTCAGTGGTACTGCCATTGCATACAGACACGGGTTTTTTTGCCTGTTGCTTATGAGAAAGGGACTAGAGTTTTTTTTCTGCCCCTAATTCCTTGCTCTGTCTTGAGGTGTGACACATAATAACTCACATTCTCTTCCTCCACAAGAGAAAATAATAGAAATTTTGGAAGCACTTGAAAGTCTTCAGGTGAAAGATGGCATATAATCCTGAGGTAATTTCAAGGCACTTTCAAGACAGTGTCTGCATATATGTAAAATATTGGCAGTCAAACAGAAATAGCATATACTTTCATACATAATAGCACAACATCTCTGCCACATCTAATTTTGTATTGGTTGGTGAAATTTCATGTTTGTGTGATCCTTTACATATGTGGTGCAGGGTCTGCTTTTGTGCTTTCCCATCATGATCTGATCTTTTTGACGACTTTGCTCCCTCTAAAGTAAGAAGAACTGGTTTTGGAAGGTTTTGCCCAAGGCAAAATAAAAAGCTTATAATTTTGTTTCTCTCACAGGCTTTTTTTTTGTTGCTGTTCATTATCATCAATATGATCTATTTCCCACAGCTTCAAACAGTCTTCAGAAACTTTTATAGTCTGCATTTGACCTAGTATTATGTTCTTCTCTTCTCTGTCTTTCTCAGGGGCCTCACACAATTCCCATACAGCCTAGTGGGACTTTGAACTGCATTTCAGAACTGGAAGAACAAAACAATGAAATATTTGCCTTTCAGATACAAAAAGCTAATTTAGACCTAAGTATTTTTATATTCACAGTTAAATAAAAACCTTGGGATAAACTACAGTTTTAATTTAAACACAATCTGGAAACATTCCAGTATAAGACATTGTCCATAGCCTGCAAAAGCAGATGGATGCACAGCATGAGGCAAAGACATTGCCCCCATGCTGGTGAAGAAGGAGCTGATCGGCACTAGTCCAGAACTGCAGAGGCACTTGGGGAGTGGGGCACAGCCAGAGGGTCAGCGGGTGACTTTTGCCAGTATAAAGAAAAAGGGGGGCTCATATAGGAGAAATACGTCACCAGCTGAGGATGGGGTCCAGAAACTGACAATGAAGCAGACAAGCTCTGAAAGGAATACATGAGGAACAGGTATATCTTTTGACAGAAAGGTCAGCCGTTCAGAAAGCACTGTGATATTTTGGTGTCCATAACACAACCCAAGATTCCAGTAAGGGCAAGCCATACTAGGCAGTACTAAAACTTAAGTGTGTGTGTGGCATCTCTAAGTTATGGGTCTAATTTCTGCTAATAGCAGCCTCTGATCATCTCAGCCTGCTCCCTCCACTCCAGTATGTCTCCTGTTTGTCCCTTCATATTCTCTGAGAGCCTCCCTGTCTCCTTAGCCCTGTTATGTCTCTGCTTTTGTGTAGGTTATGTGAGGATACTGATTAGCAGAGGCAATTTGTACCCATGAAAACACAATTGTGGGCTGTCTGCTGTGATTCCAGCCACAGAAGGTTCTAGAGGCAGCGCAGAAGTAGCAGCTGCCCAGGGCAGGCAAAGAAAAGTGGTTGTGCGCAGGGAGCTTGGGCAGCAGTTCTCAGTGCGCAAAAGTTTCTAGGCCTGACCTCCTTGATAACTCATGGACAGACAGATTTTCCATCCTCTCCATTACTTGTCACTTCCCTCCTCCTTCATTCACTCTTCCTGCAGATAGGAAAAGACAAAAAACCCTACATTTATGTGGCCAGAGCAGCAGAATAATTGGACGTGTGCTCAATAGGTTGGACTGCCTTGGAAGCAGGAGCCAGAAGTACCTGCAGTTTGAAAATGGAAGCACAGAGGCACAGACAATTAAAAAAATACAGCTGGGAAAATGAACTTGCCAGAGTGGGAAACTGTCAGGTGAAGAAAATGTTTTCTCTCTTCATGTGAATAAGAGAAAAAAAAAACCCTTTCTGAACTAGGAGTATTAGGCAAGCACAGGGTGGTAGGGGAAGAAAATAAACAGCAAAACCAACTATGGCACAAACATCTTATTTCTGCAAGAAAGGGAAAGCATATTGAGAATACTGAAATCATAGGACCAGCCAGCTAAACTTCTCATATTCATATGTCTACCTTCTTGTATACCACAGAACAGTATTTGTTGAAGTTACTTTTTTTTTTTTTAATTACTGTAATTGAGAATATCAGGACAATAATTTCCTACTGAATAAAACAAAAGGAGGCATTAGGATAAAATGTCCCTTGACAATGTCCATGTGCTATTAGCAACAGATTCACTGAAAAAAAAAAAAAAAAAAAAAAAAAAAAAAGTATAAATTATTCAAGCTGAAAAATACCGTGCAACACTAAAGGTTGTTATGCAAAGCTACCATGGCACAGAAAAACATGAAAAACATGAAAAAATAAGCCCATGAACACTGTATAGCTACATTACACATTCACTTTGTGCTGCTTGTAAAGGTACATTTCTGTTAGCTGGCACACGGTCTGTGGTCCAACAGCCCTGAAAATATTCTGAAGCAACCTCAGGGTTTCCACTCTTCATTCTAAGATGAACATTTCCTACTACAGGATTACAAATGTCTCTGTATTCCACCTGCTTTTCTTTCTGTGATATGGGTATCACTTCTTCTTTAGGCAGATTATAAGTGGGCTGTGCTGCCCTGAACAATAGCTTTGATGGTAAATGTTCAGAAACGGGGTTGAACAATGAAAGACTTGGGTTATTATTCAGGACACCTATGTCTTCCTTTTGTTAGCGGCTGATTGGGAAGGACAGTGACAGAAATAGAAATGCATTTAACTTTGTGTGTGCTGAGAAAGATGAGCTTTAGGTAAGCAAATAACCAGTCCAGCTTGCTATCCATTAGAAAGGGTTAAAAATAAGCCTGTACAGCAAGCACAGGAAGGTGTTGTTTGATCATTACTAATCATTTATCTCAGTCTGAAGAATGTATGGTGTGAGCTTTCAGTATGAGAAAGTATCTCAGCTAGTACCTTTTCTGTTTTATCTCTTTGCTAATTTATTGTTTTTACCTGGAGTATGTATTAGAGTGTATAAAGACAAGCAGAAACACTGTGACTTTCAAAATTGCTCTGGTATCAGTGCCAGACATTCTGATGTAAAATGGCACTCATCCTCTCTCTCTTCCCTCTAAAATGTTATTAGTTCCTGGTTTTGACAGTCCATCAGATCTTCAGCCTTAATTGCTGGCTTTTATTCTGCTGTGTCTTCGCTGATTATGATTAAGATCTGAATAGACATGTCCCTTCTTAAAATAATTATTTCAGAATTAAGACAATACATATTTTAATTTGGAATCATGGGGAAACCATCAACTGTCAAAATTATCATTTTCTGTAAAAGACTGAGGACTGATCCCCAGAAAAGAAAGCACTGAACCCCATCTGGGCTGTGGGATACTTTGAGAGCAAATGTAAGTCATTTATTCCCCAGCTCTGTGTTCCTAGTCTCAAAAAAAAAATGCTGTTCTAGTAGCTTATATCAATTTTGGCCAAAATCACACCCTGCAGCAGCAAAAGCTCTGCCACCAAAGGTCTCATCAGAATGGTACATTCTTTTAAGTAGGTTCCCTATCAAACAAATGAACCTTTTCTGGTGGAACTCAAAAATTACCAGAAAATTCTCTGACTTAATTCAGTCAACATATTTGGGCTCTTGGGAAATTCTCCTTTCCTGACCTCTCCCTCCGCTGCTATACAACATGAAATCTTTTCAGTTCTGCTGTGCATTTTGAAGTTTTCAGTGTAGGAATTAGAGCAAAACACCTTTTCAGTTTGAAAAGAAGACACAATTCATTGCCAACATGGCTGGCACCACTGAGTTTTCACCCATTTATTTTGGCTTTACTTCTGTCACCTCAGCCATCCTTACACAAATGGACTTTGCTTTTTTGATACTTCCTGTGATGAAGGATAAATCAGTGGTCTCTGTTTCCACCTCTTCCCTCATATTTATATTATCTTTCCCCAGCCCTCTCAAAAAGCTTCATAAATATTAAAATTATCTTTGCTGTTAGCCAGTCTTTAAATCTCTCCTCTGGTTTGATCTTACAAACTATGAACCATTTAAGCTTTTCTCTTTGCTTTCTAAACACTTTAGGAACCAATTTTCTCTCTGCCCAGCTGCCAAAGCTCTTTATTTTTCTCTGAAAACAGGTGAATGAGATCTGTGTAACTTATAATTTAGAGTAAATTAAGTCCTAGAGCATGACTAAGCTGTGTGCAAGGAAACATGATGAATTGGATTTGGAGTTCCTGCCACATAGATTTGCTGTTCAAATGGTCCATTCCTCACTCCCATTTCTGGTGTCACCTGTTGGTGCCAGGAGGACAGAAAACTTGAAGGAAACCAAATTTCCAAGGGGCACAAGCAGCCTTGTTCACTCCTCCTTAAAACAGCTGATTTCAGTTTTAGCTACACTCTGAAGCACTTGAACCTGGTTCTGTTTATTTTCTCTTGTTTCATGGTGCAAATAAATAAGTACAGATTAATAAATAAATAAATACAGATTAAAAGCAGAGATTACTTCAATGTATGGGCAAACTATTTGAACAAACAAGTATTTGAAAAATTAGTTTCGAACACAGAACTAGTAAGATAATAGAGCTGTCCTTATCCCAGTGTCCACTAGTAGAAACAGGGTATATTTGGACCAAGAACTAAACTTGTATCAATTTCCCTAGTTACAGACATCAGTTGGTTTCTAGGTAAGTGAATGTTGTTACTCAATGTCAAGCTAAATCGAGCTGAAAGCACATAGTTACCATACAAATAACTTCTTCTCCATCATGTCTTACCCAGTCTCAGCAACTGAAGTGAGAAAAATATTTGCAAATCACAGCAGGTCAACAGGATGAGTATGGCTCATTTGAGCTGTGCCAATGCACTTGCAGAACTTGCTGAGACTTGTTCAAACACACAAGGTCAAATAATTTAAGAAGGCAAATAAACATGCAAATCAATATGGGAAAGAATGAAAATTCCTCCTTCTGCTTCATCCAAATAACTGTACCACAATGAGCGTATGTACTTGTCATACAAATAAATGTAACAGTTCATATTTGTTGTATGCAGGCTTTGAATCTCTGTGACCCACTTCTTTTCTGACAGTGTCTCTTAGGGCATAAACATATTATGCAACCTGAGTTCATCTTTACTCTTTTTGTGGTATCTCAGGTTTGGCTGATGTGTAGGACAAAGCTGGCAGTAACCTCAACAACAATATTGGCAGATTTTAACTTAAACACCTGAAATCATGTATTTAGTGTGTCTTGGTAATTGACTGGTCCTAGACAAGTAACTTCTAAAAAGCCATTGTGCCAGATAAAGTCAATCAAACCCTCACGGGACAGAAATGGATGCAAGATGAAGAAAAGATTTCTCTAAGTCCATTGAAAAGCCACCTTTGATCCATGACAGCACTGTTTGATACTTTTCATAGAGACAGAATCTAGGGATTTCCAAACCCACTGAGACATTGTAAAATAGAAAAATAAACATCATACAGGTATATAGTCACATGTCTTTAGAGAGCTAGCCTAGTAACAGGTTAGGGTTACTTTTTAACGCTTTTTGTGTGTGTGTGTGTGTTTTTTTCATATTTGAGCAGTGGCTTCAATCTTCTTCCAACAAAAAAAATATTTTTTACTCTTATCTCTGGATATTGACCATAATATATTTTGAAACTTTTCAACTAATGCTCAGGGAAATATTCTGACAAACAGGAAAGAATGCACTGTACAGTTTTCAGGCTTACAAGAGCCAAAATTCTAAACCTCTGTTTATGATGTATCTGTCTGGTGTTGCTGAATAAATATCACAAATGCAAAAGCAAAAGAAGATACCTAAAGTTATAACCAGCAATGAGTAAAATCACTCTTTTTCCCTGAAGAACGGAAAAACCGTAGTAGCTGCAATATGAGGGATTGTAGAGTGATCCCTTTTGGTCCTCATTTACTGAAGCAATGAGGAAAACTTTGAGAGTGGGCAGAGGGTAGCAATAACATCATGAACAGTCTCCTTCTCTGTCATGGTTATGCAGCCAGGTAAGAAAAGTCAAAAGGGCAGGTGAGTCAACCCTAAATACTTTCAGCACCTTGATAAAACTGTCTAAATCTAGTGAGATAACACTGAAATATCTTTTCAATATCTGTTGTAACATAAATAGTAGCAGAAGCACAAACGTTATTTTTATTTCAGAAGTATGAGATGTATTTGGTTGTACATTTTGGATTTTTCAGTCTGGGAAGAAAAAGACTTCAGTTAGGAAAAAGGACAATAATAGGGATGTATAAGGCACTGCATATAGAATGGCCATGTAAACTGAAAGGCTCAAAGATTTCCCACCATGAGGTTGATGTTAAAATACAAAGACTGAACACAAAGACCAACAGTTACTTGTGGAACATTCCTGCTTTCCTTCCTCCGCTCCAACCCACACACCCTCCTCCCTGTGACTTCATCGCACAATTTACATGTCTATTCATCTCCCCCTGTCCTCCATCTTGGCTCATTGGGACATGCTCATGATCAGTTGCAGCTGATGTCTGAAGCCCTGATCCTAGAAAGAATGAGCTCCTGTACCCTTTATTGGCGCTCCAGGATGGTAATACAAAAAAATTTAATTGGTGTCTGCAGGTGACAGAAAAAGTTGGAAGGTCCAAGGCTTCTTACTGAGCTTCAGACTCACTTAGTTTCTCAACTACAAGCAAAAATACTTTACATACATACATACATAAAGGAGGGAACATGTTTCTCCCAACAAAGCAGAGATCATTTGCTGTTTTTACTAACACATATCAAGATCTAGAGAAGTTAGAAACAACTGATTTACTCATTTGCTTCTCTACTACCTATTTTTCTGTTCTGATATTGCTTTTTGACAACCACTACTACAAAACATAGGACCTTCATTCCACAGTTTTGAAGTCTGGGATACAATACCTAAGTATAATGAGGAAAAAAAAAATAAAATAATCTAGTAATATTTAGTTCTGCAACATTTTCAAGGATAAGATGCTAGAAGGAAGTGAAACAAAACTCAAATGAAGGAAACATTTTAACTCAAGTAAAAATCTTTTCTGCATCAATGTAAGGTACTTTCAGTTTTCTAGTAACTCAGCGCAATGTATATTTAAGAACATTAATGTATTGCTGATTAAGTTGTTCAAAGTTTCTGTGAGCAACAAAGTAGTTATTGAACAATATTTTCAATTAAGGAAGAGGAAAATATAATACTGAAGCCTTAGAAATTTTATAAATGTAACATTCTCTACTTTTCATTAAATATCTGACCTTGAATATGATTTCCTGCCCCTTTCCTCTTTGAGTACCCTAAAAGAGTCAGATTTTGAAAAGGTGACCACAGCTGTGACTGTGGCCAACATATGTGGGCACAACAGGATCTTTATAGCTGCATACACAGGGGCTTGTACACCCCTAAATTTTTGTGAATGCAGAAGTTAGACATGTTCAAAACTGTGTGCACAACAAGCCATAATTCTATGTTTTGCAATTATTTTTCTTCTTATCCTTTAATAACAGGACAGGAACTTCAGAAAAAAAAAAAAAAAAAGAAAAAAAGAAAAAAAAGGCTGTTTTGTCTTTTGCCCACAATTACAAAACAAATACTATACTTTCAAAGTGTTTCAGAAACTAGCTTTAGTGGTATGGCATCACCAACTTACAGAATGATCACACTCAAAAAACACAATTCGTATCTAATAATACTGAAGGAAGTTGTACTATGTTTGTATATGCAGTGATGGCAAGTGGGCAAAGTTATTATTTTTCAATTACCATTTTGCCTTGTCATGGGTGTCTGGATAGAATTTACTACTTGTTTTGATTTTCTTGCTAATTTGGAATTCTGGATTTTTGGAATCTTGTTATATAAGGATCTCCGTCCAAACACTTTACTTATCATCAGTGACTTTGTTTATGAGAATCTGGAATCAATATCTGACTGCCTGTTCGACTGAAAGTGCAGATGCAGGCATCTAATTAACTGTAGTGTTTACCAGACATTTACAGAGCCAAATCCTTCTCAGAAAGCCATCAAATTGGCACAGAGCACAGCATTGCTTTGTATTCTTTAAGGCATAGTTAATCTGTGAAACACAATCTTCTCTGTTAAGAACTAAGATTTTTCCTAGTGAGAGTGGCTCCAGCCTGCACACAGAGTTCATGGCTGGGCAAACCGTCTGCCCTTAGACTCGTCTGTCCACCATTTCTCAACCATACCACGTAACAGCAGGAAAACCTTGTCACCAGCAAGTAAAAAAGATATGCTGGTGAAAAGCCAAATGGCTGGTGGAATCAGGTGAGCTATCCCATGCTTTACGAGAAGGTGAGTGGATGGTGTGTTCCCTGGCCCTTTGGCTGCCACATCATTCTGGGGATCCTCGTGGCTGTCAGCCTGCTGGGGCACCCAGGTGTCCTGCCACAGAGGGAAAGGCATGGGGATGCAGGGGGCCTCTAACTAGCCTCAGGCTAGACCTCAGAAGAAAGTTGTCAAAGCACCAGTACAACTCCTTTTGATCACAGGAAATGAGAACCACCCAAAGCATTGATCGGTAGTAGACCTACCGGCTCCAGTGTCCTGGCAAGTAGAAAACTGGGGAACTATATTCCAGCTATCTCAGTTCTCTAAAGCTTTGTTATTCTTCATCTTAGCTAGTTGCATAGTATGATGATATGACACGTTTCACTGAGGTGACAGAACTTTAATTGTGAACAGAGTGATTCAAATTCATATAGTTATGCTTCTGTGCAATTAGCAGAATAAATAAATACACTGTATTCTGTTCTCCTTCTTTGATGAAAGGCCCTACATAGGATTGTTATTCAGTGTTAAATGCACAGATTATTTTTTGAGAGATGTCACCAAACCTGAAAAATCTGGAAAGTTGCTGGCCTGTTAAGAATAACAATGTTATCGTCTTGACAATATTACAAGAATCTTCCTAGACCTCCTTCAGTACATGTGTGGCTGATATCCAAGATAGCCATCCTTCAGGTCCTAAACCATTAAAATTACTTGCCTCAGTAAATGATCACAGCAAAAGCAAACAGCTGACCTTGCGCTCGTCACCTCCTTTATCACTTGCAGAACATTGTGACAACTTAATTAAATTACAATAATGCTGCCTCTAGTAATATCTATGCATATGTAAGGTTTTATTTTTAAATAGAAACAGCTCCGGAGTGAAATGAACTCTGCTTTTAAAAGGTTGGTAACTAACTTTACTGCAATTAAAATCAAGAGAATCCAGAGCTGTCTCAGAAGTTGTGTCATACCTGGGGTTATCAGATCCCATAGCTGAGGAGATACACATTTGTCATATTGAAAAGGAGATTAAATGAACCTGGGGAACATCCATTGTCACTGTAATAAAAGAGAACTGTACAACTAAATCTGTTCTTCTCCCTTTATTTCCCTTAAACCAAATTGCTGAAGTAATAGTACATTTGTTAAAATGGTTGATTACTCATTTTCTGTCACCTTCACCTAAGAAGAAAATGTCTCATCTACTTTGCCAGAGATATTGCTAAAAAATATCCAAAGAGATAAATGAAGTCAACACATGACAAAAAAAAGTGCTCTGCATTTCAGTTTCTCTATTGCTGCACTCACACTGGACTCTAGAGGCAGGTGTGGCAACCAGGTCTTTAATCTGACTTCCTCCCGCTACATCTGGTGCAGCTCGTTCAGTGACTTACCTACCAGCCACTCTTAAGAACAAAAAGCCTCTAATTTACCTTCAGCTTCCTTAGGATTCCTCATAGCAAGCCTGACCAGCCCTTTGAGACATTCTGGCTTAAACTCATTTGCTGAGCTCCTGGCATAGACTGGACCCCAGAGACCACATCCAGACTTGGTTTTACTGGGAGACCTCCCAGACTGTGCACCTGCCATTACTTTTTGAGAGGAGGAAGTGGAGGAAGAGAACTCAGCCATACCTGGGTGTCCTGCTGGTGTGGTGACCATGGGACTGTGGGACCTTGACCATGGGAACTTGGAAGTGAATTTGGACACCATATGAGCAGACAGGAATGGGAACACTTATTTCTTCCTTGCTTATTCCTTATAATATCAGAATTTAAATGAGTCTCATTTTGGTTGCAAAGTATCCGATGAGAGTTTTTTTCTGCTTCAGTGCAAAAATGTTGTAACACTGTGCCAGGTACACTGTGTGTGATAACTCACAGAAAAACAAACAAAAACAAAAACAAACAAACAAACAAACAAACAAAAAAAACCTACTATCAGATTTCCAGATTTCCTCTCCTCAGGAAGAATGATACAGCCCTTTGAAAGTAACAACTGCCTAAAATTGGGGAAGCCTTAAATGCCAGTAAAATGCAAGGCTTCCTTGTTTTCTTGACCTTTTAGCTATCTTCATGTTGTGAAACTTAAATAAAAGACTTCATTAAAAACTGTCATAGCTATGACCTGCAGAAAGATGAGTTACTCTGTTTTGTTCAACAAAGAGATCTCACAACCAGCAGCAAAAGCAAAAGTGACTCAGTGAAATAATGGAATGTATATGGTACTTTAAGATAAAAAATTGCTCTGGAAGAAAAGCAAATCAATTGATCAACAGAGAAATCAGGATGTTCTTCAGAAAGCAATTGTAGCTCCTTTTCTAACAGCAGTGAACCATGGAAGAAAGGGACCATTTAACTACCACTTGTGAAGACATTAGGACAAAAAATGCATCAATAGATAGATCCCTCCTCTGGGTTTCCATACAGCCCTCTGTGTTCATCAGTTACCAGCAGCTAATTGAGACGTGTATCACTCTATAGTCTAAAAAAGTTTATAACAGTTCCATCAAACCTCTCCCCTGCTGCTAGATCTCAGATGACCCGCTGTGACTGAACATGTTGCCCTGGAGAAAAGCTGTTTTTCAGAAAGGACTTAGCACTTACACTATCACAATTGTAATTACATGTTCCTGATCTATAGATTGCCAAGATAGCTCCTTTAACTGAAGTGATGCTATCTACAAATCTACCAAACTTCTCCATTTGTGAAGTAAAGCAAAAGAGTACAAAAAGCATCGAATAATAACACTTTTTCAGGCTGCAGGCCCTTTAACGGTGAACTTCCATAGCTTCTTGTCTCAGCAAATGCCTTATCTCATGTCCCTTTCTAAAAATGGAGCCTGGCATTGTAGTGCATAAAGCTAAACCAGGAGATGTTAAACTACTTCAGCAAAGTTTAAAATATTCATTGCAAAGCTTAAAATCAGCAGCCATGCAAGATGTTCTAGCTGAATTTGTGGAAAGTGCTGTAGATGTGGGCAACATACCTTGCATATTCAAGTTTGTAGGGTAGCTTCTTTGTGAAAAGACAACAGTTCACTCCCATTAATGCATTTTAAGATATACCATGGTTTAACTGCTGATTTTTTGTTATTATTTCAGATTTTATTATACTAATTACTTTGATTTCTTTGATAGTTAGAATATTTTTCTCATGTTTTAAGTCCCAGGATTAGCTAATTCGTACCTAGTTTATGAGTCTGTTATTTCAACACTCTCCTTTGGATTAAACATACTTTTCCTGATATTGTGCTTCCCTTCCTTCCTTCCTCATCTCCAATTGCCCTCCCTGAACTAGACCCTGAAACAGTAATCACAACTGAATCTCAGCTTTTTTTCCTTGGGAAAAACATTATAAACTCTTTAAAATTGCTTTTATTAATGGCTATTCTGTTCTCTTCTTCATTGTTGTAAACCTTAGTGCTTCTGCTGCAGTGTTTATTTTTAACGTCTTAGCAGTACAGTATACATTTTCACCCTTTCCTTGCATCACTCACATTAAGTTCATCTAATACAGTGTCTTTTGGCATGTATCGTACTTTGCCTCTTTCAGGGCCCTCTTGGTAGCCCACATTTGACCTGCATTTGTCTAACACATCACATTTCTCATTCTTCTTTGCAGCTGTTCAGCTTTCATTTTGCAACAGACATTCTCATTCATCCCAAAGTATAAGGTTTGTTGATTGTACTACTGAATTGTATTTCTTTTCTTTTATTCCAGTACTAATAGCCATCCATTTCTTCTTGCAGGATTTTTTTATCATCATGTACTGATGATACCATCCACATTGCATCAACATAGTTCACTAGTGCTTTTCTGTTTTTAATAGGTTCCATGCACCATTTACAGTTACTTAGTTCATTTAAGTTAGTTCATTTTTCCTCTCTTCCTGAATTAAACTGTTCTCACTCTCCACCTCAAATAACATTCTCTATAAAGCGATTCAAATACTAGAAGAAAACCCAGGGAAAGGCACGATCAACCTTTAATTATGCCTAAAATACAAGAGACTAGGATTTCATTCATTTTGACAGGTGAGCAAAGAGTTGGGATCTGTGTCTGTTTTTTTTCCCAGGCTATTGAAAGGAGGCCTTTTTCCCCTTCTCATACTATTTGTTTCAGGAAAACTAAATTTATAAATTTAATTTACATGTAAATTTAGGTTTTTTGCATAGTGAAGCTAGTCTGCTCTCTCAGGAACTTTGTCTCTAAGTTCCTCCTAAAGTTTGTAGTCCAATAAAAATAGATCAAAATGTTATTGATGAGAGTTCATGTAGGAAAAGCGAAGACCTGTGCTTCATGATAAATATGTACCCCTTGTGTCTCTTGAAATAAGTATATGGAAACCATCCAAAGTAAAACTCAGAACCTAAAGGGATTAATTCAAAGCAATGACTTGCAAGCTGAGTAATTTGCTTATTAACAGGGCCAGAAATTTGCATTCTAACTATAATACATCTATTTTCAGTCATCTAGACATTATCCTGAGGCATACTGGATCAACATTACGGCCCATTTCTTTTAATTTCAAGTCATCAGACAAGAGGTTCAAGAGAATATTTAAACAAATGGCCTCTTAATATGTTTTTATAATATCCTCTCCTTTAAACTCGTTAATTGGAGCAAATAGCAGTACTACCTTCTGCTATGGAAACAGGAATCTCCTGATGAAGGCCAGTTTGATGGAGGGAGGCAGATTAGCTTTTTAATGATTGCCACTGTTTCATTAGTGTGCCTAAAGCCATGAAGCTGCATCAGACTAATAGCCGTGCTGAGCAATGATCTGACAGCAAGTTGATCGGACTAATGTGCTGTGCTCTGTCAAAAGTCTAGGGTGGCACTGGCTGTAAAAAGACATTTTAGCATCAATCAGTACATTTTTGAGGGCAACCCACACACCTACTGCTTTCAGGCAGGTGGATTTTTTCTTTTTTTTTCTCCCAAATGCATTATAATTGGGAGATGAAGATGCACAAAAGACACTCATTGAAAAGCTTGATTCAAAAACACATAGCTTGAGAAAAATCTTGACAGCAGGAAAATTTGAACAAACGCGGAAAAACAGGACAGAAAGATTTATTTTTATCAGACCTAGGGAAATGTTTGGAATTTTTTTTTTTCCGATACTTTAAATCATGAAATTAATGGCTTATAAAGTAGCTGACTTCTAGTTTGGAACCGGGAGCATGGAACTTCATCAACATATTGCAATCTGTCGTTCTTTAACCACAGGGGTGTACTTCACATCAAAGGAGAAGTAGCATTTAATCTAATCTTTAGCTGTTTGACTCTCTAGGGTTACATTTTGTCATAAACTCTTACGTTTGAATTGGTTCTCTTCATTTGTCAGCTCTAGTTTTGCCTCTCATTCTTGGCTGTGGCACACTCTGAAATACCTACTTACTTTGCAATACTTACTGCAGAGGTTGTACAGAGTTCAGAATTGTGGGAGAAATAATTACATTCAGTATATATTTGCATTAATGAGATTGAGCTTCTTTGTCATACTCTTGCATTTAGAGAAAGGAAGAAAATAAGGAAATTATCTGAGCATTTATAGATAATTTGTTATCAGAGGACATACTGGGCTGTCTCCATAAAAGATTTGAAAAACTAAGTGCTGAGTAGAAACTGTGATTTTTGTGTTTCCCCACTATGGTCCCAGGGAATTGGGACCTGCCATTCTATACATTTATATAAAATAGAATCATATGCATGAGAGTTGTTTGGGGAGTGGGGGTTTGAGATACCTTTTGAGGTGCTTTGGAAGCTCCAGTTGGGTAATCTGAATCCCTTATGAATAATTCCTGGATGGGTCACTGAGTTAATAGTGCCAGAAATCAAGTATTTGCCAGCTGATGATTTAAGGTATCCCTTCCCCAAATGCACCATATGTCTCAATTCATGTGAAACATGTCAGACTTCTCAGCTCTCGAATATCGCCAATTCAAAACGAGGGTGTTCAGGTGTTCTGTCTTTGCAGAATAGAAGAACACAGTAAGAGAGAGTCTGATTTGAGAAGGAAATTTCAAATAATTTTATAAGATTAGTTGCACTTCCCTTCTATGATTATGCCTGCATTCCAAATAAAAAGAAGGCATTGAGTGGAAACTCCCAAGAGTACAATGGCTTTGATTTTGAGCGATGTGTGCATCTTTGGTAGCAAAATGACCAGAAACAGTTCTCTCCATATTGTTGTGTGCCCTGTGTGCAGAAAAAAAGTGTGGGAGCCATCAGCCAAGCCCAGAGCAGACAATGCTGTTCAGTAGTAGGGCAGATATGCAGCACAGTGTAACAATTCCCTACTTCATGAAAACACAAAGAGAAAACACTGGAACACTCAATGCAATGCTCTTACTCATGCATACTCCCAAGGCTTAGAGGCCTCACTTCTACAAAATACAATGAATTTGAAAATAATTTAAAATCACCTCTGTTCTCCCATTCAAGGAGAATCAGACAAAGCCATAAATACTTATCATAGCCTCTTCTCTTGATTATCATGAATCTCCTGGTCTTAAAGGGTCAGTCTGTGACATAAAAAGTTTGGGTGTTCAATGAATTATCATGCCACTGTAAATAAATATCAGTTTGCCCAAGGATTTAACTCCAGACATTTGTGAATGCCATAGTCTGTATCTTGCCTTGTGGAAGTCAGGAGTGGCTTATCACTGACTTCTGACGGACATCTCATGGATGTGCAATCAGTTCTAACTCAGTGACTACCAGACAATTTAATCAGTTAGCACTGTATATATTTTTGTATCTTATTGTACAGAATATATTTCTTCTGAATGCAGCCTTTATGATCTACCCTTAGGTCACCATTGCAAATCATTTGAAGACCATTTTCTCAATGTTTGACAAGTGAGGGAGTTTCAAAAAGATACTGAATTCCTAATATCAAAGCTAAATACAGTTTGTTTATCTTTAAATGCATATAAACCCCTTTGTTTTGTAATTTATCTTGTCCTTTATTACAGAAATTTATAATTTCTTGTAACATCTATTTTAATTGATTGTTTCCCAGACATAATATCTGCACAGAGACCCCTTGCAAAAATTACTATATTCCTCACCAGCTTTTTGTGTTAATGTCAAATCTTCATGGTTTTTACTTTGCTTTCATTTTTTTTTTCCTCTAGGAGAGTAGACCTTTCGTATTTCCCTGTATTTTTACAATCTTGTCAAATTAACACAGGTCACAGAGACTCTGTACAGTGTTCTGATTCAAATGTCTTTTGCCACGTACATACTGTCTACAAAAAAACCCTTTCAGTGCTGAGTACCTGGATATTCATATCACAGGCTTTATGTATATGATGGTTCCTCTTTACATATTGTGGCATTTAAACCTCTTTCGGTGTTTTCTGACTCATCGCATGGTCTGTCTTGAACAACTGTTAAGGGTCTGCCATAGTTGCATGAAAATGGAAAGACAAAGGTTATTATTCATACTGAAACTGAAGGGCTTCATATTACTCATACTGAAACACTGGGCTTTATGCTCAATGGTCTTTGTCCTGGTTTCAGCTTCAATAAAGTTATTTTTCTTTCTAATACCTAGTATAGTGCTGTATTTTGGATTTAGTATGAGAAGTATGTTGATAATACACTGATGTCTTGGTTGTTGCCAAGTAGTCAAGGACTTTTCAGCTTCCCATGCTTTGTCAGGTGCACATAAAGCTGGAAGGGAGTAAAACCGGGACAGATGAGCCAAACGGACCGAAGGAGTATTTCTTACCATATGACACCATGCTCAGGATATAAACCAAAGTTAGCCAGGGGGCAAATACCACTGCTCAGGAACGAATGCGCGGGTGGTGAGAAATTGCATTGTGCATCACTTGTTTTACCTATTTATTATTATTACTGTTACTACCATTGTAATTTTCTCTTCTTTTGGTGTCCTATTAAACTGATTTTATCTCAGCCCACAAGGTTTTTTTATTTTTTCATTTCTGATTCTCTTCCCCACCCCACTTCGGATGGAGCGGAATTGAGTGGCTGCGTGGTCCTTGTTGCGGGCTGTGTTTAAATCACAACAGTCTTAAATCTTATAAAACACCTTGAGGACAGCTGATATCATACCAACTTGATAACATACTGTCTAGAAGGAGGCCATAAAAAAACAAAAACAAAAACAAAAACAAAAAAAACTAACAAGCAAAACAAAACAAAACAAACAAAAAACACAAAAAAAATTTCATAAATTATTTTGGCCAAGACTGTCCCTTTTTAATCTGCCAAAGTCTCTCCTATAGCTCCCAGAGGCTGGGCAATCTCCTTTGCCATTTCTTTCCTTGAACACCACAGACACAGCCTTTCTCTGGAATTGAGTATATGCCCTGTCAGAGCCTTTGGAGACTGAGTAATCCAAAACCAGGTTTAGGAAAAGAAAGATGGAAAGATCCCCTTTTCAGGAGTAATGAATCACAAGAGAACAAAACATGTTACGTTTCATTTGTTATTCTTCAGCCAGGTCAATAGGATTTACAGTCCCAAAGGATGAAGGCAAAGTAAGGTATCTTCCCA
Source organism: Streptopelia decaocto (assembly GCF_964273445.1). NCBI lineage: Eukaryota > Metazoa > Chordata > Aves > Columbiformes > Columbidae > Streptopelia > Streptopelia decaocto. The sequence continues at coordinate 55,126,692 of NC_138656.1, read as the reverse complement.
GTACTGACAAAGAACTGGACTAGCATGAGAATACACCAGAACAACAACAACAAAAACACCTAGTGTAGATGTTTGAAATGTAGGGTCTCTACAAGGGCATTTGCAGATCCTTTGGAATATGTTTAAGAAGGGACTTCTACTGCACTGGGGCAATGCAAAAGTGTTAAGTTTTCCTAAGCATATCAATGGTTGTATATCAATCCTCGAAAAATGAGCACTGGATACTTACGATGGGCAGGAGAGAACAGATTATTTCTGCCAGTTTCATTTCCATTAAAAAATAAAGAAAGTGTGGATAAAGAGAGGCAAAGTGATGCCTAAGAGCAATTGTGTCTCCTTGAGGAACATGTTACACTGTGTGAGAGCATTCACAGAGGCAGAGGCAAGGAAATGGATAACAAATTGCGACACTCACAGGAAGTCTCCAGATTCACTTTTTATGCCTATCCCAGTTTTAATGTATGTATCTTAATGCGCTGAGCTGGCAATCACCACAGCCAACAGATTCACAAACTCACCAAAAGCCTGTGTCCAGCCTGATAAATATATGGTATTTTAATTTTAAAATATTTTCTCTTTTAAAAATGTTCTTAATTTATTGTCATCGGTTGTTGGGTTGTGGGTTTTTTTTTTACTTTTCTTGTTGATAAGAAGTTCAGAACTTCTGAAAACCAGCTTCAGGCTTTTTACTTAGCATCAATGAGACTTTTTATGCTAAAAAAATAAATAAATCTGTTAACATATATACATATATGTGCATATAAACATTTGCAAGATCAATGTCTAAATATAAATACAAAGGACACAAGGACATAAGGACACAGTTCAATTTTCTAGCTACTGACTTCTAGTGTCTTTTAGAAACCCTGAGATATCATGGCTGACCTGAAGTATTGTCCCATAAGAGACTATTTTTCCTGTGGTCATATCTGGCAGTAATGTGCAAACATCCTGAGTATCCAAAGATCTCTCAGATGGTACTTCATACATCTGTTCACACCTGTGTGTCACGACCAAGTTGACTACCCTTAGATATTTCTGCTTTAAAACAGTGGCAATGATTTGTATGCAAGGGAAAGTAAAACGCTGAGTTTATAGGCCAAAGGGGAAACTTGTTTTTCTCATGCATTCACAGTGTTCAGATCCAGTATTTATTTGTCTCATAGAAATTTGAGTCTATTTTTGACAAGAGTCTGATTCATCTCCATTAACTAATACCTGTCTTGTTTCATGAACGATTAATTCCAATTTTAATTCAGTATAATCTACCATAGAATACCAGAAACATGTTTATGTTTTGTTTTGTTTAATTAAACAACAACAAAAACAACAAAAGTTCTTTTAGAAATAAGTCTATCACAGAAAAATATTTTTGTCTTCATTCACATTTTTGAAGGTTCGTTAAAGGTATCACCTTTCAGTCTTCTGCCCAGTTCTTTCGTATCATCACCACAGTTACTCTCACTCTGTGAAGAGCTAGATTAGTGTGGCTTCAGATCCTTTCATATTACCCTTAAATATCAGCAGCTGCAGTGTCTGTGCCTTGATGGTTCATACCAGTTCATGCCTAATGCTTTTTTACTGCCTCAGGCCTCAAAGCTTCCCATGCTGATAAATAATGCATTTCTTTTCATTTCATATTTTAGGTGCTGTAGCTGATCACAAATAGAATTAGTTCTCTCTTCATCTCCATGAACATAATTTCCATTGCAGAGACAGTTGAGATTATGTCAGGCTTCAGAGAGTAGAAGAAAAAAGAGGATGCACGGTCCTCTAGACAGAGGAACAGTAGCAAACCAGAAGCTATGCAAATAAGACTTCAACTATTCAATGAGCTTCCTGAAGCTGGACTTTCTTCAACATTGGCTGTATGATCTTGCTCTGGACCCTGTTCATTTCAGGGTATAAGGATGTGTACTAATGCCAGATCCCAAGCAAGTGAGGTCCTTTGAGGGTGCTACATTTAAGCACACACATCAGAAGATTTTGAACTTCAAGAAAGAGGTTCTCTAAAATTTTTTACATTTATCTAAAGCCATCAATACAACTACTAAAAGACGTACTCATTGCCTGGTAACACAAATAAACAGAGCTGAAATAGAACTGTGGCTAATTGATTCAGTTCCAAAGTTGACATCTAGAGCTTGCAAACATTTATACATGTCTTAATGAAAGTGTGGATAACCCTATGTTTCAGCATAATTTTGCATCAAGTAATTGTATATCTGAAATATAATATTGTGCTCATCCAGACTACACAATTAATCATAATAATAACAACACATAAAATGCTAAAAGTGAGCCAGCCCAAAGATACATTGTTAGTCTGATTGTGACAGGGAAGAGGGAGCATCGATTTGCCTCCTTCTCCCCCTTCTTTCTGTCGAAGTGAGAATCATGATTGCTGCTGGAGCTGCACTCCCTCTTTAAATGAATTTACTGCCTGGTTTTCTGAAGGAAAAGAAGGAAGGAAAGACTAGCTATCTCTACAGCTTTGTACAACCAGCATTACTATTCCTTCATTTTGTTTTCATATCAAGATTATGATGATTCATATGCTCTGCTTGACCCTATTATCACTTGAGGTCTCCTTGTCTTTCTTCTAGTATTTCACATGAAGTATAGAGAGCCACACCATAAAAAAAAGGTGTGGGATACCTTTGTTCAGAGCACTGGATTTCTCAGATAGGGAAGACTAATGAGTTTTTCCACCCACCTTGTTACACACTGAAAAATAGTATGTGAAAGAAACTTAAACATCTCCTGTCTCTGCTACAGTGAGTCAGTGAGTATAAAGATTCTTGGTATCACCCCAAACAAAAGATATAGCTTTCCGAGTTTTGAATGTTTATTTCAAGGAATAATGTCTTGTATCTGTCAAGCAGGCATCAAAAATAGACCTGAAAGATAATATTGTACTTATAGGTCAAGCATTCAACTCCTACCAGTGCAGCAAGTGACAAAGCCCCAGGTCCAAAGGAGTATTTGTACAGGTAAATTGAGTTTAGACAGAATCTTAACTCTAAATTTGAATTTGCAGCACTCAAATCTCTTGCATAACTGGTATCTCTATTCTGCGGCACCATCATAGTGCCAGTGCTAAAGTTCCCAGGCACCCTAGGATCTGTATCCTTTTGTGCCAGAAGTGCTGACTTCTTGACACCTTTTCAACTCCTCAGTCCCTTCATGAACCAGGGCATTCTTCACACACATTTCCACAAGGGTGAGGCTGAAGACAGCATTCTTGGGCAACATCTCACAGGGCAAGTAAAAAAGACAGTAGCATTTTTCTTTCACTGCAGCACTTCACAGACTGACAGGAGGGACATAAGGAAGATTGGCATTCAATCCCAATCTCAGCTTCAAGGTAACTCTCACTGCCAAGGAGCCATGACCAATATAGTGGCTTAACAGTGCATTTATTTGAGAGTTTTGGGAGTGGGAAATTCTTCCTTGCAAATATTTCTTTATACATCAGACCATCACTAGATAAAGTATTAGACTGTCACAGTCCCATGAAGTCTCACATGATGCAGGGTTGAGGTGAGTGGTTGGCAGTTGCCCCAATATGGAGTAAGTCACAGACCGGCCCTTGTGTCATTTTCATGGAAGATGGGACTCAGTCAGGCTTCAAGGGCAGCTGAGCAAAGTGAACCCCATTCTCCCACTGCCTCTGCCAGGGGAGTCGGGGGAGTCTCTTATTCTCTTCCCCTGGATTTGAAAACAGGAGTACTGTTTCTCTCCATGTATACTGGGTTTGCGATTGGGGTTTTTTGGCTTTTGTCTTGTGGTTTGGGGTTTTTTTTTGTTTTGGTTTGGTTTGGTTTTTTTTGGAAAGAACAGGATCTGGCACATAGGTGGATTGAATAGGTTGCAAGCACCTGAGGATGGATAGGATTCTCATCAACCCCTGCTCCTCAAGGTAGCTGCTGGTTGCTTTAGCATCCCCTTCCTCAATCTTTCTGGATTCCCTGTGGGAACACTTCCCTTGATCACTTTGAAAGGGAGAGGGTCATGAAGCAGGACAGTGTGTTTCACTGAGGGAGTCAAAGGTCCCCCAGTCACACCTGGCAACATACGGTAGGGGGCCAGCACTCTCACCATGTCATTGATGTAAGTCAGAAGGCTGTTCAGCAGCACATCCCAAGTGAGGGAAAGGCCACCTGTGGCTTCTGAAATGCAAACTATCAGGCCTCGTTGCTGTTGCAGGTCAAGGCACAGATGTCCTGCATCTATCCTCTCACAAAAACCAGGCCCCTGAGAAAGAGGAGCCTCAGAGTGAATGAATATGCAATGTGACATTTTATTTCATCCATTTCTATGAACAAGTGTATGAAAGTGATGGTGACATTGGTTTCAAAAGGATTATCAATGTAATTATACTGACTAGAAAATTAATTAATTACTGACATTTGTAAAAAAAATGTCATTGAAATTCTATTACTTCATTATTAGCATAATGAAGAGATCGTGTTTGCCCTCTCTGGCAATCAATCAAGCATCTGGGAGGCACTCCAGTGTCAAGGAACTAAACTTAAAACCAGAAGGTATTTGATTTTAAAAACAAGTTATTTTGCTTGTTTGATGGGTGTCACATACTATTTTTCAACAGTTGAGTATATATTTGTGTCTTTCAGATGATAATGGGTAAAAGTCAAAAGACTGCAGATGGCAAAGAGAAATGGCTCGCCTACATTAAAGGAGTAATTTGAACTAGAGTCATGTAGGGTAAAACTAGTGATTTCCTCCACTAATTTTTATCAGTAGATCTCAGAGTGATATACTACAGAGATCAGTACCATTATGTGCCCTTAGATAAGCAGCAAAGCCAAGAACTGAAGTCAGCATTCCTGAGTTCACTGCTCTATTGTTCCAGTAAACTCTGTTCATTAAACTGGTCTTGACTTTAATGTTATTTTCAAAATTAAGGGATAAATTTGACCCTCACTCATTACTAACACAAAAAGTATTGACAGCATACAGTAACACAAGCACAGAAACCAGTATCTCATGAACTTGCTGCTAGACTGCTGGCAAAGCTAAATACCTGCAGTCAGAGGAAGGCAGAAACAACAGGGTAATCTGTTAGCTTGCTGTCTGGATGCAGACACAGCTGCCATCCACTGCTCTCTCTCTACTTGAATCACAACCTCACATGTACTTATGAAGTCACTAGTCGGCAACTTAATATCAGGAGTTGCTTCGTCTGCTGAATGGCAAACAGCCCATTTGAGCTTGTTGAACGGCATTCCCTGAACATTCAATTGCAACTGTTTTCCAAATATCAAGGTTTCAGCAGGACCTTTTAATTTTTTACATAGCAGTAGGACATGTGTCATGTGACATTTTTCTGGTCCCTCAGATGCATGGAGAATCAGAGAAAACTTGAATAGAAAATAACAGCTGGAGCTCCTCTACTAGGAGTCTCAGGCTAAGAGTGACCAATTGTGTTGGTTACAGGGCTGTTGACTCTTTTTTCAATCTACAGTGACTGGGGTGGCAGTAGAGATTTATAGTCTATATATTTTTTTCCTTCAACTCCTATATTGAGATGTAATTCAGGTACTGGACAGGCTGATGAACCTCAGCTTACCAATAAAAGAGGATAAGAATTAATAAATTTTAGACCTGAATCTATTTTGGATTGAAATCGGAGAATTTGTGACTCAGTGTGGCTGAAAAGGCTAAACTCACAGCTTTCTTTTAGGGCATGAAGTAATCATCTTCTAGTACTGGCAGGGTCCACAGGATTCAACCTTGAGCTTCAACACACATATATGTGTATAGGTAACTACATAAGACAAGTAATACGCAGTAAGAAAAAACACTGATACATCATTAAAAGGATTTTTGTTTCTTTCTTTCTGAGACATACATGGCTTTGTTTGGATTTATATATACATATATATATATATATATATATATATATTTTCTCCTAAGTCTTTTGTAAAGCTTTCTGGAGCTTTTTGGATATAGGAAAAATATATATGGCCTTCTGGATGACTTTGAACAAAATTCATGTCTTCATTCCTGTTTTTCCCATTTATAAATTAGGGAAATAACACTGTTCTGCTTTGCAAAGCATATGTGTGTGTGTGTATTTGCTAGCGTAGAAAGCGTTGGCATCACTGAGATAACCACATTACTGACTCATAGCTTCACCAGCTCTGGGTAATACATCCATTCCCATCTCACACTGACAGAAGCCTATCACATCGTGTTAGCAAATCTGCATGCATGTGTTCACATGCCTACACAAAAACCTGTAGGAAGAGTTTGCTACAGTTGCATGGCTAAGCAGGCACTGGCCAGGAAAAGCTGGTACAAAGTCTGGATGATGCATATACAACCATTCAGGCAGAAGCAGAGCCCAGGCAGCAATCTTGGGGATTTCAAGCTCCATTTCAGCAGCTCCTGGTAGGAGAGAACTTCAGGCAGCTTTAGAAGATGACAGAGCTGGGTCTCTCTGAGGTGAGACAGCAGGTGCTGCAGCACCCCTGGCTGAGCACCGCCCCAGAGCAGGGCCCTGGCCAGCCCCACCAGCAGCGTAGGCAGCAGATACAGCAGCCGGCACGGCGTGTCCCTGTGCAAGGCTCACAGTTCAGGGCAGAGTGGCAAATTATGACTGTCAGTCACCACAGCAGAGTGATGCGTTGGATACTTACCAGCCCTCATCTCCTTGGGTAGCCTCTCTGCTGATTCCCTCTCATGCTCATTGTGGCTTTTGGCATGATATCTGATGCAGGTTTTCCCCTCTCCTCATGATCTTTCTGCCTTTCCTCTTCTATGAGCACAGGCAGCGGTTAACCCTTAACTGAGTTTCCCAAGATGCATTAAGATCATTTTCACTTCTGAGTTTTCGAAAGAAACATAGGTCTTTGTAGTCTGGAGTTAAAGAGGATTTTCTAACACTTCTTAAAACTGCACAGTTTCATCAGGAAACATAGGTCTGCACTGCAGAAGTTTATGTGAGGAAAATATGAGGTGAAGGCCAAGTACAAATTATAGTGGCAGAGTAAATATTACTAAAGTGTTTCATATATGGTTAAAACTTCCTTTTGAATTGCAATTTTGAATTTCAATTTCAAGCGACAGAAAATTATTTTTCTAATGTATTCAAAAGCAAATAAGTAAAGAAATAAACTTTGGAGTTCAGGTCAGCACAACAAAGGCAGGAAGAAATAGTCTTTTTGCACTTTAAACTCATCATTGAAAACAGCTAATTTCCTGTTCAACAGAGTTCAAATTTTAGAGCTTTTGTTTTTTGTTATGAAATGAAATGCCAGTTCTTAAACAAATACATTCCAAAACTTAGTTAACACAGTGGTGATAAAAGTGAAGGAGGCATGTTCAACATAATACAGACCAAAGTTATCTGCCCACTTACTAGAAGCTGAGCAATGTTTCTTGAGATTACACTGTGGATAGTCCGTGGTTACCATTATCACTGCAATCCTACATCCTTTTTTAACCCCATCTACCTATTCCACTGAATGGTCAGGTTCCATTTTGCATGTCCTCTTCTTTATGTAATTCTATGTAGATAAAGAATCCAGAATATAAATAAATAATGAAATAAAGTTATGAAAAGTTTATTTTATTGCCTCGTAAAGATTTGTAGGATACAAATGGACATGTAAAATGACATATTTTTTCTTTATAGCATTTTGATACTTATGTATTTGTAATTTATAGTTATGTATTTGCTCTTAAGAGTCTTTTGATGTTTATAGCCTTTTGCAGAGGGAAAGCTGTGGTTACTGTTCAATTGCTGGGCAATCTGAACATCAGACTAAAGAAAAGCTGGCGTCTGTTGAACATCAACAGGAGCTACAACCAGCATTTAAATTTTCAAGTCCAAAATGTGTTCATGTCAATTTAGATTTATTTCATGGACTCATTCTTTTTTTGAATAGATCCATTAATACTACATTTCCCTATTCCACTTACAGAAATCTCATTTCTATTCCTATTGAGTTGAACAGTAATTTCCCGACAGATTTAATGGTGCAGTATAAAAATACAGTTCCTGATCAGAATCAAGTCCCCTGATTCAAAAACTTTTATATGGTAGGCACAACACATAAGAGTTGTTGGAGTCACTTTTTTGTAATGATGCTGCATTTTTTGTGTGCTACTTCTCAGGCTTTTCCACATCTTTAATTAACTAAGGTTTTCCACAACTACTTTGTGGCACCTTTTCAGGACCAGAGTTACTTCAGAAACAAAAAACCAAATGTAAACATTTCATTTACAAATAGATTTCCCAAAAATATCTCTAATATGTGAATTTTTGTACTTGATATACAGATAAGTATCAAGTTATTTGCTGGACGTCAGTTAACATATGTTTTACATGTGTTTAGTGTGAAATATATATTCCTTCAAGCATTCATATACCTTAGTATTTTGGCATGGTATAGAACAATGTAAAATACCATCTACCACAAGTATTATATCACTCTGCTGATGGCACCATTGATTTTCAAAGAATCTTTGAATTAAATTTTATATATATATATATATATATATATATATATAAAATATTCTCAATATTGTTGATGACTGTCCGTGATAATAAACCTTTGTATATCTATAGGCATTCTTAAAGTTCTTTAGTCAGAGAGCTAAAATTGTCATATGTTTATTTTCATAGACATTCTTACTGTATTCTTTATGAACATGAACTCTTAGGAGAAAGCAGAAGAGAATCAGATAAGAAAGACATATGTCATCCAGAAAACATGTATGAATCTAAAAATATCTAAGAGATGCAATGGACTAAAACATTTGTTCCAGGAATTCAGTGTTTAGTAACTAAAGAGTTGCAAGCATTATTTTGCTAAAACCAAAAGGCAATTGATCAAAAATAATCCCACTAAAAACTTCAAAAGTAGTTCTTGAAAGAGAAAGCAGTTGTCTAGGGAGTATGAATTTATCCATATTAAAGAAATACAAACCAAACAGGTTTTGAGAAATAAAGCACTCATCTTTCATATTGATATTTTATGCTGATGGCAATAGTCACCAACTGATATTGCCATCATTCTGTTATTGTCAGAGATTAAGACAAAATCTCCCAGGGAAGAGATTACTCCACAGTGAGAATGAGGCACATACTATCTTCTGCCCTCTGGAACACCAGCTACTGACAGCCTTCAGAAAGCTAAAGGACTGGGTGGACAAGGCTGATCTGATATGATAATTTCTGATCCAGTATGAGAATTGCAACTTGGTCTCTGATAGTGCAGTTATATAATAAATTGACTTTGGCAGCTTAAGAAGGTTCTGTCCTTCCCTTCCTCCTAGTCTTAGACTCTCTTGTCCTTCCTCCCATTCAAGACCCTATCAGTCCATTCAGTAAAAATCATATTTTTATCTGTTTTTTTAAAGGACTGGACAGAATTAGTTCTGAATCTAGTATACCTTTTCGAATTATTAGAATAACTTATGCTTGAAGAGACCTCTGGATTTCATCTGGTCCAATTTCCTACTCATATAAATTATTCTTTCAGAACTTTCAGAACTCACAGAACTCACACTGCTGTACACCATCTGGAGAGATGTTGAACTAAGTACTCTAAGGGCTCCTGTCTGAACCATTTGCCCTGTCAAATTCATGTGGTGGGTCACCTTTTCTTGAAGAGATCTTGCAGAAAGAACATGAGTCTGAAACAGATCCAGCATGTTAAGAATATTTCTTATGTCTACAAACTCAGAACTCTGTGAGCAAATTTCCTTCAAAGTTTTTTGACGCTTGGAACTGAGTGCACTAGATAGAGGATGAGACTGATTTCATCCACACATCCCTTGAGCACCAAGCAAGGCACAAGCTGGAGTTTCATTCACACACCTCCTTCCCCTTTTGAGCTAGTTAGTCTGTGCTTGCCCTCTATCTATATATCTGAGGTACTCTGCTGGCTAGTGAGTGTTAATGAGGTTGATTTGATGGGACCTCATTAGCAACTGTTGCCCTTCCAAGTGCTAGCACTTGGAAACTGGCTGTCAAAATAACACAAAACCACACTTTCTCCACTGTCCTGTACCCCTCATGCATCAGAGTAAAGCAAGTGCAATATGGAATCAAATTCTATCACTGGTGTTATCCCCTTAAACTCATGCAGATACATTCCTTTGGTTCAATCTTGCTATGCCCCTTCCTGATTTATGGGGAACATTATAAATTAAAGCTTAGACTGAAGATGTCCTTGCTGGGGAAATTAGTATCTTAAGAGCATATTCTCACACTTTTTATATAAATAGAAATCTGAAGTAATTCTATGAATGTAAGCAAGACTGAAATGTCTCTTCTTTTTGTCTCACTTTCTTCAGTGTATTTCATTTTAAAACTTCTTTATAATACATAATAAACGAAACAGTCAATTGTGTTCTTTACTCAGTGTCTTTTCCAGGCCCCATACCATTGCTCCAATTTCCATGACAGCAGATGTTTTTTTTTTCCTTTGGATTAGATTAACCAACTATTTATCTTTTCCATCAGGTGTGGAGGTACAGCCTGCAGCTGAGCTTTTCTCATCAGTCTACATGGAAAACCTGTACTCCCAAATGCAGTAATGTGTTGAGAGATGCATGCACAAATGTAAATGAGAACTAAAAGCATGATGCACTGAATACTAGCTTAAACCACAATTTATCGTTTGCTGGTGTTAATTTGTGCAGTGTGCCTTTCTAGAAGAACAGAAACAAACATGCCTCTTAGACTGATGGATGAAGAATTGTAGTGTTTTAGTGCCTTCTTGTGCTGATGCCTGGAAGTGCAGGTAAGTGGAATCTGAATTTCGTTCTCCTCAGGAAGAATAAAGGAACAAATTCCTGCCGCATTTTTCAGCTCTTTGCTAGTAATGTACATTAACAATCTAAAATTTCTCAGAGAGAAAGATTTTTTTCTTCAGTGACAGAAAAGCATTTTAACTCAGCAGCCACTGCAATATCTGAGGCTAAAAAAAAAAAAAAAAAAAAAATCTTTTATATTAAAAAGCTCTGTGCTGGGAAAAGGTGTTGCCTGGGAAGGTGTGATGCTAGCGGAATTGCTGTTAGTCTTTCAGGCCTTACAAGTGTCTTGCTCAGACTTGGACCCAAAGTCAGTCACATGGAGAAGTGTCCCTGTGTTGTGCCCAGGATATTCAGGGCATGCTGGCAAGCCACCTAGTTTTCAGCTGGGGAGACCAGGCTATTCCGTGAAGGAGGAAGGCAGGGATTGTGCCTACCACCATCTAGACCCACACTCTGCTTGCCCCCTCGCCCTTGACATACTCTCGGTATGGTCCTGGTTTCATTGCAAAAGGCAGTGGTCAGGAAAGAGCAGTGTAAGAAGTTTGCTAAGGAAAAAGGCCAGTGAGCTTCATGAATAAAATTTAGGCAAACTTCATGCCCATATAATCATGTGAGGGAAGAAAGCTGGAAATGAATTAGAAGAATTAAGCAAAGGGGGGCTGAGCTGAATGTACAATCTAATCACATATTCCTAAAATCAGAGGACAGCATCATTTTCCCTCAGTAGCCTCAGGGTGCAGCACATCATCTTCTCCTTTCGCAATTCCTGTGACAAGTCCCAGCCCAGTTCCCTGCTCCCAGAGCAAAAGCATAAAGGACCACAATGGCAAAGTCCCTCTATCTCCATTTTCTTTTTGCCTGTCCAGATAACTGGGAAATGCAGAGAAGCCAGAGTTTTGTAGACTTGTGTTTTCATTACAATATGAGAATAATCACTCCTTTCCTCAAATCTCTGCCACAATATCCAGTCAGCCTTCATTCCTGGGTGCATAGAAAGGCTCAGAAGTATGGTCAAAAGGCTTAAGAAACAGAAGGCAAGTAAGATTACTGAATTCATTATTTTACTAAATAATTTTGAAAATTTGAGGCTATACTTCAAGAGTGTCACCATTTGAGAATTGTTTATACTCTGCAAAAGTACTTTTCTACCTTTCTTATAATTGTATTTTTATTTTCTCCTGCATGATGTTGCAAGGAGAAATAATGGTGTTATAATAACATACCTTTCTGAGGTGTAAGGCTGTTAATGGACTGCAATTATAGAAAAGAAAATATATACTGGGTCTGAAAAGATAGATCAAATGCTCAGTCTGTTAATCTATAAATTTATTCTCAAGGAAAATCCCAGAGGAAGTCCTAGCTCTTTAATAATTTTGAAAAGTAGCCTGGTAACACTGATATGTTGCAGATTGCAGTGAATCAATTATTTCCACATCACAGGCCTAAATTCTCAAGTAAGATGTCTTCCATAGCTGTCAGCTCTGAACATTCAACCTGAAAGCTAAAGTACAGGCTAGATTATTTTCACTTTACACATTGTCACCAGCAATAAAGATTATCCCATGTGAATTATGTCCACAGAGTACCTATGTCCCCTGTGTGGCTTTGCAAAGATGGAGTTGATGGAAGCATTGGAAATATTTCTTCTGATGCGCCATGAGACTGAATGCTCAACTTCCCTGCATCAAGCTTTCCAGAACTACAAGAAGTAAAAAGCAGGAAACACAGGGGTTTTTTTCGTTTGTTTGTTTTGTTGTTGTTTTATTTCAGTTAGCCAAGAAAACATTTATCTTTTAATTAAAAACAGTAAAGAGGATAAACTGCATTTCAGTGTGCATTATTTTTACAGAGCCACCAAAAATGACTCTAAATTAAATATCCTGAAGTAAAGCACAGGAAAAAGTCATCTGTTCACAGAGGACAGACAAGAAGACTTAATACACATTTCCAGATCTAATTACTGTGAAGTTCTTTACCAGTTCAGAATGCATTTCAAATGATGTTTTTAAAGAAACTACATTTAAAGGCTACGCACATTTCATTGAGAGAATTCTGTCACTAGTTTTCGATCAGGCCTCCAGCAAGCTAATCGATTAAGGGTTCTTTGAATGATTGATAGGCATTTGGGTCACTGTGTAAAATAACAGTGTCATTACTGTGAGAGTGCCTTTGTCCAAACACAGAAATATGCTTCAGTCTGGAGCCAGATTTCCATAGGTCAAGACATCAGCTGACATTAGTTTGGAGAAAGTTGTTTCATTTTGCAGTAAAACAGACAGAGGAGATGTCAGTCCTGTTAACAGAATGTTTATCTTCTTGCTCCAAGTAAAGTCCTAGCTATAGGCAATGCATTTTTCTACTAATATTATTAGCATTTTCCCCAGTTTTGCTTTGCACCACGTTAACAAGTGGTTTCAAAAATTGTCCTCAATAATCACAAGATTAACTAGTGTCAATGGAAGAAGTTTTGTCTATAGTTTTATTTCTTAACATGTATTTGGACAACTTTAAGGTTAACAGCAAGAAGATAAGTCAAGCACTTATAGTATCAGATGCACCTCTATTCAACATTATGGAATAACTCAGAAGAGAACTAATATGTCTTATCCTGTTTAGTATTGACCAAGACCAATCTTAGAAATGTTTGCAGTAGCTTGTGTGGGCATATATATGTGTATATATATATATGCACATAGCACTATATATGCATATAGGACTAGTTATTAACCAGACGGAGATATGAGTGGTCTGTTAAATCTCACATTCCAACCCAGCAGAGGGCAACAGAAGTATACGATCAAAAGCCAATGTATTATCTAAAGCCAAAGATTTCCTACAGCATCATTTGAGTTGCTAATTACCTAGAAAGAACAAGTTATGTTCTCTCTCCTATGTGAGAAACAGGCAGGCTACAGAGAGGAAGGTGATGTTCTGTTCTCCCTGTGCATTTGAGTTAGAACAATAAGCAATGCGTGGAAATTAGAGCAAAGTAAATCATTGTTAAGCACAGGAAAAAGTCTTCTAGTTGCAAGGACAGTTCAGCATCAGGGTAGAAGTCCTGATTGTGGGATCTCTGTCACTGGAGGTCTCTCAGAACAGGCTAGGAAGATGTCTGAAAGGAATGAGTTAGGGATCCCTCATAGGGACAGTGTGGAATCCAGAAGCTCTTGAGATCACTTCCAGCCATATTTCCAACGACTGATTCCAGAACTAAGTGTTTCTCAGATGTACCCTAAACAGCACTTAAATAAAAAATAAGTTCTCAAAATTAGGGTACAAAAAGTCATTTTAAAAATAAACTTTACTCCTTGTTTTGGAAGATGGATGCTATTACTTATAATTGTATGAACACTACGTTATAGAGACATCCCTATAAATGTGAAAAATTGTACCAATATCAGAAGTGGCTGCTGATCTATGTATTCATTTAGGTCAATAGAGTTAGATATAAGTTTATGGTTACTTGTGGCAATTAAGAAATGATCTCTAATGAAAACAAAAAAGTATAGAACTAGGAGATGTATTAAAATTACTTTCATTAAAGGTCCTCTTGACTAATTCTTTTTCTGTGAAGTTAAAATTACAGCTGATTTCTTGATATACATTTTCAAAAGAAGGAGAGAAGAAAGAGAATCTCTTGCTAGACTTTCTTTCAATACAGCCGTTGTGAATATAGTATCTAGGATAATGTGTGGGCTATACTGATCTCATCAAAGTTTTTGAGTTGACTAATATACATGTAGAATGAAACTCTACTTTCAGAACTGTAGCAAGTCAGTTATTACTGAATATTGCAATACCCTCTGCAGAAATAAACTTCTAAGTCAGAGTCCTTAACACATGCCAAACCTCACTAAATCTCTGGAGAAAGACAACATACATATTTTAAGAAATAAACTGGGGGCAAAAAAGGAAATAATATAATATAGTCATTCACAACAACCTCAAGTAGCAGATTAATCTGAAAAAAAAAAAAAGCTATACCATTCAGAATGGGTTCTTAAAGTTCTTCTGGAAGTCTCACTATCAAACATCCAAAGTCAAAACCTAGCAAAGGGGAATGGTAATCAAGACATATTCACTGTATATGCTATACTTAAATCATAAACTGAGTCTACGGTCTTACTGCAGAATCAGAAGGAAAAGATGTAAAATGTATTTTACACACAGGTAAAGTCTATTATTTTATTTTGTGTTCTTTTTTATTATTGTTGATATTCAGAGGCCACAAATGGAGGCACAGTGGCAAAAAAAAAAAAAAAAAAAAAAAAAAAAGAGGAGACCTGAGGGCCAGAGTAAGAGAAGCTGAACAAGTGGATAGGAGAAAGCACAGGAAAAACAAAGAAAGAGAAAACAGCAGGAGATGGAGAGAGGAGGGAAGTATTTGGTCCGTCTTTAATTCACACCATTCTAGAAGGTGTTCAAGCCCCTGAGGGAAAGAGTAAGAGATTCATTATAACAGGTATACCTTATTAATCTACCCTTGGAAGAAAAATTGTTTTTTCTTAAAGATGAAGGAAAAATCAGTTTAGAGAAACATATCTCCATGGAATACAGTTTCATCATGGAAATTACTGCTGCAGGCTATTCTATTGGAAAACTGTGTTTGACAGAAAACAGTGTTCTGTAAAAAAGATTAGCTTTGCACCCTAGTCTGGTATAGATAACACTACAATGGTTACCTGTGTCAGTCTTCATAATGCAAAGTATATAATAATCATCAGCTACATTTTTGAAAACATGTAACATAATTATACAGAAAGTATATGTGTTGTACCTACCTGGAGCATTCCTCCACCAAGGGAACAGAATGCCAGGCTTAGAGGAATCTGGGACAGAAAATGTAATGTCTTTGGATTTATTTTCTTTGTTTATGGGGCTGTGTGTTGCAGAAAGTGGTGTTCTTCACATATGAAAATCTTAATTATTTGGGTGCTGAGCCTTCACTGTTCAGGCCATTCAGGAGAGTTCATCTCCTCTGATTTTAGACATACATATGTAGATATCTAGTCTTCATTAGTTCTGACTCTCACACTAGCCAATCGAAAGAGATAGGCAGAGATGCTCATTCAATCCTGAAATTGGTGGCTAAAATGCAAGCAATGATCTTCAGGAGATGTCCTAGTTTCTCCACTGACTATAGGAGAGTTATAAATGGTTTAGTTCAGATAATGAACTTTTAGGCTATTAAATTAAGATTAATCATACTCATAAAGTAACATCCTCCTCAGTCACTGAATTAACTTTGAAGCATTATATGCTGCCAGAATTTTTTGTTGCAAAACAACTCCAACAATTTTCCCTAATATCTGATCAGAAAACTCCTTTTGAATTTTGAATGAGACTCATTTATTTTAAAATGGTAAGTCTCTTGATTTCCTGCTTAACTATATTTGAGGCTAGTTGATGTCCACATGTTCCTCTAATGAAAGTTAGATTCCAAAAGTTATTTGGATGCACAAATATTCAGTTAAACATTGAGCTGGATTTTCTAGGCTCACATGATTTATCAACTGAAGATAAGATGGGTTATTCAAACTATTTGTCAGATACCACTTGGTAAACCTGTTTTTTAAATTCAGGAACACAGAATCATAGAATCATAGAATCATTTCAGCTGGAAAAGACCATTAAGATAATGGAGTCCAACTGATAACCTAACATTGTGAAGTCCACCTCTAAACCATGTCCCTAAGAACCTCATTTACACATTAGATTTTAAGTAATAAAATGGGTATGGTAACATGGAAGCATATTACTGTTTGTGTACTCAGTCTACGCTATCAGTATGAATCTATTGTACTGCTTATTGTCCAAACACATAAAAAATAAACAGATCTGCCCCCCAAAAAAACCCTCAGTCTCAACAGACAAGTCAAATAAAAGGCAAGATAAGAAACAGACATTAGGGCTGAGGTGGAAGGTAGTTTGTATGGGGTTGTGCAGCAGTCCTTCTGGAGATCAAGGTTTATGTGCTAGATCTTGAGTCACAGGCTGACTCTAGACTATGGCCACTTTCATCTACATTGGTCACTTGTTTTATTTTCTTCACTTTCTCTATTTCTGTTCATCTTAATAGTTGCATATAGGATCACTTTAGGATGTTAGTCTCCTTCTAAAACAGGCAGCAGTTTCTGTGACAAAGTGTACAGGTTGTGTATCAAACAGCTCTTCTAAGAGACAGTTCCAATGCTAGCAGAGCGACATTTCACCCAGTGCATAAAAATCAGTGCAGTGAGATTCAAGAATATGAGATT
Source organism: Streptopelia decaocto (assembly GCF_964273445.1). NCBI lineage: Eukaryota > Metazoa > Chordata > Aves > Columbiformes > Columbidae > Streptopelia > Streptopelia decaocto. The sequence goes on along the minus strand of NC_138656.1, from coordinate 55,109,641 downwards.
GAAGAAGCTACCTGATGTGTCCACATGCACGTGTATCAACACCTGCTCAAGTTCTATGTAGAAAACAAGGTAAAGCTGAGTCATTTACAGCTGTGCTCTGATCACTCTGGTTGCCAACGGAGATGTGAATTTACTGTTTTCCTTGCAAGGATACTTTGTCTGAGATGGTTGCTCCTTGATTTTCACCATGAGTCTCGTAGCATGGTAATCCCAAATAGTATGGGGAAAGGAATATTCTGACACCTACAATTCATACATTCTCTTAGTTTCCCAAAGTACCACTCTAGGTATAGTACTTAGTCAATAAACATGTATTAAATAAATATTTATGTATGTGCAATATTCTTCTGACATTTATTCAACAGAAAACCAGGTTTAAGATATAAGGCCATAAGAAGAGTTCAGTTTTAGGAAAAACAGACACAGAAATGAAGAGGAATATACAGATACACATGACCAGATAATGGTACCTGAGGGTAGTCCCTCTCTCAACAACAGTAATTTTCTGTCTGTCATAATAAGGACTCAACTTCTGTCATTAAAACTGAAAGAAAAAGAACGCAGAACCCCAAAGTCACAGTCTGTGAGCAAAAAGACCTCTTACAGTAGAACTTCTTAAGATTAATGAGGTATTAATATTTTCACCTATTAATTAAGTAAATACAGTAAAGCTGACACTGCTCAGCTGTCTGACATAGCTGATGTCCCTGTTAGGTCTCATGCTGCTTACATGTGTAAAATTTTTTATCTGATCTAGTCTCTTGTACGTGGATTTTCTTTTTGGTGGAGTTAGATCTTTTTTTTTTTTGACATCTTTGTCATTTTTCCAGCTAATACCAGCCAAATGCCCTAACTTACACTGCCACAGTCTCCTTTAAAATTTGTTATTGTTATTTGAGCGCTAACCTTCCTATTTCCTCTGGTACAAGGGATTATAAACAACTGACTCTGCTGTTCCCAGGATCTTCTGGAGCCCGTAGGCAGCAAAGGCAGCTGCCTATGGCAGCAACATCCAACGAGAGGCAAAACCACAGAGTAGTAACAATGACAGGTAAAGGACAGCACAATACAAGCAATGAAAACTATCAACAACAGCAGAAATATACAGGAAAGATCCACCTGTGCACATAGGACGTGCTTTTTTCTTACACTAGTTTTCCTAGCTCTGGTATTGCATTCCATCCTCTCTTCCCTAGTCACTCTGTCAGAGACAGGGAACGGGAGGGATTCAGAAGAACCAAGTCACAACATCTAGTTCTTCCCTGTATTTGATTCCTTTTCATTTAACAAACTCCTTTTTAATAACACACTCAATTAATTAGACCTGTAAAAGAAAAAGTGTCCGTGAAATGGTTTTCTATAGCTACCTATTTTTAATGCTTTATTTTGGCTGCCATCACCATGTCTCAGAAAAAAATGAAGGTCAAATTGTTCATCAGCATCTGAACATTGCTGGAGTGGGATAAAGGTCATCTTTTGAAACAGTTAAAGCAATGTGTGCTCCAGTTCAAACCTTCTATTTCAAATCTGGAACAGCTGCTAAAGCCACATCTTTAAAGGTCAAAATAATTGCAAAAGGTACATGCAACCATGAACTTTTCAGATAATGTCTCTCTAAATGGGTAGTGAGCAATGCCAAACAAATTGTTGACTTGTCTGTGGTGTTATGTCCTAACGCAGGTAACAGCTGGGACATCTAATAGACATGGTACTCTCAGAAGGTGACCCTGCCCCTAACCTGATCCCAAGTGCCTAAATGGGGTCATGGCAAAATTTTTTTGCATCTGTAAGCACATCTAAAGATAATGATAATCAAGATTACTGCCCATTCACAAAGTCCCATTCATCAAAGCACTTAACTAGTCCACTGAAGATATAACCAATGCTTCTGAAAAGTGTATCCCCAATGTTCTAGGCACTTTAGTTGACTCTTATTCCATCCACCTTTGAAAACAATGTCCAATGTGAGTAAAAGGGAGAGGACAGTAGAAAAGGGAGAAAGGAAAAAATTTGAACTTCAGCTCTTTCACAATTTGAATGCAGATCTATCCGTGGATCAAAACTGGTCATTTAAACAAACAAACAAACAAACAATCTTATGAGCAGAATAATCAACATAACCATGCTTGTCTTTCTCTCAGGTGAATCAGAATTGCTGCATTGACTGAAATATTTCGTTCTTTGTCAAGGATATCATGGATAGGAATCTTCACCACTTTTTAGTTAAGTGACCAAAGTTCGCTGAGGACCACAAACCAGAAAAATGTCCTTTGAAATCTTTAGGAACTTGATTTGGCTGTATGAAAGACAACAAAGCATGACAACCATGAGCAACACCCAAGAGTGCATTGCACCATCAGGAAAGGGGTTAATGTATGTGCAGAATGAGATCTGAATCAGCTGAGTTTACTTATCACTCCACACAAAAGATTGTCCTTTAATGCTTTATAAAGATTATTTTTGCTCAGCTTTAGTTGTAGCTTTGCTCAGCTTTGTATAACACTTAAGCAATAGAGCTAAATTTTATAGGAAATGTGCTTACATTCTTTGGAAATATGCTGCTGTTGGCTTTTACAAGACCCTCAACACACTTAACTCCTATTCTCTTGAAAATCCCAGTGGATATATATCTGCATATTTTCATACTTAGAGAACTGTGTGAACCTGCATCATAATGGAATTTTCCTAAGCTGAAGGAACTCTCTTTCAAAAGAGCAGACTACAAGTATCCAGTGCTCAGCTTGAATCATTAATTATTTTTATTAGTTATCTAGTCAGGATCCTCCTATTCTTTTCTGTCTTCTAACTTAAGACTTAAAAATTCTTTAGCAACTATTGTTAATGTAGAGAAAATCAGAAGAGTACATTATTCATGATCCTTAAAAGGATTTCATTGTGGATTGCCAGGAAAGCTTTGATGCTATGTGTATATTATACAGTGGTAACTTTTAATTTCCTACAATAATTTTTCATCTCAATGAAAAGAAGACCTTTGCAAGTTCTGGTTGTTACAAATACTGATTCAGGAGCGAAGTAAGCATCTTGTACCTTTAAATTAAGATAATTTTCATGGTTTAGCATCTAAGACACTCTTCTGTGTCACACAGCAAAAAAATTTTCCAATATTTAAGAATAACAGAAGGAGACCACATAAAGACCAGCTAGTAGCCTCCATGCATGACTGTAGGTAACCCAGGCTGGACTTATAAGCATCTTCATTGTCTTTATAGCTAACTGGCTTGTTGAGATCTTCAGAGCATTGCATAGTTTTAATTGACATATTGTTACTTAAATACACTCAGAAGTGATCATCATGACATAGTTTCTAAGGGGTATTTTCTGACTGAACCACTCTTTTTAGTGTTGTTAAAAATGTGATGTAAAGCTGATCCTACCTGTCTCAACATTGACTAAGAAACTGTAGCTTTAGCCTTAAATGTTTTGTGTTTAGATGGTAACAAACTAGGCAGCCTTATGTTTCTGTGACAATTGTTAATGCCTGTAAATAAGTTGTGTTACACAGTTTAGTGTTAAATTCTGTGTGAGATTTGTTAAATACTTCAATCAATATCTTAGTTTTGTTTTTTTTTTCCACATAAAACCTGATGTCTTGGCTTTTTATCAGATAAATTTCCACTAATTTCTGTGACTAAATGTTTCAGTTATGGACATACGATAGTACTTTCATAATTCTGGTAGCATTCATGCCACCTCTTGTGAGAATTAAATTCAGAAAGTAACTTGAAAGAGATTACTTTCCTCTAAACAATTATTTTTCCAGAATTGTGAAATAAACTTATTATGAGAATTTCTTTGGTTGTTTAATGATAGCAATTAAGTCAATAAGAGTCACATGAGAAAAATAAAAATATTTTCTAATTCTCAAGGATAATGGCCTGAAATTCTGGAGAGAATTAGCATGTAATTATATTTATAATATTTTTGGTACAGTAGACTTAAGAAGTTTTTAAAGAGCTGGCCCAGAACCTTGGTAATTATAAATGCTGATTTTTCAGTAAGTCTTAGAAGAAAAGCAAATTCCAAAGATTTGGAAGAAAAACAATGCTGTACCAATACTTAAAAAGTGTAAACAGAAATTATCCACCTAGTGATAAGTCTGTCAGTTTTGTTCCCCAAAATATAATAGGACAGTTGAACCTGGATTCAGTTAATGAGAAAGGTCAGCAGTGTAATCGATGTCATTCAGAAAACCCCCCCAAAAAACAAACAAACAACAACAACAAAAACCAAAAACAAATAAACAAAAACAAACAAACAAACAAAACCCCACAATGATAATTACAGGGTTTGATTATGTTGGTAGATGGCAATGTAATATATTTCACCTTCTGGAAGACACTATTAAACTAAATTAGACTACAAAATAAACACTGCAAACATTGAATTCATTAAACTTGATGGACTTACTGTTATATTTTGAGATATGTCAATAGGTAAATATCTCTGGAAGGGTATGTTTCTAACAGTCTTCTGCAGAGACTGCATCCTGGTTTTTATGAAATTAAAGCTTTTATCTGTGAATTGGTAGAAAACATGAAACTATTGCTAATAAATTGTGTGAATAAACTTAATGGTGTAGTGAATCACTGACTCTTTCTGAAAGCTGCAAACAATCCTAAGATACTCATTTAACGGGGCCAAATGAGAATTCATCTATCTGACAACCGTGCAAATAAGCCATACTTGCAGACATGGCAATTCTAAGAAATTTTCTGGGGTTCATGGAGGATAATCAAATAAACATGAGCTTTCTGAACAGCACTGTCACCAGCAGGGCTAACACACTATTAGAGTAATTGGGGTCTATAAACTTACCCTTACTGTGAGTGCAGCCATGAGAAACAGCACATCTGATACCAGGACAGCCATATAACAATAAATAATGAGAAAAGAAGTCAGAAAAGAAGATGGGTAGATTGGACTTCTCCTTAAAAAAAAAAAAAAAAGAGAGAGAGAGAGAGAAGTTGGATCACAACTGGTACACTAAAACACATCACCCCTGGACCACTGAGGACCCCAACACCAATGTTCATGAAACCTCTCATCCACCTGCTCTCCCTTCCCCAGTATTGGAGAGCCCAGGACAAGGTGAGCTCCTTTGGGAGGCTCTGCCCATCCAGGCAGAAGAGTGAGCCAGAAGCAGAGGAACAGCTGTCGCAGCTGGATGGCCTCTGGCATCGCGTCGACAAAAGATGCATTGCTCTCCCCTTGCTAAACGTTCTCTTTCTTCTTTTGTGGATTTGTTTATTTCCACTATAAGAAAAAGGCATTTTCTGAAGCTGTGGTTTGCTGAAATTGTTTCTGAAACTATTTTAATCCTACTTTTCATATGTGGCCCATAGTACATTAAAGATATAACTTTTTCGTTAATTTCCAGAAAAAAAGGCTAGAACTAGAAAGATCATAGTATATCTGTATTTAGCACTGATGTGGTTGCAATACAGACACTGTGTCCAGTTTCTGGTAGTCATAGTGCAAGGGGAAAATATCGTTACATTGGTGAAAACGTATATAAGATACACAAGGGATGATTAAAGGACTGGAAAACAAGTGTTTTCATCAAGGATTAAGAAGAGATGGAATTAGGACATGTAATATTATCACAGAGTAAAATACCTAAGGCATTTGATAATAATGTCTTATAAACATTTTTGGCAATAAACATTTGTAACAGCAGAACAAGGTATAGCAAATCTTGGTGACTGGGTGAAGAAGAAACTAGAGAAATCCACGAGTGGGCAAAAAAGACAGAATAAAAAAAAATTCTGAGCAGTTGTAGTCTATTATTCATCACTGAAAATGTTCAAATCAAGATCATTTCTCCATTGAAGATATTTGTTCTAGTTCAAAGAATATTAGTTACACTATATACACCAGATTTCATCTCATGGAAGGTAGCATTATACTGTGGCTTTCTCAACTAAGTCAACAAGATTGTCAAAGCATCAGCTACTATTGGTTAGGGTCTATTTAGAAAGTGTACTGTGTTACAGTACACTTCTGTGTTACAAAAATAACCAAATGTGTTTCATCTTCTAATTTATAAACTACACATTTGTAGCCTAACTTCTGTCTTTGTATTTACAGCTGTATGATGTGCTTGCACAGTGCTTTACAGTGAAAGCACTGCTGTTTGCCCCATTTAGAGGCACTAAACTCTCCTCTGCAGGTAGCAGGTGACTGGTCAGTGTAATATATTGCATGATTCATTTGGCACAATGGATTGATATAAGATGCATTGATAAACCTCCGCTTGCACAATAATCATAATTATTCTGAAGTCATACAGGACAATTCACTAACTTATGTCTCTATAAATATATAATAAATATATATTTATTTTAAGTATACTTGGGGATTATTCTGATCATTGCAGGTCACATCAATTTAGAAAGTTATATCCTGTTTTTAAAGTTTTTTACACTCTAATTTTACACTGAAAGGAATTGAAGACTCTTGCAGTCAGTAATATGACAGGGATGTAATGGAGTAATTATCACTAGTTAGTAAATGAATTGCTGTTCATCACTGTTGAAAATAGGGCTTGGCCATCCAAATCACTCAGGCAACACCAAGTAAAAGCAAATGGGATATTAAATTCTGTTCTGCAGCAATCTGAATCCAATGAATTGCATCAGGTGCCAAACTGCACAGAGTTGGATTCCTTTGTGAATATGAGTGAGCTGAAGGGTCTTCACTTAATCACCAGTATGACACCACCCACTTCTTCCCATTCCACATTAGGAGGCCACAAGCCTTCTCAGACTGAGACAGCCTTCATTTTCTTATTTGTGCATGATACCACAGAATCCTCCATAAAATTGTTATTTTCACTAAGTTTTTATTTTGTTTCAAAGAAAAGCATGTGATGTCTCTTTGCAAAGGCGTTAATATTTCCTGATCAAACCCTCCTTAGCCCAAACACTGTTAAATATAAATGGAAGATTAAATGGAATAAAATGTTCAAGTGAGTTACTTAGTATTCATAACCCATGTTTTACCTTTAATCCTTAGGTAAGGTCATGAGTGATTTATTTTGCTGAAATCATGGTAAAATGCACAATCATACTATCATGAAAATATAATTAGTCGCTACAGAAAATACCATGTTTTATGAACTAGCATCCAGCCCTGCATTTCAATGGAAGATTGATGCAAAACACAATGCCAAATGGCAGGTAAGAGAAAAAGAAATATTTGTTGCTAGTATTTTCTGTGAAGAATATTTGGCTAAGCAGAAAAAGATTGCAGGTGTCTGTGTCAGGAAAAATCTATAATCTAAATAACTGGATAAACTGAGTTTGAATTTCCTTTGCTTTGAAAATTACATGCCAGAAATACCAGGCAAAGTGAATGAAATTTTTCCACAAGATTTTTTTCAGCACAAAATTCAGACTGAAGATGATTGAAGCGTTTTTATGCATTAGTGTTTATTGCAGTAAATTTATTTCTACGGTAAAAAAAAAAAAGCTAAAAACTGAATAAGATTGATGTCAAGGTTCTTTTCTAAGAAAAAAAAAAAAAAAAAGTGCTACAGAAAGAATATCTGATTTATAATTTATTTTCCTTTTTAACAAAAGTTTGCTAAATCGTGAAATGTTAGTAATGAAACTTTTTCTATTATGTTTTTAGCTATCAATCTATAAAATAAATACTTTGATGTTGATCTTAAATTCTTTCCACTGTTCAGATCTAAACTAGAGTCAGAAATATTTTCTACTCTTTTTTTTTCATTTTGAATTCATCTAGATTGCAGTATGACTTTTAAGAAAGAAGCTATTATCCTAAAAAAAAAAAAAAAGACAGGGAATTTGCCTATTCTCTCTTTCAGAAGCTAACATTTCTATTTTATTGAGTATAAATATGAACTTCATTCCTCTGTGTTTATCCAGGTAGAGTAATCAATAGAGTAATCAATTTAGAATCCAGTTACTTTTAGTTATTCCTGTATCTTTAACTAGTGTTTCCTGATTGCATTAATTTTAATATTTTTCACCATTAATCCAGTAGCAAACTTTTCAGAATAATAACAGAAGTTGCAATATGCATTGCCTAATTCTTCAGTAGCAGTAGCTTGTTGTTAATCTACATGTCAAACTGTAGAAAAATTTAGAAGTCTCTAAGGGTTGTGAACTTTATTTACTAAAACTTTAAGATGTTGTTCAGATTAACAAATTGCAAATTGCAAATTAATGTCTCCGTCTGATATGATGCAGAACCATAATTTTTACTTATCTGTAAGATACCAGTGGTTATAATTGTCAAATTTCCTCTTGGAGTGATGTACACTGCAATATTGCTATTTCTTCCATCTAGGAATTAAACCCACTTTTAAGCAACTTGTTGGTCTTCTCAGTCCTGCTTCTGAGGAACAAAAAAGTAAAGGTCACACTCTGAAGTCCTAATTCATGAGATTTGCATTTTGACTATATTTTATAGCATTTCAGGAAAAAAGTGCCTGAAGACTACAGAAGAGTCCTTGTCATTGATACCCTCATTAAACCTCGCATTAAAAGATACACTCATTAACTAGTAGGAAAATAAAGAAAAGGAACAAAAAAAAGGTGCACAATCTATTGGATTACTATCATTATTAGAAATACTTTCAGAAAGATAACAACATGGCCAAAAGAGAAACAGTTTCACGGGTGATTTAAAATCCTGTGGGTTTACCTGTTACCATCACCTTACAGAGGGTACTGTGGGTCTGTTTCACCCATAAACCTTCACCAGAGGACTCCCTGATAAAGCAACTATCCAGAGAACAGCAAAAATAAACTGTTATTCATGTGAAATTGTGCATGCTATGCACTGAGAAGCTCAGAATGCACTGAGAAGCTCAGAATGCTCAGGTAACCTGACAATGTTTCTGTCCTTGATCCCACAAACTTCCATACAAGTCTTCAGAGTCAGAATTTGCAGGAGGCTATTCAATCCAGTGATGATGTTATGGCATGATGAGGATAATGATTAACGGTGGCCCAAGACTGACAGCTCCCTTGCTGCAAACTTTTTGAGGCTTCAGAAGTTTTGTGCATTCTTTATCATCATGAAAGTAAAGGAATTGTAGTGATGACTGTGTATGATCAAAACCTCCCCTTTTTCATGCCAGTTTCTTCTTTCCTCTGATAACAGACCAGAGGCTGTATGCTGAACTGCGAAGAGTTTTTCCATTGAACATGTCACCAAAACCAGCATCTCTAAAGACATTTCCATTTCAGTGAAACAGTATTTTATGATAAAAATAAAAAAATGTGTTTTGCCTGTTGAGGAATTAGTCACTTGAGTCACTTAGCCCACTTGAGGAATTAGTCAATAGCCAACAGGCTTTGACAGCATAGAGCCTTACATATATCGTGACTGTACTTAGCTAAAACATTGTAACATTTGTGAAATTTGGCTGCAAGATTATGTTTGTAATGACTTCATAGGTAAAGCAGTATCAAATACATCTCTCCTTTTCGACTACCAGCAGTATTCAAACCTGACTGTCATATAGTTCATTTTCAAAATATTCAGAGGTAAAAATCTCAAATGAGATCTCCAAAACTCTCAGTTTGGAGATACTCTACTTCACCTGAAAAGACTTGGTTGAAAACACTAGTTTTGTCATGTGTTTCTTCATCCCCACCTTCTTCCTCACTGTGAATAGCCTGCTTTGGTTGGAAGTGGCTGACAAATATGCAGAAACTGGGCTTGTGGTCCAGAGAGGCAGGCTATTCTCCCATCACTTCTAAGAGAGCACCTGTGAACAATTCAGCCTTTGCAACACATCCTATACCTTTCCTGTTTTGGATTATACTCTTGTACTTCACACTGCAAGCTGAATTCCTATGGAGACAAAAGGTGGTGAAAACTTCAGCAGATAATTTTTCAACACTGCGATTTTTTATAAGCACATTAACCCATGCTTCAAGATCTCCAGTCTTTGCTTTTTGCTTTTACAACTGATATTTTGTATATGCATTTAACAAATAAAGCATAGAATTTGCTTGTGTAAGGTATTTCTGTCTGGCATGCCTTTGTCTTTGGTACTGCCACAACTGAGATCAGAAAAGAGACCTGCCTCTTTCAGATGAGAAAGGGCTACTGGGATTTGATCTTTGACAAGGTCCTGCTTTTGGAAGTTGCATTCCAGTTGGTTGCCTAAAGTACCAGATATATTGTCCCAAGATACGGTGCTGCATCTAGCTTATCTCACTTGCCCAAAGGACACTGCAGTGAAAGGCTGAAGCTAGCAACATGAAGGGGATTTACAATCACATTTTTGTTATGCTCGTTTTACTGCTGGCATCTTGGCCTCAGCAAGGCAGCTGCTGAGTTTATGATGTACAAGTTTTAAGACTTAATCAGAGATGTTCAGACACTCACTGGGATGTAGTGTTTTAAGTGGTGGTTGGTTTTGGTTTTGTGTTTGTTTGGGGGGCGGGGGTGGGTAGTGTTTTGTTTTGGGTTTTGTTTTGTATTTTGGGGGAGGCTGGGTTTTTTTTTTGTTGTGGTGGGGTTTTTTGATGGCTTTTGGTTTTGGTTTTTTTTGGTTGGTTAGTTTGATTGTTTTTCCTTGGGACTTACTAAATAAATTCAACATTATATCTTATAAATACATTTTACAGATAAAAATAATTCATACTGTTGATTTTTTTGGGGGTTGGGGGGACGGGGGATGGATTTTTTTTTAATTTTAGCTAGTGCATGTTCATTGACTTTAGTGGGACTATAGAGAACAGAATAAGACTGCCACCCTAATAGAGACTTTAGGATTTGACACTTCATAGTCTCTATGATTCCAGTATCATGCACAGATCATTTCGAGAATTGCATAAAAACGGAATGGTGGACTGGAAATGAAAGTTTAATACTCAGTAAGAAACCTGAGCCTGTGATGAAACATAGAAAGCTAAGGGTGCAGAGGATGCAAGTATGAATTAAAGTCTTTGCCAATGCAAAAATAGCAGCCAAATCCAGATAAGCTGTACCTCGTTTTTCCACATCACTAATTTTTTAAAGTGATATGAATGGGTAGTCAATCTTGGAGCATATACACATTCAAAAAAACCCAGATATATTCTTAGATTGTTGAATATATCTGGCAACATGCATATACTAATTTGCAGTAATAATTTGGTAAAGGAAGAAATTTGTAGACATATTTAGATTGCTTTTATCAGAACAAGTCAACCTTCAGAAAAGCTTGATCTTTCAGCAAGTAAAAAGTAAATTTGTTCTGAAATTTCTGCTTTCAGCGAAAAAAAAATAATGCCTACTGGCTAAAAATTCTTGTTTCAGATAAAATTTTAATTCTTTTTCTGATCCTATGTAATGTCATTATCACAGTCTTTTCTGTTTCATTGGTAAAATCTTAATAGTAAATCAGTCGTTTTCCATGTTATTCTGAATAACTATAAAAGAATGTGCAATCAACCTTCAAACCAAATTGATCAGAAATCCATAATATAAATAATTAGATTTTGGTTAGTTCTTTCAATAGTCTATTTCTGAAATCTGTTACAGATAATTAGTCACTAGCCCATCCATAATTAAGATTTGACTTTCTGGCACTAATCACCGGAACCATAGCTTGCTTCCTAGCATTTAGGGCAGCCTTTGGAAATAATGTGATAAAGCACTCAAGAGTGTTCAACCAATTAGCGTGCTCGGATGAGTGAGCTTTCCAAGCCATCAGATTTTAAAAGCGGGTGCCTCACACTGTGGAATATTGTCTCTGCTGAATTTCCAAAAGGCTGTTACATTAAATGGCGGAGGTGGAGAAGAAAACTGAAATCAGAATGTATTAACCTGAAAGGAGATTCTGCTGGTCAGCCAAAGAAAACAGATGCTATTTAAATAAATAGATAGATAGACAGATAGATAGATAGATAGATAGATAGATAGACAGACAGACAGACAGACAGACAGACAAAATGTCTGAGAGAAAAGTGTCTAGTTGTAATTGTAAAATTCTCTTTCCATTCTAAATGCCAGATTTGCATAATATTAACAAATACACAACGGCTTGACACTATGATTATGTTACAATTAGTTTTAATTTTTTAGAATGCTTTTTGCAATCAAAGTATTTCTTAAAAAACTCTTAATTTATACAATAACACAGCATTACGTTTTTGCAGTGGATAGAATGAGGGTTACACTCTGTCTTGTTTTGATTGTGATTTAAGGGGTTCAGAAGTTTCTAAATTTCATGTTCTTCTGAAAACATGTTATTAAAGATTCACATTTCATTGAAAAAACATCCCATAAGTTTTAGAAAAAACTTTCAACATGTTCACAAGATATAAACACAGCTGAAATTCCTGTTGGTTAACACATGCCATTAAATAAATACATAAAACAACTGGGTTTGTGTGTCAGTTAAATTAAACAGCACTTTTAAAAAAATATGTCATTCAAAGTCATGCTGTTAAGCAGAACCTGCAAATGATGGCCTGTTTATTCTGAGGCAGATTTTATCCAATGTGACTAGGAAAGCATCTGATTTATACAGTTGCTTATTTTCAAGCAGTGACTGTGTTGGCACAAAATTGATATGGTAAGATACTTTACTACTCTACCCAGCTCATAATCTAGTAATAACAAAGTACACACTACAAAGATCTAGAAAAAAATGTCATTTTAGATTTTTTCTAAAGTCCTCAAGTTAATCTACGCTCTAATAAAGTGAAGTTGGATCTGCAGTATATTATTAGAAACAACTGAGTGATTTTAATCTAGATGATGAAACGAATTTATTTCTGTCTATGTTTTCTATTTTTTGCTTAAAAATAATAAAATATATACAACTGTGAACAGCTTGATTTTGGGGTTTTTTTTCGTCAAAAAAAGCAAAACCACAAAAATGCCTTGTGAAATATCCCGTGCAATGAAACTTATGTGTGCAAAAAATGTCAACTTCCTAACTTGTTCTAATATTTCCTAACTATCCCTGATGAGACTCTTCCATAGTTACTTTAAGAATTTGGAGATCTTAGGGTCAAAAGGGGTAGAAAAGTGCAAAGGATTTAAGCACATTAGTGGGTGTGACTGCTTTACATTCACACAGTCCTGTGCTGCTAAACTGCAACCCTGAACGAATTTTTAGATCTGTATGGCCATATTTATCTTACTGCATTCATAAATGCCTCAGATTTCCCAGATCCAGGTACATTTCTTGGCTTCATCCTGTATTAAAGCAAGATCTGGTACTCATTAAGTCCCACCCATACTCACATACCTTTGCTTTTATGCAAAGAAAATCTGACTACACACTAGGGAGAGGAGCCACAGCAGAACATCTTGAAAATTATATCTAAACACAGCCTGTATGCCAACCTGTGGGGAGGCTACTTTTATGTCTTTGTTGAAAGAAACATAAATTGGGAAGAAAAGGAAAGGGGATACCTGAGCTCTCTCAGCACACACCACGTGAAATGGGGCTGAAAAGCCCCAATATGGTTGCTCTATTTTCAGACAACCTGCAAATTAGTGTTAGCTGCTTTGACCAGCTGTTTTTCTTTCAGTCTTTCTGCCCGATACAACATCTGAATTTCAGAGACCACCTACAAGTTGCACAAGTGTTCGTCAGACTGCCCAAATCTTATGGGAATCACACTGTACGTAAGCCCAGAATGCTTCTGCAGGCACAAACCTGATTGCTCTCCCTATTACTACTGTGCCCACAACTGAATAGAGTTAACTTCACTTTTTTCTTTAAAAACAAAAAGGTAAAATAGATTTGGAAGAAATTGTTGTAAGGAGCTAGGATGTGAGATGCCTACATACAGCTCTTTCAATAGATCTTGCACTTTCAGAAGTAAGCTTAGTGATGGGGAAGGATACTTTCAGCTCCTAAAAACTTCACTAGCTGCTGTTAAGCACAATAGAGATTACATGTCAAGGAGCTCCCTGAGATGTAGGAGATGAAGGAAAATTTGCAGAGCATTTCTTCCAACCTCATATGAAATCTGTCAAGAAGACAGCATACAACAAAAGGTAGAAAGCCATGTGGAGAAATATTTTTTATAAAACAAACAGACAAGACAACACCACACACACACACAAACTAAAAACACAATGCACCTTCTTCCAATAATTATAGAACAAATGAATTGAATTTGGAGATGCATAAAGCTCAAGTTTTCTTCAGTAATTCTCTCTTCCTGAAAGATGCTCCAACTGATCATACATTTCTTCATCAAAGGAATCCAAAACAGAATTCCTACCTGGAGGTTACTATCCCAGTCTTCTTGCCTTCATTATGATCCATGTGGCAAGTCTGCATTCACATCTGATAAGAAAATTGAATAGTCTAAGGCATATATTTTCTTTCTTGAGTCTTTTCTGTGCTCACAGTCTGTCCTGCAGTCCAAAGAGTGTAGGTGATATGAGGATTCCTCAACTCCTAACATTGCTTTGATTAATTTCCATCCCTTATGTGCATTTATGCAAAAGAGAAACACATGGGTCTGCTTTCCTACTTTATTCATCCCAATCAATGCATCTCTTTGATCAACATCACAAATCACAGTACATTGCGTATTCTACAACAAATAAGTGCAAGGTGTGCTGTAGATTGATATCCAAATGGCACATAAAAGATCCAGAGCACAGATCAAAGAGGAGAATGTTGGGATTTGGCTGGTCAGTAGTCTTGTGTTGTGCTGTATTACTTCTTTATGGCTAAAAAGTCTTCTGAAAACAGTTTAGTTCGATGAGCTCCTATGGGAAAACTCACTTTTTGTTCTTTACGAATTTCATCTGCTGGCTATTCAGAAAGCTATTGTGCAAATCCTTTTTTTTCTTTTGGTCTCTTTTTTCTAATTTGATCACAAAGTAGCTGAAAAGTCATGAAAATACGTATCCACACAAAGAATATCCAAAACCATCACTGTGGTCTGGGTCACAGAACCTTATTTTTCAGACCATTAAGTGCTTATATATGGCTTCCACTATCACAGGGCTTAGACATGGCTTCCATCATCATCCTCCTTCTGGTGAGGCAGGAAAGTTGTGACATACTTTTCACATAAGGAAAACTTTATATAAAGCTTAAGAGCAACACTGATCTTCTTTATTCCCTTTCCTCTCCGCAGTGTGTGCTATGCTATGCAAGGATCCCACTCAGCTCCTATTCGGTAAAAAAGTGGGTTCTTCTTCTTGTGCTTCTGTTTCTCACATTGGGACTGGAGAATGCATGGAGGGGGACAAGTAACTTATGCCAAGTCCCAGTGGTTATTTGCATTGTGGTCATCACGGAGTAAGGCAGGACTGGATGGTGACTCTCATAATTAAATACTCTCCTTTTCTTGGGGTACTCAGCAGTGAATGAATAGCTAATTAGTAATTTGCCTTAGTGTTGTATGGTTAATGTGACTACTCTTGGATTTGTTGTTTCATTCAGTAGGGAGGAACTAAGCTAAAATAGTTCAAAAAGGCCCAAAGCATTCTTTTTTCTCTAATCCATTTCAAACACTTGAGCTTTCACACAGGGCCTGCTGGCACATCTGAATGCCTGTCTGGTTAGCTCTGAGAGTATGCTTTCATGGGGGCATCCTTTCACTGGGATTCAGAGAGACCTTATGTGCTGGCAGCAGGATGTGTCCTTATTGAGCTTCGTATATGTTAATGATTGAGTAGTAAATGCCTGTGAAGATGAAATGCCAGCATGGTCATCACATTTACTAAGCATATTTCCATGTTTCACCAAGGCTTTGTAAGTGCTTGGTACAGAAACAGCTCTGTTTATCAGAGGTGCTTGTTCCCCAAGCTCCTGGGACTGTGCCCAGTTGCAATCACAGCAGTGTTATTGCAGTTCCTTCCTGTCCCTTTGATGTAGCATTTGCTTTTTAAATTCCTGCTGCTTTCACTCATTTTTCTCAGTCTGCTTTTTGGCTTGATTTCTGAAGGTACTGGGGCTCTTTCAGGGACAAGGCTTTAACAGGGAGCGTATGTTTCTCCCACCTCACTGTTTTGCTAGTTCATAATGTCAAAGCCTAATCAATTCACTAGCACCAACAACCCCTAGAAGTGCAGCAAGGAGTACATCAAATACAGTATCCAGCATATAATGCTCAGAAGAAGACAGCTTTAATAACCAAGAACCTGAACCCCATTTATTTCCCAGCTTCTCTCCTTACTACCTCAAATTGTTGCAGGAGTTTGAGGAAGTCAGGCCCCCAAAGGAGGCAGTTGGTGCCTTGCAGGATGAAGCTATTAAATGTTGAATGCCTTGCAGCAAACACTGCGTGAACGTAACTGTTGGCAAAACTGAAGGGACTCTCATGTATTCAGTCTCGTGGTCCAAGAAGAGCAAGATGCAAATGACATCAAGATGCAAATGACCTGACATCAACACTGAACCTAAATGGATTATAAAACCTTTTGAGTTAGATTGTCCAAGGTTCTCTGTGTAGTCACAAAGACTTGTTTTTTTACAATTTCTTATTATAAAGTTGGTAGACACCAAATAGCTCCACACAGGATTTTTAAGGGCATTGCCATGTCAGAGAGCAATTGGCATTTCTCTTTCTGTAGATGGAAAGAGGATGAGGGTACAAAACCCAGACTGAAACAAGAAGGCATTGAATCTGCTATATTTTTCCTAAAGGTAGTGTGGCTAAAATTTAGTAAAAGATACACTGCAGGAATGCCTGGAGGGTTTTATTTTGCCTTACACAACTCTTTTAAACTCTTTTTGTTTGTTTTCACAGACACAACATACGAATTCACAAGCAAATTGAAATTTGCTGTAAATTAATGGTGGGATTGATGGAAAACTGTCAATGTTGTGGTTTAATGGACTGAGCACAGCTATTGATCTTGATGTTAGGAGTGTTAGCTCTGCATTCTTGAGTAAGCAACTTACCTTTATGTGTCTAAAATGGAAACAGCACTGATTTCCTTACAACACATCCTAGGAATAATTAAGGTCACAGTCCTACTCCAATTAAACCTACTGGGAGGATGATCCATGTTCATTTTAGGAAATGTTGGACAAATTTTGCCATCAGTTAGACCCTATGGAGTTCTAGGGAATGAGAGAGTGGCACAAGGAGCAGAATTACTCTGTTGTCCTTTCCTGTTCATGCTGTGCCAACCATCACAGCATCTAAACACTTTCACAAATTGAGACTAAACAAAGAAGACTAATGTCTGTCATGTGAAATTTCCTCTCTGTTCCTCTCCCACAGAGAAAAATTATGTGAATGCTATGTAGGAAGAATGTTACGATATTCACGTAAACTAAAAAAGGTAAATACACATAAAAAGAAAAAATGTTTATTTACTCCCTGTTGGGAATAAAAGATTGAATAAGTGAGCTTTGTAATTGAACTAGGAAGGCTTCTAGTTTGCTGACACACTGTCCTTTGAAACAGATTTGCAGTTTTCATTCACTGTAAACTTTCAGTAATGAACCCTGGGCTGAGATGAGGGAAGGCTGACAATGTGGACTTATCACTGGAAAGCATCACTATTATACATTGAAAAGAAAAGAAGAATTTGAATTATTTACTAAAATGTATAGTTGTGCTGCTTATATTTTTTCTAGTAAAGGACAAACAATAATCAGTAATCCATAGTATGGGGAAACTCTGGAGCATTAGTTCATTTTGGGGGCCATCAACAACTATGCAGATACAAATGCCAGCAGTTGCATTTCTAGCCATCCATCCCAACCCCTTAGACTTACACATCCTCAGGTCTGAATCTTCTGCTGATGTTAATTTCTACACATCCAGTGATTTCAATCTCCATATTAATCCATTAGTTGACATGGTGCTTCCATAGACAGGTTGTTTTGCAGACTTGCAGAAATCGTGTGGATGCAAGGGCTAACAGGACACAATAAGGAGAAGACAATGCAGAGATCAGAAGGACATACTCCTGGCCAATGCACATTACCACATCAGACATACATAATCTCACTGCTGCAATAACAAACAAATCTCTACCAAGAATGCTGAAACACTTAAATAGTATCTAGGCTAACATCTAATTATACTGAAATTTCATTGTCTTTGCTAGTCAGAAGCAGGGATACTTCATGGTTCCTGCAGTGAAATAAGACAGACCTTTCCCCTGTTACATATCCTGTGTCCTGGCTGGTTTCAGTAACCACACTAGCCATGGAACTCCTAAGTGCTGCATATCCTGATGGCTTTAATTACAGCTCTTTCTCCATAAGACAAGCGCTGATGTGCACAGCTCTCTGCCCTGATGGACTGTGCTGGTAACTCCTTTACACAGAAATTTTAAGCTCTCTGCCAGGAGCAAAGCTGTGTTCTCAGCTTCATGTTCCTTTCTTCTGGAGGGAAGGTGGAAAAGTACAAGGTCAAAATGTTGAAGGAAAAGAATGCATTTATTTGGAAATGTGATAAAGAAATTGCTCAAGTTGGTAAAGTTTAGGCTTTTGCAAATTTTCCTTTGAACTTTTTCCTCTCCTTTTTTTCCTTCTCATCAGAAAAATTCTCTCCCTCCTACAATTGCACTTGTTGTGTGTTGGCTATGTTGTTATTCTCTTAAATTGGATGTTCTCAACCCTTCCATTTTTATTTACTTTGGAACACAAACTCCATTTCCAATTCCAACACAATAATTCTACAGTAAAGCCCAGGGGAACTTTGAGTGAGGAAGGAATGAAATACTGAACTCACTTTATAGTAAAATTAGCTGGAGCCACCATTAATACCTTCCATACATATTTTATAAAGCAATCACTTCCAGTAGCCTTTAGTTTCACTGTCAGGATTTTTCTATATTACCATATATTTGGACGTACCTTTGGCTCACAGCAAATTGATAGATGTGGCCAGGGCTTAAGAGCTTGGGTAATTAAAAACTTCCCTGTCATTTTCTGTATGCACAAGCAGATTACTTGGTGCTGCAGAGACTCTTACAAATTATATTCTAGCTGCCAGCATCACCAGAAAAGTCAGACACATTTCCTTGTGTTAAGTTCCAAAAGAGTATATGGTCTAACAGCCTCTAAAAGATGCCGTTGAAGAAGACAGTTGCTGACAAGGTCAGCCTGGTCATAGCTGGAGAGATAGGGCTTATCAACGAACAGAAGAGGTCTGGAAGGCAGCGTGGATTCTAACGTGAGCAGATCTCAGGCACAAAAGCAGACCAATAAAGTGGCTCCCCAGTCCCAAGGAATTGACCCACGTCTTCATCTCCACTGTTGTGAAGCAGATCTGAATTTGGTGAGTGGCTTCCAGACTGAGCTTGCATAATTGAAAGCATGGCTTTATCCAAGATCCGAATTTATAAAAGGCTATTGGAAGAATGGCCTGGCTGGTTGCTTGAGTCATATTTTTTCATCAAAATGTTTTTTCAGAAAGCTCATAGTGCCAAAGGCATTGCATATCTGTGCATATATGTACAATACCATATGTATTATTTTCTCCTGCGGCCAGTGATTATATATGCCTCTTAGAGGCCACTTCTACATGTAAGACTGTGACAAACAGAGCAGAAATTATTTTTAAAATACACATACAATGCTTATAGACCTCTTTTCTTACTCTTGGCAATATCACCAATCTGCTACTAAGAGATAAAGGATGTGGGTTTTGTTGGTTGGTTGGTTGTTTTGTTGGTGGTAGTTGTTTTGTTTTGTTTTGTTTGTTTGTTTCAAAAAAAGCTTGTACGACAAAGGTCCCTTTCTTGGATTATGTCCTCATTCACTTAGGGATTTATATTAAAAATAAATGTTTATATGTTTCTGCCTACAGGATCTAAAATGTCCTGTGAATCCTATCCATATCTAAATTTACATAGAGATATTGCTTAATCCATTCTTTTAAGTTTGATGGAGTTTTTTAAATTTATAGCAATATAATCCAGATCAAACAGTGACCATGATTTTTAAAAAATTATAAGTGAGTTAGAACTATCCACTTAAGATGTTTTTAGAAAGCTGACCTTTCAGAAACCCATGAGCAGACCATTCCTGTTCCCTGCCTTCTCTCTCAGAATGAGAGGCTTTGGGGTGTCTCAGGTTCTTGAGCCAAAATAATGCCTCATTTCTTAAAAGTGTTTCTTTTTAACATTGGCAACCTTATCTACCTGCCTCTGACAACACACCAGCCATAAGAACTGCCTGGATCTTGTAAATAACAGTTGGTCGGTGTAAAAAAGGCCCTACAATTTAAGGTGCTTTGATGTTATTTCATTTTACACCCTTTGATTTGATTCATAAAGTGGTGCTTAGGAATTCTTTGTAGTGTTCCTTAGCATGAGTGAATTTCCAGATGCTTTCCTTTCACTATAGCTCTGATTATATCTTGGGAATAGGCCTTTTTGGCTAGAGGGTGCCGTTTTTAAACATTCATTTTTCAAGCTAAGGTTGCAGTTCAAGTTCTGGTCTGTTGCTTTCTGGATTGTGAGATGCATTCAAAAGCTTTTAAAAACAATTATATCATTATTCTCAAAAAGATGCAGTTTCTTCTTGTTGTGTCTAAAGTATTTTATGGGGCAATAACAGCTACATGCCATTTATGGAATTATTAGGCTTCAGACAGATTTAGCAAACAAGTGATTGATCTTAAAAAGCTGGATTTTTACATAGGCAAACAGTGGTCCTGTCTGCAGTGTGTTTATAGTGCTGCCTTTCTTAGTTTTCAAACAAACTAGAGAGGACAAGATATGGGTTTCATGAAGGGGAAGAAGAAGAAATTTGGTGGGCAGATTTTGACTTTATACAGATACAAATTTCCTAGTGCTTATAAATTATCTTTTATTATAGAAGATACATTGACACCTAATCTACCATATTATCATTCTGAATTGCACTAATTAAGTAGGGTTTCTCAGGATTTACATTAATATGCCCTAGATTAGATTCCAGTCAACAGTTTTGAAATTGAAAGAGGGTTTTGGCTGATTCCATTTTAGAAACTTGCAACGATTCTTCCTGAACAAAGAGTGCAAGTGCATATTTCTCTGTACAGTATTATTGTAGTTGTGTTTATTGGATTAGATCCATCAGACTGTATGATATTAAACAACTGACACAATGGCAAGATATTTCTTTTTTTCGTCTCTTTTTTTTTTCTTTTTTTTTTTGTAGTGCTGTAGGCATATGGATTAGAAAACAAAGATGGAGCCTCACTTAAGAGAAATGACAGGTTAATTCAAAACAAGAGGAACAGAAGAAGATAATAAATACAGGAAATTTCTTGAGGGAGGAAGGCTAAAAATGAAATAATGAGCTTATGTGGTTTTCTTGGTAAAACTTCAGAATTGCTTTATCATATTTAAATAAATATGGACTGGTGTAAAAGTCTTTAAATAAATAAATTCTAATCCAGGAGTCTACTTAGGGAAGTGAGTTTGACAGGTACATAATAACCATATATGGACAGTAACTACATGCAGCCTGTTAGCCTGAGCCTGAGCCTGCTCAGCTGATTAAATCATGGTGCCTAGTTGAATGCTAAATTTACAGGTCTTCTTATCATTTGGATTGATGTCATAATTGTGACATACTCATAAATGCTTTCAGTTGTGCAAGTAAGCTGAATACCTTTCTTTTTTACCCTCTAAATGAACTATAAGTTTAAAACACAAAATAGTCCTAAAAAAATGGTGGCAGAAGTCCCTGAATATGGCTGCTGTTATACCTTTGCTTTAGGACTTTGGTTACATGTTAAATTACACAAAGCTGAAATAGAGGACCACAACCTTCTCCTGATAGTGTGGTTTCCAGTCTTCCAAAAGGAGTCATAATGTCCGAGATCAGTAAGACTGCAAGAGCAAAAACAGAAACAGATCCATAAAAAAAGCCATTTTGCACAAACTAGTATATTTTCAAATTAGTGTTCTGTAAATCACTGGAGATACACGCATTGCCTTATTTTTCACTTGCTGCAAATCTCTCAACGCATCAGTGATGCTGTTGGACTGCACTACAGTGGACTAAATCCCTTGCAATGGTGATGCTGGGAGAGAAGACTGTGGTATCTGCCACTGCTTCTCAGCTTGGGGTTGCCTCACAAAACAACTATGGAGAAAAAGGAAACAGAACACATCCTACATACCTAAACATCCTACATACCTAAACACCTAAACACCTTAAAGAAAGAAAGTCAGTTGTGAAAAAGCAAGCTATATAAGAGTATGAAGATTTACCCTAATGTTGAGCTGAGTGTAGCAACACTGTATAGGCGCTGGGATGTTTTGAAAAAATTTTGGATGGTGTCTAATAGGAAAGACTGAGAAGTATCATCCTCTGACAGGCTGCATTTATCCCTCACAGGCCAATATCACTCTATTGTTCTGTGAGAAGCATGTGGAGGTGACAGACATCCTGATCACTCGGCATGTGGGTCAAGACATTTGCTTGCAGACTAAAGACTAAATTGATCATGTGGGAAAATCTGACAGGGAAACTGTCCCGTGATTTTCAGGAGAATATTTCAGAAGTCAGGAAATTGCCACTAAGTTTCCATTTTGCTGCAGAAAACTGAAGCAAAATGGCAATTTTAGTGGAGCTTTGACAAAAGCTTGCTTTGTATTGGCTTTTCTGGCAGTTATTCTCAGGAAAAGCAAAAAGAAAAAAAAAAAGTGAGTGAGTAGGAACAGCAATCAAAAAAAATACACGCCCGAAATTTTTTGGAGAACAACTGCTATGAAAGCCATAGTGTTACTTCTATACTATGCATATTTAAGGCTTTCTGAGCAGGGCAGTAACCAGTTCATTGTTCTTATATCATAAACAAATGCTGATATGACATATTTTTTAAAATATTCAGACAAGTGATCAGATACAGTCAAATTAGTTAAGAAAACCACCCTAGAAGGCCCCAAAATTTCCTTGTGGTGAAAAGACAAAATAACCCCTTGCAATCTGTTTTGAGGCCATTTTTTCTGATTTTGCAAAAAGCTCAAAGCACTTTTGTCAGACTTCATTGACAAGTACTTTAAACTTATTACATTTTCTGGAAGTATTTGCAGAAGAGCTTATGAGACAAAGAATTAAGTTCATATTTCCATTTATTACTTGAGGAAGGATACCACAAAAGGATGTTCTAGAATACTTGAGGCATCATTCACAAGAACAATTTAGTAACAGTTGCCTATTCTCTTGGTTACATCTGCTAGTGATCAGTTACCTGTTACCTTGTGTGGACTCTGTGACTGTGTGACACTTCTACTTCAAAAAGTTTCAGCTTATACATTGCAAAGGGGAAATAGCAAGTACCAACCAGAGAAGTGTTGTCTACGTGCAAATGCAAATATTGGTATAAAGATCAGACATCCTCTGAAGAGGAGTGTATTGGTGAATGCTGAATAATCTGCTGTGCTGAATCATATAATCAAATTATTTCCTCGCATGTGAAGGGCTCTATGTGCAGAGGTAGATCACAGTGGTTTGGCACGGCAGAGGGAGTGCTCTGCTTCCATCTCTCGGTGAACCAGAGAAAGGGCAGCCAGATGAGAACTTTTCATCTGGATTCTTCATTGATTTGAAAGCCAGATGAACAGATGCTTCAAGGGACAGGACAGTGGTACTGTGATAGACGGGGGAGCATGGACAGAAGTTCATTCATGTCAGCTTTTCTCCCAGGGTGTTCCCACCACTGCTCTGGGACTCACCATAACCCTAGCTACATGTGCAACATACATGTTGTGGCACCGATCCAAGAAGAGAGGGAAAAGGTGTCTAGTTTGCTGTGAGGGGTCTTTTCAAATTACTGTCAGATTTTGATTCCTAGCCATCAAAACCCACATGACCTTGGGAAGATTCTTCAATACACAGTGACAAAGAAGGAAACAAGAAGAGAGAAGTGCCTTCACCAGGGAATAGGATGCTGACTGCTGAAGCCAGCAAGGCTGGCAGCAGAAGAAGGACCAAAGCTGAATCCCTGTTGGTGGGCTAAAGGGTGCAACCACAGGCAACAAGCACAGGGTATTCCCAGCTGCCTGGAACCAGGGCTACCACACATGCCTGGAACTGTGGGGACGTACAAACCACCGGCACCAGCTCATGACTGGCACCAGAGCAAGGCAGGAAAGTTGCCTCTCTGATGCTGGTAGGCTCTGGGCTGAGTTAACAAACTCCTGCCAGGCGTAGTGGGAAAGGATGAGAGGGTGACATGCTACCCATAGCACTGCAAGCTGCTCACCCTGCTCCTTTGGCTGTATTATAAAATCTCTGAGGCTGAGAGTTGCACAACCTGCCTCACAGGGTGCTGAGGAAAGGGAGGGTCTTGGGCACAGATGAGACCCTCGCTGCTCCGCCACCAGCTGCATAGCATAAACAGATGTATAGATGTATACAGAATTAAAGCGACATGAACTGAAAACCTGCAAGTTAAGCAACATTTTAAGATATATCATTAACTTTTATTTCCATAACAGAATTCCCTGTTATGGTATTTCATGTTTTTTTTTTTTTTTTCCTTGAAAAAAATTCTCATTGGTTCTCTCAGAACCTTTAGGTGAGAATAAATGGACACTTACGTGTGCTTCCAATCCCAATTCTGGTTGCTACTAACAACTCTGGCAGAAGAATTACATATATTTCAAATATAACAATAAATGGGCTTATATAATTATTAGACGCAAAATTAATTTCTTCGCATTATAATGAACACATTGCCTGTACTTATAATAGAAAATAGACACTACCCAAAAATCTTCTATGAAATAAAATACCCAATTTTATTCCAGCAGATCTATCTTGTACTATATTTAGGTACAACTCTCTACCTGAAATATTTGCCTGTTTTAAGAAGTAGGCTCCAGTTTCAAATTCTTGGAGGTTTTAAGTCTAACCAGACAATTTTGGATTTCCACAATGTTAACTCTTATGGCCACTCTTGTGTTATGAGGTGGAGGGCCTTTGGGTCTTTTTACCTACTACTATTTGCACTCTGACCTTTAGCTTTGGCTTAATTAAGATTTCCATGGAAATCTGAAGTAGACAAATGAAGTGGAAACAGCATATATAAAGCACAAGTTTCTGTACTTTCATTTTACTATCAGCAAACTATATGAGATTATAAACTGTATAAAACACAAAATAAAAAACACAAGCTCCCACTTGAGAAAGTAGTCAAGTATGTGTTATTCTCATACAACTTCATAAGTATGGAATTACCTCTACATCTGTATTCAAGTCACAGTTGCTGAGAGCAAGTACGTGTTTAAAGGTTTTCTTGACTGAGGATCAAATTTTAAATCTATTACTCATTTTGAACTGAGACAAAGCAAAGTTTTAGGGAAATGGCATTATGATCCTATGATTGTTAAGAGTAATCAGGGATGTCATCATTAAAGAGAAAGATTAAAGAGTTTGTGGATCAGCAAGCCAAGAAAAAATCGGTATTTCATTGTTGAACCCTAATCTTGATAATTTGTTGACAATTTATCAAGACTCATAACCCTGGCATTATCATTCACTAGAAGCAGACATGCTCAAATTACTACATACTTCTTGCCATCCAAGTGTTTCTTCGAAGAGATAAGCAGCTTTTATGACTACTCACCTTAAAAAATTACTTACCATCTACTGGCCCTTTCTATCCACTTCCGCTTAAGGACCAAAAGTATGTCACTGTTCAGATCACCTGATTACTGAAGTGAATCTCCATCTCCCACTTCTATGCAATAAAACCTTTTAAAATTTATTCGCTCTATCTGCTAAGGAAGAATAAAATATATTTAGCTCTAGGAACAGGGCTAGGAATCTTCACCTAGCTTCTGATGGAAGGATATATTTGGTGAAATGGTAAAATGGTAACACCAGTTTATTACTGAGTGAGGTCAAGAGACCATGAGGGTAGCTCAAGCACATAGGAAAGCTGCCTCAAGCACCAGATCTGCAGTTCAGTCTGGTTTCATCACTTTAGTGCCAGTGACATTTTTCTTCTCATTTGAGTCAAGAGGCTTTTGGGTTTTGGTGGCTTTTGGCACATAATGCCAGCCTTTGAAATCCTGATTGCTCAGCCAAAGTTAACACAAACAGCTGCAAAGCAAGATGTCATTATCTCTGGGTCTTGCTTTGAGTGAGCTGCAAGTACACTGCCATCTGCAAAGAGCGGTTCTTTAATAAGGGGACTTCTGAAGCCTTTCTTTCTGCATACAAAGAAGCCCAATTATAAATGTCACTTGGGGAAATCTGAAAATGAACTCTCAGAGATAGACTCCACATTTGTTCAATTTGTTGCTGCTGCAAAAAATAAATCTCTGTGACACTGGGATGCTATAGCTCTAATCACGTTTTGCAAGCCAACTTCCATCCAAATAGTCAACTGAAGGTGTTCACTTCTTCAACTTACTTGCTTTGTGCCAAAGAGGAGGAATTAGGTTGGGGGTTTGGTTGTTTTTTGGTTGGGTTTTTTGTTTTTGTTTTGTTTGTTTGGGGTATTTGTTGTTGTTGTTTTCGTTGGTTTTTTTTAATTTTCATGTATTTCTGCATAGCAGCATAGAAAGGTCTATTTAATTCTTTAAAATCTTACCAGTAGTGCCAAATAGCATTAGACAGCCTGATAGTTATAAGGCCACAGCTGTAAAAGAACAGACATAACTAAAAAAGATTCAAAGCAGCATTTTGCATGAAGCAGGCCAAAAATATAGAGCCATCCCTGTAACTAACCTATTGACTCCTTGATGCTGTAAATGTACACATCTTTAAATTGTTGCAATACTGATGCTTACAGAGAAAAATATATATATGATCAGTGGCTCAAACACATTTTAAATATTTCAGTTTGTATCACATTGAAGCAATGCTGGGAGCATGAAAGGACGTCATAACTTTCTGATCAATTTGAAGTCTTTGGCTATTGGCTTTTGATTTTTTTAAATTGAAGATAGGCAGAGTATGCTATTGACTAGAGTGTAATCCTGAAGAGTTTGTGACCAGGACAAATTTTAAATATCTTGTATTCTACAGGTAAAATATGAAGTTGACTGAAATTATGCAGTCAAGTAATAATTCTGTACACTGAATACTGGAAAATAAGGAACCTAACTTCATGTCCACTAAAGTCAATAGGAATCCAGACATTAAAGATCACAAAGTTGAAGTAAAATTACTTTATTAGATTTATATGGACTCTTTGTATGAGAAGTACAGTGTTCTAAATTTTCACAAGCCCTTTTATAATTTATTGCTCCATCCATATATCTTTTCTCAAAAGTCTGTGACAATGCATTGGAAAAACAATGACAACAGGTTTTAATTAAAAAACAAAACAAAACAAAACATGGTAATAATGAAACCGTTTGGTTTAGGAAATGCAAGGAAGCAGAGAACAAGATACATGAAGGCGAGAAGATAGAAAGTCCTGGAAGAAAAAGTCATTGAATGCAATTGCAGGGCTCTGAAACAGGGACAAGGATTAGGCAGTGATCAGAACAGAGTGGCTGAATAGCCACTGAAAGGAAGTGGATTTATAAACAGGAGTTCAAGTAACAACAAAGAATGGCTTCAGTGCAGGAAACTTTGGTAAATCGGAATGGCTGGGCTTGTTCAGAGCTGTGGGAAACATTAACAGAGTCATTAAAAAGCTGAAGGATATAATTCATTTACACATTTTAAGCACAACATTTTCAAACTTAGAATTTTTTTTCCTGGTAGATGAATAAAATTATTTCCTTTCATTCCTACCCATTTCTCAGTCTCCCTTGGTTGGTGCAAAAGGAATTACAGTTTTTGCGTTGTTGAAATTTGCTATTTGATATTGGAATACATTCTTAAATAAATGTGGTTGTGTTACACATCATTCTAATGTATTTTCCCACTTTATGTTTGTTTGTTTGTTTGCTTTTTTACTGCTGACTTATTACTTGCTGTTTATTCTATATTTATCTTAGGCTATGGAACTGATGTTAGAAAAAAAAAAAAAACAAATCTGAGTGATTTTCTTCTTTGAGTTCAAAATGGGTCATAAATCAGCGGAGACAACTCGCAACATCAACAATGCATTTGGCCCAGGAACTCCTAATGAATGTACAGTGTAGTGGTGGCTCAAGAATATTCACAAAGGAGAAGAGAGACTTAAAGATGATTAGCACAGTAGCCAGCAATTGGAAGGTGACAATGACCAAGTGAGACCAATCATCAAAGCTGATCCTCTTACAACTACATAAGAAGTTGCTGAAGTACTCAACATTGACCATTTTATGGTCATTCGGCACTTGAAGCAAATTGGAACCGTTAAAAAATTCGACAAGTGGGTGCCTCATGAGCTGACTGAAAATCAAAAGAATCATTGTTTTGAAGTGTCATTTTCTCTTATTCTATGCAATAAAAATGAACCATATCTCAATCGGATTGTGACATGTGATGAAAGGTGGATTTTATACATCAACTGGTGATGAATAGCTCAGTGGCTGGATGGAGAAGAACCTCCAAAACACTTCCCAAAACCAACCTTTACCAAAAAAAGGTCACAGTCACTGTTTGGTGGTCTGCTACCAGTCTGATCCACTAGAGCTTTCTGAATCCTGGCAAAACCATTCCATCTGACAAGTATGCTCAGCAAATTGATGAGATGCACCAAAAACTGCACCGCTTGCAGCCAGCATTGGTCAACAGAAAGGGCCAAATTCTTCTTCATGACAATGCCCAGC
Organism: Streptopelia decaocto; assembly: GCF_964273445.1. Taxonomy (NCBI): domain Eukaryota; kingdom Metazoa; phylum Chordata; class Aves; order Columbiformes; family Columbidae; genus Streptopelia; species Streptopelia decaocto. The sequence goes on along the minus strand of NC_138656.1, from coordinate 55,081,042 downwards.
CCCACGTCACACAACCAACATTTCAAAAGTTGAATGAATTGAGCTACGAAGTTTTGCCTCATCTGCCCTATTCACCTGGCCTCTTGTCAACTGACTACCACTTCTTCAAGCATCTCAACAACTTTTTGCAGGGAAAACGCTTCCACAACCAGCAGGATGCAAAAAGTGCTTTCCAAGAGTTCATCGAATCCCAAAGCATGGAGTTTTTATCTACAGGAATACTTAAGTTTCTTTCTCATTGGCAAAGATGTGTTTATTTTAATGGTTCTTATTTTGATTAATAAAGAAGTGTTTGAGCCTACTTATAACTATTTAAAATTCACAGTCCAAAACCGCAATTACTTTTGCACCATCCTAATAGGCTGAACATCTGCATATACTTTCTACGTACCTATTAAATCTTTAAGAGAAGACACTTGCTTTGATCAATTTCATAGTTTTTTTGGAGCAGAACTGTGTTCCTAATATTAAGCAAGTATTGAAGTTTTACTATCTTCTATATGAAGTCAAGAAGCTCTAATATATGAGCCTAAAGTTAAAGAAGGCTTAAGACTATGTCCAAAACATGGAGGCTTTTCTGAATTGAGGCCTTAGTATAGAATTGGTGCTCTTTAAAGATACTCAAGCAGTATTTTAAACATTGCAATTAAAAAACACTTTGTAACACTTCATAAATAGACTTTATCCTTTTTAATACTCTTTTGAGCGCTATTCCTAAAGAAAGGGAATGTAAGCTGAATTTCCATAAAGACTTCCAAATTGCCATGCACTCAGATGTTTAACTTGGAGTTACACTTACATCTTTATTTAGGTATGTAACTAAAAATGGTCTGATTTTCTGAGGGCAAACACTCCATGTAGGAAGCATTTTTATTAGGACTCTTTGGACAGCTGGAAATAACAATTTTTCAGGACCTTCTTCAAGTCTTAAACAAAAGCTTAAACATTAAGTTAAATATCAGTTGCTCTTGGTTTAATTATTTTAAATTAACTGAACAATTCAAGAGATTTCTGTTCATACACAAGGAGCAGAGGGGGATGTTTGCTGGGGAAAAGGTGATGAGGCATGAGCAATTTATAAGGCAAAGAGGACACAGACTGCAAAAATTTTGCTTGGACAGGATGTGACACAAAATCAGTGATATGGGTGTCTTTGGTCAGCAAATAAGCTGTGGTATTAAGCAGAGTTATGATTTGCAGTTCTTGGACTTCTCCATGAGGATGAAGATCGGAATAAAATAGAAGTGATGGTTTTGTGAGGAGGGACTTTCAGGGAGGTTAATACTGACTTTGGTCCTTATGATTCAGAATTCAAGGCCTCTATCCCATAAATCAAAAAGGAAGCCATACTGCTGCTGGCATGTTGTTAAATTAGTTATGTTTTGAATATAGGTTCCTGGGAGCAGAGATGGTTTTGATGTGCCTATGCTCTTATGGCTCTCATGCAAGTTAGCCCTCCTGGATTGCTTCTAATTCTTTTAATTTCATCAGCCCTACTAACATACATGCAGTTCTGGCTTCAGTTTCTGTAGCACTCTACTTTGGGATCTAGATGGGATAGTCAGGTGTCTAGACCAGTTTTGCAAAGAGAATTAATACAGGGTTTGGCAAGGCACAGTACTGCTTTAATCCAGCCTTGTGCCTTTTTGTACCATCTTGCCAGATTTTTTTTTGTGGAGTGGTAAATACAGAAATGTGTTCTCTCTTGAGATATTAACATTTCTGGATTCGTGGCATGATTTGACAGGATCCAGATGCCCAATATGTATTTTTCCAGTGCTGTTGCCTTGAGGCACATCAGGCTCCAAATGTTCAAGGTGCAGTAGAGAAGCTAACTAATGTTCTCTGTTGAGCCAAAATTTGGAAACTGGAGTTTGGAAAGCTAGGACAAACTAACTGGCAAGACCTGGCAGAATTCAGTATTCAGAGCCAGATTTTCAGAACATCTTGATCTTGATTCGCATGGTTGCAACCAACAGATTCGTGCTGGTTCTTTATTTAGACGTGTTTCAGGCACCCAACATCAAAAATTTAATCAGCCACTAAATCCCTGCCTCTCGGCTGCACGGGGAGAATTAAAAGTGGTAAAGTGGTTTATACACCTGCTTTTTACTTTTGTTCTATTTGGACACACTGATGTAGGGACAAGAATAAGTGGGAGCCCAGCACAGCTAACGCTTCACTTTTTACCACCGCGGCATGTTGCTCCTGTCGTAACACACTTCCACGCCACAGGCTCGGATGCTGAAGCTCTGCCGCCCGGAGCGTTGGGGACCGGTGCCACGGCCTCGGTCCCCTCCCCTGCCGCTCTCACAGCCCCGGGGGACCCCCCGCCCGCCCCGCCGCGCCGTCGTGCAGGGAGCCATGGCTGCCCGGGGAACCTCCCCGGGAACTGCGGCGGAGCCCGGCTGAGCATCCTCGGGGAGGGCGGGCGAGCGAGCGAGCGCCGGTGCCAGGCTGGAGCGGGCCGTGACTCACCCGCCGGGGCCAAGCGGGGAAACTCCCGCTGCCGCCGGGCTCCGCCGCCGGTGGCACAGCGCATGTGCGGAGGCTCCCTGCCTCCGCGCCGCTCTTCGTACCCTCCCTCCCTCTCGCCTGCCCTCCCTCCCTCTCTCCCTCCCTGACTACTGCCTGCCCGCCGCCGTCTCCCTCTCCCTGCCTGCTGGGTGCTGAAGTTGGGCGGATGGCAGCAAACCCGCTCCGCTAGGGACGAGCCGCACCAGCCCTTCCCGGGATCGCTCAGCGCCAAACTGCACGCAGCCGGGCGGGGGTGGGTAAGGCGCTCCTCTTTTATTTAAGCCTAAATCGAGTTAAACGGCATCAAAATGTCTGCTTTATACTGATGCACGGAGGGGGGAACATTAACCAAACGGGGGCAGGAAGAGGAAGAGGAGGGAGGGAGGCGAGAGGGAGGATGGATGGAGGGTGGTGGAGTGCAAGCAACAGAAAATGCATTTACCGGAGGGACAGAGTGTGTGTCAGCGTGTGTGCGTGTGTGTGTGCGTGTGTAACAACGGGCGGCTGCGGCACCGAGGTTGCAAGGTGGGGTGTGTGTGCATTTGTGCGTGTGTGTGTCTCCCTGCCCGCGATGCACAAAGGGGTGGGGAGAGGTGCTGCCGGGCTCTGCCCGCGCCCTCCCTCGCCGCACCCCCCTCGGTTTGTGTCTGGCGTGCCGCGGCTCCGCCGAGGCGATGCCGCGGGGGGTCCGCCGCGCCGGGCGATGTTGCCCAGCCCGGGGAGGGACCGGGCCGCCCCCGAGGAAGCCGAGGACATGGGCTGGCGATGTGACAGCAACCAGCTCGCGGATAAGACAGCGCTCCTGCTTTTCCTCTTGACCTTCCCCTCCCTGTAACGCGGGTCTGCTTGGCGGGAGGGGAGCGGGGGAGAAGTGTTGTAATTATTATTATTGCTGCTGTTATAATTTTAATCCGAGAAGCCGGTGGAAGGTGAGGGTGAACAAACGAGTCGTTGCTGTAAGATCAAGAGTTGCTCTTCCATCCCTCCCTTCCCACGGTCCTCTTTCTCGGCAGCCCCCACCGGGCCGGGCTGGGCCCGGGGAGCCCCCGCCTCGTCGGCGGGGGAACGCGGCGGGGGCCGCCCCCACCCTGGGGCCGCGGTCCCCAGGCGGCACCCAGCCTCCCCCGCCCGCCGTACCCTGCGGCACCGCCATACCTCTGCCCCGGTCTCCTTCCCGCCCCTCCCCTGGAAATGTCGGCGGGATGCGGGCGGGGGCGGCGGGCGGACCAGGCGGCCGAGCGCGGACGGCGGGACAGGGGCTGCTCCCGCTCCAGCCCCGGCCCCGGTGTCGAGCAGTGCGGGACAGCGCAGCGCCGTCACGGCCCCGAGCAGCGCCGGGCTTCCCTGCGCCCAGGGAAACACCAGCTGCCGCCGCTTCCCGGTGCCGCGGGAGATGCTATAAGGCTGCCCAGCGCCCGAAACCCGCGGCGTGCGGCTCCTGCGGTTCTTCACCGCTCCTTAGGATGAAACTGCCCTCAGTTAAGAAAGCTGATGTTGCCTATCTTGCTGAGCTGTCAACCCTGTGATGCACAATTTACAGTCACCTCTTCTTGTTGATTTAGAATGAAGCCTTAACTGCACTGTCAGACTTAGAACTGGCAGGGCTAAAATTTAGGATTTTCAGTATTTGGTTTCTTCATTTCCGTCTCTGGATTTTCACCGTGTGTCATAGGTTTGCAAGCAGATGCTTTTGCAAAATGGATGAAATCTCAAATATCCTGCCAGGTAAATGTAAGTGACATATCATTTGGCAACAGTATTACGGGTAACAGGTGATAAATAGCTTTCTGCAAATGTAATATGCATGTATGGCAAATGTGGGGATTTCTATGAAGGACATTAATTCTTTTTCACAGCAGTAGATGCTAGTGTCACCATCCTTATGTAAATCAGTAGGGAATTTTTCTGTGGCACAAACCATTTAGGCAAACATATTATTTAACCTTTAAAAGGAAACAGTGTTACACACTGTTATAAAATATATATTTTTTATTTAGGTTAATACTCAGTATAAGCCAAGTCCTAAGAAAAGATACGTGCCCCGCCCCAATAAGTTTGCGGCCTAGGACACGAAGGCTATGATACACAAAAGCACTTACCTCCCTAAAATACATTAGGCATTTAAATGCCTTTCTCCATCAGGGCCTAAGATCCTTTTAGGTAGCCAAAATAAGAACATAATTTGATTAAAAGCATACGATCAAAAAAATTGCTATAGTGAGTTGGACATCTAGTCCAATATCCTGGCTCTGACTATCGTCATTAGCAGATGAAGGGATAAAAACGTAAGAAACAGGACTGGTATACGGCGATATACTTTCAAGTTCCAGCAAACCGTAGTACAGGGATTTCTTAAATGGGGATTTGCTCCCAGACCACTGTATTTTATGAGCCCTGGAATTTCTCTACTCCTTTTTTAAAAATCCATTTATACTTTGGTCTCAACCACTGTGGCAATGAGGCCCACAATTTAATTATAATTTGTGTGAAGAAGTACTTCCTTTTGTTCACTATGAACCTGCTGCCTGATAATTTCATTCAGTGCACACGGTGTCTGTGCGAGGTGCTAGGAGTCCTCTCACACCAGAGCAGGTACAGTGCTGGCAGATCAAGTCCCTTCATTTTATCTGTCACTGACTCGAAAGGTCTGTCTAAGGATGTAAAGCCATATTCAGCCCTTGGTCTTTATGTTGAAATCTACAGATAAGAATAGTCATTCTTTTTCTTGTTATGCAACATGGACACTTGTGCACAAAGAATTGCCCTGAACCCATGAACTCATTTCAAGAAGGCTCCTGAAAAGCTGTCTGTTGAAAATTAACTCCCTGCACTATTGATTGGAATTGAAATCTGACTGACAGCTTGGTGAAAAATTCCCTATCCTAATCCAGTTTTCTATCTACCCTGAAAACAAGATTAAATGTGTTATTCTCAAACTGCAATTCTTCATTTTAAGAAGTCTGCTACATACAAAATACAAACTACATGTCAAGGGACATGTATCTGTGAACTCTGTACATTTGAATTAGCATCACTTCTAGTTGTTCTGTGTAACATTCATAATAAGGATGTGCGTATTGAACAACATGGATAGTTCTAAAAGTAAAGTTTAAACGTCCCACAAAATCTTAACTGATTTGGAAGGAGCTATGACAGAAACTCTTCTCCCCAAGAGGACAACTAAGTCTGAATCATGCTTGAGGAGCACTATTATTGATCAGACCAACATTGCAGAAAGCTTCCCTGATCTCACCAGCAGCCCTGCTTGATTTCCTCACAAGAATAATAAAGGAATAGGAGACCAGAGAACTACAAAAGTACAACATGAATCCAAAGACCCGGAAGTTCTCATAGTTTGAAATCAGTAGCAGACACAACTTGGAGCAACAGAATCCACAGCCAAATGTGTACAAGTGGAGAACAGTATAAGCCACATGAGTTGAGAAAAAAGTAAAAATACTGGTAGCCTCAGATATTGTAATCCTCATTTCCCAAAAGACTAAAAGATGAAGAGACTTATGAATATGCTAGGTGTGTATTAAGTGAAATAGTATTCGCCCATACAGAAATGTCCATCACAGTTCCATTAGCTCCTTCCTGATCATGTCTCCATGATGGCAGGTAGGGATTTATTTTGCACTTGTACAAAGGTCTCAACTTCAACTTTTTAAATGAAAAATACTTTCTTACCATACTTGTAGTTCTTGCTGTGTGACTACAGAAGGAGTTTTCTGAGAAAAAATTAATGTGCTAATTAGCTTGAGTTAAAATGTATTAAAAACTAAATCCTTCAAGAAATTTAGCATTTCTGTTGACCTCTTCATTGTCCTAAGTTGTCTTGATAATGAAATAATGCAATCGAACTTTCCATAGTGTTCATTAATTAAAAGTTTGTGCATAGGGTAGAAAAACAAATTAATAGATTAAGTTGTAATTAAGTTTATCTGTTCATAGTTATAGCTGATGGCTATAACTATACAGGCTGTAAGCAGACTTGTGTGAGTAGGTTTGCTGCTGAATCCTGTGGGGCTCCTGCACCCTCCAAAGAGGCTCAGCCATTCAGCTCGGCACTGAGTCTGAGATAGGGGGTCCATGCATGTCTCACTCTGATCCCCTGGCAAATTAAGCAATCCAGAGATATTTTTTCTGCAAAAAATCTGTGTTTCAACCTGAAGTCAGTCACCCGCACTCAAAAGGTTTCTCTGGGCACTGCTGCTGTCTCTAACGTGCAGAAAGGAAGCATCCATGCAGTGTGACTGTGACAGGAACCTAGGGGAAAACATTTCAAGCACATAAACAGATGAATTCAGGTCTGCACTGCTCCTCCTGCCCAGTCACCGTGTAACCTGGGACTTGGTTAAACATTGGTCCTCCAAACCAATGTAGGGGCTTGATTTCCCAGCATGCTTTATATGCTTTGCACTACTCCGTTGATGCAAAATTGATGTAAGCTCAATTTAAGTAATATGAATTATTTGTGTTGATATGGTATACTGACGAATCTGGTCTTAAATAAAAAAAAAAAAAAAAAAAAAGTAATGCAATCAATTTAAGATTGATTCTATCATATCTTCATGTAAGTTTTGAGTGATAGCTTTGTCTTTATGTTCCTTGTTTATAAAATACAAACGAAATCCTTCTGACCTTTCATACAATCCAATTTTTCCATACATTATTAACTTTGTAAGCAAATGGCAGTAAGTTCTTAGAAGTCAGTAAATTTCTAGACAGAATGCATGTGGGGAATTACAGGCAGGGAAGTGGAGTAGAAATAAAAGCTTAATAAAATCTTAAAACCTAAAGCCAAGCATTATGTATTACTTAAAGACACTCAGACATCTGAAACACTACATCTGCACTGCATTAATCTGTCTTCATGCAAAAGTACCATATTTCTAGCCTAGTTTCTTCAGTGGTAAAGGGAGTAAACTAATGAGCGCTGCATTAGCCTGGCTATACAGCTTCTGCTACCAAAGCAGCTTCATTTAAAGCAGCTTGGTTGCTCTCCCCAGTGATGCCAGCATTGTGCTTGCTGAAATACGAGAGATCACAAGCTGGACCACTCTATATTGCCCTCACTCTATACGTGCAGACTAGCAGAGACTAAAACAGGGTGATGCTGTCTTTAAATGGAGACTGCCACTCTGTCACGGCTCCCTGCTGTAAAAGTCAATTGTTTATGCCACCTTACTCTAAAATTTTAGTTATGTGCAAGTCCCAGCAAGACTTGGTCTTACTCTGTTTTACGAAGGCTGAACATGGTTTGGGCTGTTTTGCTGCATTACATGTTGCTGTGTTGTGTTTTGCTGCTCTGTGTTATGCTGTAACAATGTCTTCATTTATCAGGAACTCATGTCAATAACAGTAAAATAATCCTACGAGATAGGGCAATGAAACCACAGGGATCATGGATGGAGGCTGTCATGGTATCATTAGCATAGCACTTTTATGCCTACTGTAGTTCAGACTGCTTTCAAGAGGGAGAACTCGAGACCCTGGGCACCCTGAGAGGCAACATGTCCCAGGCACATCGCAGCAGTGGTGAGGAGCTGCAGGGGTCCTCACGTCTCACAGCACCACTGGCTGGCCGCCATCACCATATACACACTGATCCCCTAAAAACCTAAATTAGAGGGAAATGTACAATAGGTTTTTAATACCATGTTTACTGTCTGTCATGTATATAATGAGAGCAACCTTCTGAAGTAAGGAATTTCTTATCCAGTCCACCTTATTATGTCAGCACTGCAGGCAGCACACACTCTCCAATAGTCACATTGCGCTAGACTTTTGGGTGGTGTAGATGCTGCTTTCTCAAAGATTCGCATCATAGGAAAATCAAGAACAGTGAGTAATAGCTTCCTGTACAAGGACTTCACAAGTAGCCCTGTTTTAATTAATGTAGGTGGGAAGTGTGGTCCCAATTACTCTGTGTCCAAAAGGTACTTCTATTTCCAAGTCTTATTATCTTCAGAAATTACAAAGCCCTAAAATATTAGCCGGATACTTCATAGCTTTCAAGATGAGTTTGGGAAGAGAGGAGTAAGATGAATAAGTTATTTTTTATCATTTGGATATAACGGTTTAAAAATATATCTGCAAATTATTTTCATGCTTAAGTCTAAACTAGTTTGTTGTAATGCAGTTGTCATATAATGGTTTGATAATCTAACCGATACAGCTTGATATACTTGATAATCTGGTAACCAGACTTTAATTTGTAGCATTTTTTTCACTGTTATGTGTATTATTTGTGTTCAAAGATTATTATAAATACTTACTGAAGCTCACAATGTAAAAAAACAAACCGCTGATAGTAATAATCAGAGTCTGAGCTGTATGGTAAGCATCATGCTGACTAGAATAGACAAGGATGTTTTAAAATTCTGTGTCTGATTATTTTATATGTAAGATCAAGTCATAGAGCTACCACAAAAAATCAAGTAAGTGCTCATGTAGCAAGTATCTTGAAAAGGACAGAAGGAATACCTCTACCCAGTGAATGCAACAAATTCATAAATTATGAAGTTATGAAAGTGGCAGCTTTGAGCTGATAGCTCACATAGGACTGGGCATTGGTCAGTCATTCAGCATCCAGTGATTCACTATAGAGAAATCTGACTGTTTATTGGATTTGTCCTGAGCAATCTCTGCAGAAGAACCATCCCGTATCAAGCCTCTATCTGAAAGCCTCTGTCTGCACCACAGATTGTAATGTAGAGTTATCTGGCAAAAGACACTTAAAAAATCTAGTTAAAGCAACACTGAGCCCTGTGCAAGAAAATTACCTTATTTTGCCTTTACTATCCGTACATCATCTTGCATCCTGCAGTATAGACTGCTCAGAAACTGAGAAATTCACGCATTTTTAAGCTAAATGGCTCCTGAGGGTATTTACCATGGAATATATTCCATACTCCTTCAACCGTTATCTTAGCTCTTCTTAAGCCAGCTTCAGTTGATCAATAACCCTCTTCGTCTGAAGGCACCACAACTGTTCTTTCAATAGCAGTCAGTGAAAAATACAGAAGTGACATGGCTTTCACATGGCTGTCTAAGATTTCAGCTTCATGTAGCCAAGGTAGCACAGCCCTTTTGGGTGCAGGATTGCACTGAACCCTTTGTTAGGTTGCCATGACTCTCACTTCTTGTTGGAGTCCCAGATTATATCTCCATAAAAGAACAAAAGCCTGAGTTTGTGCATCAGAACCTGATCATCTATACAGTAAATCATTAGAATGGTCCCAGACCTGGCTGTAAAGTTACCACAGTCCAGGGACCATTCCCAATAAAATGCTTGTCTGAGGCTGTCCTGTTATCAAGTCAGTCTAATTATGTGAATACAACTAAATCGGCCATTTGGCCTCAGAGCCAGAGAACAAGCCCAGGAATTGCTTAGCTTTCCAGTAGAGACACATCATATCTCTTCAGAATATAGCCTTCAGCCTCTGACTTTGGCCTGTGTCCTTTCTTCTTAGGCATATGATGTTAGATTCCACCAAAATAATTCCATATTTGCTGTGATTTACTTACCAGTGGATCCAGATCACCTTAAGTTAGCGACTTTTTCTGTTAGCCTATATTGTTCCCTTGATATTTGCCTGCAACAAACAGTATCATTAGCAGTTTTTATGGTTCCTTCTGTTTTGTTCAGAATAGAGGGGAAGGTTGTCAAGTGGTATAAAAGAACATATTCCTGAAGGATCCAATTAGAAACACACCTGCTTAATAATTATTCCCTATTTTAATTTCAGACCAAGATTTATGATTTTTTAATACATCTTATGTTTATCATGTTGATTTTTTATCATGTTTATTCTGCAATGACAATGTTGTGTGTACTTTCACAAGTGAACATATTTGTATTGACAATATAGCCATCCAATTTAAATCTTATATAAGTATTAATATAACTGAATCTCATCTAAATCTCAAATATATATAGTTTTAAATTTTGTATTTAGCATAACTCATTGAATGACTTAAACTATATTGAGATCATTCAAGTCCTTCATGTGTTTATTAATACTAATATTCTATCAAACCCATGGGATGAGGTAGGTATCATTTATGCTCAATATTAATTTCTTTCATATGTAAGAGGTGAGAGAATTGTTCAAGCATATTTAGCAAGAAAGTGTAGTTTAGGGAAAGGGAGTGGCTCATATCTGTATGTGCATAATATGATAGGAAAACCATATACCTTGTGTGACTTCTGAGCATTTTTCTTGGTCAGGCATATAATGCTGTGACAGATACTGTGATCTGGTTTCATGCAATATGTAAAAGCAGGTGACATTTCAGGAACTTTTAAGAAAACAGAGAATCCAAACGGCTCAGAATGGTAAAAGGGGAGGGGACTGTCCTTCATACTATTACTATTATCTTGAGAATCTAGACAATTTAATAAGCACTGAAAACAAACAGAACAGATTATGAAGAGGCTATTACTGTGCTTTCAGATTTCTGTGTTTTAGATTTAGTCTTTTAAGAAAAAATGTTCCATCATGCCATCTTTGCTACAAGCTCACTTTTCAAACTACATCACCTCTGCATGCTGGGACATAGTAAACACTACTGCTATCACTGCTATTTCACAGAAAAGAGATACACATTTAGTAAGTGATACAGGGTCACACAGTAAAATAGTGGCAGATTCAGAAATTAAACATAAAGGGCAAAATTCATAGTTTGTCTTGATATCACAGGTCAGAATTTAACATTAAGGATCTTGTCTCCCACTCCACTTGACAGCTTCCCTTCTACCAAAGTAATGCTCCTATATAAAACACCAGAGAGACCTTACAATCCAGAAAATCTCCAGGAGAAAAATGGGCATTTGCAGTTGAATCAGAAGTCAGTCTTTCTAATCAGATATTCTTAGACATTCTGAAAATGACCAGAGCAAAACCCATCAAATAAAATGATACTATTCCTTTGAATACGCAACCTGAATATCAATATGAAAAGTATTAGTTATGACCATGTTAGAAGAACAATCCTCAATAAGCAAAAGACTTCAAAACCATTAAGACTTTGGATGGTTGATCAATGTGCCCTTCCATTTCAAAAATCAGAAAGAGAAAATGGAGACATATAGCAGACAGCATGACACATTCTGCATATATCTCCTGATATTCAGCTTATCGGTTCTTTAAAACAATCTGGGATTTTTGTGATCCATTAAACCATTACCCGTAGATCTGTAACTCAAATACAGTAAAGTCAGTCAAATAATAATACCTTAGCATGACTAAATTAAGTATAAAAAATTCTATGCATATTTCGTTTGTCTTGATTGTTAGTTTTTACAGTAAAAGATCCTGTAAGATCACAGTTATAATGCACACAAAATGGTTTTGCAGGTAATAACAAAGTGGACTAACTAGTCAACTCATGCCTAATTCTAGTAATGAATGCAGCATACCTTTTCTAACCCCAGACTACTCTGAATTTTAACCACACTGCATTATTTGGTTTGATCAGAGCTTGGTCTAGGGGAGATGATTTAATCAGTCTATATCAGCATATACTTTATATATGTGTATATGCATTTCTTTATAATTTAGCTGAGGATACTTTGAATTAATTGCCTGTGCTTACCACAGTGACAGAACACATCCACAGGCTGTGGCATAAATTACTACCAATCGACTTCTCCAGTAACTTTAGCCTGAAGTGTGCTGATGGATCAAGTAAATGCAAGGTAGTTTATTTCTTTGTGAAAAGTAAGTTACTGCGTGTCCCTTTAAAGATGGGAGGAAGGTCTCTTTGAATAAAATAAATATCATCTACAAGAACATAAATGTAAGTAGACTAAATTTGTCTGAGAGAGTAATTTATTGCAGACCCGGCTGTAGCTGGGTTTCAGTTGGTTTAAGGTTCATAGTTTTAAGACTCCAAATAATTGAATTGCTATTAAAGTATAAGGCATTTTTCCATTATCTTGAAGGGACTTCTATGGCAGAAACTATTATGACATGCAATGCTAGCCATCAGTCATATTTTAGACATGTGATTGCAAGGTTCTATTTAAGCTCTGTTAAGTAGAAACCATTCTGCTGGACATACGCAACATGGGGACTGACAGCCAGAGACACCGTGACTTTGACTGTACCCTATGCTGTGAGGTACTAGCTGGAATCACCTAAAACATTACTTTATGTTTTAAAAACAAGTTGGGTACTATTCATAGAGCTGACTTTTTTTTTTTTTTTTTCCTTTTTATGTTAAACCCCGAACTATGTTGTTGGGAGACTGTTTTGAATTGTACTACAGCCATATCCTCTAAGGTAGCGAGTGTATCCAGCAGAATGCCAAGCAAATCAGCTGCTGTTGAACTGGGTTGGCAGTGTGTGTTCAGCAGCTCCCTGGATTAGGCTACTTTTCATTAGTATGGGCAATTCCAGCGGGTGGCTTAGTAGTAGTTTTAGGAACACTGGAAAATAAGAACATAGAGTGGAGGGAACACTCTGTCTAATTGCGTCCCAGTCTCTGGCTCTTTCCAGCAAGTGATTCTTACCTTTCCTTCCTTTTCTGAATCAAGTTAATAATAAAAGTGGAAAGTTTGGGTTTTTTTTTTTTCTACATATCTTCTTACTCAAAGGCTGTTCCACAGCTCTAGTTGAAAACCTTTTTCTCATTTTCAGCCACATTTGTTCTGCAATCATCTGTATTAAATTGGTCTCTCTCCCTTTCATTTGTCCAACAGACACTTATCTCCCACCACTTTAAATGTTTCTCCCAAGAATGCTTTTTAGATCAGACTGCAAAAGATGGAAGGAACCCTCAGAATGCAAAATTTTTGCATTTTGCAAAGAGGGCTCAAATGCCATGTAAGCAGCACTTCATCCAATTACAGAACCCCTCCTCCAGCCTTTTCCCTTCACAACTTCATATGTGGAGCTCCCTGGAGTAGGTATGCAGTAGGCTGCATGACTGCTCCATGAGCATCCTCTCACTCCCATTTATTTAAAGGGGATCACTTGCTAAGGAGTATTCAAGGTGCAGCTGACACCTAAAGAAATCTTAGAACTGTGCTGCTTGAGTTTCAGGGCTGTGATACAGCGTGATCCTTGCTGTGAATAGTGGCAGCAAGACATGAGATCACGTGTGTAAGAAAAGACTCACCTACATAAACTTGGGGGGGACCTAAAAGTGCCTTTTTGTTTTTTTTCTCTGTCACTACAATACATTTCCATTCTGATCTGGGTACAAGAATGCCTCAGTATCAGTATAATTTCTCTTTTCAGACAAAACGTCTTTTTCAGGAAACTCTTCTATAAGTTACTTATAAGTGCTTCTCAATCTTGGCATCTTATAGCACTAGATAAATAAACAATTTATTAATGTCGACACATAGATATTAGTCTAGAAGAGCAGGGTTCCAGCAATGGAAACTGTGATGCGGCTTTGGTTCACCTACATGAGATTGCACAGGACAGACAAGAATGTCATCACTTTGATTTGCTGCTGCATGAATCACCTTCAAAAGAAGAGTCAAATCAGAAGAGAAAATTAGGTGTTTGTCAAGGAATGAAGAATCTGTGCCACTAGGATGAACTGGCTGATTATTATTTTCAAAGTTCAGTTCTGTTATGAACTAGGTATTGTCGACCCACTTGCAGACTTCAATGGAAGCAGATCGTGCTGCTTTATGAGGGTTTTGCACTCACATCTAAAAAGTTGGCTTTACACCCAAGAAGAGGTTTGAACTGACAATAAGCATGCCATATCCTTTATTCTGCATGCTATCATCCCACCTGTTACTATGCACTGAGAAAAATACTCAGCCCTATCTCAGGACAGGGACCCCACTGGGAAACAAAATTTGGCTGTGTCCAGCTTTAAGATGGCAGAACAATGACCAAATGTCTGATGTGATCAGCAGTCAGCTATACCCCCTGCAAAAATATTCAATTATAACATAACCCCAGTTTATTTTTTTTATATTTAAAAAAATTGTATTGTTCAAACAAACATAAAGCCACTCAGAAACCATCTACATTTAGCTTCCGGACTCTTTCAGATTTTGAATGTTTTGTCACTGTTTCTGAGTCTTGTATAATGGAAATATAAAGGTCAATGCTCTTAGCATGTTGGAAACATTTCCATCCACATGTCCTTCCTACAATGTTGCATGGGTGACATAACTCAAGGGAATGGCAGGAAGATGTACCAGGGGAGGTTTAGATTGGACATTAGGAAAAGGTTCTTCACTCAAGGGGTGGTGGAGCACTTGAACTGGCTCCCCAGGGAGGTGTCATGGCCCCAAGCCCAACAATGTTCAAGAAGAGACTGAACAATGCCCTCAGACACATGGTGTGAACTGTGGGGTTGTCATATGCAGGGATAGGAGGTGGACTCGATGGTCATTGTGGGTCCCTTCCAACTCAGGACATCCTATGATTCTACCAGCAGGCAACGTGTCACAAGTATTATATATGTACGTCAGAAAACAGTCCCTTGATCAGAAAAAGCAGCTACCCCAAGGTTGTAACTATGCGTACACCATTTGTTAAAGGCCAGTCTGTAGCTTGTCTGCAGACAAACATGTAGGGACAATACTGGGTTGGTCTGGGTGCCCAAGTGATAAGTACTTTTCTTTTGAATGGCCAGTGGATGGTTACTCCATCAGGCACTCCACATCCCACCCAGGCCTGAGTGACTGAGCCTCCTTGGCCCTGCTTCTATCATGATGCTACACATAAGGACAAGAAATCTCATCACTGTGTTCACAAGACAGCAGTGTGGATGGACCATGGGAACTTGCTATGCCTACAGCTGGTGGGGACCTGTGGTTTTTGTGCCCTTGTAAGCAAAGCTTCTCAAAGGCAGACATAAAGTTTCCATAGCACATGTGTATTCTTGCTAGGACTCTTAAACATATCTGCAACTCCCCAAAATCAAATTTCAGGTGTGGATTTAGCCAGAATATTGTCGGCAAGAGTATCTAACCTTTCTCAGTCTTTTTCCAGAAGTCATTGGTCGTAGAACAATTACAGCAATAAGGCTATAAGTTAGGGTGGAGCTAGAGAAAGAAAATTCAAGTTTTGAGACATTTCAGTTGTCTTTGAGAAGTATCTATAACTTTTTTTCCAGAATACTGATGAGAATGGGAAGGTTAGAAGTAGATCTGCAGTGATACAGAGGGTCAATGACCTGGGAGTGTTTCTGACAGTAAGAGCAGACATATACCTTCTTAAGGCTCTTGGTGCTGAAAGATGGAATAAAAAATATTCTCCACAAAAGTATCATAGTACTTGTGCACAAGTCTATCTCAGTGAGGAAACATGTTAGTCCGAATCAATAATTGCAAGGTAAAACTCTTTCCTACATTTCCACACAATGAAACAACGAACATGAACACAGGCTTCCACCCTAGGAGAAGATTCTGCAAAATCTTACTTTATGACCAAACATGCAGGCAGTTCCATTTAATTCTGACTAGTTCTTTCCACAAAACTACAAAAAAATTCCCTGCAGGAGGAAGTGCTTGAGTCAGCTCCACAGAGAACAGAAGTTTATCCTATTCGCCAAGTGAGATGAATCTTCTATTTGAGATGCTAAATATTGCTTCATTGCCTTCCATACAGCCCTTCCATAAGATCTAAAGAAATTTTTATGCCACATTTAAATTCATTGTGAGTCTTTTGCCCCCGGCTCTCCAGCTGTTTCCCTTCTTACATCATGATGCAAGGACTGCTGAACTTGGAAGCAGGAACACTGAGTTATTGACAGGAATGGTCTAAGGAAATTTTAGAGAGTGTGTACACCCACCCAGATCTTCCAGGAAAAGAAACAAATCTGCAAGAGCAGCACACAGTGAGAGAACACAGAAATGTTAAAAGGACATTTAAAGTGTGAAAGGACAAGAAACAGGCATGACAGACATCGAGATCGTAATGGTAGATAGCAGTGAAGGGTACTGAAGTGAGAATGTGGGACTGGATGCTAATTGGTGAAGAAAAAATGAAATTAATGAATAAAAGGTCAGTTAAAAGGCTACAGTCATACAATCTTGGAAGTATGGAATAGGAGAGTAGGACACTGGAAAATAAAGGTCAGATGGCAGAGGGAAGCTTTTTGCTATGGAAATGGGAAGGAGAAAAGGATTTTGGAGCTCAGAAAAATGAACAACAGCATTTTGCAACAGATGAGATGGTAAATGAAGAAGAGAGGTGAAAAAGGTGACTGAAGTTTAAAAGGCTGGGAACAAAATGATTTGAAATATTATGATACAGAACAGAGAGGAAAATTTGGAGAGGAGATAAAGACATTTTCTCTCTGTCCAATGAATTTAAATTGCCAGTGCAACATCAAGGAAAAGAAAGCCATTCACTGAGAAGACTAGAAAGCTGAGAAGAGCAAGACCTCACGAACAGTAAACTGACTACATGGGTATAGCTAGTGTAGACTTAAAGCAGTAGGGGAATATGTTGTGAGAAAAAGAAGTTCAACATTAAAGAGCTAGAAAAAGGAGGAGGAGTTGCTGAGGAATTTTATAATAAGGACAGAGGGGAGTGGAAGAAATGCCTTATAATAACTTTTTAAAATAATAACTGATATCGAATAGCTTTCAATTGTTAGAAGATGTTTATGTCATTTGAGAAGTTCTGTCTTTGTAAGGAGATGTTTGTTCAGCTTGAATATTGGGAAAGACATTACTCAAGTCTTGCTTTAAAAAAAATAATGTTAAAATAATTTCTTATGTGCAATATATAATGACACATGGACAACACTAGAACAACATCAATTAAACAAACGAAACCAGGTTCAGTTTTCCTTTTCTATCTGAAACTAGAATTTCCTCCTGAGGCACTGAAAATTATGCTCCATTCAACTAAATTTCCTTGATCTGGAGATAACAGAATATCAGAACTAACAACACTTCTATTCCCTCTCCTTCTTTCTGATGCTACCCTGCACTCAAAATAAGAAAGACATCTCTGGCTAAGTAAGAGCACAAGACCCCTCACACCCTTAGGAACCCAAATTTCTCCAGTCATATACCTGAGTGCCTGTTACCCATGCTTGGAGCTGCTTCCAGCTAAGTCACAGCCAGCTCTCATCAGGACATGTTTTCTGCTGGAGATCCCAGAGGAGCTCAGTCCAGGAGACATGCTGAGAATGGGCTTCTCATTTCCCAAAAGAGCTGATCTCGTCACAAAACACAAGACAAATGAACTGTCACTCCAGAACATAGTCAGAGAAGGAGGCTGGACAGGAGTAAGTTTTGTGATTGTTTCATTGCTTCCACCCTCACCAAAACTGTTGCTATTTTCTGAATTTTTCTTTCAGAAAATAAAGCAGGAGGGACAGCTCTGGCCAAGATGTGAGACACCTGGGTTCATCTCATGTGAATCTGAGGGAGTTCAGACCTTCCCTTCCCCACCACAAGAAACCTGCCCTAATCAACAGTTTCGTGTCCTGAAGATATTCAAAGGGATAAACAATCTTCTCTATTACCATTGACGCGATGCTGCTTTGCAAAAAAACCCACCCTAAACCCCATCAAACAATTAAAAGAGTAATTAGCCAGAGAGGCAGAAAGTGCCCACCATTACAATGTTCATCCAGGAGCAGGAACACGATTTCTGCCCTGTTCTAAGCACTTAAGAGTGTGAGAGCCACATTAATTAACCTTTGCTATATTGAATAAAAGCAAGAAAGCACATTCATGATTTTCTTTTTCAAAGCATATCCTAGTCCTTAATGTGTTTTTAAAAGGGATGACTCAGGATCCTAAATCTAGGAGAGGGTTATGGCTGCAAATCTTAGTAATTCTGCAGTTCAGATTGGGTTTCTCTGTCCTGGGAAAGGACAGGGTAAAGCACGTGGTCACCAGTCCTCCCCTCCTGGTTGTGCAGCAGCTTAAGCCAGTCTAAGCCAGAACTGCTGCTCCTCTCTCCTTGCCACATGTAAGTGACCATAGTGAATCAGTTCAGAGAGTTAATCCATCTGACAAACAAACATTTGTTTCTACACAGTTGGTTTTCTGCCACAACACCTCCTTGATTTGGCTTACACATGGTAGAAGCACTTCCGCAGAAAGCAGGAGTTGAAGGACCAATGGTTTGGACTTCAGCTGACCAAAGCTGCCAAGGAGCCACATAATAGGATTGCTGCCTTTGGGAACTCATTCTGAGGTGTCTCATCCTGTCCAGGTATTGCAGATGCCAAGGTACTTTACACAAGGCTCTTCCCTTGTAGGAAGAAAAACAATCAAACAAATAAACAAAATCCCCATCCTCTAAAAGCAAACTGCTCAGTGCTTCTTTGCAGCCAGAGTTGTCTGGTGTGGTACTTGCAAGCCAGCTGAGCAGAGCCATCTCTGGGGAATCCAGAGCTCTCCACAATGCACTAAAAGCAGAAGAGCATCAGGCTGGCTTTCTCGTTTCCTCATCTTGGTAACAGTGCACGCGTGAACTGTGATGTTTTTCTTCTGGCATTCTAGTTTTATTGGGCTCCGGTGTTAACTTTCAGGGTTACCACAGAATCACAGAATGGTTGGGATTGGAAGGGACCTCTGGAGATCATCTAGTCCAACGCACCTGCTAAAGCAGGTACACCTAGAGGATGTTATGTTTATGTTTAATATTTTTGTTATCTTACTAACATAAGATCATAAGCAGTAGGACTAACATATCACAATTAACTGTATCAAAAGCTAAAAAAGGTGCTTCAACTTACGAACTGTTGTTCAAACAATAGAAAAATGTAATCGGGGGCACATTAAAACCAACAAAATCATGATGCCTACCTCAGACAAAGACTAAACCTACAGTACATGCAACAAATAGCCTTACAAGTTCTCTTCAAAGATCTGTAATTTTTATTAAGTGGATGTTCAGCTTGACTGGACATCCTAAAAGGCATATATCGTTGCATAGAAGTTCTGCAACTATGTGGCTATCCTAAAGTCATAATTAGCAAATTCATGTCTCCTCTACCCCGTGGTTTCCCTCTCTTTTCTTTTTTTCTATCTGTACTATAATCCAGTTTCCTGGAACTTCATTTGGGTGAAGATATTCACCAAACCTGGATGGAGAGTGCGTTGAAAGCAGACCTTTCTAATAATTTCTTCTGATTCAGCATTTGGTCTGGGTGGAGATCAGCTCTTCTGGGACTTGTGTCAGACAATTTTGAAACTGTTGCTTTATGAAAAGAGACCATTTGGTTTTAATCTTTCAAATGTCATGGGGACATCAAACAAGACTGTAAGGAAATTACTTCCTCAGGTCAAGACCTATGCTGATGGAGGCAGAATAGGAAACTCCACTTAATGTTTCTGAATGATCTGTCAGCCCCTGCTCCAGAGACCTGGGGGAGAGAAAAGAGGCTGTATGTTCCCCTAGTCCATGAGCTTAGTAGAATGACAATAATCATATATGGGAGATGAAAGCTGTTGTTTAAAAGTGATTGTAGGACTGAAATAAATAGTGTACAACACCTGTGGTAATTCGGGACAGGCGTCTCTTAATGCAGACAGGTCCACTGTTGTGGCCCCATGCAGTAGCTTAGACAAATGCAAAGAGGTGAAGTTTTTCTCTGGTTATCTAAATTTCTTATGCATCTCTCATTATCATCTCACCCAAATGCCTCAGAATCTTAAAAACATACGTCTCGAGTCCGAGCTCCACTTTTTGACTATCTATTCAAAAAGAAAAGACTCTTCTGCTCTTCTAATAGCCAATCGCTTGTTCTTCCACCTGGATTTAGAAAGCAAGGTTTCTAAATTCTGATGGCTCACCACGGGCAGAAAAGGGACTTACACCTGCATGTCTTGCATCCCCTAGCTTTGTATCTGTTAACAGTTACATCCTCTTTGATTCAGCCTATGCACAACTGAGAAGTCTGGAGACACTAGACTCAAAACTGGAAAGATTTTAAAATCATAGATATGTTTCATGAAATTGAAGAAATTACTTTGTACATTAATAACTTGAAATACATCAATTCACAACCTGTAGTCTCCATCTCCCATTGAAAGAAGTAACTTACAAAAAGACAATAAAAAACTATTTAGTCAGGCTTCTTAAATTTTAGAATAGCCGTCAGCTGCTGCATCATCTTTCCTCTCCAGTTGTTGTCTATCTCTGATCAGTTGGGATGGTGCCTGACTTGGGCAAAAGTGGAACTTCCTTTAGTAACTGTTTATTGAAGTCATGGTGAACAGCTGTTACAGAAAGTTTAAACCTCATGTTCTTTAGTGGAATCTGAACACTTACTCTTAAAATGCCTCTGGCTCATCTACTGACACTCTGCTGGATGTGAATTATAGCAGGATTGCCTGCTGCCTTCTATGTAGAATTAGACACACTGAAAAAGTGTCCTCATCTCCATCGCCAGATTTTCTAATTAGTTAATGTAAACATTACCTCCGCACTGCTGTTTTTTTCCTGAAAGGAATGTCTTGCTTATACACTGTCAGATTTTATGACATGAGAGGGCAGTGAAGATGAACACTGAAAGATAAATCAAATAAAGAAGCAGTGTGATGTGTTAGGGGAATACAATTAGTTACTGTAAGGGAACACTGTTAAAACCAAAGTGCAGTAAGAGAGACGTTTTTATGCTAAATTAAAATGTAATTATCAGGATTGCACCTGGAGCACATAGCTGATTTTTTCAGTTAAAAAGCATGCAAGTACCTTTCTGTGAGACTAATAGGCTGACCAACTTTTTTAAGCCTCCCATAAAAGTGACACAAATGCACAGAAACAGTAATAAATGAATAAATGGGGAAGCAACATTTCTATCCATTGCTGCAATAACTTAGATGGAAAAGGACACACCATTAAAAGAGAAAGGGTGATAAAAGCATAACACTAGATGGCTAAGTTTGCCTTGTACTTTGCCATAAAAGCTAGAAATCATCAGGCTGAGTGTTCTGAAAGCTTCTCCATTCAGCAGGACTGAAAAAAACAATTCCTACACTTCGTTATGAGTCAAGCCAGCAAGATGTTTTTAATGGGCTTTCAGGCTTGATTTTGGAAATATCATAGTGTCACTTATGGTAAAACTAGAACAAATAATAAAATCTGTCTTCAATATAGCCATATCAGGCCCATTACACCATAACAATACCCTTAGAAGCAAAACGGCTTTCCTGTCCTGCCTGTCTATTAAGTTATCTTCCAAAGTGATAGCATTCTTACCAGGAATAATTGCCAAGTATGTCTGAAGAGTGATTAACTGTGTATATATTACTTCAATTTCTCCATCTGTTGCAGTTTCTGATTTTCTTTGGTTTATGTTTTGAGTATCACATAAAAAAGTCATTTATTACACCCATTTGATAAAAATAGCCCCTGTATCTGAGGGAGGCTCATGTTTAGTTTGCATCTAGGTCAGTATAATGGTAGTGGGGAGATTATGGATTAGTTACTCCAGATTTAGAGAAATTCAGCCTTTCAAGAAGCTATGGTGTGTGGGGTTAGTTGTTGAATTTGGAGGTGGGTGGTGGGTATTTTTAAAAAAAAAACAAAAACAAAACCAAAAAACATTGCCCCTCTACCTTTCCCAAAGCAAACATACCAAAGTAACTCATGTAAACTGCAAGTGTGCCCATGGAGTGATTAATTAATGTCAGCTGTCACTGTAGAAAATGTTCGAGCAAGCAACAGCGTACACCACTTAGAATGACATGAAAAACTTTTTAATCTCTTTTGTATAATTTTGGTGACAGAATCTGACTTGGTGCTGCAGACCAAAATGTTATTCTCTTGACTGCAGCTTAGCCTCCATAAACTCACTCGAGCTAATGGATTTTCAGAGCTAAGCTACTAGAAAGGCATAGCTAGAGCAGGAAACCAGATTGAGATTATTCCTGAAATCCAAGGTCAGTCTGTTAAAACTACATGGCTTCTGAACTTCACTGACTCAAATTGCAGCTTCCTGATATGACAACAGAGCATAAACCATCTTTCTTTTTGCCAAGTGGCTACGAAATGCCACTAGAGCCCTACAGTAGACATCTCTGCAGCTGAAGCACAAGCACTCACTAAATAAGGTTGAAGCAGTATAAGGGAGGATGGAGCACAGAGAAAGGGAGCGGAAAAAGCTAAGACAGCTGACAGAACTGCTTTTGTAAAGGAAAACAAGGTGAGCACCTACAAACTCCTGCATCATGGCATATGTCATCTTCTTGAGCAAGCAGTAGAGAGTAAACTGTCCTCTGCATTTGCCGAAGAGTAATCCTGACTCATTTAGGAAATACAGTGTATCCAAGCTATTGCTTGTCTTTTCATAGAAATAGTTGCTTGGCTTCTGCTTGTTCTATAGCAATTTGACATCTCCGTTCTCTGTATGGAGTTCCTAGACTATGAAGTAAATAAGACCAAAATCTGAGTCCTATACCATTCCCTCATTCATAGAAGTAAAAAAATCCAAGGGCTATCCATTCTGTGATAAGAACTTAGTCCCTCATTCTTCTCATCATAAAAACAAAAGAGGAAAAAAACAAGGGGAAAAAAGTAGCCTTTAACTATATGCAATATGAAATGTATACAGTTCTAACTGGGGACATCTTGGGGATGCAAGAAAACATTGTGCTCTAAATCCTCACATGGTGGTTTCCTGTATAGCTGCAAAAATTCTCACCAGACACTTATGCACTTACTTTTATGTTTATATGACCAAAACCTTAGGAAACCAAAACTCATCTTCCTTTCAGGGTTATTTGGGAACCTGATTCATATCTCAGGCACTTAGAGGTCGATGGAAATTCTATGTAAGTGCATAAAGCTGCATTCTTACCAAACAAACTGTGGCTTTATGATAGGTAATAAAGAGTTAAACCAGAAATACATCTAGGCAGCTTTATTGGGTCACTGGTTAAAACAATTACTCTTTGATGTACACTCCAGCTACTCTTTAAAGTATGCTTCTTCTCTAACAACTCATGTAAAGCTTCCTGTTCACTATTCACTTTCTCATTTAAAATACCAGTTTACATCTGTTTTCCAATATAAAAGTAAAGGCTTGGTAAATGGTGACTAATAATTCCTAGATGTATTTATGATTCAACACACCTAGAAAGCAGCTATGCAGATAATAGATACCTGTCTTGTGAAAGAAATACCAGGGAAATTTCTTGATCTGTGAAGCAGAGCTTTGCAGGCAATATCAATCAGTTTTGCATCCATGACCCATTCAGTTGTCCAGACAGGAAACCTTCCAGACAGTTCATGTGATGAGGTGCAACCAGGACTAAATACCTTATTATAATATTCAGTAAACTTGATTGTGGTCACTTAATCTCTGTAGGGATAGGCAGGAGTAATCATATGACAACTTATTGTTCTCACATATAATATTTCATTTGCACAGGTTTACCTTAAACCTCAGATATTGTAATTACTATAATATCGGATATTATAATCTTATACTATTGTAATTCTCTGCATACTCTTTGACTATTTGACACTAATTGACTGAGTGAAGCTCTAGCTTTTCTTCCCCATTATGCCCAGAGGATCCCATTCATTCAGTTCAATCATCTACTTGTCTACTGGTATAATCAAAAGGGGATGAGCTAACTAGGAGAGGTAGCCCAGATGGCTGTAGCAGAAAAGGTTAAATTGACAAAATTTCTAAATATTATTTTTTTCTTCTCATTGTCATGTACTTAGAACAATCAAGTTGCTTCTACCTACTATGCATTTGCTTTAGAGAATACAACCCAGTGCCCTTGTATGTACTATTCGCCATTCAAGTATAATTGTTTTATTATTTGTGTATATATGTTATATTTTATACACATATGTTATGTGTTTTATTATTGTTTTGGCAACCTAAAAAGCTTTTTTTAGTATTTATTTTAAGCTAAATACATAACTTGCTATGAGGAAACACTGTTTTCTATTGTGAAATAACCAAGTATACCCTACTGAATCAGTAGCAATCAGTTAATTAGAGCCAAATTTAAGCTATTTGTTCACATCATAAAAACCAAGTGAACATGGACTGGATACAAGAAGAACTCTCAATATATTCTCTAAATATTGGTTTGTTGGGGTTTTTTGTTGTTGTTTGGTTGCATTTGTTGTTGTTGTTGTTGTTGTTTTTTCCCAGCCAACCATATACAAATTCTATAACTTGAGCTCTGATTTCTCCTCTGAATTGTTTTCTCATTTTTAGTCATACCACATTTTTCCCTACACATGTGAAAGCACTCATTTTTTTCAGCATAAATGTTTGAAAATAAAATAAATTGGATTCCAGGGGGGAATACAACATTTAAATGTAGAAAATTAGTGGTTTATAAGCAAGTGGAAAATTGATATTACCATAAAAGTATTGTATTCTGTTTTTAACTTGTCTCTAGGAATGAGCTGACACAGAGTCCTGAAGAGTTCTAGTCTAGAGGCAGAGAGAGAAGGATTTGTCCTGTCCCATGAGCATCTCTAACATTTCAAAAAATGTTCTTGCCATAAATAGTGAAAGAAAGTCTCTCAAACATAATAAACCTTCCGTGAAATGTTGGTTGGATTAATTAAAACACTGGAATTTTGGAATTCCTTTATTTAAACTCCCAATATAAACTGATTAATTTAAAACCAAAGGTTTCTTTAAATGAAAAACTGCTCTCCATTAATACAAAACAAGACAAAACAAAACAAAACCACTTCAGTGAGATACTTTGGCAACTTCCAAACTTTCTTTAAGAGAAAACTTTTTTTTGAGAGGATATCTGTCAAAAACTATTGCTTCAACAGTCAGTTTCTGTTTTGACAAATATAGACTTTTCTAATGAAAAATTGAAATTAATTGAAAAATTCTTGACTAGGCCTGTTCTAGATTGACATGGGAATTGGCTAATAGTTAGACACTGTGCAAAAGAAATATATTTGCACAGGCCAAGGAAGAAAAGCAAGCTGGGAAGTGAGGGCATAAAATTAAGGTGATATTATATAAGGCAGCTTCTTTTCCAGAAAAATCTCATAGCTAGCAGAAATCATTACTGATTTTGTTTGCTGTGACAGCGAGGGGAAGTAACATAACCAAATTGGGATTGCTTCATGATCTGGCTGTGGAAAGCATCTGCACTTATTAGTATATCCTCTGCAGGACATAGCAGTAGTATATCAACATGCACAGTGCCAGTAGTTAAAAAGTTGAAATTTAATGGGAAATAGGAGGCATCAGTATCTCATTTTGATTAAAAAAGAAAATCTAGATTTCCATTTACTCCTTGGTATAGCCTTTGTGATGGTGATGCCCACCAAACGGCTTATGTTCTGCTAATTGCAGGGGTACAGAAAACTATATACATGCACACAGCTGCAGAGCTTCATGTTCTTGTTGAAATACCTTAAAAATAATTACTTTGCCAATTACAAATCAGCCTTGCTTATAAAGCATCTCCACATATTTTGGCTAAATTTTCAAGAAAAAATAAGTGAGGATGTTCTTTGCTCCTGCTGCACCTCCTTCATCATTGCTGCTACTACCACAACTGCCTCACAAGCAGAGGAGGTGGGAAGGTGCACTGGGACAGCAGTACTTGCAGCAGGAGCCGTACCCGTGAAGGTGGAAAAAGTGCAATGATAAGAGCAGTATCAAAAGAGTCTGATGCATGTAAATGAGTGAGAATTTCTGTACTCCTAGGGAGAGGAAATGAGATGCTGGAGAGATTTCAAAACCTTTTTATTCCTCCAAATTTTTTTCTTTTTTTGATTTCTGCTAGAGCACAACAGGACAATAGGGATTACAGTCTCCCTGTGCAATTCCAGCTTCCTAGCCACAGCCATTTAGGGAGCAGATATAATTAATCTTCTCCTCATGCACTTGGGAATGCCTTGGGATACTCTCCAAGTCTCATCTTCATCAGACACTTTTGTTCCCCAC
Source organism: Streptopelia decaocto (assembly GCF_964273445.1). Classification (NCBI taxonomy): domain Eukaryota; kingdom Metazoa; phylum Chordata; class Aves; order Columbiformes; family Columbidae; genus Streptopelia; species Streptopelia decaocto. Next base: position 55,054,672 of record NC_138656.1, on the reverse strand, counting down.
GCTGGGAATTATTCACTGCTACAAATCACTCACTTTAAACATCCTAATCAATATGTTACAAGATAGTTTGAATAAATGATATTTGGAAGCAGTGGTGAATAATTCTTCATTTAGAAGAAAACCAGCTTTCCTTGAGAGGCAATGCACCCTGTATAATTCTAGAGCAGAACTGACAAAATGGCCAGACACCCCCTAGTTCACTAAAGCAGCCAGTCTTCAATGCAAATTTTAGGTAATGAAAAAAAAAAAAAGAAGATACTCAGGTGTAGTGGCAGAAAATCTTCTTTCAGCTTTAACAATAAAAGTTGTATTCTTTGCCTAGGCCTCACTGACATTAAAGCCTTAGATGCAACAAGAAGACAACAGATCACTGTCCCAGCAGCAATAGCTACATGGTTTGACTACCCTCCTTTCCTGAGGACTTAAGGACAGAAAGAGGACATGAATGTCACTATTACAGGAATCCCTTGTAACACCCATAAATTGATGAAAATTCGTCTTACTTCATCTTGTGTGCACATGTGCTAGTAGGAGTGGAAATGAGAATGAAGAAAACAGGGAGTGTAGTGGCTATAAATTACTTGACCCAGCTCCAGCTTGATTTATTGCAGCCTACCAAGAGGCTGACTGAAATGGAGGCTGTGGTCATGAACTGCTGAATGAGGAGTAGATATGTACAGAGGAGGAGTCTTCACAAGTGCCAGAATAATTGGAATTCCTGATTTGTGCAAGAAAACCCAGGGTCACTGACACCTCTGAAAGGAAGAACACCTGCAATGGAGTAGTCACATTTACCGCTAAACAGGGACATGAGAATTTGGCCTTTTGTCACTAAAGTGGCAATTCATGAATACAAATAATAGTTTCAATATAGGCAATCAAAATAATAAGCGATGTGAATAGGAAAGGACCCACTCCAGCAGAATTCTTTTGAATTTATTTGATTTGCAAAAGACCACAAAGCTGATAGAAGTGACAATGGAGTTTTTCAGCCCCTCTTCTGGCACTTAACCAGAAATTAACTTGGGCAAAAATGAAAATATCAATCCAATGGAAATCTATCTTATTTAAATATTTGTGTTCATCTCAAATGGCTGAAATAACTGCAAAACTTCTGAACCTTGGTTTAGAAATAACGAAGCATCATTTGAACAACTCCAGTCAAAGTATTTCAGGCATTAATTGCAGAATAGCACTTTCCCATTGCATCAGCATGGTCTCTACCCACCATTTTCCATGGTGCACTTCTAGTAATGGGACTTCAGTGATTCATTATGGGATTTAGGGAGTGAGGGGGAAACAATGCATGGTAGGAGATAAATCTAGCGAATGCTCCCAGAATTTGGGAACTTAATGAATCATGGCACCAGTGGCAGAAACCGTCTGATATTGAACTGAACAAATCTGTAAAGGGAGTGGATTCCCCCAATGAGAAACACAGGCCATTCCTACTAAATCTTTCCACCACTACCACACCCATTGAAACCTGTAATGTTGCAAAAATGCCGTTTTCCAGCAGTCAAAGAGAAACTCTTATGAGTCTTTGGCAGAACCAGATTAAATATTGTTCAGCAATTTGGAGCAAGAAACAACTATTTGTTTCTGCAGAAACCTTTAGATTTAAAAGTACATCACTTGAAGAAATCTCTGAAAAGGTTTGTCTACTATGTGCTATCATCATCATCATTTAACTTGAGTCTGTTTTTCTGGGAAAAAAAGTGCAATAATAGTTGTGGATATTACTGGGTAATAGAATAGAGCAAATTATTTGGAAGTTTTGTTTATGGATAAATACATCACAAGTAGGATAGCTGTTGACTTCATGAGAGCCTGAACAGCAGTGGCCAGCTACATCACCTGCACAAATTTTTATAAGCCATTTTTTGGTTCAGCTGCATTAGCTTTTCTGTCAGAGTACACGGTATCAATGGAGTACACATTTTCTAGGTTCTCATCACTTTTGTTACCTACATTCAGATTATCTGTAATGATTACTCAACTTGAAAAAACTTCCAGGGAACATGCATTTACCCACTTCCTGCTTGTGTGTCCGTAAAAGCACTGCCTTTACATGGGAGGGAAGGCTGGCAGATGTATTTACATCCAAACAGAAAAAACAAATCTCCCTCGTGTTGCCAAGTTCCTTCCGCAGTAAGAATTGCTTGAGTTATGTCAGCCTGTATTGGGGGACCTGATTCCTGTGGTTCCCTCTGCAGAATGGCATCCTTATGAGGGCTGGGGCCAGGGATGGAGCCGTGCATTTCTCTTGGGGGAGGGAGGTCACACAAGAGCCTCACAAGGGACACCGACCGCAGCTGGGCAGCGCTTCTGAGCTGCCAAAGTAGTAATGGAAACTGTTACCCCAGCTTTAGGGAAAGATCATCCTCCACTGAGAGCTGAAAGTCTGGAAATGGGGAAAGCTAATAGAGAAGTTTCAGATGTTCCTTTGATTTGGCAGGAGTTGATGTTATCTGAAAAAGAAGAAGGGCAGAAGCATTCATGTTTCTGAAAGTAGATGGTACTGAAGAATGTGGTTTTTTTCATTATTTTCCTAAATTGAGTAGAGGTGGCTAACCACCAGGCTATGTCCTAAATATGAGCAATGCACAAAAATCAGCCCCAGAAACAACATGGTTTTTAACAAGCTATTACATGCAAGTAAAAATGGAGTTACTGACCAGTGTAGCATTCAAAGGTAATTTTGGGAAGGTGAATTTAGATAGAAAACCAGACTAGGACTGCAATTTGAGCTCTTGACCTACTGAAAGATCCAATATTAACTCTTAGTAATATGTTTATTGATGGGCAAAGGAAGTGCCCCTGCGTGAAGTTTTAAATGATAAACAGGGCTTTGATACTCTAAAAATAAGGACAAACATAAAATTAGACCTGAAATAGAACGGCATTCAGAACTCAAAGTCCACCATAGTCAGTATCCTGCAAACAACACAAGTATGGCTGCCTAATGTGGAAAAAAAAATAAAGGAACTGCATTGGAATATGCTGTTAGAAAGATTCTGCAGACTTCAGGAAAACTAATCAACAGAAGAATGCTTCCTAACTGTCTGAGACAGCCCTGGAATAAAAGATGACTGGATTATTAACTGCAAATATATCGAATGCTCAATTATCCAATGTTGAATACTGATGCACAAGTTAGCAGAGTGCTGGAAGTGCTGACAGTATCTCAGAAAGAAAAACAACAAATAGTAACAGGTAACCAGGAATAGGGTTTTTAAGGTGACTTTTCCCCCAGGAGAGGACAGCTAAATAATAAACAAAATATAGCACCTGCAGTGCTGCTGGAGAAAAGGATTAATGTTAGGGTGAATATCTGTTACATTTTTTCATCTTCTTTGTAAGCTGTCCTTCCTTCAGAAGCAGCTTCAGGTGGCCTCCAGCAGAATCATAGTCTGGATACCTCCATCCCCAGGTGCTCTGTGGGTGCTGCAGGTGCCTGCCGCATCAGCTGCATTTGTTCCATATATGCCAGCTCCTCTGTGCAGCACAGGGCAGTTCTTCTTCATCAGTTGTCTTCAAGCATAACTGAGTAACTCTGCTGGGTTTTTTTTATTCTTCTTCTGTATGGTATGGAATGTAGCAACTTCAGGAGATGTTTATTAGAACTAGCAAGGACTGACAGATTGGCATGAGGCATGCTGACTTGTGTCAAGTGTGCTGGGAAGAAATGCTGAGGTTTGCTTTTTCAGTTCTGCAGTCACTGAATGTGCCAGAACTTTGCAAGAGGCATGACTCAAATACAAAACATAACATGAAAGCATCATTTAGTTTGAGAGCTCTTGAAACCAAGCAGTGGTCTCCTTTATTGAGAAATATTGTATTTAATGTCTTCTGTGAAGCCTCCGTTCTTATTTATCATTGCATTTGGTTCCATACCATTCAGGTATCAACAAGGAAATACATATAGTAGGTCTCTGAGGCTGCACAGCTGTGTCAAATATTAATCTTTTGCCTCAAAGGATAAGAATTTATTTAACTGTAGCAAGTGTAACTTCTTTTTTTCTTCATGGGAAAGCTAGAATGTCAGAGGAATCTCTGATTAACATCATGCAACCTCAGAAACTACCCATATGAAGCAATGTTATGTCAAATATTAATACTTAAAACACACATAGCTTTACAGTAAATAAAATTATTTCCAGGCAGTTTTCTGTGATTTATGCATTTTTTAAAAGATTTTGTCCCCAGAATCTTTTCAACCTAAGAAGGTCTTAGGAGTAAAAATGTTTCAGAGATGTTCACCTTCTTCAGGGTAAGAGTTCCATCTTCGCTTCGCTTCAAATTAGAGAAATTTTTAAGAGTTGGTTCAGTGGACAAAGCATATTACAACTACTGGATGTTTTTGACAGTTCCATCATAGAGAACATGTTGTATTTTTCATAAGAGGAAAGATATGTCTTGGTCCATAACAAGCTCTGCTCTACTAGCACTATGCCGTAATATGTAGTTTACTTACTCAAAAAGGTTTCATGATTCTTTTATTGTGAAGGAGTTTGGAAGAAAAGATACTATGAATAACTAGTGTAGACATTTTAAACCAACTGATTCAATATTTATTGCTAATAACATGTATTATAAGATGACATACTCTGCCCTTTGCCTCAATAGAATCAACTGAGACAAATAAAACAGGACATAAAATTTTTGACCTGCAATGGGAGATAGATAATGGCTTTCAGCTGGAATATTTTCAATTTTTGTGTCTTATGGGGCTAAAAGAAAAAAGTCTAATAAACATTCTTTCTAATTGTCGCCATTTTAAAAAAGAGACTAAAGTAGTTTCTAATATTAAACCTCCTCCTTAGCCTGAGGTGAAGCTTGGTAGCTTCAGTCATATTTTCTAGTTTTATTGCATAACATGTTTCCCTTCCCCAAAGCACATGATGAAGCTGTACAATTGGCAGGACTGGATCTAGTCTAAATACTCCCGATACACAAAATAAAATCATGGTGGGGTCTGGCTCTGCTTTAGTCAGTATAGCTGGGCTAGAAAGTGAGCACTATTCTCTCTGCCTTCCACATCCTTCCCCAATAATGACCTTCACCTTTTGCCTGAACAACTGAAGATGGCACCTGGGTCACAGCTGTGGCTGGATGAATGGGAATTTATTATTTAGTGTTTGGCTATTCCAGGCCATACTGCTCAAAGCTCTTCACATTCATCTGGTTTCTGACTTTTTGTTTCAGTTTCCTAAGCCGATGATGCTTGTGAGACCTTGCTGTATCTGCCTGTCAGTCCCTTTCCACTAACTTCATGTGTGTTATCGAATTTCAACCAAACAACAGGTCAGACTTCCAAAGACAATCTCAAAAACAGAATATTAACCCAAGTATACAAAAAAAGCCAAATGAAATGAAAACAAAACAAAACACAAAACAGCAGCCAGGTGAAGGAGAGAAGTCCTACTAGAGCTCCTGCAGAGAGATTTGCTCTGCCAGCTTAACCGTTACTGGCCAACATGGACTTAATATAAACCCCTGCTGCTGGAAGAGTTGCTGTAACAGCTTACTGAGAAGGTCCTCTGAGACAATCAGTGTATGAGGTCTCAGTAAAATTGGGCCTTGTACTCAAGCTTGTTCCCTAACTTCCCTTGTTCCCATCCTCTTACAGATCTCACAGCAAGGTCCTACTTTCAAAAAGAGTCTGCAAATAAGTCAGTGCCAAAATCACAATATAGTTGTGGGAGATGACAAATTGTGGGGAAGGTGGAGCTGTGGAGAGCTGGCTGGGCCAGCTGTGACGTTGCCCATAGGTTTTTAAATCTACTTAATGGTGTCCTTTAACACGCAGTCAACAGGCTGCCCAGAGCTCTTGCGCAGTTCTTTTAAATTCGAACATTACCTTGTCCGCTTATGATTAGAGACACATTTTTTTTCTAAAATTCAGCAAGAAAACTTCCTAAGTTTATCTCACTGGCTAAAGGAAATATAACCCTTTATGCAAAGCTCTCTAATTTTTTTAACATTATGAAATACTGGATAAAAGGATGCTGATGAACTTCTCTCAGGAAGCCTATTGTCTGTGTGGTAGTAAACAAGAACATCAGACAGGCTGCACTGCCAGTGAGCAGAGCTTTTATAGGAAGAGAGGTGATAGACCAGACATTCACATCAAGCTTCACTGAGTAATCTGTGAAGACAGTGTTCCAAGAGGTCTCATCTGCTCATCTTCAGGGATCTATTTATCTAAATTAAATTGGTTCAGTCTATCCTATTGCATACTCAAGTGGAAGAGCTACTGTAATGCCTTGCTATACAGTAACATAGCTGGTGATTGTAAATCTGTGCTGATGCTCAGATAAAAGTAGAGAGCTGGTAAATGTACAGATCTGACTAGATGTGACACATCGTACCAAAGTTTTCATGTTTCCAGAGATTTCAAAGGTTTCAAGTTTTCATGTCATGTTCTCAGTCCCTTGTATCTTAGCAGTAGATTATTTAATATTGATAGAATAAGTAGATTTGGATCGTGAAAAATGATGAAATTTATATTATGGGAGAGTAGTTTCAAGTTCCATCCTTTAAACTTTATAAAAATGGGGTGTTAAAAATAGACCTTTTTATGTAAGACTTTTTTGTAATTCACTTATAAGTGGTCTTCAAAAGGTTTTTCCATGTTTGGATGTATTTTGCTGTTTTCTCTTCTACAGCTTTGAAAAAAATGCAACAACACCACAGCCCTCCCTAAGCACATACTACTTCAAATATACATTCATACAAAGAAAATGGGGAACAAATTAACATCTGGAATATTACTTACTATTGGTGCCTGTCTTCCAAAGTAAAATATCCTTTCCCAGGAGGAAAAACGGTGGGTTGTTTCTACACAAATTTGAATTTAGCATTTGTAGAAATGACAAAAAATACTTAATTCACATGCTTGATAGGGTTAAAAAGAAAAAAAGAAAGAAAAAAAAAAAAGGAAGAAAGCCTACTATATTGTGGTTTTAATATGTAAGTCTTCCATAGTGTAATAGCTGTTGAATTCTGCAGGAAGACATTATTTATTCTTTTCTGTTAGTGAATATGAAGGAATACATGCACAGCTCACTATAGAAATTTGTTTGCTAGGATAGTTGGAAATCTATTTTTAAAACTGACACGTTAAAAAAGACCATGGGAGGAGAAAGGAGAGATAAGAAATCATAATTGATTTTGTTTTCTTTTGTCTGAACCTCAGTGCATCCTTTCCAACACACAATGTGCTGACTAGCTTTAGGGACTCCTCACACTAGTTTCGAAACATCTCAAGCCCTCTGCCTCAGTGTGATGTTTTGGAAATCTCTGTGAATTTAAGAGATACTACTTTGACTGTTAGGCATTTTCTGTATAATTTAGACATTTATGGCTTTCTTTTGCTGCGCACTTGCATTATACCTCTATGTTTACAGGAGAGAGACTGTGCTGTAAGTGTCCACTACCTGTTGTTATGAAGTACCAACAGCCACATAAATTTGTGGTAGTTGGAAAGTGACCTGTGAGTAGCTCTGGAGAAACCTGCTCCTCCAGACAAGTTGAACAAGCAAGACGCTAATGAGGATGCAGGCAGCTGAGGTAGATGCTCAGGTGATGAGGTACACAAAGGATGCTTCAGCTTTCTACGTGGCAATCCTTCCAGCAGGTGAAGGGATAAAATAAGGAAAAGGGAAAGGAAAGCAAGCCTGCTTTCTCTCACTGATAAGTCAGTGAGTAAGTTCTAGAAAGGTCTTGTAATGGCAAGGGGATTTAACCTGGAAGTGTGATTTTTCTTTTTCTCCACAAATCTCTTTATTTCCTGTGCTGCCTAGCGGCTTTGATAGATGAGTCGTAGTGAGTCTTGCTGCAGCAGCATTAGACACACATCTGCCTGCTGTATTGCTCTGCAGGTTATCATTTTCAAAGCAGAGCTGACAGACATCTCCTCTCCCCTTCTCAGATCAGCAAGCAATAGCACTAACTAGAGGAGCGGAAATATCAGGAGCTTGCTACAAGTTTAACAGAAGTAGCATAGCTCGTGGTAGGGAAGTGGATATTCATTACCAAAGGGAATGTGCCTGGTCTGACCATTATCTGCCAAGAGTAAATATTCCTTTAGGTCTATGGTCATGATGTTCATAGATATTGTAATGTGAGCAGAGCATTGTACCTGGGCAATTCCTGCCCCTGCCTTTCTTATTGGAAGCAGCTCAGTTTTAGATCAAGCCTATCCACGTTTAGTGCTTGCATTAAGCTTCTCCCACTATTACCATCCAAAAAGACCCTAAGGCCACCTTCCGTTCTTCTCCTTCTCAGCTTTATCATGTTAATCAAATACCTTCTCCCTGCTACTCTAATATCTTGATTTTGTTTATTGTGCTACTTGTTTGCTTGGCTGTTTTTTTTGTTCTACTTTTGAGGGTGGCTGAGGAATGGAGGGCAGGAACACACAGAAATCCTGTCAGAAGATAACTGACAAGTCAGTCAGTGAAACTAAAATCAGCATGATGACCAATTATCCAGTTATTTCAAAAGCCCTGTATTAAGGAAGTCTGTGAGTCTAGTTCTGTCCAAATTTGCGACTTCTGTTTCCAGAAGGAATTTGAAAAAATAAAGTGCCTTGGAAGCAGAGGATGCAAGTCTTCATTTTACAGTGAAGAATGTAGATTCTTTCACTTCAAAGATTAGAACAATGTCCAAAGCAGTTTCAGAAAAGCTGTTCTCACACTGAAACAATTATCTTAGTGCCTTCCTTTGTTTTTCAGCCTGTAGTAGCATATGCACCTTAAAGGAAAGTTGTGTGCATTTATTTGATTAAATGCTGCCATTTCTGCAAATGGAAAACTGCCAGAATGGTCTTTTGAGCAGAAGAAAAGTTGTTCACCAGCATAAAGCTTATTTGATACTTGAATTGAATTTGCAAATCTTTTTATCCTACAAATTCTTGTGCTGGTCCTAGGATTTTTTCTTAAATTTCTGCTGAAATTTTTACAGAATTTGTGCAGTTCATATAACCCACAAATGACATCTGGCTTTCTGCACAGAGAAATACCTTTGAGCACAGGGAAGCTTATTTAGAAATCACAGTGCTAATGCATGCAGTAAAGCTCTCTGTAATCTCAAGAGTTGTCTTCATGTTTTATTCATGGGGAATGTCATGGACTGTAACAAACACTTCCTTAATTTTCCAGAATCTTGTCAAGATCTGTATTTCCCTTCCTGTGAGGAAAGTATCTTTTCAGCTTTCTAAAGTGTAGGGGCTTTATGTGTCTAAGTCAGCTGCAGCCACGCTGTCCACAACAAACAGGTAGATAGATGTAGTGTAAAATGGAATTCTCAGATGTTTCTCAAATACATGCAAATAAAAACAATATGCTGAAAAAGACAGAAGATTTCTTGGTGAGTTTTACATTTTGATTTTTATAAAATGTTTCTGAAGACTGTAGAGTGCTCTTAATCATAATTTTAGGACAGCTCCTTAAAAACCACATGTGGGCATCTCAGACTTTTCAATAATGCATTACTATCAGGCTTAATGTTTTGTTACTGAGCAGTAATGTCTGATTCAGAGCTACAAATGCATATCTACTTCATGATGCAGAGATTTAAGCAAGGCTTCCTCAGGATACTAAGTTCACCATAAAATAGTAAAAAAGAAATCTCAGACATCCTTTATGAGCACAAAAGCTGTCTGGCAAAGTCATAAAAAGAATATTACTGTATACAAGACAAGGATTTTGTAATGGTCAGCCGAACTGCATGCTTTCAATTGAAATAAATATTCATGTAGCAGTCTTCTGTCCTAATAAAACACTTAATGTCTGAACACTTTCTGCCAAGTGTGCACACAATTTCTTTTTCTTCCTATTCCTATTCTTTTTCTTCCTATGTCCGCTTTATGACCCTCTTAGGGTTTGCTCTTAGTGGCTTTAGAAAGAATCAAACATCTCCAGAGTGGAAGACCTGACAGGAGAAAGACATCTCCGTGATAGAGGTATACATGTCTTGAAATTCTTTGCTGAGATGCAGAAACTAATAGAAGAGCAAGATGTTTTGCTGTAGATTCTCAAGGCTCCAGTTTCTCAAAAGAAAAATTGAGAAGGTGCAATAATCTGTTCTCTAAGCCAAAAAGTATTTGAAACCTACAATTTCAAAAGTTACTACCAAAAGGTAGTCTGCCACTTATACAAGAAGAATGACAGAATGGAGGCCATGGGGTATCTTGGGCACTTCAAGATACTTCAAGAAATAAATTCCCTCCATGGTTCTGCCACCTTGGTAATCACTATGGCACCATCAGAGTTAGAAGTAATGGTTTATACAGCTTGCTGTAGGCAGCCAGGCTTTTAAAATTGCAAGCTATAATATGTGTATGCCCTTTATTAGCTGAACTCAACATGTAGAACATAGAATCTGTGCATTTGCCTGTATGGCACATCAACATGGGGCATGGATGCATTATGAAGGTCAATATGTGGGTCAACTTCCATTTGGATTCAGACCTTATTACTCTTCACAAGTTTTTGGAACTTAGGTGTGCTGCAAAATATAGTTTTTGAAGAACTTGAAAAGCAAATATTTTAAAATTTTGAGTTATAATTCAAATTCTGTCATGACTACTGTTAACCAGAATAGTTTTTAGAAATTCTTAAAAGTGCCAACATTTCAAACTTTCCATACTGCTGCAATTAATTGAAATTTTCCATGTAGTTTATATTTAAATCAATTAAGGTGCAATTAAGGTTCCATTGTTGCCAATAACTTCTAATTGTTCTGTAATAGACTACAGATACATTGAAATAAGTAAATGGAGCCAAAGTTAACTAAATTACACTTCTTCTGGTAGAGTTATTCTTCTCTATTTACTTTACATGTATTTATTTGTGAAATACTGAATGGCTTCCAGGATTCCGTGGTAAAAGAGAGAATGTATCCGTGTCAAGTTTTCTCTCGGGCAGTGACTAGTATGAATGCCATTGCTCTATGAAGACTGTAGAAGTGGTCAGCAGCACTTAAAAGGGTGCCCATGACTCTGCTGCCTTGATTTTACTACTCACTCAGCATTGCAAGGTGTGTATGGAAATCTTTATAGCTCACATACATCTAATAAAATCTCTTGGTCTGTCTCCATTTAGCTTGTGGTACCCTTAAAACACTCTTCTAGATGAATGGAGACAGCACAAATAAAAGATCAATGTTGTGTTAGGACTGTCTTTGAATTGCAAAAGCAGTACTTGCATCTGTGAGATTACTTAAGTGGCAGGTGAATCCAAGCTGTGTTGCATTATTCTGGTACACTCATAAATCTGTTCTTAAAAAAATTATGGCTTTAAAGCAGATAGTATACCACAGATCATTAGAAGTAACATATTATGACGTTCACTGAGGGTTTTTGCTTAGTGTTTGGAGTTAAGTAGATGCTGTGTACATTAAAAATTCAATAAGGCACCTAACTCCCACCCCCCCCCCCAAAAAAAAAAAAAAAAAAAAGTGTTTCAGGGATATCTCTGTCATTTCTCCCACTGATTGTTTTAGGAAACTAAAACCCATCAACCAGTCAATCCTGTAAAGATCACTCGAATTGTCCTCACCAACCAGTTAAAAAAATCAAGGAAGTGTTACTATAACTCTGTTGTCATAAATGTTGAGATTTTCCAAACATGTGGACAATCTGAAATGATAGTTTGAAGTCTTGAATCCACCATATACAAAGCCTTCCTCAGTGTACATTTATTTCTTACGATGAATTCTGGTTTTCTTAAATGGGCAAAGTTAACCTTAATGTTTAGACCTTGAAAGCTTTCAATATCCCTACATTTAAAAACAATTCTTGTCAGGAATTCATGTACCAAGTGAACACCAGTTGAGGCAGTGAAAACACGAAGTATGCTTAAGAGATCAACAGAGTCACATCTGGGGCTGGTATAAACTGGTATAACTTCTGAATTTACGTAAGCTACACAGTTGAGGTTTTGGTCCTTTATTGACAAAGTTAAAGGAAGCAAAGCAATGCAGAAGAGCTGATGTGATAGATCACACATCTTCCTCCAACCGCCCTCCCCCCAAAAAAAAGAAGTATCGTAAGGGCTAGGTTTGTTGGCTGCAGAGTAAACCACCCTTGATATCCTTAAGTCATTGATTGCGCCTTTCTGATGCAAGGTGATCTTTCTTGCCTATTGCAGAAGTTTGAAAAAAAGACAGATTGCTCTAGCTGATTCTGCTCTAATTCTGTCCTAAAAGCTAAGCCCCAATGTGTCCTACCTGTACAGAAGACATAATGTCACTTCCCTGCTGGAGAAAATTATGGTGTGTGTTTATCCACACCCTTATATGATATCTCTCTTTCAAAACAGCCACTAGGGAGTGGCTCTGGAAGGTAAAATAAAAATTTCACAATCACTAATGGAGTGTCAAGATATTTCTATGACCACCTAGTGCATGAGCTTCTCCAGGGAATGCCCTCTCAGTCCTGAGAGGGAACAGAAATGCTTACAGGAAGGTCATGTGCAGGGGAAGGCTCCCAAATGAGCAGAGGGGGCTGGATGGGACAGTGCCAAAAGTTCAGATAATTTCTGGGGCAGTAATGATACACTTTGGATGCCAGGAAAAAAAAAAAAAAAAAAAGTTGCTCTTCCTTCATCAGAGTACAGACATCAATAGAGCCACTGAAATAACTGAAATGATACAGCCTGTGTTGTCTTGTGCCATGTCCAACACCTTGGGAATTTCTGGGGAAAACACTCGAAAACCTTAGCACAAGTCCTGCAGGAGGTGGAGAGTCAGGGAGGTGCAACTGTTCAGAAATTACCTTCTTTTCATCTTCTGGAGGCACTCTGTGGAATTTGAACAGACTGGAGTCAGTATTCAATAGGGCTGCCCAGGTATAAGTGTAATAAACCAAATGATTCTTCCATCAGTTATTCGCTTTTGAGCTCTCTTCCCAAGGCAGTGCTCTGTGCACAAGGGAATTTCTGCAATAATTATCCCTGAGTACCCAGTGGTATAAGTGGTAATTACACTGTCTAAACATAGAAATAGATCCTTCTGCCATCGGTTCCACAACTGATAGGAAGCCTTATTCCAAATTTCTAAGGGTTTCTTAGTTCTCATATTCCTCTAGCAATGCAAGACTGAAGATACAAACAGGGTTGTACAGAATTCCTTGCTTTGCAGCTTGTATGAGCTACCTGTCTCGCAACTTGTATAATAAACTGTTGCTGTACCCTTGGGTTCCTTTCCTCAGCTGCACAGTAGGGACAGCAGATGTTCTGAAAAATGAAATCCTTCGTGATTATGGGGTTGCTCAGAGGGCCATAATATCTAACCATCCCCAAGAGAATGAGTCAATCAAGCAAAACAGAATACTATTCCTATTTCCTATCAGCACAAATGGCAAGCATAGCACTGTTAGCAAACCATGCCACCAAATGGAGACAAACAAACAGATCCAAAACTGGCAGAAGCAGCTTATACCTGTGTTGTGACAGACTGAGAGATCATCTAGAGTAACAAGGAGAAATATTATTTCTGTTGGACAAAGGCCCACCTTCACCATCCAGTATTTTTGCCAAGTTAGAGCATTTTAAGAAGAATGAAAATGTTGAAAAAGCTAAAAGGCAAACTGAAATCTTGGAGACAGTATGTGCATTTTTTACAACTATCTTAGAAGGTTTGCTCAATATCAGTTCACAATATTCTACTCCTTCACAGTTATGTACTAACTTTCACACTTAGTTACTGAAAAAATAATTTATCTCATCAGTCTGACTTGCTGAATTAAAGATTCTAAATTTCTTTTTCATGCCTTGGACCAGGGCACCAAATATAAACCCTCTGTCTACAGTCAGTCTCTAAATATATCCAGGAATTAAGATATTCCTGCTTCTGCATCCTAAATAATCTAACGAAATCTATTACAGTTTTGCATAGATGACATCTGGTATTTGTAAATACAACATGAAACATGAAATCCAATGAAAATAAGTGTGAAACTAAAGTTTCCACCCATCCTAGTTCATATTCAGTAAACTTATTATTGTTTTGCATCACAGGGTGGATTTTTCATATTTCTTATAGACTTCAGCTTAGAAGCTCTCCAAGAGAATGCAACACTTGCAGAAGAAAAGGGCTGGTAACTTTGACTTCAGCCATTGGTTAAGCCAAAGGAGTGAACATCATTCATGTATTCACTGCAAACAGTCTCATTGCTTCGATTTTCAGCCTTGTGCTTTTATTGATCAGCATGCCAGTCACACCAAGCTAAATAACAGTTTGCGTTTTCAGATACAGCAAGGTTCAGAGTAAACACCAACATCAGCTGTGGAAAGGATGGAATCTGAGATTAATTAAATACAACTGTCCCACTGTGCCAGTAAGATCTTTGCCCATTATAACTGGAAGCTTAGGGTAGTCCTACTACACAATATCCATGTTATCAACTGATCTCAAAATACAACCCCTTGCAGCACTCTCCTAGCATCATAATTAATGCTTTAGGCTCAAGCAGCCAAACATACTGTATTAGGACTAGAATGCAAACTATCACTGGATGTAAATACACAGGCGTTTGGGGGGTGGGGGGCTGGGGTGGACTTTGGTTGGTGGTTGTTTTTTTTTCTCTTCTTTCAAACGCAGCATAAATATATAAATGTAACAGTACCTGCAATTGAGGACTACCCTCTTCCTTCTCCAAATAATGCATGGTCAGGGAAGAGATGGGTCATGTCCCTCCCCATACTCCAGAGCGGAGTCAGAGCATAGCAAGCAAGCAGTCTCACTCTAAAGACTGGCTGGCCTGTGAGCTCTGAGCAGCCTTAGAGAAAACCATGCCGCCTGAAATGCTCTACAATGAAGACCCATTTCCTTACAACTCCTGTTGATACCATGTACTGCCAGATTTGCAAATCTCCAACACAGCTGGCCGTGAATAGCTGGGAAGTTTTCAGTGGTAGATGTTGCTGGGCAGGGCTGAGGACATGGACCATTCCTGTGAAACCACACTCCTGACTCTGCCCCTCAGACATGTCAAGTGCTGTGTGCTGGCAACTACAGTCACAGATTTTCCCTTTCTGCAGCTCAGCAACTCCCACCCATTTCAGCATCGGTTCCTGCAAGTGTAAGCAGGGACGGTAGGGAGTAGTCCCCAGTGCCTGATGTTCGTGCTGCACTGTCCTGTTTCCTCCCTTGCTCTGGCCCACGTGCTCACATCTGCACAAGGTGAATGAAACTGGAACTTGAACCAAGTTGAAATTAATTTTGTTTTACTTTCTTTCCCCTCTGGATGAATTTTAAATCATGCCTGCTATTTTATCCAGTTCACCAAGTACCTGCACAAATGCTGCTTCCAGCACAGAGAAGGGGACAGCTCAGGTGAGGGAATGAGTGACTGTGAGCTGTGCAGGAGAAAAGGGAAACATTTATTTCAGTAACATGTCAGCTATGTGCTATGTTATTGTAAAACTACAGCAAAGTCACTGTCATCATCATGTCTGAACAGGTAACCTTCATCCTGTCCCCTTGTACTTATAGTGCAGCAGATTCTAGCTATAGTACATGTTTAGTATATGTATAATTTTAGGAACACGGGTGGAATGCATGGGATGTTTCCATTCCAAATACCTAAGTATGGGTAAGTTCACCAGTTTCTGAAATGAATAAATTTTGTGATTTTGTACAAATGTTTCTAGAATCTCTACCTTACTTACAAGAAAGAAATATTCCCAGTGAAAATATCTGGCTTTAATTTCTTTAACCATAGTCATTGCACTTGCTGAAGCAAGTACCATTCACAGCATGACACAGCTAACATGCACAGTCAGCAGAGGTTCAGCACGGTAATTTGGAGAAAGTGCTTCCATACTGTCACTCACCATCTGAGCTACCTATTATGCTGCAAAATTTTGCCTTTCCTTCCTATCTGTTGTAAAAATATGGGCATTCTTTTCTATTATGTCAAAGCATCCTTTGTTAACAACAGATATTTACATTTTATTTTTTAAAAAGTTTGCTTTTTATTATGAAGTTTTGATCTTCAAGAGTGCAGCAACTATAAACCATAATAAATAATATCAATAGCATAAGCAGGTGCCCTCACCACAGGCAGCTAAATGGTTCTTCATTGTTTAATTTGACCAAACACTTCAGAAGTGACCTGATTCTATTCAGTGACAGCATACATAGACGTTAGCTATGCAAGAAGCTGAAATTGAGTTTTGCAGCATGAATTTGGGTTCTGATGCTTGGTATCCTTGGTGCATGTTGTTGTGTGCAAATTGTCTATACAAATGCTGCTACAGAAGAAGAATTTCAGGAGTTTTAGCAACTCTGTAAATGCAAACTCCCAGCTGCTGCTTGAATGCATGTGGATGGAGTAGCACATCTCTCGGTTGTCTGCACATGATGTATTCAGGTTGTAAATCAACCAGAGCTGCCTTTCTTCAGCACTCCTGGCTGCAGGAGGATGCCCTGCGTGTGTGCAGCACAGCACATGCTGCTCACACCAGGCCATCTTCTACCCACTTCTGTTTTAAACTGGGCTTCTCACTACAGTAATGCTTGTACTTTTTCAAAGGCAAAAGTACTACATTTCTTCTAATTTACATATGCTTGTAATAGCCGTTACTCTGGGAAACTTATAGTTGTACTAAGAAGATGTGAAACATTACAAGGATCCTGACAACTAAACCCTCCTAAATAACATGAGGTAGCAGTAAATGTTTTAACTTCTTTTGAAGACTAAGTAATTGAATGTTACTTCCAGCTGCATATTGCAAGTCACTGGAAAGAAAAATATTTTGGCGTAATGAAACATAAGAAAGAGAAAATTTTCTGTGACCAGAAAATACTCAAAGTTTTTGGAAAAGTATTTTGGAAATGCATATTTAATATTCCTTTTATTTAAAGAAAATAACTCTCCAGTAGCAAACTTCCCAGTTATGATATTTAAAATAATCCTGGCTTTTAACAGACAGCTATTAGTGCCCATGATATAAGATCTGTTATATCAGTTTCATTGGTCCAGCATTGACCAGAGAAGTCAAGAAACAAAAAAGATGTTTCCAGCTCATGTTTAAAGTGAATAACCGTCCCACTGTATTTTTAGTACAATCAAAAGAGCTGTGATAGTCATATGGTAAGGAACAACTCAGGCTCTACCAAGTGCTACACAAGCTGTGTAGCTTGCTGTTCAGAAGGGTAATAAACAGACCTTTTAGTCTGGCCAATGCAGTAAGAATAGATGTGATTCAAAGGCACAGTAGCATTAGCGTGTCACTAAAATGTGGTCTTCTGGAAACTGCTTTTTGACACAATAGAACTATTACTTGGCCGGCACAGTTGAAGTACTTTTGTTGCCACAAGCTCTGATAATCAGCAGCATTGGAGATTATTATAGAAATGTCAATGTACTTTATGACAGCCTATAGTAATTCTGTACATCTCTTATGTCTGTGTTCTTATAGCCACTTGGGCACTGAAGTAGCTGAGATGAGAAAGAGGCAGCAGTCACAAAATGAAGGAACATCAGCTGTGTCTCAAGCACCTGGAAACCAAAGGCCCAACAACACATGTTGCTTTTGTTGGTGCTGTTGCTGCAGCTGTTCATGGTATGTCCTGTAGTATATTTGGTTTTATATCCACCACAGGTAAATGATGAGAATGGAAAGTGCCAAGCATGGGGAACATGCAAACTTCTGGGAGAGCATTGCTGCCAAGAGGCACAATTTAACATTTCACTTAAAGATTTGATTAAACAATTCCCTGATTTGGTTGGACATCTTGTGAGGGGGAAGAGGAGAGAATAGTAAATTCAAGCTATATTTACCCTACTTAAACTATAACTAAAAGAGGAAATTTCAGTTGTAAAACTAGTATGTGTGAATGAGAGACTTGGTACTGAACATTTTCTATTTTTAATTCAAAACATTTTTTTTATGCTTGTACTTTTGATACTGTAGTTCTCTGCATTCAGGAGGGAAAAAGAAGGTCATAAATGTGAATATATGGTGACCTCTTTTACTACTTAGTTGTTGAATAATGTATATTCTGTAAATATGAGAACAGAAGCCTTAAATTCCACTTTATCTTTTAACTGGTGTGGCATAATTTTAGTGGAAAAGAGGCTTGAAAATTGTGGTTGATTGTCTCTTCCTAATCAAAGACTTCACTTGGAAAGTCAAAGAATTAAAGCCACTTGCAGAAACAGCTTTAAACTCTCAGTGTCTTGAGATGCATCAGGTCTTTATTTCTTAATTTCATGAATACAGTTTTGAAACAAAAAGTACTGTTTGGAGCCTCTGCACCCTGTTACATACAAGCTCAGTCTTTTTGCAGTGACCATTCATCTGTATATACGTGTTATTTTCATATGAATTGGCCATCTGGGCCCAGTCTAAAATTTGAGACAATTTGTCGCAAATATATTTAAGAATACATACCAGCATGTATGCACCAGGCATCAAACAAGACAGGTTTTTCGAAGATGCCACATCCTGGAGGCAGTACCAGGGTGGACCTGCTTTGGCTGTTACTTCTAGTTTCACCTGTAGGCAGAGGATATTTGGAGCAAGGATGAGCGAGAGATCATGCTTTTCCAAGATACTTTGCAATGTGTTCAATCCATACAGCAAAGACATGAAAGTGTATTAAATGGGAAGAAAAGGATGTTTTGCCACTGCTATCTCTGCATCATGACAAGGGCACAATGTAAGACTACCTATACTGTTACAGACCAAAGGTTCATTTAGCTCAGTATCCTATTTGAGGAAGTGACCTGTAGCAGATACCACAAGGAAAGGAAAAAACAAGTGGACATGCACCTCCTCAACCTATCCACAGCAAAACTCCTCACAACTTTTGGCAATCTGCAACTTAGGGACTTCCTGGCCCAGAGGTTATTTCTGAGTATTTTATAGCCACTGATGGAACTTTCTTTCATTAATTTGTCAAACCACTTTCTGCAGTAACTTCCTTAACTCATGTAAACTTTAGGCATCCAGAGTTTCCCATAGCAATAAATTCTACAACAGACTTGTGCACTTTGTGAACTATTACTCCCTTTTATTTGTTTTAACCTACAAGATGTTGATTTCATTTGATGCTTCCTTGTTCTTATGACTGTGAAGAACAGTGAATTATTGTTCCCAGGATGATCAAGTTTTTCTAGAGCTCTTTCATATCCCACTTCTGTTGCCTTTTCTTCCGTAGTCTTCCCTGTTTTAATCTCTGTCATACAGAAACTTAGCCAGACCATAGTTTATCCTTAATTCTCTTCTATCTATCCACTTATCTTGTGTCTTTCTATGTGCCTTTCCCATTTTACTGTATCCTGTCTGAGATGTCGAGTAGATCTGCTGCAACAGTCAAGAAAAGTGCACCATGTTTTGTGTTTGCTCTTTTTATTATTAATTCCTAGCACTCTGCTTGCTTTTTGACAATCCCTGAGATGATGTTTTCATATAATTATCCAGCATGACTACAACATCTCTTTACTGGATGGAAATAAAGCCCATCATTGTGCAGGTACAGCTAGGGTTGGCTTTTGCCTTGCATACTGGAACATGAATGCCCATAAAAATATCGGTCTAATTTCTAAAACTCAAAGAAAGTTTATTTTATTTCTCAAGCATGCTGTAACTCAAGAATTCTGATTTGACAACTATACTCTACTTTGAAGCTTTCATGGGCTTTATGACCCTTGGAGTGCCTCTACTCCTTAGAATGCAATACCCTTATGTATTTCAGAAGTTGATGGCATATTAAATGTAAATTTGAGCAATTATTGCTTTGAAATGTAGGATGTCTCTTCAGCTGCTTTAAAGATTGTTTTTGTTGTTAATACCCTGTATATCAGGTGCTGAAGGGTTTTTTTTGGTAAAGTAGATTAAACTGAGCGTGGAGAAATCCTGTCAGTTTTAGCTAGTTTTCAGGATTAAGTCAAAGAATAGGCCAAAGGTGATAGTGACATCACTTGTGTTTTCTAAAATCAAAAAGGTAGAATAGGTGATATAATGACTTTTCCAGCTCCGTCTTCCAGAGTGAAGACTCCATTAGAAGAGAGATGAGACAAAACTTTGAAAAAGGCAATATGAATGTTTCAGAATCTGAGTTAAAATGAAGTAATTGGTTCTTGTGCCAAATTTGTTTGGTAAATTTTTGAACTGTCCAGGTAGAACACAGATTACCATTCTTGCCACTACAAAAATAATTTAAAAATATAAAATTAAAAAGCTTTATTAGTCACATTATATAGGGGATTCTAGGTAGGTAATTCTCTAGGGTAGTTCTCTGTAATAGGAAAGCCTAACTGATAATCATAACAGGTTCTCTGGACCTAATGAAATTGCATGCTTTCTCTAATTCCACAGATCTTTGTATTTGAGTAATACAAGTTTCTCAAGAGATACCTGTCCGGAAATGTTCCTATGTTCATTAATGGTGATGACAATCCTTTAACTGTCACTATCAAGATTAGGAGACTTTTCTTCTGTTTTTCCACCACCAGCTTGTGTGACTGAGGACAGATCTTACATAACTGACCTCTTAGTGCCTCAAATTTCTCACCATTATAGAAAGGGAGGGTAGCTTTTAGTAAGAAGCTTTCACTTGTATCTGTTTGAAGAATTAGTTCAATAGTTCAAATAGCCAAACAAATCATTAGAATTCTAAAAATATCTGTTGTGAATCATGTGATGTTTGTTTAC
Source organism: Streptopelia decaocto (assembly GCF_964273445.1). Classification (NCBI taxonomy): domain Eukaryota; kingdom Metazoa; phylum Chordata; class Aves; order Columbiformes; family Columbidae; genus Streptopelia; species Streptopelia decaocto. Next base: position 55,033,997 of record NC_138656.1, on the reverse strand, counting down.
TTCTATTTCACCCTGTGTTAGAATCAGAATAGGCATTAAGTCTTCTGTTTGCATAACAGCATAGGCAAATAGTCACACTTTTGTTTGGGGATCCAAAAATTATTCAGTACATCATACATTTTTTTTCTCTAATATTTCCCTCTTAAAAGTAACTAATATTTGGACCACTTCTCTATTGCTGTGGGTTCACTCCAACAGGCAGCTCAGCCCCACCCAGGCGCTCTCTCACTCCTGCCCAGTGGGATGAGGAAAGTGAAGTGGAAGGGTGAAAGTGAGAAAAATCATGGGTTGAGATAAAGACAGCTTAAAAGATAAAGCAAAGATTTGTGCACAAGCAAAACAAAATAAGGAATTCATTCACTGCTTCCCATGGTCAGGCAGGTGTTCAGCCATTTCCAAGAAAGCTGGGCTCCAAGCTTACTTGGGAAGACAAATGCTGCAACTCTGAACCTCCCTCTTACTCCTTCTTCCCCAGCTTTTATTGCTGGGCACCATGTCATATGGTGTGGAATATCCCTTTCGTCAGATGGGGTCAGTTGTCCCAGCTCTGTCCCCTCCCATCTTTTTGCCCACCCCCAGCCTACTCACTGTCAGGGCAGTGTAAGAAACGGAGAAAGCCTTGATGCTTTGCAAGCACTCCTCAGCAAAACATTGATGTGTTACCAACACTGTTTTGGTCACAAATCCAAAACACAGCGCCATATGGACTGCAAGAAAATTAACTCTATCCCAGACAGAGCTGGTACATCTATTGGCGCTGATAATTGTGAGGACAGTAAATTTCTCATTTTACAAGGACAAAGCAGGGCTGATTACCAAAGTTTGCTCAATTTGAAAAGGTAGAGATAAACAGACTCCTTAAATTGGTCATTTTATTGTTATAGGTATGGTCAGGATGTTGACCAACTAGCTTAAGCCCTGAATGGGTGCCTGAGGATCAGTAACAAAGGAAGTTGTCCTCCTTAGTGGAGAAAATAAAGGACTTCTGAAGTCCCTAACAGGAAAATCTTGTCCACCTACCACAGAAGCAGATGATATATCCCTCTGGAGATCTATAGGACCTTCCTCTCTACGCTGACCAGATATAGACCTTAGGCATTTACTTCAGGAAGACTGCCTCACTAAACAATCTAACAGATAAGAAACAGTCAGGTACTGAAGGTGCTGGACCACATCTTACCCTGTGTCTTCAGCCTTCACAAAACATCATTCACACAGAGGACAGAAGAAAAGGCTTCCTTCCTAGGTGTAATTTCAATGACTCGGGTAGCCTGAGAGTTGCAAAATTTGCAGTAAGGCTCCTAACGTGACAGTCTATAATCTCCTCAATGACACTTTTTCCAGAGAGCTGTGCACTTAGTATTTAGTGCTATGGCTTTACAGTTTTGAGCTCAGCCTGGTGAGGTAAAGATAGAAGCCTGTTATTTCACTTCTCCAGCCTTATTTAGTCATCTGTTACTCCAGCTTCTTGAGCCAGTCATTCTCTTGAAAACACCTGTAAATCACTTTTTTAAAAACACCTCTCAAGACACTAGCACAAGGAGGTTGGCTATTCTGCCGTTTTTATTTGCTTCCTCTTTTGTCTCCCACCCAGAGCAGGAGTAATATCTTTTTATCGTCTCTTCCTTTCATAAGGTGCTCAGTGAATTTTAAAGCTGTGGGACACTGATACCTGATAATTCCTCTCCTTTTACCACACAGAAGGCTCAGAAGGCATCTAATATCTGCCCTGCAAGAGATCTTAGCTGTACAGGAGTCTGGGGGACGTGAAAAGGCTTCCTGTGGATAAGTGAAGATAATCACACAACTTCACTTGATTCTATAGCTCAATTCAAATGTGCGAGCTGGAAGGCCTTTACCTTAAAGGGAACCATTAAAACAACTGCTGAAGACTCTTTTGGAAGAGAGAAAGGGAGTCACATGTCCAGCAGCTCCAAGCTGGGCCCTGTACAAAAGCTATGCCAGTCATTTGATTTCTCGTGACCCTTCCATGACTAATTTCCCACACCCGAGAGATGCCAAGGAAGATAGGGTATTTGCCAGCTTGGCAGTAAACAAGAGTTGCTCCTGGCAAGAAATCTCTCTTGTCCAGTTCTTATAACTTGTCTATGACTGCTGTGACTTCTGGTGCTTTCTTAGGAAAGGACCACCAGTTCTTCTGACAGGTCAGAAACTTCTTCCTGATGACCTTGTTACACAAATATTTTTTATTAAAGGGAAAATTCTCCTTGCATGGGTTGAGCAGTTGACTTGAACCTACAAAAAGATATTTCTGTCACTTGTGCCATGAATATGAGAAGACAGATGCAGTTCTAAGGACAATTTTAAATTATATTAATATTTTTTTCTATACGGTTCAATGTTTTCCTCCTCCTAAGAAACAGATGGTGTGCATGGTACTCTAAATGAAAAAACAAAAAAAAACACAAACCAAACCAAACCAAAAAAAAAAGACCACACAAAAAAAAAAACAACAAACAAACAAACAAAAAAAAACCCCACAACTTTTTTTTTGCACTTCCCACCTGTCTAGTACTTTGAGATGAATAATGTTTCTCTAGCATATTCAGTGTTAGTTTGCCATTGAAAAACTGTTTCTAAGCTTTGCATGACTCCACACAAAATAATCCCTGGAGGTCATAGTCATGGCTGCTTTATCTTATTTAGCTATGGTAGAAAGTTTGGAGGAGAGGGAAGCAAAGAAAGGATGGAAACAAAATCCAATTTAAGGCAATAAATTATAGCCACATGTTCTGAAACATGTGGAAACCAAAATCCATATTCTGCTTCCCATGCTGTCTGCAGCAGAACATTTATACTAGGAGTGGAGTAGAGGTGGGCTGGTACAAAGAGAGTCACCCAGGAACCAGGATTTTGTTAAAGCTTTCATCAAGAAAACAAAATCTTTGTCTTTGAAACAAAAGCACCCATTTTTCAAAATATTTTCTGCTTTTTTTTTTTTTTTTTTTTTGTACAAGCCTGGTTTTGTAACTTTTCCTCCCTGAACGCATAGGACAACACACCTGAAACAGATGGACTCAACTCTCTGCATTTTACTTTTTCAAAACATCATACCTGAGAAAAAAAAAATATGGAAAAGTGCATCAGGAATGATTTTACTCCAGTGCAGAATACAGAAGTGCAGGCTATTGTACTCTATTTTACCGAAATAGAAGGTGACATTTTAAAAAATATTTAATGGGAAAAGATGTTCTATTCTGAGCCTTTTTACACTTTAAAACATCACAGGACTTCCTTGCATTTTTAACATTTGCTGTTGCGGAGGTCAAAGATTAAAACATTCCCTCTCTTTCCTGGAGAATAATTTATTCTGAGGGACAGCAGGTGTAGCTGGCATGACAACTTGTGCTTTATGCATCTGTGAGACAGTATCATCTGCTTTGCCCTATGTCATCATAGTACAATGGGCAGCACTGGTGCTTTCTTAGGAAAGGACCACCAGTTCTTCTGACAGGTAGAATTTATAGCTGGATAAAATCCAATATATGACCTGTCACACATGCTACCAAATGTGATATTCTATAAAATCAGTCTTAAATCATCTTGTCTTTAAGGCCACATAATCTCAGTGCTGAGGCCATGAGAGAAAGCTGCCCAGCTGACATTCCTGTTGTCACTGGTATGCACCATGGGGTGAGTGTGGGATAAGGATTTAAATACTTAGTCCTTAGAAATGGGACTCTCAGGATTCCCTGAGCTACTTAAAATAAGAAATTTAAATTCGCATCATTTGGAAAAACAAGCAGAAGACTCTTTAAAAATAAATAGCTTGTCAAGTATTTTCTTCATACTTTTGTAAGTTATGTTAACAGTACTTATTAATACCCAAGTAAAGCATTTCTTTTCCCTTTAAACCAAAAGAAGGGGATGAGCTCTGAAGTTAAAAAAAAAATCGGAAAGGAGCAGCATATCTTCCTAATAGGTATGATCTTTCATAGGCTCACTCTGCTTTATAGTTCAGACAGAACGAGTGATTTTGCTGGAGCTTTATGGATGTTTAGGTCCTCGGGGCAGGCTGGGGACAGGTGGCTCTGTGCATGCTTGTTTATAAAACTCCCCCAGCATATCACAGCCTGACTCGCCAACCTCTGGGCTTGTGCCCTTGTGTACACTGAGCCAGATTGTCCATGTTAACCTGATAACTCCTGGAAGTCTGCTCTCTCCTTGAGCTAGAACAGAAATATACCTCAGATGTGATTCCATACAGGGCTTATCCCAGAGCTCCAGAAGTGTTGACTAAAGGCAGCTTTGACCACTTCCTGCACCTCTCTGTGAAGCAGATGTGAAACACTACCGTTCAAAAGACAGGAGAACATTTCTTCTGCATAAATGATGCCACAAGGTGCAAAGGTATGATAGTTGAGGTCTCAAGTTTACTAACTGCAGCAAACCTCCTCCCTATTTTTCCCTGCATATACTTCTAAAGAGTAAAATGTGAATGCAAGAAATCAAAATGTTACCAGCAAACCAAAAGGACTACAGAAATAAGACTTACAAACAGCAGAATTTAATGTAAAATCAGCTAAAGGAAGTTTAAATTAACCTATTAAATCTTGTGAGAGCCTGACTTGGTCGCTGTGAAGCCAAAATATTAATGATCAATCAACACTTATCTCCCCTCATCAAAAAGCAGCCCAGAAATCTCTATTTCCAAGCACATCCACAACGTTTATCTTCCTCCTGTCTTCTCAGCCCCCTGCCCCCTACCTCCAAAGCCATGTGGAAGGACAAGGTCTTGCACAGCCTTGGAGCAGGGGTGGAAACTGTGAGCCAGCGGCTCCCACATCAGCAACAGGTGGCTTTGGTGCAGGTCGTTGCTTTATGGCACATGCAAAGTAAATGAAGATCATGCACTTCTCTAGCAGAAAGGTGTAAGATGCACACTGCATTTATTTTGGCAAGTGTCTACAAAGGGGTAGTCGCTAAGGTGCTGCTGGCCTACCATGAAATCATGGTGGAAGCACAAAGATATGCAAGACACTACACAGACGTTCAGAGTATGTAAATGATTTTAAATTTATTTTCAACAAAGAACTTTGGTTTGAAGAAAACCTTTAACACTATTAATTGAGTCTGACTCCATGTAAACTGATAAATCTTTCTGTTTTCAAAGGTATGAGGTAAATTTGTTACTTCCCACAATAAAATAGAAGTCTAAAGTGCAGGAGTGGAGCAATAGCTTCTTATGTAGCTGGTCTTGTAACTTTGATCACAAGCCAGTGGTAGAGTCTTTATTAACATCACAACCAGCCCTGGGCTCTCTAGGCCAGGCTTTCCTAGTATCAGGATTTTATCTTTAATATTTTAAACTTTGAAAGTTCACTTCATTTTGAGGAACAGATGGAGGCTTATGTATTTACTGACATTTTTACCCATCTGTGACAACACAAGCGGGTTAGAGAATGGGTAGAACATAACCATAATATATTAGCAAATTTTTAATAAATGTTACTGAAGCTTCACAAACGAAATGCATAGATTCTAATTTGTATAATATTACTAAGAAACCTTCATTAGTGTAACTGCAGAAAACAATCCTATTTCAGGGGAAAAATTCTGTGAAGAAAATTGGAATGCATACAAAAACAAAAAAAAAAAAACAAAAACAAAAACAAAACCAACACCACCAACAACAAAAAGGATCCTCCTAAATTGAAGAATAAATACATGCTCAGAGGGGATTTGGGATTACACAAGGCTCATTTCTAATTCAGCTGCGCGTAAGATGCTGACAGTAGCTCCTTAGAAGGAGATAGCAGACTAAATCTAGTTAACTTTAGAAAATGATCTTGATTTTGCTCTGGCGCAACACACAGAGTGTATTCAGGGACAACTGCTCTTGAGGAGAGAGAGAGCAATGGCAGAGGGAGAGAAAGCAATGGCAGAATCACCTCCACTGTGGTAAAGAAGCTTGATGTCTCTTCAGAGGCTGTTTAAGAGATGGATTGCTTCAGAGCATCAGCATCTTGGCTCTCCCTTGCCACTCATGCCTGTTTCCCACCTGCCTATGCCAAAATGCTATTCAGCTTGATGTCTGCAGAATAGTGGCTGGAGGAAGATTCATAATGTCATGACAGATTTTCTGTCACCAGCACACAGCTTGACTGTTGCTGTGGCAAAAAAGGAGATACAAAAAAACCACAAACCAACCAACCGACCAAACAAAAACGACAACAACAAACAAACAAACAAAACAACAACTACAAGAGTGCAGAGGATGCTCGAATCCAGTTTACACTGTGAATTTTGGCTGTTAGGAGTTTGTAGTCTTTTAAAATCTCCCCTGATTGGGCTTGGGATGCTTTTTTGTTTCCTTCTTGCAAATTTGAGAATTATGCATTAACTCAGAATTCTGAGGAAAACCACAGAAATGGAGAAGTGTGTGAAAGGTTAAAATGGTCTGAGATCAAAATATAAGCTTAATAAAGGTGTGTTGATAATGGTGTAATTTTAAAGGTGCCAAAGTGGCCTTGCAGATCCTCCGAACTTTATTTATTGTGGATTATAACAAAAACTTAAATATTTAACAAGCACGAACGAAACCAACAACAAAATCTTATCCAAATCAAACACACTAACTGTGTCTATACTAGTAAACGAACCAGAGTCAGGGTCTAACCTGGGCTCAAGCAATCAGCCCTAAAGTTAAATTGTTCGCAAGTATTAACTCCCTGGCAGAGTTTTGGTCAGTATCAAAGTGCACAGCCTCAGATAATGACCTGTCACAGGTGCAGAAACCCTGTTTAGGGCATGGGCTTTATGCACTGGGGCTGTGTGGTGCCAGTCAGCCCTAGGGCCAGAGAACTCTCCCAGTCTGTTTTATCTGCAAGAATAAATGCAGCCTGTAGTTGCCAGCTAAAAAAAAAAAAAGGCTACTTAAATCTCTTAGCAGCAAAATTTCCATCTTACAAAGGTTTATTTTGTAACCATGTATCATTCCAAATCAGTTTAAAATGTCAATTAAAACAGGAATAAATGTCTAGCGCTTTTAACAGAAAAAATGAGAGAATGCATCATGGAAATGAGTCTGTGCCCCTGGTAGATAACACTCATAAGATGAAGATCCTTTCACTAGAAAAGTGGGTCAGGCATTCATTATGTGAGGCAGAAAGCAAAGGAGATGTGAATCTTGTCTAGTCACCCTTAATAATTCCATAGCACATATATTTGTCTAGATGGCAACTCCGGCTCTTCTGAAGTAGCTGATGAGGGCCTGATACCAGCAGATGCTGAGCATCCATTATGCATCAATAGGTATCTTCTGCTCCTGTTGACATCCACGTTGAAGGAGCTTCCCAGCTCAGGACCTTGTCTAACAGAAAATCTGGAAACCAGCAGCTAACACCCATCTAAACAGAAGCCTGCCTGTGATAGAGACAGACTGGCATGGCGGTTCTCAATCCTGTTTGTCAGTTGGACAGATGTTAAGTGTAAGATGCTGCATCCTATCTGATTGCAATGTGAATAAACGTAAACTAGTTTAGTCAGTGCTAATTTTATAAAATACAGTGTTCATAAACACCATGGTAGGAATCATACTTTACCAACACATAGAGCCCTCTTTAACTGAAGAACTTTACAACACTTTATGAAAATGTGAATTTAGTATGAATGTTACCAGGCAACTTTTCACATTTGGAAAGTGCAACTAAATCCATGGAAGCATAGCAGTGACCCTAATCAGGCTCAATTCTTTACTGTTGCTGCTATTTTCATCTTTGTAAACCAATAAAAATAAAGAAGCATTATAGAAAATGAGGCTGGCCCTCTTTATCAGAATTAATCGAGACCATTAGGTTTGCTAGCTATTGGAATAGAGGGCTTCTATTCATCCAGTTACTCTTTCAAAGAATACAATTTCTATTTCTTTGAACACTAGACAACTGCCACTTTTAATTGTCTCAAATATATGAAAGAATTTCTTGCAAAATAGCTGTACCCAGAAGTAAAGACACTGTGGATTGTCTGGTAATTAGATGTACCCATTGTACAAGGCAGAATATGAATGGTAAAATTATTCTGAAGGAAGGAATGAAGCTGACAACCAGAGTAGTGATCTGTTCTGGGACCTGACAAGAGAAATACACCCTTGAGTTGAATCTTGCCTAAAGCAGAAACTAGCTGTACAGTAATGAAACAAAGCTAAAGTAACTCCATTAGGAATCATTGGCAAGTGAATTTTGGCAAGCCATGGATTTTTACCTATACAGAAATTACATTACACGTCTTAGAACGAAAACCTCCAAAATTTATCCTAGAAGAGAGTAAAAGTTTCCAAAATTGTAGTAGCATATAGTGTGGCTCTCGTTGTGTAAAAGTAATACAATTTCTTTAAAGTAGAATCCAGCAGAAAGCATATTTTCTTAGATTTTCAGAAAAACAAAATACATCTGAGAAAGAAGGGTTTAGGAAAGTGAGATTACGTTAAATCACTAGTTATTTCGTCTCTCGCACAATTACAGCTTTTACTTACTGCCGGTCTAATTTTGAGAGAGATACTGTCTTGTGTCTTAGAAGCTTGAGTACAGTGCACACTGTTAGTTTCCATCTGCCTTTGGATGCCTGCTGAGCTGCAATATCTGTAGCTAGGTAACTTAAATCAGCCACACAAGAACAGAGGAGAAGAGCAAGTCCAGTAAAGCTGACCATTAAAAGGACTAGACTCTTTTCATGTATCTTTTAGCCTGCATTGACCTTGAGACCATTTCTCTCCTTCACCCTGAAATCATCCTGAAGTGTGAATGTCATTACATCTTTTTAAGCAGCCTCCAAAAATATTCTTCAATCACAGTCCTTGTTTACATATGATTCTAGTAAATGAGTCAACTGTGGCACTGGTGGGCACGCCTGGAGCACTGGGTCCTGTTCTGGGCTCTTCATTGCGAGAGACATGGACATACTGAAGAGAGACCAGCAAAGAACCTCAAAGATGATGAAGGGCCGGGAGCACCTCTGCTATGAGGAAAGGCTGAGAGAGCTCAGACTGTTCCACCTGAAGAAGAGAAGGCTCAGAGGGATCTTATCAATGCATATAAATACCTGAAGGGAGGGTACAAAGAAAACAGAGCCAGGCTCCTCTTAGAGGTGCCCATTGACAGGACTAGATGCAATGGGCACAAAGTGAAACACAGGAGGTTCCTCTGACCTCAAGAGTTCTGTCTCTTCCAACCTCAGCCATTCTGTGATTCCGTAGGAGAATATAACTCATGGCTTTAAAAGGAGACTATTAGTCTGACTGTCACTCATTAACAGAAAAGGTTACCAGATTTTAGATCTATTCTATTTTAAATTGTTAAATATACAGGAAAGGGAATAGAGTGGAACACTGCAGATTTGCTAAAGCCTTTTTAGGTACTTACTTGACTGAGCACATCCCCTATGACTTACTTTAGCTTAGCATTCATATTTCATTAAGGATGATCTACCTTCACAGTGGCATGTGGGATGCAATTTAATAACCTTATATAATGATCTTATATAAACTCCAAAATCTTGGCCAAGGCTTCCCATTAACAAAGAGATGATTATACTCTTAAGCACTAGATCACTTGGGTTCAATTCTGCTTTTACTTGAGCTGAGGAATACCACAACATAAGTAAGACTATCAGGACAGAGCTAAATGTCTTAACTGACTAGACTTTAATAACTTGAGATGCTCCAGATATCTTAAACCTTAATTTCTACCAATCTCCTTTTTCTTTTATGGTTAATAGTTTGATCTGTAATGATTTAGACCACTTAGGCTGAAGCCAGCACAGTATTAAAAAAGCACTGCTATTGAAAAGCAGTAAGATATTCAGCCTGGTCTCCCCCAACTTTAAAATTGCAAAAAAAAAATACAAACTCAGATAAACTGAGAAGTTTCTTATTTCTCACAGGGAAGTTCACAATTCTGAACAATGATGGGCTGGCTTTGCTATTAGCCTTTGAACAAAAGCATTCATGGACCTTAGTTCCAGGTTTTCACAAGGGAGAAAAGTAGGATCAGAGGATCATCCATAGTGTTTTTAAGTGTATTTCCTTTTAAACTCTGAAATATCTCACAGGACTAAAAGCTTTACACAGAAAAGTATGCACAGCACTGCAAGAACAGCACTATGGAACAAAGGAGAACTGGCAGCAATTTCTTCAGTCACCCCTGGATTGCTGGTACAGTTTAAGTGTCAGAAATAGAGAAGGGAACAGGCCAGGATGCTTGTGTGTAGGCACAGATGGGTTTGACCACATCTTTTTATTCCTATGTCCACACACTCCACATCCATGCTGTCAATGTCACTCTTCTATAAATCTCAAAGCTGGTTTAGAGAAGTGAGGATACTTCAAAATAACCCAAAACAGAAATGTAAGTTTTGCTGTGCTTTAGGATTTTGTCACTGTAAGGCATTGCTCTTCGAGCTTTTCTCCACAGTTCTTAGTATAAACATGATTCTGAGTGAAAGGTGGGGCTACTGTTTGCTGGACTCTTAAGAGATGAGGTTCTAATAAACTCCAGGTATCATGAAGCTAAGAGTTTTGACTGCTGGTTATTCTGATGAACTGTTTTCTCATTTGAAAATCTCTTTTCTTGTAATCAGAAAGCTTACTGGCAAAAGCATCTACTATGACAGAATATAATTTTTCTAAAGAGGTTTTTAAAGTTAAGCATAATATTTCCTTTAAATCCATTATTGATTACATTAACTAGAATTACAAAAGCCTAGTTAGAATAATAGTTACTAACAATGAATGAAAGCAAGACAATGGATTATTTCATTTTAAAATGCAATTATAATTATTTTTAAAACCATCAAAACAAATTATGGAATTTCATTAATCTTAAACTTTTCCACGAACACTATTTTGTGGAAAAAAACAATTCAAAAGTGAATTATCTTTAACTGTCAAATTTGTGTGGAACACAAACTCAGTTCCAGTCAGCTGCAGTCTCGGTAAAACCCCAGTGGAAGGTCCTGGTGACACAGCTTCTGCATCCATCCTGGGTAGCAAAAGTCAGATCAGAAAATTTCCACCTTGAGCTCCCCCCTGGCCCAGAGGATTTGTGCTATGCAGCAAGGTGCATATGGGAGCCAGAAGCCTGCCTGCATTTACTGTTACTGGATCCTGAGCAGACACTAAGCTTTTCAGTTGAAAGCACATTCACGGCAAACCCAAGTGCCCAGCCGTCTGTTACAGACTGTTGCTCAGTTGTATGGTCCTCAAACAAAGAGATGGAAAAAAGAGAAAAAATCTGAAGTACACCACACTACAACACAGCAAACTAAAGCAAGGGGAAAAAATACCACCCAGGAAAATTAGAAAGGAAGGAATTCAATGTTTTCCAGCCATTAGAAGAGAGGAAACATCTTTGTCGTTTGTTTCATTTTTATTTTGCCTTTTGTGACCCATGACAAGAAAAAAAAAAAACAGTTATCACTGTGGCTTTTATGGTTACAGGTCAAAATGATGGGACTGCAGTGTAAGCTGAACAAAGAGCTGAGAGCTTTGTGGCTATGCATCCTTTCCCCCATCTGAAGTTTGAGATACTGGAGGGGTTTTAGCTGTAATACAAAATCTCTGGGATGCTGCCCTCGCATATACTTGCATTATTTTTAAAAAACATATAAAGAAACAAATGAAAAACAATAAAAGAAGATATTTGCTTGTTTGTTTCTTTTTCTTACATGAGGTAAAGCTTGCAGAATCAGATGTCAAGTTTATAAATTCTCCTTGCAAACACATTTTTTTCACTCTAAACCAGCTGAGTCCAAGTTAGAGTCTATGTTTGTTTGTTTGTTTGTTTTAAATATAATTTGAATAATAATGTCTCTTGCACCATCTCTTCACCTAAGGCAAATGTAACTCTGGCACTCAGGAAGCTTAGCACCACAGGTACCTGGACTTTTTGAAAGGAGTTTATAGTTTCAGTGGACACTGCCAAGTAGCTGATTATAGCCTTATGGTACTCGTTGGCTTTTCCCCAACAGTTTCCTTTCCTGTGTCAGTCTGCTCAACACAATCTCTACCATTTAGTTTTAAGCACAAGACAATTAATTTCCTCAGAGAAAGATGTAGCTGTTTTTCACTAGACTTCTAAATTGGATTCAGTATAAAATTTTACATCCTACATTTCTTTACTGAGTTCAGTGAAGATCTGTAAATATTATTTCATTTAAATGACTAGGATGAACACTAATTAAAAAAAAATCCTTCACATTTTTTTGATCTGTTTCTTCTTTGGAACAAAACTTATCATGTTCTGCTGTTAAGACCAGATTCTGATGAGTTTAAGTAAATGCCTCCACAGGCTCCTGACCACTGTTGCCCTCCAAAGTTTCTCACAGACAACCAATGCAGACTTATGGAAACACCAAGTTTGTGATTTTTACACATCTTTCTGTGGATAAACTGCGTGCCACTTGTGGTGGCCTTGCAGACCTCAAGGTTCCACACAAAACTCCACTCCAGAATTCACTTAGTGCCACTAATTTGGCTGGAGTTTGCTCTGCACTTTAATGCTTTGCATATACTGGTATTATTACAACAGTCTAAGTGCTTTAGTCTGTCTGTCTGTTCTTACAAGGAGATAAATTCTCAAAGGTCAGAGATGAGAGACCACAATGCATGGCTTTGATGGCTGATCCATCCTCTTTCTTTCTAATACAGCCAGGGGCATGAAGGACATAATTCATCTTTACCTAAGCCTATGAGAATATCCAGTGCAAGGCATTACTCCTTCATAAAAATCATTACTCTGGTTTTTCTGAGAATAATTATTCTGGATATTATTCATTTATTGTAACAAAAAGTGAACTCTTTTTCTTGCTTTGATAGAAGCTTTTTGTATCATTTATTAAAAAAAAAAAAAGACAATATTTTTCATGTAAAATTTCTATCTCTTGGATGCCTATTTTTGTGACATTAAAAGAGATACAGAATATAGCATTACTGACTAGACTCTAAGTGATTTTGAGATTAACATGGCTGTATTGCTCTTTATGAATGGATCATTATAATATTGCAGCCATTTTTCATCACTACACATTATCACACAATGTAGCAAAATCATCATGCTCCTCTTTTCATAAACAAATACAGCCTGACTAGTTTTCACTGCTATCAGGCTTAAGTGTTCCAGCTGTCAGAAAAACAAGATGTCAGAAAATAATTTTATCTTCATTTTCACAAAAGAAATTAAAGAGTGCCAGTATTATTGCTTGTTGCATTGCCATACAGCGTAGGGGGACCACATCCACCTCTGGCTTCTGTCAGAGCCCACCTCAGCTTGTAGGAGTGAACTTATGAACAGAGCTGTGCAAACAATTGTTTTTTTCAATGACTGACTGCTGAACCACAGTACTGAAGACACTCTGATCAGACTGAATCACAATCAAAAAAGAAAAATATACTGGCATGCACTTTTTCTGCATGCAAATTAAAACCAGGAAAGGTATGTTTCATAGATTTATAGAACATCCTGAGTTGGAAGGGACCCACAAGGATCATCGAGTCCAACTCCTGTCTCTGCATATGACAACCCCACAGTTCACACCATGTGTCTGAGGGTGTTGTCCAGTCTCTTCTTGAACACTGTCAGGCTTGGGACTGTGACACCTCCCTGGGGAGCCTGTTCCAGTGCTCTACCACCCTTTGGGTGAAGAACCTTTTCCTAATGTCCAATCTAAACCTCCCCTGGCACATCTTCCTGCCATTCCCTCACGTTCTGTCATTAGTCACCAAAGAGAAGAAATTGGCCCCTACCCTTCCTCCTCCCCTTGTGAGGAAGCTGTAGCCATGATGAGGTCTCCCCTTAGTCTCCTCCAGGCTGAACAAACCAAGTGACTTTAGCAGCTCTTCATATGGCTTCCCCTCCAAACCCTTCACCGACTTTGTAGCCTCTTCTGGACACTCTCCAGTAGCTTAATATCTTTTTTATCCTGTGGCACCCAGAACTGCACACAGTTCTCCAGGTGAGACTACACCAGTGCAGAGTGGGACAATCACCTCCCTCGCCCGGCTGGCAGTGCTGTGCTTAATGCACCCCAGGACATGGGTGGCCCTCTTGTCTGCCAGGGCACACTGTTGGCTCATGTTCAACTTGGCATTGACCAGAACCCCCAGATCCCTCTCCACAGAGTTGCTTTCCAGCGTCTCATCCTCCAGTCTGTATGTACAGCCAGGGTTGCTGTGTCATAGGTGCAAAATCCAGACCTTGTTCAACTTCATGTGGTTGGTGATTTCCCAGTTCTCCATACAGTTCTGTTCGCACAGCATGCTTTACACCAGACACTTGTAACTCAAGGAATCAAAGAGCTTGGAGACAGGCAGAGGCACACCACTTTGTGTTGAAGAGTGAAGGTATTATATTTCCCCAGCTGGTGAATGATCTAGGATTGGTGCCCATCTTTGTCTCAGAGTTTCCAAAACCTCTTTCCCCTCACTTCAGGAAAATGAACTGATCATATGGTCTTGTTTTCAAGCTCTTCCCTCAGTGACATATACAATATTGTACTTTATATGAATGTGCTGCTTTTTGCTGGGTTAGAGTTAATTTTCTTCATAGTAGCTAGCATGGGGCTATGTTTTGGATTTGTGCTGAAAGGAGTGTTGATAACACAGGGATGTTTTAGTTATTGCTGAGCAGTGCTTGCACAGGGTCAAGGCCTTTTCTGCTTCTCACACCACCCCACCAGTGAGTGGACTGGGGGTACACAAGGAGCTGGAGGGGACACAGCCAGGACAGCTGATCTCAACTGACCAAAGGGATATTCCACACCATATGACATGACACTCAGAATATAAAGCTGGGGGAAGAAGAAGGAAGGGGGGGATGTTTGGAGTGATGGCATTTTGTCTTCCTGAGTAACCATTATGCATGATGGAGCCCAGCTTTCCTGGATATGTCTGAACACCTGCCTGCCTATGGGAAGAAGTGAACAAATCCCTTGTTTTGCTTTTCTTGCATGTGCAAAGCAAAAAAAGTTAAACTGATTTTATTTCAACCCAGGACTTTTCTCACTTTTACTCCTTGGATTCTCTCCCCCATCCCACTTGGTAGGGGAATGAGTGAGCAGCTTCATGGTGCTTAGTTGACAGCTGGGGTAAAACCATGACAATAATATACTTAAGGATTCATTACAGAATGGCTTGCTATTAAGTTCAGAGTCTCTTGGTTTTGTCTTGTGCAATGAGTATTCTGTTATTTTTACCAAAGTGGAATAGCTTCAGAAGAACAGCTTGAAAGACATCTACCCTACCGCAGTCCCAGAGGAAGGTTGTTTCAAATCCTGAATGAGTGCACTAACCTGCTTGTTTAAAGGAGAGCTTTTCCTCCTCCAGACAACTCTGAAAATATATTTCCTAAATGAACATGTTTAGCAAATTCAATTTGTGTTCGTCAACATTTTAGGTGAATGGTCATTTTATATCATTTACCAGTGGAATTTTAAAATCACAGTTAAATCTTGATATATTTTGTTTGATTGTGATTTTTTTTTCAGAAGAGGGAGTTGTGGGAGTTTTAAAGAAAGCTTCCACTTAACCTACATCTACTACATCACCATTATTTAAGCTTCGGCAGCCCTACCTGTAGCTCATTGGACTCAAGCATCAAAACAATCCTCCTTGGCTTTTGGACCTATGGCCTAAAAATATTTTGTCTCTCAATCTGATGATAGCAAAAACTCCTAGGAGTAGGATAGGGTGAAGAGCAGTGCCAGTGAGATATATACTCTTTCAAAGGGTGAATCAGTGAAAGAAACATGTCAGAATATCAGTTATCCAGAGACTCTTAACTGAATATTGATTTTAATCTGAGAACCAAATTGTGCGACTGACTTCATGTGGCCTTTGAGCTGGAATAAGGAAAGTTTTTGTGTTACAGTGGTGGCTAGAAGGCTCGTGGCCCTTCTGTGTCCCTTACACAGGTTCAGCACAAAATGTAACTGCCCTGAAGAGCCTACCATCTATCGACTTCAGCCAAAAAGTAGGAATTGAGGACAGATCTCCTGAATAGCAACCCAACACCCTACCAGCTAGTTCACAGTATCCCAGCTTGATTCCTACTCCTTATCTTCATGGCAGCACAAAAAACACCACTAGGGCAAGAGGTTTTAATTGTCATGTTGTCTTCAATGCCAGACATAATTGACAAATACTGTGATGATCTACTGCATATAATGCACATAACTGACAAAATACCTGACTGAATAGTAACTTGTGTTATCCATGCATAGGCAGAATATTCATCTTGGCACCTGTCACAATGGCATACTTTTCTTGGCACCTGTCACAATGGCATACTTTTCTTGCCATAATGGTAACAGTAATTCACTGATTCACCAGATTTAGGCTACTGGTACATCAAAATCTGACCCTGAGAAGCGATTAAAGACTATTTGGATACTGGATTTACAGAGAATGAAAGATCAGGTCCAAACTCTAAATTATTTTCAGTTTCTTAATGGCAGTAGAAGCTAAGAGCAGCAGAAGGAGTGCTAAGCAACTTTTTTAAAAGGCTAAAACCACCAGCTGGAAACACCTGGAGGAAGAGTCAGTGAGATTTTTGCTCTTAAATTAGTCCAATTCTCTTGATTATTTTATCCAATTAGTTTGTTTTTTTAACCTTACAATGCACCAGTGGCCTGCAATACTGATGAAGCAAAGTAATTACTCAACAGAACTACTATTTAATCGCTGAACATGAATATTAACAGCTGAATAATAGTAGCTAAAAAAATAAACATTGGTCTTCTTAATCCCAGTAGTTCCTCCAAAAACACTTCAGCTAGGAACCTGAAGCAGTTTAACCTTATATGTGGTAATTTGTTCAATTCGTATACTTCTTTAAGTAGTCCCTGGTCATTAACATTTGTGAAGTTGCAAAATAGAAATGCACTCACTCGAAATAGAAATCACTCATAATACTACTGTTGCAGTAGTTAAAGAAACTGCTGTTTTTGTAGAAGTCAGGAATCCAAGATACATTTGAAAGGTAAATTGAGGTCACGCCACTTGGGCTTACTGAAATACTTTTTACCATACTCTCCAGAGAAAAAAAAATCAGCATAAAAATGGGCAGAACAAACCTTCCATAGGAACAGAAAACAAATCAGTGCTTGTGCTTTCCACTTAAGTTCTGCCTTTAGACACCCCAAACTCTCTCTTTTTAAGGCATTAGTAGTTTTGTTGTCCTTTTATCATGTCTGATTTACATCTCTGTATTTTTAAGATATCTGCTAGATATACTCTAACTAATAAATAATGGCACCATATATGTTAATTTGCATCAGATGTCTCTCTAGAACACCTCCCTTTTATTTAACTATGTTTTAAAAAAGGCATATCAGCAATTTCCTCCTCTTAAACCCTTAATTAAGGTAATTTTGTTACTCTTTATCCTGTTACTTTTACTCTGTTTAGTTTTAAACTATACAGCATAATTCTTTTGACATAATCAACTAGCTTCCATGATGTAATAATATATCAAGGACACCAGCTCAAGGTATGCAGGGTGCCCTTGGTGCTAAGGACTGCTTGAATTCCGCAGAGAAACGTGAACAGATAGGGTATTTTCAACTGAAGACAGCAACATAGCAAACAGCACTGCAGTGTTGTCATTTTGAGGTAAAAGGTAGCAATCTGTTATTCTGATCAGAGTTATTTAGAGGCTGCTTTCAAAATAGCTTTGCAGTCACAAATGTGTAAATATTTAATTTTTTTTCTAAGAAAACATGAACCAGTCCCTTGAGTGAAAACAGAACACATTTGAATTGAATGTACTTCTGTATAAAAATGATGGTTTCTTTCACAGGAAAAAACATATCAAAAGTAATGTATCCGATGGAACTCCAGTCTTGACAGATATAGATAAATAAAAGTTAAAATGTAGTGCTAGTGTTTGTCACTGGAAACATAACACAGAATTTAGGCCAACATGTATTACAAATTTAGTACAGCTTTAAATACAATACCCAAACTTGAGAAATTGCTCCAACCAAGTGTTACAATTCTTTCTTTAGTCTTCCCTGTTTTGTGTTGGTGACTAATTTCAGCCACTGAACTCTAGCCAAGAATGGTGAGAGGAAGGAATTAGGGGAAAGTATGTACTTTACATAGTCAGTCTGCTACAGATACCAGAAAACTGCACACTGCATTCTGGGCCCATCATGTGAACTTTTTACCGAGATACAATCATATAGAAAATCAAAATGCATAGGGCCTATCTGTTACTTCTTTGATAAAAAAGTGCAATGAAGTCCTCATGGTTTTCTTATCTGTTTTCCTATTTATCTTTCTAACTCCCCACTCATTACCTGTATTCCACCTTCATCTGCCCGTGTTGGTTTTCCTAAGTTTAGCAGAGATTTTGCATGAGCAAGACAACAGTATTTGATCCCAGACATGAAATTAAATTAGCAGTGTTGATTAACCACTCTCAGATGAGTCACCTGCTACTTCCCGTAAGACACTGCATCCAAAACTTGGAATAAGCCTATTGGCTGACGAATAAATTATCTCAGTACAGCTTAGCTGCTGCCCATGTGATGGAGGAAAGAAAATGAGCAGGTTTGTTCTCTTTTGGATGGACTCGAGTGAACACCCTGTTACATTCCCAACCTGCACAAGCTATTTCCTCCTTCCATGGTGTTACTCTTCCACAGAACCAAAGAACACTCCTCTGCACCCAGCAGAGAAGGCAAATACTACTCTACCTATGGACTGCAAAGGAGGAAGGGAGGGAGGGAGAGAGAGACAACCTTTGTGCCTTCTCTGCTTCTCCCTCACCTCAACTTTGTGCTCTGCCCAGATGCAAGGTGACCCTAAGCAGTTACATGTGTAGACTTAAAGATTACAAGACAGAAAGTTGATGGTCCCTTTTTTTTCTCCTCCTGTATATGGAGCTCCCATTGACATTTCTGGGTGCTCCCTCTATAGACTGATAAGCAGCAGGTCAGAGGAGATGGAAAGGCTTTTTACCTGCCAACCCCAGAGTTCAGGATGTGTTGTTTCTCCTGCAGCAGCTGATGACAGCCTAACACCTTAGCAGCACTGGAGCTGCATTCCTACGCTGTAACAGGGGAAGCAGGACCAAGGGCCTGAACTAAGGTCTTGGCAGGTAAGTGAAGGAGAAACCAGTATCAAACAGTTTTGTTTGAAAGTGTACGTCTTTGTAATGTTTAAGTCTTAATATGTGCTCTGCTTTAGCTGGGAGCTTAAACTTCCACTTTCCAGAAGAGGGTTTGAGATCACCTATTAACTTTGCCAAACACTTGCAAAAGAGTTGATGAAACTCATAAATGCGGAAGGTCTGGAAAGAGAGGTTATTGGTGCTAAAAATGTCTCAAAGCTGGGATTTCTTCTTAGAGCTGAGCAGAAGTGAATACTCAATCGTTGAATTGGTGAATACTCAATATTTCAAATATGAGCTCTGTTGAGATTGGGAGGAGGGTTTTTTTGCTTGGTTGCTTGTTTTCTCTCAACTGGACATGCAGGGAACACCTGATGAAGGGAAATCTCCATATTCTTACTACGTTCCACTTTGTAAGCTTAATTATTGCAACTAGGTTTCCTATATGAGTACTTATGTCATTCAAAATGTGCTTTATTTCAGTAGTTATCAGGAATTTTGTTGTCAGTGTCAATACCATGTTCCAGAACATTCACAGAGAGAATACACAGAGGAAATTGCTACCACTAAGGCAAATCCAATTAAAAAGATATTTACAGAAAAAATATGCGATGCTAGTTAGCAGCTCAAAAGAGAAAAAACATACAAACAAACCAACCACACATCTTTACATAAAGTAAGTCTTTCTTTTCCTTGCTTCTGGTAATATGAGGGTAATGGGTATCTTTCTGTTGACAGGCCAGTAAGCTTTACTTTTTGGAGTGAAAAACAAATCTGAGTCAGAGAAGGAAATCATAAGGAGATGCAACATGCTAAGTTCTGTACCCGAGCTATCTGCTACCACCTTATCCTGGAAAGAAAAGAGGGAACATGTGTAAAGAAAGAACAACCATCCAGAACTGATGGGGCACCAAAGCCTCATCAATGTCCATTTCAGATATTCTTATCCCGCCTGCCCTTATTGTTACTAATATTCTCAATTTACTAAGTAAGTCCAAAAGTGACCTCTAAGTTTATGTCCATCTTTCAGCAGATTAACTAGGAGCTTGTAAAAAAGTTACACATAGTAGTAGCAACTGTTAATTAACATTCATCAGAATTAAGGGAAAAAGTCATCAAACATTTATCTCCAAAGTCTGGGTGTAGCTTTTGGGATCAAGGGTAAAAAATGACATGATATATTTTAAAAGTTTGCATTACTATAGCCATTGTTTTAAATCAACTTTCTCTAGACAAAATAAAGTGTTGTACTACATTGCAGCCTCACTGTTAGGAATGAAGATAGAGGAGACAATGCAGGAAGGCCAACACATACGACCAAAATGGAGAGTATACAAGTCATAGAAGAATGGTAAGTTGGTCAAACTGTTGTCCAGTAAATGTTTACAATTTGCTTATAACTAATGTCAAGATTTGCCTTGGCTTTTATTCTTTGGTAATGTCTTTTTAATTACTTTACCTCCAAAAATTTCTATGCAAAATGAAGCAAAATCTGTCCTGACAATGAAAAGCCAACAGAGACTTCCATAAGTTAAGTTTACTTATGGTTTCTTATTTGTGCAATGGTGAGGAGGAATGGGAGATGTGTGCATGGTTCCATAGATCTATGGTCTCTGTAAGAAGCCTCCTCTACCTAAGGGATCATTTTTTTTCTCTTTACCTAGACAAGAAAAAAAAACTAACAGGCAAAAGTGTACTTCACAGTCAGATCTTTAATGTAGTTACCTCTCATAAAACAGCTTGGACTATGGTTTTACCTGAATTAACCAAGGAAACACATACCTTGGAAGAAGGCTAACACACACTGAAAGTCTGAGCTTCTGTTTCTGTCTAAAGCTAGGGTCCATATTTATTGTGTTGGGGAAAATGCTAAACTATCTGTGGCCTTCAGTCATCTAATCCCATAAAAAGTAAATTGAAACCTAACTGTAGAGTATATGAACCCAAACAACTCATTGTCTTCATTGCTACTCATGGTCATTTATGAGAGGACAATGCTGGAAATTTCCACAAAATACTCTAGTGAAGAGAGCTTCCCAAAAGACAATAAGGGTGCACAGGCTGCCTGTCAGCTGGGTCTCTCAGCAGGGTCCTTTCACTCTCCTCATAAAGAGTTTTCTCGTTCAAATCTGTGTGTTTATGCTTTTTGGTTCAGATTACAATGATTTTGCTGGATGGTTTAAATCTCAAACACTTCCTCATTTATTAGACCTATTGGACTGCCAAAAAGCTATCACAGATAGCTTTCCATCATCCAGTCTGCCTTGCACACAGAGTTGATAAATGGACTTGAAGAGGAATCATGTGGATAAATGTCACTTATTGTGCCACATGATTACACAGAAGCTATTAACAACAGATAGTAAAGTTCTTGTGCTGGATACTATCAGGAAGGGGAGAGTGAGCACTCACAATTAAGTTGGAAACCGTATTTAATTGTTGCTAAGTAGCCTGGAGTATTACCTCCTCAAGCTATTCATTCATACATTAATGAATTAGTGACGCAAGTTAGTTTTCTGATCATTTATCCAGTGCGTCCACTGTTAAAAGCCACAAATAGTTTCCTTCAGAAAATGGGAATAACGACATTTTCCCATTCCTTCTCTGTCCAGTTTTGCCAGCAACATCCATCACATCTCGTGCCAATAGATCATCATTCAGGTCAATAGCACTAAACAGAGGGAATCTTAGCAACCCTTAGGTACAAGCACAGAGAAATACGCTAATTTAAAAGCTCTCTGAATTGCTATTTTGTTGGGTCTCATTAGTATGCTCTTGGCTGCCAAGAGCCTTTTGTTTTTCTTGTCCTTCCTGAACCAAATCATGTGGCCGAATTGATTGGCCAGTGATTGGCCAAACACCATAAGAAGCAGGCAGGGACATGAGGTGTCATCTAAACCCCTCATGAAAGCAAGTCTATTTCAGATCCCTGAAATCACATCTCTGTTAACTGCAGAGGCAGGAATTTAGTGCTGTTTTGGGTTTTTGTCTTTGAGTCTGATGACTAAAAACAGTGGTAGAAAACTTGTAGAAAGCCAAATGCATGTCTCATAACATTAAACACGTTTTAATGAGCTATTGAGATAATGAATGCACAAGTGAACAATATTCCCCTGTCATGGCTGAAGCCTTGTTGCTTCCAGTTTTAACTCTAGACTAAAGTGCAGTTGAAAGGAAATTTTTTGAATAAATATATGAAAACACTGGTATAAAAATAGAAGCATATTTGTAATTATACTTTGCTTTTGCAGCCAAAACCCTACTGCAGATGAAATTTTGTCTTGGGCTCAGAATTTTGACAAGATGATGAAAACACCAGCTGGGAGGAACCTTTTCAGAGAGTTTCTTCGAACAGAGTATAGTGAGGAGAACCTGCTTTTCTGGCTCGCATGTGAAGATCTAAAGAAGGAACAGAACAAGAAAGTTATCGAAGAAAAAGCAAGACTTATATATGAAGATTACATTTCTATACTATCACCAAAAGAGGTAGAGCTGTAAATGTCTCATTTGCATTTTCTGTTATTCCAGAGCAGAAATGTTATAGCCTGAATTGCCAGATGGGGGTCTGAAAGTCTGCCTGATCTGTTGGATGAAAGTCTTAGTATGGATGTTAAATCAGGAAAGGAAGGGACAGAAAAAGTAGACACCTACCAAGCCACTTGGCATCACTGGCCACAACACCTCAAAGCTCTCTATAAAAAAGAAATAAAAGAGAAACTCCAGAAACAGAAGGGTCTGAAATATGTGTGCTTCTTTAGTAACACCACATGCCTGCCAGAGAGAAAGTAAGTAATGCAAGTGTACTTCAGGGGAAAAAGCACCAAAATTACAGAATTTAAATCAGAATCATTATAGTATTATTTGCTGCAAGATCCGGCTGGGAGAAGAATCTAAATTAGAATAGAGATCACATATTTTCTCTAATGAAAGGTACAATGTGAATTAATAGAACCTTTTTTTTCACTCTGTAAATGCAAGTAACTTTTACTATATCCAGTGGCCAAAAAAAAAACCCACAACAAACACATGCTACCAAATTTGATATTTTAACCCAGCTGTTATATTTCATAATGAAGAAACAATTAGCTAGCTGCATAAAATGGTTTTGCTGAGATACATGCCTGTGTCTATGCATGTGCATGTGTGTCAGGGGGATAATTGCCTAAATCATTAGCTGTCATTTCTGTGCTACAGAAATGCAATGGCCTAAGATTGAAATCTGTTGAAATAAATTCTGAAGACACATGGCTGCAACACGGCTTCTCAAAACTGCCATAACACTACACCCCTGCACGCTCTTTTATCTAGAAGCTGGCGGCCGCTGGCCGAGCAGCCTCCCCACTCTGTTCGTTCCTGCTGTGCAGTCTGGCCTGCTCACACCACTACATTAGACGACAAATTCAATCAGAAACAGTGCCTGAGTTGAAAAACATCCCAGAAAAGGAATGCCACTTTCAGATGGATGCATTCCTTAACTCTGCTAGTGTGGGGCTGCGCAGACAGCCCTGTAAGCCCATGGGAGGGGAAAGCACAGGGGTGGGGAGCAGGGGAGGCTGTTGATGGTGGGCAAAGAAGGACAGCTGCCCATCCGTAGGAGAGGTGGACAGGGGGGATGCACATTGCACCTCAGGTGCTGGGTGCAGGCCTCACCATCAGCACAGAGATGGAAAGTGTGTATCAAGCAGGCACTATGGGTGTTCTTCACAGAGAGGGTACCTGAACGGTAAGTACAGCTTGCTAGCATGAGCAGGCAGCAGTTTACTCACAGCTGGGCTGCATCATAGTTGGGCCTTGTGACCAATAACCAAGTAACAGTAAATCTTGGAGGAGAAAGAGCTTGCCTGTTGTGGCAGTAACACACTCCAATGTGCCAACGAACTAAAAATGACAGATTCTATAATTGGTACTGAAGATGTAATAAAAATGTATATTTACTCCTCACTACCACACCACAGCATACCATGCCATGCTATACCACTGTATTTCAAAGACTTTGTTTCACCACATATACAAACACACAAGCTCACACATCTACACGTGTTCTTGAGCCACAGAAATTACTTTATGACCTGTGAGATTGTAAAGAGGTATGTTTATTTACAGCTCTGGACACACGGGGGAATAATTCTACCTAAGACGTGCAAATTTCCAGTAGCTGTGAGCTCGTTTAAATGCAGTAAAGTGTTACATATTCATGAAAGTTCTAGGAATGCCTATACATATTCATAACCTGTCCCCGAGAAGGCGGTTCTTATTACAATGAGTTCCAGGAAATTATTTCCTTAGTCTCCACCTCCGGCTCCTCCTGGTTGCGCCTACACAGTGATCGTTAACCTGGGTCTTCTTCTCTGTACACGGTCACCTTTGGCCTGGTGTGATGAGTTGGTTTGGACTCAGACTGCTAAGGTGGTTAGAACTGGTGTATTTCCTGTCCTGTGCCCAAGTTTCTGTTATCTGGTTCACCCAAGGATGCACCAAGGATGCACCCAAGGTTTTTTATCTTTGCAAGGCCTGTGAAGTCATCAGTGAACTCCTGTTTCCCATACAATAAGTTACACAAAGCTAAGCAAGGCTAGACAATTGTGATGTGTGTTAAGGGTTAGCTCTTTAAGTGTTAGGTCTTTAGTTCTTTAAGTGTTAGTTCTTTAAGTGTTAATTAGTTAATTGTTAATTAGTTAATTCCCTGTATCATTCTGAGTTGTCACATCTGGGAGCATGCTCCACATAGCAAGCTATCTTGGTGCGTGGAGCTTTCCAGGGTTGAACTCAGTCCTTCAGACAATACAATTATGTATTTATATGGTTGCAGAGTTGTGGAGTCAGGCTGCAACCTGGTGTAAATCACAATAGCTTAACTGATCTATACTTGGTACTTCTCTATTCAGTGTTTTGACCTTTTTCTTCTTAACTGAGTAAACCCTTGCTGGCCCCAGTGGGCTTCTCTGCTATTGCCTTTATGATTAATCCAGAAGGCATTAATTATCCTGGTTTTAGAGCATGTCGTGGATAAGCTGTACATTCACTCAAACTTCTAAAGATATTCTAAAATCATCTGTGAATTCATCCCAAGCATAATATGCCCTTTTCTGCCTAGGTGCAGGATTTTATTACAAATGGAAAGTAAATGAGGAGCTAAAGTGGAAACTTGCTAACAACTTCAGTATGGATATACGATATCCTGAAAATTGCCGGCTGTTAAAGGGTCTTGAAAAGAAGAACAAATCTGAAATAGTTAGTATTAATGGGGAGAATAACACGATAAAAGTGATAGAAAACTGGGTAATTTGCAAGTAACAAGTGTAGTGTCTGAAAAAAAATTGAGAAAATATTGAATCTCCTAAAGATTTAACCACAAATGGCCAGAAAAACAAACAAACAAAAAAATCAGCTCTCTGAATGAGGGTAATTCAACATTCATTTCACAGAATCACAGAATGTTAGGGATTGGAAGGGACCTCAAAAGGTCATCTAGTCCAATCCCCCTGCCAGAGCAGGAACACTTAGATGAGGCTACACAGGAATGTGTCCAGGTGGGTTTTGAATGTCTCCAGAGAAGAAGACTCCACAACCTCCCTGGGCAGCCTGTTCCAGTGTTCTGTTACCCTCACTGAGAAGTTGTTTCTTCTCAAATTTAAGTGGAACCTTTTGTGTTCCAGTTTGAACCCATTACCCCTTGTCCTACCATTGGTTGTTATGGAGAAGAGCCTGGCTCCATCCTCATGACACTCACCCTTTATATATTTATAAACATTAGTGATGTCACCCCTCAGTCTCCTCCAAACTAAAGAGCCCCAGCTCCCTCAGCCTTTCCTCATAAGGGAGATGCTCCACTCCCTTAATCATCTTCGTTGCCCTGCACTGGACTCTCTCCTGCAGTTCCCTGTCCTTCTTGAACTGAGGAGCCCAGAACTGGACACAATATTCCACATGTGGTCTCACCAGGACCACATTTGATGAAATAATTTTAAATAAGTACAAATTATTAAGGTAAGACAACATATTTGGGGAAATCCGGGTTACTGAAGAACTTTATTTAGTTGCATTTTTTTTTATTCTGTTATACAGCTGTGCTTCATCTGACAGATCTTAAGATGGATGCAAAGACCAAGTCAAAACTGAAATAGTTCATGGTCTCAGTCTGTAATTGTCTGGTGGCTCTGAAAAAGAAGCACAGAGCATTTATTGAATAAACTGATAAACTCAGCATGTTCTGTGGAGCCCTGTGAAATAAAGATACATATAACAGACTTTAGATATTACTGTTTAATATTAGTATGTTCTCATCTTCCTCAGGTTAGTCTTGATTCCCGGGTGAGAGAAGTGATCAACAGAAACTTGTTGGATCCCAGCCCTCACATGTACGAAGATGCCCAACTCCAGATATACACTCTAATGCACAGAGACTCTTTTCCAAGGTTTTTGAACTCTCAGATTTATAAGTCTTTTGTTGAAAGTATTACAGGCTCTACTTCTGAAACTTAGTTTTAGTTTTCAAATAAAATAACTTCATTTTTTGGGGGCTGGTGGGATGGAAGAAAAGTAGTTTAATAACATCTGGAGCTGGGTTCCTGGAGAACTACAGTTTAGCACTACTCAGGCTACTGTGAAGAAAACAAATACATATTATGGTCTCTGTCTACATTTTTATCAAGGTCCTCCTTGCTCAAGATGGCATGGGAGGGGAACAATGGATTTGCCAAAATACATTTGTTTCACACTCCTTTCACCCTACTGCAGTCAAGATTGATGTATTTGTAGTTTTATGAACAGTCTCCTTGTGTATCCTCACAGTGCATGTGCAAGGTAAAACTGCTTCACCTACCACTTAGTTGTTGCAATATTTAATCCAATAACATAAATTATATCTGTATTTAAGAACTTTTTTTGTGCAATACAGTCTTATGGTACATAGAAACAATTGCAGCAAACCAGAAAGAGGCTTGCATTTTTTAACATCACTAACTGAAAAAAGCCAATTTTTAAGGTGTAGCATTACTCGACATGCTCTACTGAGTACAATACACTGACTTGTTGAAGCCAATATTTCTGTACAGAAAAAAGAGCTATTTATCACTGTTTATTTAAAATAAATCAAGTGGAGGATTCCTCTAGTTGTTCACTGCCAAACCTGTGGCATTTTCATTACAGATTTTGCAATGTCAAAAAAAAGAAAAAAAGGAAAAAAAAAAAAAAGAAAAAAAAGCACAAACGACTTAAAGGGATCCATATCTGGGTGACACAATCTATGCGCTGATATTGTTTAATTGTTAAAAGAACAAAGATTTTCAATGTACATTTCAGATGTCAGATACTGTAATTGATTTATTAAAGACTGGCTATCCAGTTCTAACACTGTTGTATAATGTTATGTACTTCAGAAAAAAACAAAACAAAAACAAACAAAAAAAAAACCACTAAAACAAAAACAAAACACAAAAAGCTTGATAATTTAGTTTTTTGAATAAAGAAATTTAATAAAAGATTGCCTACATGTAGCATTTTAGAGCATTTTAGAACATTTTGATGAACTGCATCTGTCCTGTAAGATTTTTTTTCGAAAGCTATATCCAGTAAAAAAATGTTTTTTAAACAAAGTAATGTTTTATGAGGTGGTGGGTTAAAGAAGTCTTAGCTTCTAGCCTCATTGATTTTGAGTAACTCCTTGAAAACAAGGAGTTTGGAGAGTAATATTAAACCAAACTTCAAGGGCTCCTAAACCTACAGTCCTTACCCAAGGAAAATGCCTACAGAAATGCAATGGGTGTCTTGCCTGGGTAAAGAATCCTGTACTGAGCCCTTAATCAGATCTAAGGCAGCGTGGTACTCCCGTCACTTGGCTGCCATGGTGTTTTTAATAAGTGTTTGCTTCGCCTTTTTATCAAAAATTGTCCAATTTTAGGATGCATTTTGATGTGTAAAGAGACAGTGACTCAGAACTTAAAAAGACCCATCTTCATAGCTACCATAGACAAGCAAAATTAGCATTAGCATCCCTCACAAACTGCTAAAAATTTACCAAGAAACGGCTTTGAATACTTGTTAAATATATATATATATATGTCTGTATGTGTGTATATATATATATTTAATACTGACCACTCTGGTCTTATACTTAAGAGTTGAGAGGCAAGGTTCTCACACAGGACGAAACATGGCATAAGCCTGTTGCTTTTGATGGGACTGGAAGGTCTGGCAGTCATGTCCTGGAGCAGAATCCAGCCCCAACACAATTGGCTCCAACCACCCAGTTACTCCAGTGCTGGCTCCCGCTGGAGCTGCCGCTGCCAAGGCGGGTCTGCTGCTATACAGCAACTGGTAGGACACAGGTCTTGGTTCATTTTCTGGGGCTTGTTTTTTTCCTTTGTTTTACTACCTCTCATTTTTTTAATTTATTGAACATGCTTCAAAGAGCAAGTCTGGGGAATTTTTTAATCATTCTTTTTACTTGAAACCTGTGTGCTTTTTTTGGATATATATACGAACAATTTAATGAACTGTTTCTTAAACTCATTTGGTTTTGTAATTTATATAGAATTCAGGAGATGATTAAAAGGGCTATTCTCTATTCCCTATGCAAATATTTTAACTGTTGTAGTGTTTGACAAAATGGGATCTAAAAAAAAATCTGCAAAGTGGAAAAGAAATCTGTTTACAGTGGCGTTGCTGACTATCCTACCATATTCAGCACTTTTAAATATTGTTATTTATGAAAATGTAGTTTAAAATGCAAGACAAAATATTTATAAATGTTTCTTTTAATAAATACGTGTTTTGTCTGAAAGTGTTATTGTGTTATGATAACTTCATTCATGTTGGTTAGCTACTTACCATTATGAATAAAATATTCAATTGTTATACTGATAGAAAAATAACTATGATGTTTACAAATCCTGAGGGGGGAAGATTCAGTGAGAAAGGACCGCCTCCTTCTACTGTGAAATACTGTTAGAAAAATGCATTTTTCTGGCTTTTTTTCTTAATTGGAATTTAACTATGGTCCTACATACGTCTAGTATCATTTGATTACAGTTATATTTACTGTGGTACTAGGCATATACAGCATCATATATGTATATATTTACATAGCGTAATTTCAAGTTTGTTGGTGTTTGAGGCACAATACATTTAGTCCACACATCTAAACAATGTGTAAGAGACAAAACTGCATGCATAAGTCTTTACAAATGTAGACTTGAATATTCTTTATGTTACTATTTGATGGTGACCTGCTAGTCATAAGCTATCTTTATAAGATACTTCACACAGGTAGAAGTTCTTGTCAACATAGACAAGTCATCCTTTCAAGGACACTTTTAAAGCTAAATGTGCAGGCATAAGATTCCAAAATCTGTATTTGGAAACTGTTACGTCATTTTGAAAAATATTACACAAATCTTCAGTGTAATACTGCAATGAAATCACGTTCAAAATTTCTTGTCTTAAATCCTCTATTTGGAGGGATTTAAAAATTGAACATAACGTGGAGTTTCTTTCTTGGAGCAAATGCTCATATTAAAATGATTAATATACATTTCATCTATCAATTTGGGTTTCCCAAATTTTTTTAATTAAAAATGGGTATGGTCCAAATGGACAACAAATCACACCATAACATGATCTCATTGCCTATCATACTATTCTTTGAACACAAATTGTAAAACAGTCAAGCTATTAAACTGATTTATTGTGCATGCAGTGTACAATACACTTTGAGAAACTGCCTAAATACACTTATTCAATAGCCTGGAATAAAATAAGTATGTATTTAACTTGTATTTCAGTTTTTCATGAGAATGTATATAGCAAGTGCACTACAGAAAGTGAGTTATATTTTTGTCACTTTTGCCTAGTGTCTAATCTTTTCTGTCAAACAGAGCCTAAATCTGAATAGCCGCAAATAAGCACAGCACTTGGGTACACTCCTAAGACCTCTAGGTTTCAAAGAAATCCAATATATGTTGTATTACGCACGTGCTCAACTTAATTGTTTACAGTCAACTGAAAGCTGAAAGTAATTTGGAACACCCAGGACAAAACAAATCAACAGTATTTCAGTTAGACTGAAGGCATGTATGGTATGAAGGAGACTGAAGGTATGATGGAGAAAAGCCAGGTCGGTGACAGGGGTGGCTGTGCTGCAGGTTACTCAGCCGCATCCAGGCAGCTGTGGCAGCGTGGCAGCCGTAGCACAGCCAAGTCCACAGCCACCCCACTGCTTTCTGGAGCACCTGTGGAGTCCACAGGATCCATTCACAGGACACCACAGAGTGGACACAAACCAGATTTAAGCTAGAAACAGCTCTGTTGTAAACTGAAAGTATGCTGAAGTGTCTGCTAGGTTGTGGTCTAAACCAAGCAAATAGGGAAGACCTACATTCTGCCTTAAACAGTCAGGTTTTAAGCTGTCACCTGATGCCAGACTTGCTCCCCCAAGCGGCAAATTCAATCACAAGGAGCATCCGCCTGTGGAACCAGTATCTGAAACAGGTGGGAGGCTCTTTCAGTGAGAGCAGCTTGCTGGACTGACCACGCTTGAGCCCGCTCAGGAATGGGCAGCTTCTGCATGCAGTAAGTGCTTGTGAAAGACATTTAGCATAAGTATTCTGCAAAGCCAATTCAAAAGCAATCAAAGCTGATACAAGAAAGTTTTTTAACTTCAGCGAGACTATACCACAAGGAGTAAAGTTCACACCTCTGCAATGTCTGTGAGGCTGCTCCTGGCAGTATTAACAACCCAGCCAACAACAGCCCCAGTCCTTCTCAAATCCAACAAAGCGAAAAATCAGGGTTCCATGTAGACAGACATCTGCAATATTTGCTCCAAGTTGATTTGAACCATGTCTAACTACCAACTACAAACTAAGGTTTTTCTCAGCCCTTAATGCTGCTATTTGGGGAGACCCAAGAGCAGCACTGTAGTATATGCTGGGACATGGCTTCGGTGACGAAGGTCCAGTCCTATTCACCTATAGCCTGAGTACATTTGCAGTGACAAAACATCAGCCCCATTCACATAGGTCCTGAATACTTCTGTTGGCGGTAGAAGTGACATTTGTGGGATGAAAGAAAAAAGCAATAATGGTGCCAAAATCAGCTAGGGAAGACAAACAAGCAAACAAAACCAAAACCAAACAAACCAAACCAGACATTACTTCAGTTCTATACCAAACACCAGATTTTGCCCCTTCCTTTACCCGTAAACTCACTCTGTGGAAATTAATCCTTCTGATTTAAAACAGGGCTACAATTCAGGTGATTCAAAGGCTGCCCATCATTCACTGACTCACACTACGTATTTTTCTTCTCAAAATCTTTACATTAAATCCTCCTTACTCTAAATTTCCTGAGTTCTGCATACTTTTCTTACAAGCAGAGTTTACACAGCTGTTAAGACTCACATAATTTCTTTCATTGTTACAGAACACCAAAGATACTTGGTCTATTAAATGCATACATTTAATCATTTTTCTTTACCTTTCTGAAGGAAGGCTTCAGGGACCTTCATGGGCAGGCGGCAGTGAATGCAAGGGAAGCTTTCAGTGGGTGAGATTTCATAAGCCAATGGCCTGGGCCATTTGTCAGTGCCAGACTAGCCACACAGACTACACATTCTCCATAACACTCTTCAAGTGTGATTTCACTTTTAAGTTATTTCTACATTGTATTTTGCCAATAAACCTTATTCGAAGTGGTGCATTTATAATCACAGGAAAACATTTTTATCCAATCATTCATTTTAATGTTTAACATTGTGAATAACAAATTCTCACATTGAGTGTATTGCCTTTGGTTTTCCACAATGGAACAAAACTTTCGAGTTTTAATTTGTGATTAGCAAAAGTACTTAGGTGTGCAAGCATTACTCTTGCTTTTGATACTACATGCATGAAAATGATGATTTATTAATGTATCATAATGGAAGTTACAGTTATTCCATCAGTGTAATTTAGTTGCAAAGTATGATTACCTAGTTCTGTTTAGACATGAACAAGGACAGAAAAACAGCAGACCTGACTTTGACTCCTCCATTTACTGTAATATAAGATACCGCCTAATAAAGTTTTATGGATAGTTGCACATTTTTGTAATAAAGTATCTTCTTCAAACCGTTTTGAGTTTAGCCAAGAATCTCATTGAAGTGGTTATCTAAAACAAGGTTACTATGCCACCCTGTCTGCCTGCCAGAGGGGATTTGTCAAGATCATCCCGCAACATCCATCATATCACATTTCCTAAATGACTGTATCTTCACTGCATCCCAGTTTAGAACTTGGACATAAGACACTGTACTCAGATCTGTATTTTGGAAATAAGTAGTTCACTCTCACCACTAGCCTCTATGTAAAGGCTCTTTCAATTGCCCTTTTTTTTTCTTCTTCTGACAATGCATTTCTTTTCCTCCAAATGGTTAATTTTACACCTGTGTTTCCGTGGAGGTAACCTTCCACAAGTGTTTGCAGCTTCCCCCTTCTCCTCACGGTATTTTTATTCTGAAATCTTCTGGAGCGGGAGGAAAAGACCCGTAAGAGTAACCTAGATATCCAAATCCCCGACTGACACCTCCCACTTCCCCTCCCGCATCAGCAGCCCCCGAGGCTGGCCGCATTGCGGAAGGACACGGAGCAGCCGCGCCTTAAACTTGTGCTATGGAGGATTTGGCGAGAATTTGAGGTTTTGGGCTTTTTTTTTGTGAGAATAAAAAACAGACCCAAACATCACCTTCTGTGCAGCGTTAGCAGCCCCTCTGCGACCCGCCAGGGGGCGCACGGCTCCAAGCACAGTGTGCGACCCGCCCCCCCTTCCTGCGGCACTGTGGGGTAGCCCGGCTACCTCCGAGCCCCGCCCCTTTGCCCTGCCCTGCCAGCGCTGGCCAATCAGGGCGCGCCGACCTAAGGGCACAGCCCGGTGAAGAGAAGTTAGCCGAACCCCTTCGCCCCTTTCCGCCAGCAAAGCCCCGATAATTCCCGACTGCTTCTGAAATCAGAGCCGAGCCTCTTCGGCAGCTTCCGGAAACCCGGAAGGGAGGCGGCCGAGCCCGTTTGGGTGTCTCCGGGCCCGGCAAGGCGGGCGAAGGAAGCGCGGCCGAGCTGCGGGCCCAGCCGGGCATGCGGCTGCTCTCGCGAGCTCTTCGCGCGGCGCAAGGCTGTCGGGCCGCCGCGCTGCTCCCTCGGAGCCCCCGAGCAGCACCGGTCGGGAGCGGCGCGGCGGGGACATGCCCGCGGCAGCCGCGCCGCGGGCTGAGCGCCCGGCCCTGCCTGGACGAGCTGTTCGCCGCCCCCTCCTTACGCCGCCTGCTGGAGGCGCGGGCGAGGGGCGAGGCGGGGCCGGAGCTGGCGGCGCGGATCCAGCGGCTGCGCGACAAGGAGCAGGAGCTGCGCGACACGCGGGAGCTGGCGCGGCAAGGTGCGGGCCGCCAGGGGAGGGCGGGGGCGGGGAGGAGGGCGGTGACGCGTAGGCCGGCGCGATTGGGGGAACGTGCCGGCGCGGGGCGCTGCAAGGCGGGAGGGTTAAAAACCAACCCCAAACCCGTCAGCTGGTGAAGCGTGAGGCGGTTTCCTCGTGGCTTCCGTCACCGGAAACAGAGAAACCTCCAGGGCGGGGGGGAGCGGGAAAGGGCCGTTCGCCGGTCTGGAAGCCGCTGGCAGTTGAAGGAAGAGCAGCGTAATGGCATCTGTTTAAAATAAATTAAAAACAATTAATCAGGGATAGAAAACTCGGTTTTTTTGTGGATTTTTTTCGTGCTGTCAAGACAGACCAGCACGCCAGCCTTCGTGCCTCCGTTCCAGCCGTTGTAGACCTTGGTGCCTGTTCGTGCTGCCCACTCATTGTGATTTAGCTCTGTATGGTGTTAGTAGCCGCACACTTTTAGTGTTTCCAAGCAGGAAATACTTTTTATTCTGAATCAAACTTTGTTTTCATAGCAGTTGGAAACCAAAATGCAGAAAAGCAGTACTTTAAAATCAGTTAACATTCACTAGATCATTAAATAAATGTTCCCTAGATCGTTTTATAGTTATTGTTTCTCTAAATACTGCTTAAATAAGTGTTAACTGTAGTCAGTTATTTCAGCTAATGGAGATGACAAACACTGTCTGAAAACAGCTGGTCTATGGGTTTGGGTTTTTTCTCTTCTATTCCTTCTCTCCCACTTTGGATTGAAAAAGGAGATCTGGTACATTTAGGACAAATTAATCAATGATCCAATCTAAGTGAATGAAGTTGAATGGAGGAGTTTTTTTCCCCCCTTCTTTTCAGAACCTGCTGAAGAAGCCAGTGTCATCAAAACCAAGCTTAGAACTTCAGCAAAGTGAAGTAATTACAAGTGCTTAGTCAGTAACTTTGAACATGTCTATAGTTCATATTTTAAAATATTCAGATATGTTATTTTAACTTATTTTTAGGGCTTATATTACATTTGTACCTTAGCATATTCAACTATTAAATAGATTCTTAATTGTTTAATAATTGAATTATTAATAGCAGGTTTGATTGTATTCTGTTTATAATTCATTAATTCTTATCCTTCCTTCTGTTGGCCTTAATTATCAGCCCTTGATCAGTCAGTAGTTATTGTAAAGAAATGTAGATAGTTGAAGATGATCAAGTTTACGTGTTTATAATTAGTCAGCTAGTCAACCGTGCATGCTTTTAGCCAGCCGTAGGTGAAGCATGCTTGGTGTTTAAACCAATGTATGCATGATTGTCTTTTTTATTTTCTTTTTACAGAAGTGATTAGGGAAGGGCTTTAAATTACCTATGTTAAACCTGAATTGTAAAGTCCAAAAGTTTAATTTAAAATTGGCGTGATGACACAGTTACAGTGGTGAAAACATGTGGCTGTATTGTAAAAGTGCACCTCCCGTCTCAGATGAACGGATTTTAAAACTTGCTTTACACCGCAAGAAGTCTGGCATCTTTCTTTTCCTCCTATTGCTGCTGCTATGTGTCTCTGTGCCCAGCCCAGTTCCCCCTTTTTCACTGTGTGTACCATTTTCCCTTTTGGGTGTACTGTTTTTTTTTCTTCTGTGTGAGCTGAATCAGTGCAAATCAGAGGCTGCTTAAGATGTTGAGGTTTAGTTAAATACAGGGTTTTTTTTTGGGGGGGTGGGTATAGTTTGATATTGACCATTAAAAAAAAAAAAATATATATATATATGTACATATCGAAACTGTAGTACAGAAAAGCAAGTCTTAATTGTAAAGCATTACTGATGTGTTAGAAGTCTTGCAGCTGTTCTTGAATAAATTGACAGAGATAAAATTCTTGAAATTACTATTACTGTCTTCAAAAATTTTGCATAGAATGATAAGAGTCCTTGTAATGGGGAGTGTCAATTGTGGGGCTGCTGTGCTCTTAAAATCCTTGATGTTCCTGGCACAGTGAAATACAGAAGGTAATTTCTTAGTATCGCAGAATGGCTGAGGTGTGAAGGAACCTCTGGAAATTATCCAGTGCAACCCCCTCTTCAGATAAGGTCACCATCACCAGGTCCCTCAGGCTTGTGTCCAGTCAGGGTTTGAATACCTCCAAGGATAGAGACTTGGATTCTGCAGCCTTTCTAGGCAACCTATGACACTGTTTGACCACCAGCACAGCAACTGCTGGGTTTTGTAGTTGGGTTGGTGTGTTGATTTTTTTGTTGTTGTTGTTTTGAGAGGGTTTTTTTTGATTGGTTGGGTGGGTGGTTTGGTGGCTTTTTGTTGTGTGTGTGTGTTTGGTTTTTGGTTTTTTTTAACATATAAGTCGAACTTCTTGTATTTCAGATATTCCCATATCTCACATCTGAATAATATAATAAAACACTCTTGATGTTCGTCTTTGAACACTCTTCATCTTTGTTACAGTTCATATTATTAATAAAATTTTCTGGTGGGTTTAGTGTGTTGGGGGGTTTTGTGTGGTGGGTCATGGTTGGGTTTTTTGTGTGTTTTTTTGTTTGTTTGTTTGTAGAGTAAGTTCTTCATGTAGTTATTTTTCAGAAGGTTTTATGAGAGTGGCACTGATATAAACCTGAGGATTAACCATACTCAAATATTCCAGATGAGAGCGAAGATTTCTGGAAGCTTGCAGAGAAGGAAATCACCTCCTGTGAAGAAGAGATACTTGAACTGAAACACCAGGTTAGATCCCCTTTGAAACCCTCTGTTTCCTTCCTGTTCCTAAACTAACAAATCTACATTGTCTTCTCATCAAAATAAGATCTATATGATAAACTCTTCTCCTCTGCCCTTCACTGCCAATTATACTCCTCAACTAGTGTCTGTTATCTAAGGAAAATGAAAAGTGCAGATGGTTTAGAGACAGCCTGTAAGTAACTGCCTACTTGTGTCTGAAATTCTTTGAATCAATAAGCATTAATCAGTTCTATAGTATCAGTGCTGTAGTTTGTCTTGTCTGGGTATTCCTTTATAGATATCCAGCTTTTTATCTATTGGAAACATTGAACTCATATAGTATCACACACACTAGTTGTTTGGGTTTTTTTTGAAATAGTTTAATACTCTGTAACTACTTTAGACTGCTACCTTGTATAGGTTCTACATAGTATCCATCTTATTTAATATCAAAATAATGATCTTTAGGTAAACAAATTCTTACATACTCCTAATGTTACTGGTGAAGTAGATGCTGGAGTTGTCAAATACTTTATTCCTTCAACAACAATACAACAGTCACTTTATAAATATGTTTGTAAATACTTATGATTTTGCCAAAAGAAGTTTTTCTCTGTGGAAAGAAACATCACTTAACACTGGTAAAGGAAGATGATTGAAAAGCATCTGTAAATCATCAGGAGTTTTGATCCACCTTGCAAAATTGTGATACGTTTTTTTTGGTAGTTGTGTATCTTTCTTCTACAGATCAATATAAGGCTAGCTCTCCCTTTTTAAATAAATAACTGAATAATACTGCTGAGTTGTTGTTGAAGTACTGTCTTCCTGAACATCCATACCGTCCTAGCTCCGCAGTTGAGACCACATTAAAAGATAATATGATGGGAAGGGAGACGGTCAGCTGTCTTGCAAGAACTGGCATGTATCCTGTGGTGTGCAAGTGTCTCAGGGCTCCTGATGGGTGAAAATTGCCCTGAAGTGTCGTAGGTCTTTACAGAGACTGATGTAGCTCCTGTGACTGTGGACAGACACAGGGAGCCTTCTGTCAGTGCAGCATCCCCCCACCTCTTCCTCAGCGCTGCCTTTTCACTGCAAGAGGCACGAGGAGCCTGTCCTCTGGGCAACCAAGGAGTAGTGCAGAAGAATGTAGTTTTTGATCAATTACAGACAGGTCTGGCATTTTATTACTGTCTTGGTTACAGATAGCAGTGTCAGAGGGAAGTCTTAGCTGGGTGTTTTTGTATTCGCAGATAGTGTTGCTTTTGCTTCCTTCGGAAGAAACAGATGAGAGTGATCTTGTAATGGAAGTAACTGCTGGAGTTGGAGGGCAGGAAGCCATGCTGTTCACCTCGGAGGTATTTGATATGTATCAACGATATGCTGCCTATAAAAAGTGGAAATTTGAAATATTAGAATACTTTCCCAGTGAAATAGGTCAGTAATGACAATAATTAATCTTTGTAACTTTTTAATTTAAGTTGAAACACTCATTCATATGACACTTGAATTTCCTGACTACAGGAAGCTAATTTGCACTAACTTAATTTTAGAAGCGGGAGAGTGTTTGAATGTCTGAGTACAATTTTCATCAGTTTCTGTATTGGAGAATGAAATTACATTTCAGAAGTACTATTAAAATACTAAAGTGATAAAAATAAATTTGTCTTTCAGTAGTTTCAAAAAGTAGAAATGAAAGTGCTTAGTGAAAGAAAAGTCAGAAAGCTATGCATATATGTTGGTTTAGCTTTATTTTTTTTTTTAATACAGATTACACATACATTTTATTTGGATATGCTGTTCTATGTAGTTGTTTAATGTTTCTAGTGTTTATACATCAGTTTGGTGGTAGGTTGAAAGTCTGTTTATTATGGAACCCTTGGCAGAGAGGGATCAGTATAATTAAGACTGTTCTTGAGATTTAATCTAAAATGTCTTGAATTTATCTGAAATAATGTCATCTGAGGATTTGTGTAAGAAAATGGGATGTTTGCATATAGCTCATTTATAACAACTAATGGATGAGCATAGTGAAGGAATTTTAAGACTTTGGGAGGAGAGATAAGAGATCTAATTATTTATTAAGGACTTCAGCTAAAATTTCACAGATTATCACTTTAACAGCTTGATGCCAGTAAAAGGAGATGATGTTTCCTTTTTCCCCTCTTCCTTTCTGCCTGTCTGAGCAGTCCTACCTTTTTTTTTTCTTTTCCTTGTCTGTTTCGATGACCTTTCACTTAAACTGACAAAGACTTTGCTTTTTACAACTAGGATAGTTTTTTTACCTAGAATAATGTGTTAAGTCAATTCTCCTGAGCCTTAGAGCTAGCATAAAGTAAGCAGCAACAGGGGCTAAATGCAAGGAGGTGGATAAACTGGATCTTCTGTTGAGGACGAGCTGTGAAGTTGTTGCCGTGCATCTCATGGAAGAGTGTCTTTGCAAAGATGGGGAGTGGTAGGTTTACACAACAAACTGAGGCTGTGGCATATGTTAGTTAATTTTAGCTTAATCCAATTACTGTGTAAGGTTTTTTCAAAAAGATCAGGCTGCTATCTTCTTGTTGCTGATGATTTTTTGCATTGGCAATTGTGATTATGTGTCTTTGCAGATTCACATCTGTTAATCCAACTGAAAAACAGCACAGAAAACCCCTCAGATTAGTTTTGAGGTAATCCAGCACAAAAGGAGAGAAATGCTCATGGTGGGGTGGAGGCAGAACCATGTGGCTACTAGTGGTGGCAGTGAGAAAACCAGAACCTCTTTCCAGGAGCAAGAGGTTAAGTTCGCTTAAGCCACCTGTGAAACTGCAATCCAAAACATGGAGACATGCCCAGCTGCTGGCAGGGATTTTGGTTTTTGACCAAAAGATTGCTAGCCACGGTTCTTCGTAGGCTAGATTTGCTAAGTCTGTCTATGTCAACAGGTCTGCAGGCTTACTGTTAGCCATGCTGTTGTGAGTAAAACTAGCATATTTTGCTGACCTATGTTTTGCTGTGGAGGTAATTTATATATTATGGTGGTTATAGATCAGTAGATTGGCACTTGTGCAGTTTGCTGCTCCTAGCTCAGATTGCTTGTGAAATGCTGCCTGTATTGTTACTTTTTTCAGTATTTTTTTCTTAGTGAAAATTTGAAGTGGAAATGGGAAAAGTTAGGATGTTAGGATATGAAATCTGTCGGAAAAACTCTGATCTCTTTTCAGTCAACAATAAAATTGCAGAGAGCAAGCTTTAAGAAATATGATGCTTCTTCTAATGCTTCTTCTGCTTACTTATGCCATATTTTGCACTCAATGATATTTTCAGGTATCTTGAACATTTTCAATTTCAATCACATAGAAATTCACAAAAAAAAATCCACAAGTCTCCTAATTGAGCTTCTCATGTCATTGAGCTACATTACCCTCACTAGAATAATGAGGGTCTTTCTGTGCTTTAAGACCCTTTTTGCATAAATACAGTTTTTGATTCACTGTTACATATTGAGGAATTGAAAGATGGTTCAAAAATTGGACTCCATGGAGGAAAACAGCTGGACATCACAAACTGGGAACTTGAAAATCTAGGTATATTGTTATCACCACAAACTTAAACTCTCCTGAACATGTCACAGATGTGGCTGCAGCTCAAGTAGACAGACTGTACCCATGGTATATGTATTAATGCCAGCAGAAGTGAAGGAAAAAAACCAGAACATTAGCTTTTGCAGTGAACTGCTTATCACGTAATTAATACTTGTCAGTAGTGCCGCAGCCTTGTGGACATTCACATTATTTTTACTCCTGACATAGCCTGGCTTCTTCATGTGCGGAAGTTGCTTATGATTTTTTTATTAATGTAAAGCAGTAAGTTTTATTAGTCAACTACATTGATTATTTTAGGTTATATAACATTCTTTAAGAGTAAAGAAGAACTCTTTTGTTCATTTGAATAGTGTTTGCATAGCTGTAGAAAGATTTCACAGTACCTGTTTGAATGAAACTTACTGTTAAAAACTGAAGATTTTGAGAGATACTCTTATTTGTTAAGTTATATGCTTTATGGTCAGATATATTTTAAATATGAGGAATTTATCTTACAGAACTGAGAGTAGATGATGTCTATAAGTTATACCAGTGAAGCACTAGGTATGTTGAACAGTGCATTTGAATCAAAGTGGTACAGATTTGTACAAGCAGGATAAAAATTTTAAATGCACAAGGACAAAAGTGAGATGAAAGAGAAAATAGTTTAGGCTATTTGCCACAAACACGACTGTAAAAGGAAATATGTTTTAGTAAAGTTATAAGGGAATGTTAAATTTCTATAGATTGAAAACATTTTGTAAACCTTCTCCATGGAGGTGAAAAACCAGGCCTACATTCTGGATGATGATTTTTTCCTGGTCTGCAGGGCATTTTCTGATTCTATGTTGTCTTCATTTTCCTCTTTTAAAAAGCTGATATCTTGTCCCTATGGTTGATTTCCTTTGTCTAGAGATACTTATCAAAAAATACTGTTTTAGTCTATGTGCCAGTTCTTTTCCTCAGCTGTGGTTTCATGTTGCAAGACTTCAACAGCAAGACTGTTTCAAGGCTCTAATCATTCCCTTGGCACACCATCCACTGTGATGGGTCTGGGAGCTGAGCTGGATTAAAAACCAAACTGGGGGAAAATTTACATGTGTTTATAGTGCCATCATTTCTCTGATCCTTCAAACAGTTGTACTGACATGACTGAAGGGTTTGCACATGAGCAAACAAGGAAGAGCAAGATGCCATAAACTACTATTGCAACAAACTCTTTCTGTCACAAAACCATGCTTGTGTTGAGCTTTATTTCCAAGTTCCAAGCTATTCAATACTGGTTTTGAGTACATTGCTGTCAAGTGTTTTGCTGGATGTCTTGGTAAGATGGGGAGGTGTTGGAGTTCTGCTTGCTCCAAGGGAGCAAAAGATGAAAATGAAATAAAAGAGCAAAGATGAGACATGGGTAGGATATGGAGAGAAGTAATAGAAATAAGAGTGTAGATAATACTCATCCTTTAGGTAGAGCTGTTTTTTTCCCATTGAGTGATAAGGCTCTGAACTAACAATGGAAAAGTGATATAGTTTCTGAAGGTAGCTTTCAAAATTTGATCTTTGTGTAAACTTACTACTGGTTTTAGTGCTCTACCATGGTTTGTGAGTGTATGTGTACATGTATGTACGTGGTTTGTAGACAACCTATTTATGTATATAAAAAAGTTAAATTTGACTCTTAAAAAAGAATTTCACAATTCCTGAGATAGTGTGTATGTATGTCTGGCTTTGTTTTTTCGAGAGTTTTCTTGCATCGTTGGTGTAATTCTGACAAAGTTTTTAAATGGTCAATTCATAATTTTAAGAAACAAATGGCAATGATGCTTAAATACACTGTTTGAAACAGAACAGCACAGTACCAACAGTTTTTCTTACAGCTTTACAATGTTTTTTCTTCTGTGTTTAAGGTGGCCTAAGACATGCAGTTGCCAGTATAGCAGGTCTTGAGGCTTACAAGTACATGAAATTTGAAGGAGGAGTGCATCGTGTTCAGCGGGTGCCAAAGACAGAAAAACAAGGACGCATTCACACCAGCACAATGACTGTTGCAATATTACCCCAACCCACAGAGGTAATATTTGTATTAGTGTAACAGAATTAAACATGAGCATTGTTTCTTACATGCCACATTGCGGATATCCAAGTGTTTTCTGTCTCTCTTGGTATTCTCTCTTAAGGACTTTTTTAAAATCTTAGTTTTAAACTTAGTCATATTTGTTTGTTTATGTTTTATTTTTGTCTAGGAGGGTGAAATGAAGAATTTCTGGATTTCCTCATAATCCTAATCTCAAGAAAGTAACTGGCAGTTTAGTTCACTATAACTTGAAAATTCACTGTGTCTTCCATGTTTTGCAGAAAACTACCGTTTTTAAAAGTGAAAAAAGACTGAATTAGTTTACAG
Organism: Streptopelia decaocto; assembly: GCF_964273445.1. Taxonomy (NCBI): domain Eukaryota; kingdom Metazoa; phylum Chordata; class Aves; order Columbiformes; family Columbidae; genus Streptopelia; species Streptopelia decaocto. The sequence goes on along the minus strand of NC_138656.1, from coordinate 54,991,797 downwards.
AGCTCGTAGAGATTTTTTTTTTAGCACCTCCTCTTCCCCATTTTTGTAGTGTCCTCACTTTCTCCTTCTAAAGTGTACAGGTGATAATTCATTCTTGCAGTATTTGCTTGGTTAAAAACTGGCTTAGAGTTAAAGCTTTGTTTTGATCTTTGTTGCTTGTTGGCCTAGCAAATTGTCAAATATGTTACTCCTTCCTATTATCTCTTGAAGTTGTCTCACTCCTTCCTCCCAGAGACCATCACCCCATCCCAGAGCCAGCCATGAGAATATGTTCCGTTTTAACTAAAAAAAAATCTGGTCAAGTTCAACTGTGTCGAGGGTTAAGATTGCGGGGTGACAATAAAACCCTGGCAGAGGTATTGTTAACCCCCTCTCCCCCCCACTTCCCCCTTTTTGCCCCTCCCTCTCCCCCCTTCCACTCAGCACAGGCGATCGGGAGGGAAAGAAGGACAGAGAGAAGAGAGTTGGAAAAATTAAAGATGTTTTACTAATGCTACTAATAAGAATAGAGAAAATAATACAAAATATACAAAACCAATCTTGAAAGTCTCAGCAACTGCAGAGCCGGCCACCAAAGTCCTGGATTAGACTCTGCAGCCAACCGGAGCTGGATTCAGTCTCTCACTAGGCCTCAGTTCTCAGGGACGACCAGCAAGATCCTCTCCTAAGGTCGGCCATAAGAAGGAGGGAAAAAACGGACGAGATCCTTGTGATCTCCCACTTTTATATGAAGTATTCACGTGAATGGAATGTTATACACAGTTGGTCAGTTTCTTAGTCACTTGTTTCTCGTCGCCCCTCTCGCGAGATGTCCATCCATGCTTATCAATAAGTTTGCATTCCATTGCTAGGTTTACCAAAACGTGTGTCTGGTTCTCCAGGAAAATGCAGTTAATATGAAGGCTTTAGCTGACAGGCAAAACTCACTGAAAGAGAAACTTGTTTTTAACAAAACCAGGACAAACTGTTGGTTAACTGTGCTGGAAGAGGGTGCAGATCTTTCAGAAGAGGGGGAAGACTATTGCTAAGGGATGGTTATGCTTTAAACTACTATTTGTCTGATTTCCTGGCTTCTACCATGTTGCATTCCAATCTGGCTACAAGGAGTTGTTAACATGTTTGTAAGTGGATGCGAGCTACCATTCATAAACATTAAAAATTTTCATCTTGCCTGAATATGCTGTATAAAATAAATCAACTATATTTGTCTAGAAAGAAACAACATAAATGTGTTGGTTTTGTTTTGTTTTGTTTTCTCCTGTCTCCCATGACAGATGAGGCTGCAAATTAATCCAAAAGATCTGCGGATAGAAACAAAGCGAGCTAGTGGAGCTGGAGGCCAGCATGTCAATACCACAGACAGTGCTGTACGGATAGTTCATATTCCAACAGGTGCTTCATTTTTTCCTTAGCACAAGGTCTACATTGCAAAACTGCTATCAGAATTTCTTTTGAAGATAAAACCACCATTTCAAACGTGGACAACAGTAGAGCAGAGTTTTCTTGTCGTTTTCTTGTGTGTTTATAGTATTGTAAATGCACCATCTTGTGCCCACTCCAATTTCAGTAGGTAAGCTGTCCATTGTGCCATTAAGCACAATACTCCAAAAGCATCTTCATCGGTTTCTATGGAAAAGTTTTATAGTTAAGCTTTCAAATAATGGAAAAGAAACTGAAAAACAGAGTGGGTTAAAATCTGGTTATTTACCTTTTCATGACCAGTCTCTGAAAGAAAGAGAGATTACTCCCTTTCCATATTAAAATGTTGATCTTAATTGCAGAGTCTACTCAGGATGCCAGCTTCCATTTATCTGTTGGCTCCTTTCCCATAGATTACACACGTAATTAGGAGGCACGTCCCCAGGGCTCAGGTTAGGAAACGTAGGAGGGATAAGATACGCCGTCAAACACTACCTGATTTTAGCTATCGTATTGTTTTTTACTGCCGTTCCTAAGCTTTTTACTTCCTTTTGATCAATCCACAACAGCTGCCTTGACTTTCATTGCTTTTTAACTTTTCCTCTTTACCACAAACATTAGTCAGGCTTTACAGCCTCAGGGTAATCCCGAGGGCTCTTTTATCTCCACATATCCAGATTTTTGCCACACGTTTCTTCATGTTTATTGAAGACATTAATCAATTCTGCACTTGTTACATCACTTCAGTAAAGCAGAATGTAAACAGTGGAGAGGATAGAATTCTGTTCAAGATATGGTGACAAAAAGGTGTTCTAGATTCAAAAAGTTTCGAATTGCCTGCATGTTTGGAAAAAAAACCCCACAAACTAAAACTAGCAGATGGTCTTGGCTTATGGCTTAAAGCACCTGTACAACACAGCCTGCATGTCTCTTCCAAAATGTATCATTAGACGTTAATAAGCCTGGACTTTTACATTCCTAGTCCAAAACATGTTTTGAAGAAAGAAACAGCTTATTGTAATATAATAATCTTCTAGAAAGTGCAAAACCTTTTTGCTGTGTGTTACTGTAGTGTTAAATGTCATATTTTTGGCAGGGATTGTGTCTGAATGTCAGCAAGAAAGATCTCAAATTAGAAACAAAGAGAAGGCTATGCAAATGCTGTCTGCTAAACTGTACAATGCCAAACTGGAAGAAGAAACCAAAAAGAGAAACAGTGTTCGAAAGATTCAAGTAAGTGTCACTCAGTAAAGATACAATTCTGGATGAGCATATGTTCTTGGGGTGACTCCTGTGTTGAATTGCAAGTAGTAAATGGAAATATAGAAGAACAGGAGCCCATAAGGACGTATACAAAGCAAAAAACCCACAACATTCTATTTGAGCAATAAAGGTGGTACATTAGCCAGACTTAAAATTTCGGTAGTATCTAAATTCTAGAGATCTAGTGAAAGCAACTGCATTAAAGTATGAAGAACCAGAACAGTATTAGAAAAAGATGCAGTAAAATTGTTCTTTTATGTTCAATAACAATTACTGCAACTACTGAACTAGTCTGAGCACTATATAACAAATTTTGCATAATCATGGGAGAGAAAGCTTTTGCTTTAGAGGCTTAATCAATATTTCATCCTTTTTGTTAAAAGGTGAAGATGACGTTGATAATCTCATTCTTCTTGTTTGATAGATTGGGACTAAAGGAAGATCAGAGAAGATTAGAACATACAACTTCCCACAGGACCGAATTACTGACCACAGGATAAGCAGATCAGTGCATCATGTTGAGTGCTTCATGCTAGGACAGGGAATGCTAGATGAAATGATACAAACTCTGAGAGAATACGCCGATTATGAGTCTTTAATAGAAATTATTTCAGAAAATGAAAAAAATAATCTATCCTGAACATTGCTCTTTGTCAGACCATTACAACAGATTTAGACAGTTGTCTGCAAAGGAGCTTCTTGGAGCACCACCCAGAAAATGCAACTGCTTTTCAGATAATGAGAGACACTACAGTTTGTTTCCTCACTTGTTGAGTAGGAGACTTTATTACCTTTATATGAGACATCATTGCTGCAGCAGTCTACTTAAAAAGTGAATTTGACCGGGCAAGAAATAACTGCAGTTTTTAACTTTTTCCTCTGAGAAGTTACCAATACACCAATTTTGAAAGGTATGCATTAAAAAAATGGGCTAGTTCCAGTTTCCATTTAAACAATAGTTTAAATGTCAGTACATTGTCAAGTAGGTTACTTGACAGAATTTAAAAAAAATCCTATTTTGTTTGAGTGATTGGAAAAATGTGATAAATAAATTACCCCACTACTAATCTGCGTATTTGTTAATTGCACGTGGCAGAGGAAGAGTCAAGGTGTATGTCCTTCATGTTTTCATGGCCTTCTGGCCCTTATTAATAAACACAAAAAATATTCAGGAATATCCCTTTTTCAAAAAAAAAAAAAAGCTATGGAGCCAGGTGACAAGTTAATGTGAGTTGTTTTTGAGAAGAATGTTTCTATTCTTGAGTCAAAAGTGAAACTAATCATTACAATATTGTTTGCCTGACATTTCAGTCTCCATTTGGCTTCAATTCTTCAATTCAGTTTCTCCTTTATATTTTGAATAGGCTCTCCAGTACGTTGACTTTCTAAAGGTTATGTAGTACGAACAGCATCTTATTGCTTTTGTCTATTTATTAACCAGCATCTTAAAACAATTGATCTGTGAAAGCAAAATAAAACTTTTGCCTTTCTAGTCTCTGATATGTGCGCTCATATATCTGTGAGTAATGCCACATACATATAGCAATACAAAACCTGCAGCTTCCATGCCACATTATCCCATCATGCATTATACCTATTTAAGTGTGTGCACACACAGAATGTATTTTAAATAACAGTAAATAAGAAATTGGAACCTAAGAAAAGCTGTTACCATGAAATAGGAGTGTTTACTTTCAGACTCCTAATGAAAATCAGTGTAAGAAGTTAGAATAGGAACAAAGTAAGTTTGCTACAGATAGCTTATAGAAATGCATTATTTAAACATTATATTAAAATGAACTGGTTATTATCAGTTTATTATCTTCTTTTATTATGTTTGAGGCTGCGGTTTGAACCAATGCATGTCAAAAACACATAGAATCATTTAACACCTTTATCAGCTTTGTTTTCTTTGAAAAACTCTAACTATTATTAAGTTCCAAATCTTTTAATGAAAGATGTGTACCTTAACTTCAGGCATAGGAGTGCCTGTATGCATAAGGTGAGGCACCCATACTCCTTTTTGGTAAGTGCAAGACCTAGGCCTAGATTTACTACCAAATTTATAATTTGCATGTAAGAAAGTAAAAATAAACATGGATGCATTTTGTGTGTAAAATAATCAGATATCGATCAGAGCAGAAACTAAGACTGAAGTCTTTATTCCTACCAGATCAGTACTGTAAGCAGAAGACCACAGAGCACTTGTGACAGTTGTGTTGACTTAAAGCCAGTGTCTCTTCTACCAAGCGATGGATGGAGTGTGTGATTCCTTCTCTCTTAACTTCAGTTTCATAAAACAAAGAAAGGCCTTCAGCCAAGTCTAAGCCCTGGACAACTGCGTGAAACTTACAAAAGCATTCAGGTCTTTGTCACCTTAGACCTTCCCTGACGTTCCAGCTGGTGGCGTGCCTGGCCAGATCTTGCCCTGGATTGCAGCTCCCTGTTCTTGTCTGTCTCTGAACAGACACTAGATGTGTTGTTGCCATGCAAGGGGCCAGCCTCTGATCAGCGTGAGAAAAGCCAGATCATGTTGTTGTAGCAGGAGGCTGACAGAGGTACCCCAAAACTGGCATCTGACGGTGTCATGCAAGGTGAACTTCATTGTCTTTGAGCGGTGCCTCCCTGGTCTCTCATGGCAAGCTTTACTGCTTAAAGACCTGAAGTCCCTTGCTCCATGTTCATTTAGTGCCAGGTCTGTTGTCTCACCACAGCTGCAGCCTCCCTGAGCTGCAGGAAGGTTCATGTTCTCAGGGTGGTGGCATCCCTGTGCTGATGCCCAGCCTGCTCAGTTCCCAGTAGCACTCCCTCTGCCAACTACTGATATCGTTGATTAGACTTCAAAAGAAATATATTTCTTCCACGGGAGGAACCCAGGTGTAAGATCCACTGTCGCTGCCAGGCCTAACAAACCCATCCCCGGGTGCCCGGCGCTTTGCACGCTCGGAAGTCGCAGGGGTGATGGGAGGGTCCCAGGCGCATCCATTTACAGAAGCAAACGTAGACGCGTGTAGGCGCCACGCAGCGCTCAGGCGGGTGTCAGCCCCGTTCCGCAGAAGCCGCTGGTGGGGCCCCGCGGGTACGGAACGGAGGAAGGGGCGCCCGGGCGGGAGATGTCGCCGGGCGGGAGGCGCAGGCGGCCCCGCCCCGCCCCGAGCCCTGTCTCCTACGCTCCTCCCCCTGCCCCGCCCCCGCTCCGCTCGGAGCGCGCGCGCGCCACCTCCCCACCACTCGCCTCTCTCCTTGCCGGCCGAGGAGGGAAAATGTGAACGGGGCCGACTCCACCCGCGGCGCCTCGGATTGGTCCCCGCCTTCTGCCTGTCGCCCATTGGCTGCACTGCCCCTGCCGTCGGCGTTTGATTGGTCGGAGCGGTTTTGGATACCAAATTCAAAGTTTTTAAAAGTACCCGGGGAGGAGACGGCGCACTCCCTGGCCGTGGCCGAGCAGCCCTGCAGGTGAGCGCGGGCGGGCAGCGGGGGTTCTATGGCAGGGCCCGTTTAGGGCAACGGGGCTCTGCGGTGAGGGCTCCGTGGCAGTTCAGGTTTGTGGCAGCGGGGCTCCGCGGTGAGGGCTCCGTGGCAGGGCAGGGTTGTGGCAGAGGTGCTCCACGGTGAGGGCTCTGAGGCCGGTACGGCGGAGGCTGCCGGCGTACGTGATGGCAGAACCGGAGGACTGGGGGCACTGGCGGTGTTGGCTGCGCTGCGAGGAGCGGCAGGCGGATCCGGAATGGAGATCCCCGGCGGCCTCCCGGCTCCACCGCCCTCCCCATGCTTGCCTCTCAGCTCTCCCGCCGGCGGGACGGGATGGGATGGAATGGGATGGGATGGGACGGGGCGGCAACGTATGGGTGGCCGTGGAGCGTCCCGCCACCGAGGATGGTGTGTGGCGCACCCCGCTCCCGTGTGAGTCCGAGCCGGGGTGGGAGCGCAGCTCCCGCCGGCGGGCGGTGGTGGGCGGGGAGGCGCCGCGCCGCGCTGTCTCCCGCCGGACGGGCCACGCCGCCTGAGCTGGGCATCCTCCCGGCTTGCTCCTTGCTCGCCTCGCCGCCACTATTTTAGAGGGAGTCGTCCAACGCGGGAGAAAGCGGAGACCCCCAAAGGCGCAGCGTGCGGTTGCCGGGGCCGCGGGGCACGGAAGGGTCGGGACCCGGTCTACCTGCTGCCCACCCGGGCCATCTTGAGCTCTGAGCGGGAACAGCATGACAGCGCTGCAGCGGCCCGCGACTGAGCACTCTCTGCTGGGGGGTCGGGGCCCGCCATGGGGCCCAGAAACACGGGAGCGAGAGGGCATTTTCTAATTCTGCAGGATTTCAGGCCGAAAGCTCCTCTACTCACTCATGGCGCGCAAACGAGGGTGGAAGGGGAGGAGGGGGCTTAAGGAGGGCTTGCATCACTCCCCCAGCTCACACTGTACAAAGCCGTAAGCATATTTGCTGCTTTTTTCCCACCAAATGTAGGTAATAAGAAAGAACTCTTTCTCTGAAACGTTCATTAAACGCATTTCTCTAATAGTTTTTCCCAAAACTGCTGGAAGTGCTTTAATCCCTTAAAATACCTGCTCAAATGGAGGAGCATATTTTTCATACGGTTTTCAAAGTGTGTTGAAAATTATATTCCCCTTAGACTTAACACGACAGAGATGGCTCCCTTCTCCACTTCAGCCTTTGCCCATCCCCCCGCAATTGTTAATATAGATAGCACCACACTTTGGGGGGAGGGGAAAGAAGCGGGGCAAGAAAAGCTCTGTTTCCCTGTAATATCTGTAGACTTCCCATTCTTTTAAAATCAAGCCTGTAAATAACCTTTCTTTCACTTCGACCATTGTTTAGTGGTTGCTGCTTTATGTTGTAATTTACACATGCATGTGGGCACTCAGACTTTTCCTGTGCCACCAGGCCTCCTCCCCTTTTAAAAATGCCAGATATGTGGCTGCATCTGCAGCATTGCCTCTGGCTTGCCTCTGCCCCTGCATGGGGCTGCTGTCACTCCTGGACCCTCTGCCACTGGTGTCCTCCCAGGGACCACAAGTGTCTTGAGTGCATTGCTGCATTGAGGGGAAAAAAATGGGGGCACTGGTGTGTCTAAAACTAATCTATACTGGTGGAATGGTGATAAAGTAAATTATTCTGTCAGTTTTCTCACCCTAACTATAAGCAGCATAAAGCTCTAATATTGAAAAGGTTTCAAGTTGATTTATCATATGACTGATCAAATCCTTAGTTCCACTAGTTGTGTTTCAGACACTGGAGGGTGAGTCAGATAAAACTTAAAATTCATAATGCAGAAGGAAGGCCTGATTGGTTCTTTATAAGAAAAAGAATTTGTGATGCAGTTTATGCTGTGTTGTGATATTATACTTTCCTTTTTGTTCTTTCTAGGATACAAACAAAATAATGAAATCAAACCTTAACTGCTCTTTCAAAATGAAGTGTGATTTCCCTTCCATGTCTCCTCGTGCTGGGTTTGCACCGTTGAAGTCTGCTGTGGAGAAAACAAGACTGAAAGAATCCTGCCCCCTGAATTATGAGGAAGGTTTTTGTAAAAGCTGTGCTGAAGAGCACCAGAAAATACTCCTTAGTGACTCATACCATGTGGCCACCAGAAATCTAGATCTTGAAGATGAAGGAAGACCTGTACATAACAAAGAAAACAAACAAGTAACCCAGAAACTTGATGAAGGTATCTATGAAATGGAGGGACTAGAAAACAGTAAATTTAATGAGGACAGTGGTTATTCCTCTATGTTAAGTAGTCACTACACTGATGCAATAGAACATGAGGATAGTATACCTCTGGCTGGGAATCTCTGTGGCACACCTAAGCATTGTCTCATGAAGAACCAAATCGAAGCACAGTTTTCAAAAAAGACTTTGTTGCCAGTAATCCATTATGAAGAAATGATTTGCTCAACTTTGAAAAAAAGTGGTAAAAGAAACCTCAAGTCTTGGGCTGTGGTAGACAGGATTGTTTTTAGGGGAAAGCTTGAACTTTGTAACCTAATTGGAAAGAAAATGGGATTAGATAAACTAGACATTCTTGCCGAACTCTTCCAAAAGAACCTGAAGCATATATTAGCAAACATTTTAAGGCATCTTGGCGAGATGGATTTAATAAAGTAAGTACATTGATCTTATTGTATTTCATTGGGAAAGGAAATAGCCTAATGAGATGGCTTAAGAATGTTTTTAGATAAGGGGCTTGTGACATTTACTCAGTGGTTGGTATTCTGTATCAATATATTAAAACATGAACTGTCATTGCAAGCCATGATATATATGGAGAACAGGTCTTTTCACTAGAAGGCAAATTAAGTCTACAACTGAACAGATCCTATCTTCTACATGAAAGAAGAAAATACATAGTTATTCCCACTATTAAATGAGAAGTTTTTCCCTTTCCTAGGATGTAACTAATATTTTGTTGTTGTTGTTGCAGTTTTGCCAAAGTCAGCACAACATGGCAGAAGATTTTACAAGAAGATAAATGGATTTTCCAAATGTATAGTAAAGCTGTGAAAAACCTTGCTGTAAGTTTCTGCACTTCTCAGATGTCTTAAGCCTAAGCTAGCAGTGTCTATCTGCTATTTCAGGACTTCTCCCAGTCTTAAGAGATGGCAGAAGAATTTCTCAGATTGAAAGCATTGTCACTGAAGTGTCTGAGTTTGTCCTGTTAGGATGCCCTGTCTCAAGTGTGGCTAGTCACTGCGCTGTCTTTGAAGCCCAAGGAAGGCTGACTGAGAAGGTTACCCAAGGAGAGATGCAGATGTTCTTAAGAGCTTCCATATGTCCTGTGTTACCGAGGAAGGCAGGAAGGAGAGGGTCATTTCAGCCCTGCCTGCTGGGCAAGCCCTAGAGGCCCTCAGCAGAGGTTTGCTTATCAGCATCCCGTTGGTCCAGTGAGAGAGAGACTGAGAGAAACCATTTGGCTGACTGTGCCGTGCAGGTTGTCTGCTTGTACTTGCTAGGAACACTCTCTGAAGCCTCTGAAAAACTTTTTGCACTGTGAACTATTCCTAATACCTATTTGTCCTATGAAATAAAAAAAAAAAAAACAAAACCAAGATCCAGCCATGCTGGCATTGCTGTTTATCAAGGCAGTACTCTCTTAAAACACTAGGGGTGTTTATCTTCTGTGAGAGATGGAGAGACAATGAAACAAGGCTTAGGATAAGCCACAGAGTAAGGTAGTCAACTAGTCTGAATTTTATGTAGTATTTTACCGTGCTAGCCTCTTGGGCTTAACAGCTGGACACCACTGAACATTCATCCCATAAAGTCTGATTTCCTCCCTGCCATTGTATGCTTTTTTTAACAGGAACTGCAAACTTAGAAAATTGCTGGGAGGAGTTTACTTCTTGGAAAGAAAACTTCAAGCATCCCTGCTCTTACCATAAAGAATTAGAATTATTGCTTTGTGTTCGAAAACGTTTTGGTGACTAGGTTACCTGCTGCACCTAAATGGCTATGATGTGTTAATATGGAAGTTACTTTACGTAATAGGAAGTAGCTGGTCTTGATGGTCTGAACTAAGAGTCTGTTTGCATTTATAACAGTAGTGACTGAGAAAAACAGGGTAAAATTAGTAACATACTACTTGGTATGATGATTTCTTATTGGAAAAATTCTAGCTGTGAGGAGGATCAAAAATAAGTTGTTTACTTCTATTAAACAAAAAGCCCCTCTCAAATAAGTCTCTTCTCAAATTATGTTCTTTTTTTTTCTTTTCATTAGAGTGGTATTAAGGCACCAGAGCATGCTGCAACAAGGGAGTATGTTCTCTACCGAACAGCTTTAGCTTCCATTCAGAAAGCAACCCCACCAAACAACTTGAATAAAAAAGGCACCAGATCCAAAGCATCCAAGAATCACAGCAAGCTCATGATGTTTTCTGAGGTAACTGGTGACTTCTGTTCATCTTTAATTTCTCACTTATTGTTTGCCACATGGTCAGCTTGTAAGTGTATTTCTGAAAGTAGTATCTCCAGTTTGAAATGTTTATAACTCTTATTAGTATGGCTTATTGAGCCTATTTTAAGACAATGTCAGAAACTCAGTGGAGGGTATTGATACACAGGGATGTTATACTTTTTTTTTTTTCCCCACCCTGGGTATCTAGGTACCCTCAAAAAGGCTTAGTGATTTAAGACCAAAGACTAAGTAGCTCCTATTTAAAAAAAAAATTAAACAAATGAGTATTTCTCCTGTTCATTCTATTATTTTTTCCCTAACTATTTATCTGATGTTAAAATGGCATTTTTACCTACGTGTGTGTAGTATGTCTCACATTTGGAGTGTCAGCAACTGCCATCAGCCTGAATTTCCCTTCCCCTTGTTATTTTTCTTAAGCTTTTTTTTTTTTCTCCATGTATAGGTGCAAGTCTACATTGCAAATTCTTACAGTACTTTTAAAAATGTTTATTGAAAGTCATTGTTAATAAGCAACAGATTTTCCTGACAAGAAAAATTTTTACATTCAAGGTCATAAGTCTTAGTCTGCAAGTTGGTGCAATAAGAGAAGAAGACATAATCGCACTGGAAAGCATGCTCAAGCTGCTCTAACACTACTATATAACACTTTGTAGCTTTAGGAATCTGAAAGTTCAACTGTACACTTAAGTAGCAGCGTAGAATTTTTTCCTTGATAAACAAACATATGAGATCTATACATACGTGCTTAGATTATAAAAACATTTTACTTTTAACAATTGATTGATATGAGGTGTTATACAGATCTGTAATTTTCTAATGCTGAATGGATTTAAATGGTCAATCTGGTTTTGTGAAAAAATTTAATTAATTGGAAAGAAGTAGAAATTGCTTCAGTTTGTTATCTTAAGCCAAGTACCCCACAGCTGAGATTTCTGGACACATTGTTCACCTTCCAAAAATGTTAATGATTTAAATGGAATTCAGATTTTTTTTTTTTTTTTAGTTAAAGTTAACTAAATCACCATCTTTGGATGAGGCTTGAAGGATTCAGAAGGGTTGTTTTTCTTACTGCTTTGCATTTAGTTTGTCTGTCCTTTAAATTTAAAATTTAAAGAATTTTAAATAGGCTACCTCCATTGCAGTCTAAAGTAGCTGCTGTTATAGACTGATTATTCCTGTTCAATCTCCAGCAGAATTTGATACAACCAGAGTTAGGCTAAATTTGTAATTTATCTCTCTAGAATAGGAGAAGTTAGAATATGTTTTGTGGCACTTAGATATCAGGGAATGTTTCGGGTGTGTATTTATCCTCCACTCATGATGTTCTTTATGTGCTTTTCCCAACAGACTGCCAAGACCTTGAAAAACAATGAAAGCCTTAAAGTCTGCCACCGCTGTGGCTCACCTGCGAAGTATGACTCCTACCTACAAAGAGCAACGTGCCATCGTGAAAGTTGCGGCTTTGACTTCTGCACAAAGTGTTTGTGCAGCTACCACAGCTCCAGTGACTGTATGAGTGGCAAACCAGTGAAACCCAGCTCTAGGATGGGGCCGCTTCCTGGGACTAAGAAGAGCAAACAGAATCTACGGCGACTATGATCTGTCCATCCCAATACAGACTGAGATGTCCCATAAAAGTTTTTTTAGGATGTGAAGTTATCCACAATGAAAATGCTTTCTGCTATTCTATGTTAAAAAGATTAATTTTATTACTCCTTGTACTATTCGGTCTATTTGATGATTCCTAGGAATCATCACAAATATCCATTTTAAAAACTCTTCCTAATCTATAAATTTGTAAGAAAATTCTGGGTATGGATTCTAATAACACTTCAGATATCGTGCTAACAATTTGGCTGTTGCATTCCAGTCTTCAAAATACCTCACAATGATATTGAACAAGATGAAGTTTTGGCAAGTAGCCTTCCACATGTAACCCTAGCAATTATTGAATACAAGGGAGAAGTGTAATCTGTTTTATTTAACTGCTTTTTCTTGTTCAAAAGTATTTAAAAAAAAATTATAGTGAGATTGTCAAGTGAGGTAAGTCCCTTTTAACATAAAATTATGAGGGGGTCTAGATTTTATGGGTTTTGTTGCCTGTTTTTTTTGTTTCAGGGCTTTGCCATAATTTCAAAATGTGAATGTTTATAATATCATTCTCTCTGATTTACCTTACATGAATCTTAAATTTTTGGTCTTCCTTCACTTCTTTGTCCAGAAACTTCAGGTTTTCCTTGAACTGAGGTGATACTCTTTTGAACTTAAAAAAAAAGTACTGTATCTTGGCTATACTGCTAAAAATACTTTGCCATTTTTTTAAGTCATAAGATAATTTTTTTAATATTTGTATATATTTGTAAATACTACTTTAAATATTATTCGTGTTTGTCTTATAAATGTGAAAATAAATTACTGTTCTCAAAAACTTGGTTGGCGAATCCGGACTTCCTTTTTATTGTTTTAAAATATTATCTTCTGTGCTTGTTTCTCATGTTTTCTAGTATTTTCTTCTTAAAAATGGTGATTTAACAAGGAGCAAATATCCTGGTTTTGTGTAAAATGTGCTAAATCTGTCCTCGCACTGTGTTCCTACTCCTTACTTAAAGGTTCTTTGCAGTAATTGCCGATAGTTTCTGAACCAAAACATTCAGTGGAAAATATTTTTATTGGCTGAATGTATACTGCTGTTGCAGAACTGGCTTACTGTCACCCAAGTCCTTGTGGTTCCACAGCAAAGAAAGGCAAGCTTTCAAGAAAAGGACTGATCATTTTTTGGAAGTGTCTGTCATTTGGGTGTTGTTTTTCTTTTGTTATGTTTTCCCAGTTAGTCAGTAGTTAACAGACTGGGGAGGCAGTGTTGTGTGGGTCCTGCTTCGTGAGCTGAGACAGCAGTTATAGACTGCATGGCAACGTTTCCTGCACTTGTTAAATCTGCATTTGTGAACAGCTGAGCAGGACTTCTAATGTTATGCTTTTATGTGGTGAACTTAATCTCTGAACCTAAACCTGAGACTTAAGAGGCTGGCTGAGTTCTATCAAGAACTTTCGTTCCGTGTATCTTTTGTCTGTTTAAGTCCACTTGCTGATATACCTAAGAGCTAAGAATGAAAGGTCAAAGTCTTCCATCCTATTAAAACTTATGCCGGTGACTTGACCATACTGCCTTTACCAGCCAGTCCTGTAATGCAGGCCAAAAGATGGTGTTTATGTAGGAAGTAACAGCCCTAAACCTCTGCATATCAGTCTCCAATATTGTTTGTGAGATATGGAAAAGGTGATAGTCAGGGGCTTGATCTATATGCAGCCACAAAGAGTCTGTTAGCAAGTTGTAGGCTGAGCACAGATGGCTAAGAAATATTATAAGCCAAAGTTTGTTATAAAATTTTCATCTGTGTTTACTGAAATTCCTGTGTCCTGAAGAGCATGGATATCTTAATATGATATGGACAAAACTGCCCTTTTTGTACATTGATTTTGAGAAATGTGGCACAGGTATCCACACTCAAGACTGGTGTTGCAATATATGATACATCTTGAATTAAAACTTGTGTCTGTTTTGGAGCTGAATGTGGAGAAGTTTTCAAGTTTTGACTTCACTAAGAGGAACTATCTGCTCTAATGGGCCTAACAATTTGTACATGGAGTGAATAACAGCTGTTTGTTTCTTTCCCTGTAGTAGTCGAGCTGCTCACACAGAATTTTGAGGAAATTTCCTTGTTACCTACAGCAAAGGGGGAAGAATTGAATTACATTACTTCATTGGTCACAACTAGAGATGAACGACATGAAGAAAAGGACATTTCTAATTAACTTCTGACTGATAGGAGGCAACTACCTTCTATCTGAAACCCTGTTGGAAACATCAGGTTACTTGAATTATAGTAAAACTTTGGGCAAACTCTAATGGGTCTGCTGCAAACCATTGTGGCTGTTTGTTCTTGCCCAACTATTTTTGTTTCATCCTGATCCTCAGATTCTTGCCTATCAGCTTTAGAATGTCTCAGAAGAGACATTCAAGATTGCAGCCTTCAACAGGTGGATGGCAGTTCCTTGAGGACCTTGACCTCTTAACAATGCTTGCAGTTTTCTTATGTAAAACTTCTGAAGAGAAGCATGGGGAGCTGTGGTGGCCACACAGCTATTTCTTTATGGTAATTTTTCTCAACTGTTGAAACTGCCTGACAATGCCAAGCACTGAATTTGTATAAAAACTACGCATCTTCCTGAAAGCTGCGTGATTGTTCATCTCCTTGCAAAGGGCTTCAGCGTATGGTAGAAAAAAGCCAAGTGGACAGTCAGTCCCCACCCAAGCCTGCTGGCATCTCCTGATTGAGAAGAGAGGTCCTCAGAGAGTGAGAGGATTGCATGTTAGCACTAGCTGGTGCCCCAGCCAGTGCTAAGGTGAGTGATTTATACACCACAGGTGGGGACAAAGTAGTAGATGCAGATTGTTGATGATGTCTGTGCTGAGCCTATCTTGAACATATCTTACATATCTTGCGTTTGATATGTAATCAATGCGAGAGGACTGAGCACAAGAGCAAGGCATAGCAGTTTCCTTATGGAGATGAGTTGTCCCCAGCTACTACAGCTGTGTTGTCAAAACCACTTTCAGACTCTATGATTGGGAGCCCCAGTGACATTGCAGGAGAGCTTTAAGCTTCTTACCCACATTACACAGGCCTTTCAGATCTGCAGAGGGTGATAATAACCTGCAGACTGACAGAGTCCCCTGGCTGGTGCCGCAGAGTGAGCATTTCTCCCTGTTACTTGCTTATCTCGAGGCATGGCTCTACATGTTGAGGAAGGGTGGGACATTGCTCTGTAAATTGCTGCAGCTGGTAGCCATTCCCCTTGTCCTGAACAGATCTGGAGCCAGAATTTTTCCCAATTTCATCCCTACTCTAGCTGGGAGACAGGCAGAAGCAGGGACTTGAGGCTTTCTGAAATTGATATTGAATATCGATATTGAATATCCACATTTTGCAGCTCTTATCTCTTGCTCCTATGATGCTGTCCTGAAAAGCACAAGGAGCTGCTCAGTACCTACCTGAGATGTTTGAAGAAGTGCATACGTCTTTTTGAAAAACAATAAAAGCAATCTCAGCTTTCACACTACAGCAAACAGAGAAGCTGAAGAGAGGTGTAGATAATGATGATCAGTCTGGTGATATAATAACTTGTAAAAACAGGGACAAGACTGTATGCACTCGTGAGTGTAATTTACACTTGAGCAGCAGCCTTTGTGCTATGAGGACTGAGACATGGAAGAATCAAAACAAAAAATCCCACCTTATTTCAACTTTGCCACTGTTGGCACCTTAGCATAGGACACAGCCTAGCTGTTCACCTCAGAGGCTGATTTCTAACATGTGGCAAAACTGCAGCACATGTCAGATATGTTGTCATTAGCTGAAGGCCCCACTGCAAAGAAGCTACATTAGCTATATTTTAGTGTGTTTAAAGTTTTTTTTGCAAAAAATATTTAGAACCCGAAGTTGTAGCAGCACTCTCAAAAAAACTCAGAATATTTAATAGTAAAAATATAAAATTTGCCCTAACTCACAGAAAAGGAATCTAAGTCGAGATTGTGATAAGAATTCCCTCCCCAGCTTCCAAAATATTTACTCCTAAAGCCAAGGGCTGACAACTCCTTTTATGAAATTGTGCTGGAGTATAGATATTTTTAAAAATCAAATATGTTCTGTAAAGAAAATACCACAAGATGGTGCTCTTGGAACACTGCATGAAGCTGGATTAATTGACTGCCGCCTTGCTGCCTTCGTGGACAGTCTATTTCCTCCCCTTCTGCTGACTGCAGCTGTCCATCGAGTTACTACTATCACAGATGAATTGCATTAAATCTGCGATGAAAAGAACAAAATGCAAACCTTCAGTTCAATTACTGATTTTAATGTTTGTTTCAAAAACATTTGTGTAGCATATGTCTGTGTTTGCTAAATTAAAGAAAAACCAAACAAAACAAAAAACCAAAACCACAACAACAGGTGTCTTCCATAGAAGCTTTGTCCTGCTCGTAGATACATTTGCCTTCTTCAAGTAGTGATAAGGTGCCCTAAAAATATAACATTTATTTTGCCTGCCTTGTGCCTTTGTAGTGAGAAGTGGAGAGCAAAGCCAACTCTCCAAAGAAGCAGTGGGTATGAGCCATCCCCTCAAGCCCTCAGCACAGGTCTGGAGCAAGCAGTGAACAGAGCTCAGTCTGGGATCAGATATCGTGTTCCCAATAGACTGAGGTTTGGTGAACACCTCAGCTGTGTGACTGCTGGGGCATGACCTGGACATGTCTTCTAGCAGAAGCTAATGGTGATGACTTGTATGATATCTAAAAGACATGGTGTGAATATGTAAGGCAACTTCTCATTTAGTGCCTCTGTTGTGTCTAGGAGGAGCTGCTGTCTTGAGCTGAAATGCCACTGTCTGAATAAAAGGATGGACAGGGCAATTTCTGTGGTATATACTTGATTTTGGAATATATTTGCCATAGTAGCAAAGATTCACCCTCTAATACATTTATACTTTGGAGTGGAGGATGAGAAGTTACAGAGATAGAAAACCGCTGTAATGTGAGTCTTAACCTGAGGATGAAAAGATTGCCGTGTCAGGTCCACTCAATTTTAATGTTGCCCTGTTGGACAGGTTTATCTTCTGAAGGAGTCCAGGGGAACACAAGAGAGAAGGAAAAATATAACTACTGATATTCCTAGCATAAAATAAAAGCAGTTTGTTGGCACATACAGAAATAGTTGTGAAGTTCAAATAAAGGAACAGATGTTCTTGTAGAGGCCATTGAGATGGTTCAGCAGCTGAGGCTTAGGCCTTTAAGGTTTGGTATTGCTCTGCTCTTTGTGTTCAGAACTGCCCTCACAGGGCTTCAATCCAGCACTCAAACAAGCCCAGAACTGGGGAGGTATTTTAAGAAATCCAGATGCAAAAAAATGCAATCCTCTGTGTTTGCTAATTGCTCTGTGGGTTTCATTTTGGTGCTGGGGGGATACAATGAGCCCTCCACAGCCCCCAGCGAGCTTCAGTGTCAGGTCAGTCTATGGCCCCAGGCCCTGAGAATGTCCTCTGGCCAAGCAGGAGCCTGGCTAGGGAGAAGTAAGAACCCTGTCCTTCCTCTGCCCTGTTTCCCATCTCCTAAGTGGTGGGCCAGCTTTTGGGAGGTATGAGAAGTGCTGCTGCCCTTGGCTGGTGCAGCTCTGCCTGGCAAGGGGGCTATGAGGAGCCTGATGCTGCACCAGTGGCTGCTTTGGGGCATGATGGGAGACAGAGGAAGGGTTGGGGAGGTCAACTGGAGTGGCTGTAGGGCCTGTGGTGGTGAAAAGTCCTTGTGTAGGATATGGCCTTGCAGGAGCTAGCACAGCACGTTGCATGTGTGTGTGTTTGCTGAAAAGCAAAGGCCTCTGGACGTTTGATGCTACCTTGTAGCCAAACTAGGGTAGTGATGGTGAATACCAGTGTTGCTTTAAATGGACTAGTTACTCTGACTTCCTCAGCCCATGCAGGGCCCACACTGAGAGCATTATGAAGCTTGGAGTCAGCTCTAACCAAAAGTATTTCTGTAGGCATATAAAGTTCAGGCAACCCTCAGCTACTGGGCAGAAGGACTGGGCTCAGAAGATGCTCCTGCATGTTTCAGGAGGAGGTATTGCTCTTCCAGGGCTAATGCATGGCAGCTACAGCTTCGCATGAGAGACTTAAGATGGGTCTAACTATGGTGACGTTCCACTGGTTGCCAGCTCCTGAAACTCCTGTGTCCTGCCCATGTCTCCTGCAGGGCCACTGGAGAGTGGGCTGCACCTTTGCTCAGCAGAGATGAAGGTTCCTTCCTGGACTTCACTGGTAGCTGGCTCAGGCATGAATCATAATGCAAACACAGTGATACCAGACATCTGAGACTTACCTCTTATGTTTAGTGTCGTTTTATGAGAGTCTACCTCAGTTCAGTAAATTAAGTTGTACAACAGATTTTCCTTAGTCATATGTAGATCTAATTTTCGAGATTGTCCCTAGATAACAAATTAGTAGAGAAGACATCAATTGCAATTTGCTTACAAACATACTTTAAACTCCAGCTGCTTGTAAAAAAGCACATAATGTTTTTAAATTAAAAACCTCTGTGTTGCCATAAAGATGCTCACAACAGGCAGCACAATAACACATGTACTCTCTGCAATGCATTTACTTATGTACCCCTAGATAAAAAAAAATCTGAGTATGAAATCCACAAAGTCTGTGAATTACTCACATGCCCCTGTCATCCTTTATGGCACGTCACAGTTGTGCAATAAGTCATGAAGCTAAACTGTAGTAGGAAAAGCCCACTGAAGGAGGGTAAAAAGCAATGTAAGGTGTCATATGTTAAAGATAAGCAAATCATTTGAATACCACAGGACTTCCAGTTTCACTATATACATTTTTGAAAGAGTTTTGGAAAAGCATGAAGTTCAACTTTGTTCTAGTCTCTTCACCTCTATTAAACAGCAGTTATATCCTCTTTATTTTTATGTAATATATGAACGTAAAAGATATAAATCAAGATGTCTTAGTGTCCTACATCACTACCACAATCCCAGCATTTTGCTATGAATTAACCATGAAGTAAGGAGCACACTTTTTAATATTTCTATTTATACGGTCAACATGTTAAAACAATACTTACTTCCTAGTCACCAGTCATAATATTCTGCAGTGTTCTCAACACTCTTGTACCCTGAAGGGTCACTTGTTTAACAAGGTGAAGACAACTCTTTTGCACTGTTTTGCATATAACAACAGAAGAAAGGTTCTCTTCCTCTGGAGTTTAAATCAAGAACAAGACTTCCATTGTAAATGCAGAACAGCTTTATCCTCACCATAGCAAAATTTTCAGAAAATTTCTGGAGCAGAGAGTGATGCAGTATGTTGGTTTGTGTTTACATGCAAGTCTTGAATATGATTAAAATGTTTTCAGATTTATCTGTGCATGTTGACATTGAAGCAAATTGAATGCCTGTAATTATTATTTTCCACATCAATTTCTTAAATTCTGATGACCAGCATCATCAGTATTGGTTGTGCATGTTTTAAGAAGTTAGAGCATATGTCCTCCTTCGTCTGCAAATAATCAAAGAAAAACAAACTGTTACAATGTACTAAATAATAATCATATTATTGAAAAACACTGACTTGTGGGGCAGCTAATGCTAACTTGCACTAAGAACAACTTGATTTCCAGGAGATGTAGCTTTTTGACCTGAAGGTTCACTTTTTTGCCAATGTATGCTGTGAGAAAAATAGTATTCAAGAACTCTATGATCTTCTCTCGAAGGTAATAGCTGGACCTTCATGAAATATTTTATTTTCAAGCATTCACTCTCAGCAAAACAAATCCATGACCAACACAACATTTTTCAGGAACAGTTTTTAGAATGATCTTGGCTTGTTAGAACATAAGCCAGGCATAGAATAGGACATAACAATACCTAAATCATGTGTCATTTTCTTATCTGTAAGTTGCAAAGAACGTCACAAGTGAGATGAATGTTATTCTATTTTAAATGTAAAGCAAAAGAGATATTAAATCCTTGGTCCATGGCCATGCGGTGGTTCAGTTACCAATACAGCCTGTACTTTCTGACTCCAAATTCTGGTACTATGTTGTCTCCTATCCATACTGCTTTCCATAGTAATTAAAGTAGTAAATCAAGAAACACTTTGTATTTTAGGGTACTTGTTCAAACAAGCAATTGAACTTTGAGGGATGTGAGAGTTTTTCTACTTAAGAAAGATTACTGATATAATTTGGTAATATTTGAAACTGGGTAACTCATACTGATGAAAATATATATATATATATAAATCCAAAGAGGTGGTTTGAAATGATAAAACCAGGCTCAGCTTGTGCCTCAAACACTTTTAAGACCAAGTGCAGACGAGAAGTAACAAATGTCCTTATTTTTCTTTCAGAGAAAATAATTGACCCTTTGAAGCAACTTCTTATTATAGGTAAGCTATGTATACTTGTGTATCTCTTCTAAGTGTACATCACATATTCGTTGCTTATGCAGCTGATGAAAACAGAAGTTTATGCTCCTGTATAAAACCAGGATAAACTTTTAGCATTGCTAATTAAACTGAAATGGTTGTCACTCAAAGTGAAAAAAATGAAATCAACAGAAGCAACACCTATGACTTGACCTGTGGTTAGGCTTCCAAAGGAGGAAAAATGTTAATTATGGACAGGATGGTAGACGGTAACTATAGTTTTTCTTTTTCTATCTGTCTGGAATAAAGTATATAATTTGTTATGGATTTACAAGGATTACAAATTTTTAAAAACAAACAAACAAACAAACAAACCAATCCAACTATTTTACTATTCCTTTATGTCCCTTTGGTTTTATATTAGTAGAATTTTTTTCGGAGAAATCATTAAATAAAATTGTAAAATTCAAAAATATTTCTGAATGTTCTCATTATCATATGCACTGGAATTCTTTATTATAAACCAGCTACATTTTTATTCAGGGAATAAAGTTAAAGAATTTTTCAATTTCACGGTTGTCTGTATACATAATTACAGTGTTTATCCACAGATAATTTAGTAAAATTTAAAACAAAGTATGTTAGACATAATATTTTTTTGTTTTAATTTTTTATTGTCTGTAAACCATTGTGATACGAGCTAGTTGAAAGCAGGGAGTGTTTTGCTTTGTTTTTTTAACTGTGAGCTGATTTTTAATTTGCAGAGTTTAAAACTCATATTTTTGCTCCCTTTTCCATAATTTACAGTGTATTTTATTAAAATATCTTTTTAATAGATAACTTTATTAAAATATTCTTTTCAAATATTGGTCTTGCTAACTTTAAAAATATATAAAAGTCTTATCTCAGAGCCTTTCAGAGAAAGAGAGAGGAGAAACATTAGGACAGCTCTGTCTTCCATTTTTATTAGAATTAACAGAAATTTCTGTGGGAACTGTGCTGAAAGCACATCTGTTGTATAAACTTGTGGCCAGAAAATGGTGAAAGAATGAAAGATAAAACACGTTTGTTTCTACTAAAGAACGTACAAACTAGAAACAACATGATTTGGCTTTCAGGTTGCAGTCTGAGCTCCTACTGTTACATGGGAAATATGTAGTTATTATTTAATATGAAGCTTACAATAGTTGGGGAAATATTTAATGAAGCATGATAAAAGGCAGCTGCTTAAAAAAATAATGTATAAAACTGGTGTGTAAGTGAAAGCAGAGGGTTCCTTTTTAGGCCACCACAAATATCAGTTTGCTGGTAGCTAGTGGTATACCTGGTGGTAAAAGTTTGAAGGATTAGAAATTAAAAGAAGCCAGCATCTGTTTCTGTTACAACTTTTAAGACTTGTTCCAAGCCAGCAAGAGAGTCCATCATTTTAAAAATTAACATGGCAGGAAACTAAATCCAAAAGGCTTCTCCTTAAGCTTGCCCTTAAGGGCATGAAAGAAGCTCAACACATGACTGTGATACACAGCCTGTGGGCAAGAAATTGATCCATAAATCTTTGTATATTAAGCCAGTATTTGTGTTACTGAGAAATGGATTTCATCTGCTGGTGAACTCAGAACACTCAATAGGACTATATATCCTCTGTATGGTTAAGGGATGCCGCTGTATTGCCATAGGAGCTGCTGCAAAATTGCTATAAAGAAATACACTTCTGTCATTATATTTTCATTGTCCTTCTAGTCTGGATGTATTTTGCAGGTAATGAATGTTAATTCTGAGGATGATGAAAAAACAGAACCATAATTTTTGTATTAAAGCTCGGCATCAGTTCATTTTGAATTCAGAGTAGTAGCAGGATGTAGCTTTTTTATTTATACTAAAATTGAAACAACATAAAAGGAACATGGAATATGTAATTTGGTAGATCTGAGAGATCACAGAAGTTAATTCAGAGAGTGGAGAACATGCTTTTAATGGGACTTCCTTGTCTTCTTTATGTGCTCTGTGTAATTTTAAATTTGTTGATTTAAAACATTATATAATTTTAATAAAGTTTTCTGCTTAACAATTCTTGATTTCCATCACCCTATTCCTGCAATACTAATGACAGATTTAAATACTTCCAATAACATTTCACTATCTTTCAAGCTAAGACTTTCCGAGTCAGCAGCTTGACATCTCACAAAGTCCTCTTACCCAATGATCACAGGGGAACAGCTACGAAGGAAAAAGACTATTTTGCAACAGCACTAAAAAGTTTTGGGAAACCCTTCTGCACCCCAGAGAGTGTAGAAAAGATGATGAAATAGAACAAAAGTTGCAATCAAGAAGTCTAGTATTTGCTACCGTGTGTCTGTCAGTGCAATTTCCACGTCACACACACTTGTGGTGTTAAACATTGTATGTCTTGAAAGAGGCTCAAGTCAAGGTCTGATCCCTCCTTAATTAGCAAGTGACTGTCCAAGGGACTGGTTCTGCTTATAAAACTAGTTGTCAGGCAGCTCTTCTGCCTTCAGTGTGAGCATGTGATGATGGCACATTTGTAGAGACTTTCTCTTTTTATTTTTTCCAGACTTGAGACTTCTCTGCCCATGCCCTGAACCAGGAGGAAGCACCACAGGTCCCGTCCAAAACCAAGCATGTAACTGAGTTAGTATAGTCCTGAGTGCATGCTGGTGAGTTCAGGATTGCCCCTTGGTGTCACTCTTTACACTAGTGAGACTGCAGTGATGTCGGTGAACATGTATATCGTGTACGCCCTGTTTTACTCTTATCCCATCATTCACACATACAGGCACCAGATACACAAGTATCCTGCTCTCACCTTACAGCACCCTACCACAGTTCACAGCAGGAACACCAAACATCCCTTATTGTTAGTCTTATCAAAGACCAAGGGTGATAAAAGACTTGAATCCCCTCTTGGATTGGATCACATTCAGAAAACAAGAGCCGAGGTTGAAAATAAAATGCTAAGTACCTTTGTACTCCCCCATTTCTGGCCACTCTGAGGCAGATGCGAGCAGGCTGGCAGGGACAGTGCTGCTTTCTACTGCTGCGATGGGCAGTGTGTTAGTGACAGATTCGCAGGCAGCATCACTTCCCCAGTTCAGCCACTTTCTCCCAGCCAGCAAAGGAAGTGCAGCCACTTAGCTTCACACTTCTGAAACCATGGTGTCCACCTCATCTTCTGAAGCAGTGGGAGACTATTCTTTTGAAAGGCTTGTTATTTCAAAATACGTAGTGTACATACAGTCTTACCCCTTTTTTTTTTTTCACAAATCCTGGTTAGCACTTTACCATCAGAGCAGACAGCGCCAACTTCTTACCTGCTGTCTGAAGGGGTTTAAAACAAGCAGTTGAAAGCACACATATGTATAGTTCTCATTCTTTGGCCAAGGCAGAGTTTGAACTTGGTGATTTCAGCTGGTACCTGCGTGGACTTTCTTGGTGGAAACTCTCACTGTTGCAGCTTTACAGAAACCATTACACTAACTCTAGTGATACCGGAGATTTTTATTTCCTGGTGCAAGGTTTGCTGTAAAAAGAGTTCATGTCATTGGTGCCATCCAGCATCCTCGGTACTAAACTTGATTTCAAATTTGCTGTCACATTAATTTGGCAGTCCGACTTTTGGCTATCTTTATATGTATGCTCTTTTCTTTACCATAAGTGCATATAAAATCAGATCTAATCTCAGCAACTCTGACAGTTTCTGTGATGCCAACAATATCAGTACCCACACATGCATCTAAAGTAAGGGTCCTCTGCTAAAGAGGAGGAAGGCAAATAAAATGTCTTGAAATAAAGTAAGTACCAAAGACTTTTACCTTTCATTAGACATTTGTCATGTATAAAATTTCAACTCCTAATTTGCACTGAATTCCTGCACAGGGCTCCTATGCTGTTGATTATCATTAGTTTCAAAAGTCATTTGAGAAAGATTCATGAGATTCGATGTGAGAAAATTTAATTGAAATTATCTGTTTATTGATATATCCATGAGTGCTTTTAAAAATATATCTTTCTTGAATTACTACCTTGCTTTATAGCCAATACTGTTTAGTTTTCAATATTGCTGCAGCAAATTTATTTTCAACAGTCTTTCAGTTTCTAGTGCTTTCTGTCTTAATAAGAATGTAAAGCCATTGCCTAGCATATAGTCTTGTAGGCATGATGAGCTGGATTCAAAGTTAATGAATCTTCCTCTTAATTTTAACCCCTGAATATAGTCATGACCTCCTCCTACAGTGTTGAATTACAATGAGGCTGGGGGTCGATTAATCTATTGATGCAGTTGTCTATGATGGCATTGCTATATTATTAATTACAGACACAGACTACAAGTGCGTACTCATTCTTTTACTTAGAAAAGAGACTTTTTCAAGCTTTATGTAACAAAGGCATGCTCTTAGCTTAGGCTTTCTAATGAGAGCATGTGCTTAATTTGTCATGAAACAATAGTCACAGTAACAGCAATATATATTATACTACAACATATTCATAACATAGGCTGTATTTTTAGGCATGAAGTGTATGAGCATGCTACAAATGTTTACGAAAGTATTGGGCATCTGCTGAGCATAGTAGCAGTCCTGAGAATCAGTCTTAGTCCTGGTTTTCATGTGAACAGCGCACCTTAGCCTGATGTCCATTCAGTGGTGTTTAGGTGCTTTGAAAAATGAGTGGGCTAAGAGCATACACACAGTTATAAACCACGTTTAAGCTGCTAAAATAGAAGTGTTCAGAAAAGTTTGTAGTAATTGAGGCTGATTATTACAGAACAGCCCACATCTATGCTGATAAATTGCCTGAGCCTCCAAAAGAGGTTGGCTATGTGCACATGACCCCTTGGTGATAATCTCCATCATGTGATAACTTTTGAGCAGTACTGAGGAATTGTTTAGGCAAAAGTTAGTTGGTACAGGCTAAAGGCACAACTCTAACACTACAAGCCAAACTGTTCTAGTGCCCAGAACCCTTCTCAGGTAACTTGTAATTTGCTTGTATAGAGGCAGCCACAGTGGACCAGCTAAGCTGCTGCAAGATCATCAGTTCAGCTTTCAGAGTCAAGAGTAATCTTTATTGAAACGACAACATTTTAAAAGTGGTTAGGGTTTGGCCCACGCTCCTAGTTACAATTACAGAACGATACACATCCTCAGATAACTGAGCTGAGTGGAAGTGACTCTGTTCTGCTTTGTCCCAGGCACACAGAAAGAAAGGGGTTTGTCCAGTCTTGGAAGGAGGAAATAGAGATGTAAACAGTTATGTACCATGGTGGGAAAGCAGGGGGAAAAGACTTCCCGTCCTGAGCAATGTCAAGGAAGAAGAGAAAAATCCTCTTTTCTGAAATTCCTGCTGTGGCTTGGAAAGGAAAAAAGAGGGCTGAGAGCTTGTAAGTATGGCTCTACTTGCTGAACACCACACTTTACCTACGCCTCAGTATAACCTGCAATATTCAGCAACTAAATATTTTGACTATACATAGTCAAATACATAGTCTCTGCGTGTGAAAACAGAAGATAGATTCCACATCAGCTGAAACTTCCCAGGAATTTACCTCTCAGATGAAGCCTGTAATTTATGTTTGGTAGGACAGATTTTGCAGCTGCTTTAAATCAAAACATCTACATGATTCACAACATATGAGGATCCAGTCCACATTATGTATAGATAATTTCTATAACATGAGAAGGATTTTAGAATCTGTTTTTCTTGTGAATTATACCAGCATTATTTTGGAATAACTGCAGTGAACATAAAAGTATTTCATCATTGAGTGAGAGGTGAATTAGCTCCAACCAGTGCATTGCAAAAATAAAAATGCCAAGTCATGTTGTGTTTCTTGCTATTGTTGTCAAGTTTAAAACTCAGCAGGCATACATTTAGGTCCATTATAGTCATGTTAAATTGAGTCTATCATAGTGTTAATCATACAATAGATTTGTGGCTAAATCACAATAAATTATGTTGATTCTGCCTTTTTAATGCTCTTCCAGAGAAAAACACTGATTATTTGATTTAATTGATTATGCTAAATATTGAAATATTATTGAAAACAGCAGGCCTTTTTCAAGCAGAAAATCAGGTGAACATATGTTATACTCTAAAAAATATGCTGAGATGTTATCACTTTGAATAATTCAGCAAGCAATTGTCATCAGATCTGGTGAAGATTTTTAGAGATAGCCTCTTAATAACAGTGTATTTAGAACTGGTGTTACCCTGTTTT
This sequence comes from Streptopelia decaocto, assembly GCF_964273445.1. NCBI lineage: Eukaryota > Metazoa > Chordata > Aves > Columbiformes > Columbidae > Streptopelia > Streptopelia decaocto. The sequence goes on along the minus strand of NC_138656.1, from coordinate 54,964,959 downwards.
TTGCAACTATTGTACTAACAGCTAGCATGTCTGCCTCTACAAGGAGAAAAAATTTTCTAGAGCAGCACAGTCCAGATGGTGACCCATAAAATCAATTTAGGCTACAGGATGCTCCTGCCTGGCTCTTCAGCCTCTCCTCAATTCTTCAAGCAATGCAGGTAGTCCTAGCAATCCACACAGCAGTGCCCCAGCACAGCAAGGCAAGAGAGCAAAGCCTCTGTCACTGTGTCACTGTGGGAGAACAGGTAGGAAGGGGGGCCAATGTTCTGTTCCTCCAATGTGCACCACTATGTACACTGGTTTCTGGAGCAAGCCAGCCCAGGGGGACATACCTCAGCTGGCTTGTGGCCCTGGTACTGATGAACTTCGGGCTATTCTCTGAAAATTAGTTCCCTTTCATGTGTATAACTGAGAGCCTGGAAGTAGACACTTGGAGTGCTGCTTTTTGAGGTGTTTGTGAAGTGCTGGCATGAGAAATCTGACTCAATAAAAAGAAGAGGGAAAGGCTAAAATAGAAGTAATAGCCATTTATTAGCCGTTTGTAGAAAGTGTTGGTCATCGCACGTGCTAAGTGGTCATAATGATGTGGTGTGATGGTGTGGTGACTCAGAGCTGACTCTTAGAAGGCTGCAGCTGGCTGCTGTGCTTCCAGCCGTCCTCTTCCCTGCTGCTCTGGGGAGCTGTGCAGCTGGAGAAGCAATTGGATTTGCCCATTCTGCCCAAAATAGAAGCCTGGAGGCTGGGGAAGAAAAGCAAGCTGTCAGGACTGCCTTCTTATTTCACTCCTCTTATCCGCTCATGGCATTAATTCCTTCCAGTGATGAAGGAACAAAGGCACTGGGGAGGTTTCTATTGGAGGCCACCTTCAGTACCAGGGTGTCACCTGGAGCACATGTAGGAAATGGTTGCCCTTCCCTTACCCACAACCCAGCAGCTGCTTGCTTGACCAAGTTGCTCACCCCTCTAATGCAGGCAAACCACAGAAGTCTCTGTAGCCTCAGGGGTCCACGGCCAGCAATAAGATTTGGTGCCCTGCAATTTTATTGGAGGCTGTTATTCACCGTAAGGTGCAATCCGATTTAAAATATGACAGGCAGCTCTTTCAAAACACCTGGAGGTGGAGAGGAAGGCGAGGGAGTGCAGAATGAGTTCCTTTCTTCAACAGGTAGAGACAGGCAGTGGGGAGGTGCGTGATATCGAATCATATCTACACTTTTTTATAGTGAAAAATAGACTGAGAGGAGGCTCTAGTCCTGACACGCCTTCTGCCAGCAGGTGCCTGCGGTTGCTCAGAGACCATGAAGCCAGCTCACATGGCTTGCTGCCATTAGGGCCCTCACATGAAGGTCTTCTTGCTAGGTATGTCTGTGTTATGTTTTTTCTGTGTTATGTTTTTTAAAATTTATTTATTTATGGTTTAGAAACTGAGGCTCATGAATGGCAGCTACACTTTCATAGGCCTAGTCTAAACAGGGCTGTATGGCTTCCCTGTGTGGCACCCCGTAACAGCAGTGGCTCTAGAGCAGCGCTATTCCCTACTCTTCTTCCTGAAGCTTTTTTATGTGGTCATGTTTTCTATCCTTTGTATTTATTTTTTATAGAAATAGTTATGCGTAAACTCACCATTATACTTAACATTGCTAACTTGCTGTTGTAAGGTACCCACCATCTTGTTTCTGTTCTCATCCTCCATCCCCAGCCTGAGCTTTGATGCTGCTGCATGTGTGGTTCACTTTCTGTTTACAAAGTACTCAGCATATTTTTGTGTGCTGGGAGAAACATCCTCTTGTGAGTTGTTTTTTGATGGTGAAACAGTTGTATTGCTAAAAGGAGTGATAGTTCGGTTTTAATCACCCAGCCACATCTGATCAAGGATGGTGCATTTTCATACTTTTTACAATGTGTTGATAAATGATGTTGGCCTTTGCGAGGACACAAGTCTTTCTGTTGATGGTATTTAGCATGAAGCTGATGTTTTCATTATCGTTGTTTCATCTCAGGGAGATCTTTAAATTTACTGAGCTAATTATTTGGTACAGAAATCTTCAATTAAAAAAATCTCCAAAACACCCCAAGCCAAATATTTTGTATATTGTGGACTACTTTAAACTCACATACTGAGAAGGATCTTTCAGAATGAAGTGGTGCAGTTACTAGTTTGGGATGATGACAACTGAGCTCAAACTACATGTGAAATTACCTTGTATAAAGACAGTGAAAATGAGTCTCACTGCAGGCCTTAGATGCTGCCTATTAAACCTCCACAGTGGTCTGGAGAAAGGTGATGGTGCTTGATTCTCTTGCAAGATCTAAGCCAGGGGATACAACAAGGGACTACAAGTCATTCTGAATGGTGCTCTTGTTGATATGGACATGGATATCCTAAAAGGGGCTGCAGAATCAGGAGGGGACAGATAAATTACTGAAATGACAATAGACATTTTTCCTCAGGAGCTCTGCACTGAAAGAAATGAAATCACTGATGCCACCTGAATCCTGTACTTCCTAGACCTTGCCTGTGCAATTACCTTTTGTGTTACATTCTTTGATTGATAGATCCTGAGTTTATATTAACTTTAGGGGTTTTTAAAGCACTGTATAATTATAACTCACAAATTTATAATCTATTTACATTTCACAAATGAAGAATCAGAAGCAGGATATTCTAACTAGCTGACAATTCACTTCAAACTGTTTTCAGTGCCAGGATTACAACATAGGAATGCTTGACTCCTACCCTCACCTATGCTCATTATACAGCTCAGTTCCCTTTATTTTCATGTCTCCTTTCTAGAGACTAAGTCACTGTTTCATAAAGGCTCAGAAGATTTATGTACAAAGCTTGAATCAAAACACAATGGATGAAATAACTTTTGAATATGGAAAAGAGTTCTTCTACATGCCCACTAAATCTAGCAAAGCTTTTGGTCATTTTGGTGACTTAAAAGGCTTAAGAATTACTTAGCCAATCCATTTAATATTTTTAGTAAGAAAGTAGAAACTAAGACAACCTGCAAGAAACTAGCTCATTTCCTGCTTCAAAACCTCCTGTTTCCGAATTTACTGACTCTGCTTCAGATTTCCTGAGAAAGTTTTATTCATTACATAAGATGAAATTTCAGGTAGACAGGTTTTGTGTGGAGGGAGATCAAGTTTAGGGAAAGTTTATTTTTACCTCTTTACAAGAGAACATGAATGATGCATTTGTGAATAATAAAGAATACTCATCCAAATATTTTAAATCAACCAAAGTGAGAAAAGGTAATTTCTCTGTTTATTTTTTTCCCAGCATAATTCTCCTGAGTGCAGTGGAATTATTCTAGTTTACAGTTACCTAAAAGTGGAAAGAACCAGATGTCTCTTTCTAGTTCTTGATTGTTTCTTTTCTGATACTTGATTCTCACACTATTTTTCAGTGTATACTGAGGATGAGGGAGTTCTGTTGCAGTGTTTGAAAAATTCTGTCCAACCTCTGCTGTTTGTCTGAAAGCTTGTTGAATACAGATCTACAATTCAAACATCTTTGATTTGATTTGGACTGGACCAGATGTCAACAAATTGGAATTTAATGTTGTTGAGACAGATGACAATGTAGGAAGCATAAATGGATTCATTACAAATTAGAATTAAAGAAAACATTCAGATGCAGTTGTGCAATTTTGATTCACCATGACTTAGATCAATTAGAAAAAAATAAGAAATTATATTCCTCTGTCATTCCTTATGAGATAAATGAATAAGTGAATGGGAATGTAAGACTTATATCGTAAGGTACCAGTATGGTTTTGTTTGGTCTTTTTTGGTTTTGTTTGTTTGTTTGTTTGTTTCACCTGAACTGGTATTTTTCATGGTATATATGGTGATATTCTTCCTTGGTCCTTTGAAAATATACACATTCTGATTTGCAAGGCAGAGGACTAAACAGAAACTCAAGAAAAGCTCAGTGGTGAGCAACAAAACCCAAACTTTTTTTGAGTCTCAGATTTAGGCGTAGTAGTATAGGTACATAAACCTGATAAGGATCTTTGCTTTCTTCATGTTGACACCAGCAAATACACAAACAATGGCATCTTACATGTACAAGTGATTAAAAAGCAAGTTCTGAAGTCAGAAATAAACAGAGTTTAACTGTTGAAGCTGCTTGTGTGAGTATTTGTTGGATGATGATCAACTGTTGCTTAACTATCTAGCAGAAAATACAGATGAACAGCGAAGAGACTCTCCCCAGGTCGGGAGAGCTTCCTCTGCGGCACAGCATATACCTCCTTGCAGGACAAAGTTCCTTTTCTTCAGGATCTCTGTGGTAGCCTTGGCTTATCATTTTATGCCTAGCTGAGACCTCAGAGATGATTTTCCTCTGCCTTCAAATTTTCCTCAGGAGAGCAGGCAGTGTCCCTTCCAGGGGAATTGCTGTAATGGGCTGTGGTATTGCCTGGTAAAGCTCAGAAAGTTCAAAGGAGTCAGAAAGGGTCTGGGAGTAGTTTTCCTCAGTCCTGAGCAGGGTCACAATCCCTTCCTGATGTGGACAGCATGTTGGGCATTGGCAGATCTGGATGAAGAAAAAAAGCCTTATAAGGCACAGGTGTATAATTTCCCTTTAGGTAGCACTCAGGGGAGGGCTAGCTGAAAGAAAATTGATCTGTTTCCACCTAACCCTGATTTCCATCCTGGGCAGACCTGATGCAGAAGAGGATAGGCTCACTTGGGATGTACAAAAATCTAGGGTTTAGTCCTGGTTTTAGACCGTGTGTCCTTCAATGAATAATTATTTTTCTGAAGAATGTCATTGGATTTATATACAATGTATGCATATACAACTTATATAAAAATACACATTGATGTTTGCAGAAAAGGGACTCCATGCAGAAACTGGTTTTAAAAAGATGTTATAGTGACAGGTTAAAAGGACTAATTGTTGAAAAGGATTTTTAGTTTTGTATCACTTCCATCTTATGAAATGCATTCATAGTTTTTCTTTCTTGGTCCCAGTTTCATATGCAACTGTATAAATATTTCCAGAGGCTGTGTGGAGTTTTGTTGTTTTGTGTTTGCGCATTTGTTTTGTTTCTTTTTTTCCCCATAAGGCTGTATACAACAAAAATTGCATTAACTCTGCACACTGTGTTAGATGTTCAAGTTTTGATGTGTATTTTTGCTGATTCAGATCCGAACCTTTCTAGAATCTACCCCTAGAAAAATCAGAAATTCATAGGATTATCCACACTGTTCCCTATTGTTACTAATCAAGGTTGTGAGAAATAATTGCTTCTTGGTTTGAAGAGGTCTCTGTAAAGATACTTTCTTGTATGTCTTCAAGCAAATTATATTACTGAAAAAGTGCTTTAACTCTTTGCCTTTTTTCTTTCAGATGACTGAAAAAAGACATTGGTCAATTACAGTCTTGAACTTCACTCATCTTCTAGTTTTAACTAAAGGTTGCAAATCAGCTGATAAAATTTTTAAAAATTTTGTCAGGAACACATAAATGTATGTAAGGGTGGTGTCCACCAAGTTTTCACATGAAATAAAGCGTAAGTAAGAGTAAATAATAAATACAAATATGCCTTACTGCTATGGAATGAGAATGCCCATTTAACAAGAGTAGGTTTTTCTCTGCAGGCATTCTGGCAAGCTCTTCTGTTATCTATAAATAAAAAACTGGTTTTAGAATGATCTTGAAAGTTAATTAGACCTGTAAAAGCACCTTCTAAATGTCCCTGCTCTTGTGGAATCCAATAAAGATTGACTTCATGTCAGATGTAAATGATAAAATCGGCACCTGTTGAAGTGCATGATTTTATTCAGTGACTGCAATTCTGAGCTTAGGAGCTGCAATACTTATGCTTGATTTTGCATGAAAGAATAGTTCTTCTGATGATCCACAGCTAATTTTCTTCCTTCTATTTTTTTTGATATTTTGTTAAATATAACAGAAGCGCCCATCTTGATGTAACTCATTTTATAGACATTTTTGAAACTGCTTAAAGCATATTCTGTCAGTGCCAATGACAGCACCACAATTTTTTTGCCAAGCAAAATCAAAGCTTGAATTCTCTTCTGTTTCAGACTCACTTTTCTCTTCACCCACCCCTTATCACACCTCCAATGTTTTAAGATAAGATAAAAGCTTTTACCATTATCATTGTTAGCTCAAATATCTGGAGAAACAAACAGAACAGAAAATATCAGACAGATAACACAAATAAAGAGACAGAAAGCTATACATGAGTCTTTATATATACTCCAGAACAGGGAATGGGTAATCAATATAATTCAAAAGGAGGAACATATGACAGTTGAAACTATTGCTAAAATTTAAGGCTATGCCTACTCATGCCTGAAGCAAAGTGCAGACTATTCCCTTCATTTCTGCAAGAGTCTTGTAAGTCTGCCCTTTATACATCCCAGGATGATTTTGCTGCTTTGGCAACAACAAAACACTGTTAATTCAAGTTGTCTGTGATCCTTTCTACTATTTAGGTTGGTGGTAGGGTTTTGTTGTTGTTGTGTTGTTGTTGTTTGTTTGTTTTTCTTTGTTATTTGTTTTGGTGGGGTTTTTTTTTGGGGGGGTGTTTGTGGTGGTAGTGTTTTTTGGTGTTTTTTGTTGTTTGTTGGCGTGGTTTGTTTGGATTTTTTTTGGGGGGGAATGTATAGGATCACAGGATAAATACTGCTGGAAGGGGACATTGAGAGGTGGGTATCTAGTCCAACCTTCTGCTCAGGGCAGGGTCAGCCGTGTGCTCAAACTAGGTTGCTCAGGCTTATCTCTGCACATTATATCTCATCTTCCTGGTGTGCCCTGCTGTGAAGAGCCTGGCTCCATCTTCTTACTGATCTTCCCGGAAGTACTAGGGAGCTGCTGATAGGTACCCCAAAAGCCGTCTCTGCCCCAGGATGAACCAGCCCTGGTGTATCTGTTTCTCCTCGCAGGGTGAGTGCTCCGGTCCCTGACCATCCACTAAGTTCACTCTGGTTTACAGATGTCTTTACTGTATTGGGAGCCCCAAGCTGAACACGATACTACAGAAGCAGTCTAAGAAGTGCTGAGTAAAGGGAAGTGATTGCTCTGTCTCTGGATATTCTTCTGATCACACAGATCAGAATGTTGTTGGCACTCTTTGCTGCCAGGGCACATTGGTGGCTCATACTCGCTCCCTGTCTGCCAACACCCCACTGTCTTTTCAGCAAAACTGCTCCCCACAGTCAAGCCCAAGCGGCATCACTGCAGGGAGTTCTTCCCAGGTGCAGGACCTTGCACTTGCCCTGTTGCAACAAAGAGTCTTCAGTTAGTGATAATTTCAAAGGTGTTTATGAAACACACGTGGGTGACTCAGGAAGCACAACCTCCACCTCCTCCAGACTGCAAAGCCTTGGTAGAACTGATTTTTTCTAAGGACTTCGCAAGTAAGGGCTATGTCTTTTTATTATTATTATTGTTCTCTCTAAGAAGCAAAAGCCTATTGTGGTGTTCAGAGAAGCAGCCATACAGCTTCAGGGAGCTGGACATGTATCCTTCAATTAGTAGAACAAATCTCTCTGTTATCTTCCTCAGAAAAAATATTACAGGACAGTCGAAGTATTCAAGAGGAAAAATGCTTGATCTTAAAAGTGCAGTTCATAATTTTCAAAACTGAGAGAACTTTTTGTTTCTGTGATTGATTTAAAACCATTATGTTAACACTTCCTGGGTAACAGACTATTACACTGGAACATGCATATCCTAGATCTGAGCGCTGTTTACAGTCACAGCTGAGAAATGGGATCTTGCAAAAAAGGTGGGACAAAGTTACATGAACACCTCTCCTCCTGTTGTAGAAGCCATCATTGGCTCCAAAATGTAATGCAAGTCTATAATGCATTACTGAGGTGTAAATTCAATTTTCTGATGGATATATGGCTTCCTCAACAGCACTTTGAAGTTACTCACAAACTAGCAAATATGTTATGATAATGTGAACTTCCAATAGAAAATTCCTCTCTGTCCCTCCATGCCTACAGTTTTGCTGAGGTTTGGAAGCTGAAATTTACCAAATAGTCTAGTTTATTAATTTCTTTGTACCATGCTCGTCACCATGGTTTCTAAACATTTCTTTGATTATTAAAACTTTATTGTGTTTCACCAGTGTTTGATAGGAAGAAAACAAGAGTTAGTTCTTATTGCCCAAGCTTTAATCTTCAAAGGGGATGCTAAAACAGGCTAACTGCCTGTTACCCATCATCTCAAATGACAGTGAGAACTGTACAATGGTACTTCACCTTTCACTGCTTTATGCAGTGTAATTATAATTATATTACTGGAACCTGCACAAGTGCATTCTAACCCGCTCAAGGTAACAAAAGCTTTAATCTTCAATTATTACTTCCTGTGCTTGTTGCCTTCATGTTCCTTCTGCAAAGTACATTGGATCATTCCAGCACGAAATTAATCTCTTGAAGAAGATAAATCACTTTTTACTTTCTAGTTCAAATGTGTTCTTGCTTTGCTATTCATAAACACTTTATTATAAAGAGGTATATTTTTGTAGAATGACTGCAAGGCTTGAACATTTTTAAATAGATGCCCTTTATACAGACATGTTGGATTAAACCTGCTTTCACTGGAGCTGCTTTGAGAAAGAAGTTGGAGTAGATGAGCTCTGAAGGTTCCTTCTAACCTACCTGATTTCATGACTAACCCACATGTCCTAGTTTCCAGTAATCTCAACTTTCTCCTGCATTTGTAAGAGATTTTGTTGTGTGTTCAGCTTTCAGAGGTCTAATAAATCTCTGCAATAGTAGAGGAATAGTTTGGTTATATAATTTCAGGATTATTGTTTAATTTTATACATTTATTATATGTCACATCACTGTTAAATTTTAAATTCCTGAAGTCTTCAGGAGAGTTTCAGATAATACTGGAAAACATTTGAAAAAGGAAATAAGAAAAATTAAATCTAGGAGCTGCAAATTATTTTTTGAATTATTATTTTTAATCCGCCAATTAATATGTAGAAATTTCTTCTTCTGATTGATAAAAGAGTAAAAATATGTACAGATACAGACCTTCAGATTTGTTCTCTTTTCTACAATTTAAGTTTTTGTTTGTTTTTTGTTTGTTTGTTTGTTTGTTTTGTTTTTTGTTTTTGTTTTTTTGTCAGCCAGGATCAGGTAATTATGAAAAAAAAAAACAACACCGATAGTTTTCTTTGTCCCATTGTTAATCATTAGCATCATAATAAACAGTTTCAAAAGAAGCCAGTGGGAGCTCTGGTGAGAATTATCTCTGCTATTGTGCTGGAAGTTATACGAATCCAAAAGCTGTTATGTTGAAGATTCTCCTGTTAATTAATAAAAATGGCTTTATTAAAAAAGTCTTTGTGGCTAGCTTCTGGGAACAAGAGGAAGATAAAACATTAATATTTAATGTTACTGGGTTAAATCTGTGTTAACCTTAGCAGGTAGCGATCCGTAAGTTCAAATGTTATTATAACAAAAAGTGAAGAAAGTTTTCACATATTTGTCTCAGAGTATGCCCCTCTCATCTTTCCTCATCTCTCCCTGACTGGCAGATAAGATTGCGAATGCTGATAGGTACAGCAGCCCATGAAGTATATGGTTTCCTACAGAAATTGCAGTTGAATTTTTTCTTATTTTCTTCACACATTATATGTTTGCTTCAGCATATTCCTATTAAGCTTTAATGATTTGCTACTGGTTTTATTGTTTTAAAAACTGTTTTTCAACCAAGTATTTCATAGAACTATTTAGGTTGGAAAGGATCTTTAAGATCATGGAGAGCAAACAGAAGTTTATGAAAGGAAACTGAAGCCACTAAAAAGTTATGATGGTAGTGGCACAGGTGTTGGGAAAATCATACCCAAATTGTGTTAAAACAGAGCTGGTCATTGTTTGAAGTATAATTTATTGCATGGTTTCAGAGGAGGTTGCAATAACATGCTTTCAAAACATGCTATATCTACAGCAAGATTGGCCGCATTTTATAACTCCAGTCTTGCGTTAACACTAGGAGCTCAATTCATTTGCCTGGACTCTTTGTTAGTACCACCTCTGGTAGACATCTCACTCAGGGCCTTGAGGAGACCCATGTCCTTTTCATGTGGCCCCCAGAGTGATGGGAGGATGTGCCAGGCCATCCTAAAGGGTACCAACTGCCTCTCTGGGGGTACCTGCATGGGCCTTATCCTGCACAGTGGGTTCCCTCTGAGATGATGTCAGTGTCCCAGATGTGTGTGGGGCTGACACATCCACAGGAGAGATGTGCTGTTCTGTAACAGTGACTAGGCAGCAAGTGGGGTATCACAAAGTAGCTGAAAAGGCACTAAATTGTTATGTCTGAACAGCTGGATCTTGCCCCAAGTGCATGTGCAGATAGGCAAAACCTACTCATTAATTCAGTCTAGTCTTTAATGCAGCAAAACCTGTATAACTCACTAATTAAACCTCTGTGTTAACTTAGGATTCCTATAAACTAGTTTTGTTTCTGAGAATTCAGAGGTTTTTTTGACAATGTTTTTTTGCAGCATGGAATTAAAAAATAACAGTGACAGAAATTCACCTGGTTTATTTTCATGTCTCCAAAGCAGACTCACCTGCACTTAAACTGCTCCTGATAGACATTTGTTCTTGTAATCCTTTAAATGATGGAGATGCTGTAGTTCCCATAGACCGTCTTATTAGCAAATTAAATCTCTCCTCCTGGTATTTAAACACATTACTTATGCTATTCAGAGCAAATGAAAAAAAAAAAAATTATTCCTTTCTTCTTTAAATGTTCTAAATATTTGAACATCTTTCCTCATAAATGACATCTTCCACATGTTTTATTCTCTTCAGCTGGTGACATCTTTCAATACAGCAAAAACGTTCACTGCACAAAAGCTTTTCTCTTCCAGTCCTCTATCCCACAAAAGAAAGACCTTTATGACAGTGATGGTGAGCATTGGATCAGAGATCATCTACATTTGAGATACAAGCTCTTTGTCTGCCTTTGCTTTTGAGAAATATTCACTGAGATTAATTTCTGAGACTCCTTCAAACTTCTCGTAACAATAATTTCTAGTGTGCTGGGCCTGGGTTTTCTGAGAGACCACCTTTTCCTCAGATAGTAACGGTGCAGTCGGAGTTTTTAAGTTTGCGCCTTGACTATGATTTAAGTAGGATTGCGTGATATTTTATTTCAAACTGTTGGTTCTGGAGATGCTCTAAGTCACCATGCAGTGAGAGAGCAGGAGACTCAAACACAAGACCCGTCTAAATGCGAAGTAGGTGACAAAAAATTTACTAGGTTTAACCTGACTTTCTGCTGTGTACGTAGATGATGACATGTCTGTACTGTTCTTGACTTGCCTATGTGGTTGTTAGGCAACAAATGAGTTATGAATTTGATAAAAATACTCTTTCAATTAAATAAAGACCTGATCAAATTCAGAAATATGCTGGCCAACTACCAGTGCACCATCCACAGAAATGTGAGGCAGTGATGAAGCTCAGGAGTCAGGCTGCCACATTTGATCAGGTCCCACATAAAATTATTCTACTTGTGCTTTGCTGGAGGCACAAGAGCTTTGGCATGGATGAGTCTCAGCAACATACTGTAGCTTCATCCAGAGAAAACTGGGCCACACACTCACTAATAGGAGAAGCTTCACTGACTGAAGGGGACATACACACAGGCCAGCTGCCTGTCTCTTGTTGCTCAGAAAACCATTTTCAAGAATTCCACACAAACCTTACACATTTACTTTTTTTTAAAGTCTCTTCCTATTTCAGTCCCTGGAGTTTAATGCAGAGAGCAGAAGATGATATTGGTAGAATGTGACTTTAGGAGCACAAAAATTGGGGGGGTCCTGGCTGCAGGGGTGTGTTTGTCACTGCTTTTTAAATGATGAGATTTTGTTGCTACTTCTAAATGCACTGGGTTTCAGATTGTGATGTCAATTTAACAGTTAAACAGCAGATAAGTGTGATCGACAGAAGTATTGAATTAATTTGGTGAGCCTGGAATATACAAATCACATGGAAAACAGACACTTAAAAATAGTTTGTCAAATTATGGATGAAGATCAGATGAAAGAATTAAAAAATAGAAACAGAACAGCCTTTGGGACATCAGTGGGATCCATCAAAGTCTAATCATTATACAACCCTGGCATTTTGTTTCAGTGTAGGGGGTGCCTCAAGCACTTCTGGTTGGTGGCTTGCTGAGTAAATGTCAGTTTAATGCTGTTCCTGGTTTTGTGACAAATTCCTGTAGGGTCTCTCATCAGCAAACCAGTTTTATTACATCCCTACTGCCTCTAGTCAAGCATAAATGTTAATTCTATATGTAGCAGTTTTCTTACCTTGTTTCTTTTCACTTGGTGACGTCAGGTTTTTTAGCCACTGAAGGTCTAAGACCAGCTATTTTTGAACCATGAACTATCGGTGTCTGATGCTTCTTGCAAATCACAACCCTGGGTGCATGTCACTGAATTCAATGTGTACACAGTTATGACAGTTACTTTAAAATTATTAGTTCCACTTTAAATGTGATCCATGGATAATGTAGCCCAGTGAGTGCACAGGAAATAGGTTCATTTCTGCTTCTTTGTCATGAGCACCAACAAATAAAGCAGCTTGTGACTGTTGTGCTACATATAGTGTGTGTAGTGGGGACACACCTGCCACTTTCCAGTTTAGAGGGCATATGTCTGACCCTAATTTCATATTATATTTTATCTCTTCATTTAAATGTGCTTAACACAAAATAGGGAAGAAATATTTTATGTGAATATTAGTTAATTTAGAAAAAAATGTTGTCACCTAATAAAAAACTAGTGGAAGTAACGCAGTTTGTGATTCTGTTCTAAACCCTGCAAGTGTCCAAAGTAACTTACAATGTGACGAACAATGAATATAATCCCTTGTATCACCAGGACGTAGCAATCTAAATGCATGAGCAGGCACATATAGCGGACTTTCCTCTTACACCTGTTTCACTGATACTTAATGACCAGTGTATTTATTACACTAAAAAAATAGAATAAATAATTGCATTAGATATGGGCAAAACCAGGGAAGGGGCCTCTTTTATTGATCTTCATTTATATTTATTGTTTCATTTGGAGTCAGGACAGAAAATTTTTCATGGGGTAGAGCACCTTTCTCTAGGATGTGGCATAAAGAGTGGAAAGAGTTTCAGTAGTGCTGTAAGATCTGGTTGGAGAAGTTATGGGCTAACCTTTGTCATAACTTGTTTGTTTGTTTGTTTGTTTGTTTAAAGGTCCTTGTCAAGGCAAGGTGCAGAGATGGCCACGCTTCAACTCACTCGGCTGTGCTCTATGTAGGGCACTGTGAAAGACTAAACTGTAAAGCTCTGGGGTTGTGTCCATCTGTGAGTCACAGTGGGAGCAGAAGCTCTGTATTTAGGCAAATACTGGGTTGCAAGTTAGGTTTTTCACAGGAGGTCAGCTCACACAGTTCTGCTAATAATCAACAGAAGCTGAGGTGAAGTTGCCAGAAAATTCTGTGATTCTATGAAAATCTCTCTCTATGCCAAAGAGTGAATCTGTGACAATGTGACAGAGTAGCCATGTGTTCTAATTTGCATCTCATGCTCTCACCTGTAGATAAAATTTCTTAGCATAAGAGAGTAAGTTTTTAAAAAATGAGAAAGCAACATTTTTTTAATAACTTTGAATTAGTTAAAGTCAGGTTGTTATAATTTTTTCATGCTGTTTTTTTTTTTTTCACATAAAATATAAATGAAAGCAGCTATTAAGATTCCGCCCTTTTCTGCATCATAAAGTGCTGCTGTTTTTAAATAATCATTTCTTAATGCATCACGTGTTCATTTTCATTAAATAAACATTTAAAAAGTGTAAAAGCCATATTCATTAATATTTTTGCAAAAAAAAAATCTAAGCCAAAGGATGTGACTCCCTATGAATAATGGATATTTGTTTTATCTCCTGTTTCATACGAAGAATTAGTTAAATTAAAATGATTTTTTTTCTCATTTGTTCAATTCTTATCCTCTTTTAATCTTCCATTAATGTTAAAGTAATTCAAATACAGTTAGACTTTGTCCCATCCCCTCTGTTTCTTCTTGGCTCTAAGGCTCCAACTCCAAAGGGCTGATAAACTGCAACAGTCTACAAAAAATTTCAGTTGCCACTCACAGCTTTGCCTAGTATCTATCCTTTATACTTTTCTTTCTGGATAGTACCAGAACTCATCAGACCTGCGCTCCTCGTCAGTCTCTGTGGTTCTGTAAAATGCACCTGTTGATATTGTGCTGCCCTTGGCTCTGAGCCAGATGGCATTGTAGTTGGCAGAAAGGCACACGGAAGTTGCACAAAACCCTTCCAAGTCCAGCTTGACATACTTGGCCTCAATGTCTTTGCTAGATACCTATTTGTCCTCACTGTTCACAGCCCTTTTCACTGACTTTATGCCCATTCATGTTGTGGGAATCCTCCCTCAGGACCTTCAGACATCAGCATTTGTTTATGACCTCTACATTGCTGAAATTCCATAAAATTTTTAATTTCTTCTTTTTTTTTTTTTTTTTTTCTCAGTCAGCCTCTATTGTGTGTAACTGGTGGTTTACAGACCACTCTCTGTCCCTCCTCAAATATCACCTTATTATCCAGACAACAGTGCTCTTTTCTGTTTGGCCTGTGACCCTAATCCTCTTTGTAAAATAACAAATAACAATCAAATCCTGTTCTCTAAATTTAATCCTTTTTCTACATTCAGTCATTCTGCATGAAATCAATCCATTATAATAGCATTCGGATTTACAATGATTTACTGTGCATTGATTACGTTGTACATGCATAGGCTTTAATCAACTCTCTTCTGTTGATAAGTTCTATTCCAGACACAGAAAGACAGAACATTTTTTTAAGAAGACACATGATTTTTTTAATCAGGAAAGGTATATATTCATTGTGGAGAGACAAAAACATACTTTCTATCAAGCTGAAGGTGAGTCTACTAAGGAACAGATCTGTTACTTACTCCTCTGGAGTTGTATAGTTTTTATACCTCTGATCTAAAAAAATAATAAGTTTATTTTGGGAGCCAATAGCAGCCTGGGATGCTTTATACCTGGATTCTTTCCCCTCCTCTGCCACCAGCCTTGCAGTGTCCTTAGGCAAGGTGCTGTTTTTCTACATGTTTTGGTTTAGTTTATGTAAATCAGTAATTTCAAACTACTTGAAATCTCCTGGGAAGAACAGCTGCACAAGAACAAAATGCTGTTGTATCAGGTTTTGCAGCCATCATCTTGGTAACAGTTATGTCATACCTACCATCTTCAGAGAATGAAATCACTTTAACTGCTCTTCACACCTGTTTTTTCTTCAGAGGCAGCACACCAAACTGAGGATGCACCAGAGTCAGCTCCAGAGCTGTCTTTTGTTTGAATTTCACTGTAATTAAATGACAAGTTATCAAACCAAGCAAAGAAAATGGAGTAAGCAACAGGTATATTTGTGACACAACACAACTAATGGAAATGTTACTTCTGGACTGCAGAGCTGTTACCACATGTCCAGTGGTAATGACTATTTTACTAGTGACAGCAGGGAGGAGAGGAGATGATGGAAGATTTCAAAGTCTCAGGCAAAGATTAAAGTATTAAAGCAAGCATATTTCTTTTCTAAAAAAAAGATACATTTCATATGTAAAAGACCAGGTTGGTGAATATAGAATCCTATTTTTGAAATTCCTGTGTTGAGAATTATGAATAGCTCTAGCTTGTTTTTACTTTTGTCTCCCACCCACTATTAACTTCTTAGCAGGAAGAAATTTTCTCAGCCCACACAAGCACATCAGTCACTAACATCAGCAAATGGTATAATAGTTCTTCAGACAAGGAACACGTTTGGAGATCTGGGTTTATTAAATGGAGAATATGGTGGTTTTGGTGACTGCAGAGCAAGATTTCTACTAAGTCTTGATTTCTATCAGGTAATTGCTGCTTTTCAACACCTCAGTGCATTAGATGCCTCAGGATGGGGTATTTGCAGAATGAGCATAGGTGAGGAAGGAAGGATAGTGGTGCCAAGTGATGCTGCAGGGAATGCCTCTTTTTTCAACTTGAGATCCTTCTGTGTGGTGGTGTTGCCTTTGCTGAAAGAAAATGTCAAAAATTCACCATGACATACCAGAGACAAAAGCATGAGATAGAGTCTTAGTCACACAAACAGATGAAGCATATGTCCGCTGTTTGGACCTGTTTTTTGAACACGAGGTGTCAGACATAATGGTTTATGTCTTCTATAAAATGGATTTTAAAACAATAGCTAATGAAGAAAGCTTAACCTTCCATATTCAGGCTGGTCGTATATGAATAGCATTTTAAGCTACTTTGTAGCAGAGACCAGGTAAATGTCCTTTTTCTTTTCTCCCAGGCTCTGAGGAGCCTGGCAGGCTCAGATTCTGCCCCACTAAAGTGTTAAACACTGGGTATGGTTTGCAGTGATATGCTTTTTACACATGTGTCTGAATTTGCCCTCTAGAGTATTACAGCCTGTCTACAACCAGGGAATTTAGCTATTAGTTGAGCCTTGTGTCTTCTGCACACTAACCTTTCATCTTTCTTCTGACAATTTGACACAAATTGTCAAACGTTGTTGTCTCATTAAAGTAAATGCTTAAATCACCAGAGATCATAATAGTTTCCATAAACATTTTCTTCTGAATGGGCTATGCTTATTAATTATCTTATTTCGCATAGTATCACAGAATGGCTGAAGTGGGAAGAGACCTCTGGAGGTCATCCAGTACAACTCTCTGCTCAAGCAAGGTCAACTGCACCAGGTTGCTCAGGCTTGTGTCCAGTCAGAGTTTGAATATTTCCAAAGGCAGAGACTCCACAACGTCTCTGGGCAACCTGTTTGACTATCATCATGGTATAATCTTTTTTTTTTTTTTACATATTTATACAGAATATCCTGTATTCCAGTTTGTGCCCATTGCCCCTTTTTCTGTCACTGGGCACCACTGAAAGGATCCTGGCTCCATCCTCTTTGCTTCCTTGCAGTAAAGGAGGCCAACAGCCTCCCAGGCTGAATTAGGAGTGCTTCCAGCAGGTCAAGGGAGGTGATCGCTCCTCTCTACTCAGTCCTGGTGAAGCCACACATGGGATACTGGGTCTAGTGCTAGGCTCCCCAGAGTAACAGACACACGGACATAATGGAGAGAGTCCATTGAAAGACCACAAAGATAACAAAGCATCTCTTATGAAGAAAGGCTGAGAGAGCTGGGAGTGTTCAGCCTGGAGAAGTCTGAAGGGGGATCTTATAAATGTATATAAATACCTGAAGGGAAGGTGCAAAGAGGGTGGAACCAGGATCCTTTCAGTGTATGATGTTGGTTTGGCTGGAGAACAGGGATTTGCAAAGGGAGAGAAAGAGAAAAGGCCAGAAGCAGCCTCTGCTAACTCCTTGTTCAAAAATATTGTGTAGATGCTTTTAGTATCTGCATGGAGAATGACTGAAATGGTGACATTTATCTCTCACACTAGGACAAGGTTTCCTACAAAAAAAATGAGCAAATATGGCAATGTGACTGTGGTCTATCAGAGAGACAGATGAAAAACATACCTGTATTCCATTAAATTGCAAAAATTACAGGTTTTCAAACTGTTTTAACTGGTCCAATTGTGAAGAAATACAGATTAAAATGTAGGCAGGTTAAAGGTGATCCCTCTAATGATAAAAGGACCAGAATTTACAAATGTTCTGATTTAATTTATTCTTGCCATGGTACCAGTTTTCTTCAGGCTTTTGGGAAAATTTAATAACTGAGTAAAAAGAAATGTAATTAATATGCTTAACATTGGATGAAATAAGATTGGATTTTGGCTACTTCTGAATAATTATGAGATCTGATACATACATGTGTTATCACAGATTCTTATCTCAGTATGCCTGTTCAAAATACCCCCATGTCCTAAAATAATAAAACCACAATTCTGTTATCACACCTGTCAGGGAGTTAAAAATCCAGTTGCAGACCAGGTTTCATGGATTGTTTGCAAGGAATTTGCTGGTGTAACAGCTAACAAAGCAACTGGCACTCATGGGGACCAGGGAAGCTTCAGTTCATGAGCTGTCCATTTAAGCAATGGAGGATGCATTCTACAGGGTTCAAGGGTGATTTGGAGTAACAAAACTTTTCTGATTAGAAGCTAAAAGTGAAGGGAAAGTTTTCTATAACCACAGCTATGGGACTGTGGATTTTTGTATAAGCCAATAGCAACCTGTGGAAAAAAGAGGAATCGTGGTACACAGTGGTTATATAATTTGCACAAAAGGAAAACACTTCTATTCAGCAAGTATGTAAACATAGCCAACCAATCACTTCCTTTGAATTCTCTCTAAATTTCCTGCATAGTATTTTCAAGGATGGCAGATTTTATTATAGGATAAATTCTTATTATTCTCTTATTTTTTTGGTCTGAAGTTAACTCTAGCATTATATATTTTTTCTTTTTCCTCTTTAGATTTACTTCCATTGTGTATATGAGGTTCTTGAAATTCTATTTTTTTTCCTGGAGACAGACAGACACCCAATTATCTCTGAAACGAGAATAGTGACTCTTGATGGAACAGTGACTGGGAACCAGACCACAAGATTAGAAGCCCAGGACTCTAAGATCACTTGCTAATTTCTGCTTTGCTTTGAGTAACTCACTTGACTTCTCTATATTTTAATTTTTCCATCCAGTATATACTTAACCATTAAAGTAAAAACACTTCCTCCTACTAGTGCAGTGGTTATAACTTGTATCTTGTTAATACGCTTATTTTCCTTTGCATAATTCCAATTATTTTTATTTGTGTGAGTGTATGCATAGTAATAAAAAAGCCATCCTATATTATCCTATTACATTATGTGGAAAATAATAAATGAACAAAAAGTTGTTTCTGATCCCACTTAAAATACTTAGGTGGGGTGGGGAGAGGGGAGGAATTGTTTATAAAATTGTTTCAACCTCTGAAAAAAAGATTCTTCCAGTTCATAGGGACATTTATAAAATCCAGTTAAACAACAGACCCACCTTGCACCAAATCCAGTCTGATTGCAAGTCCCCATCCACTCTTAACAACAGTGTGCTTTATATCTCCAAGACGTCTTGGCTGAACATCATAGTCTTGTTGTCATAGCCTTATTTTGTTTTGAAACCTCTTCTATTCACATGTAAATTGGGACTATTCTGTTTGCTTATGATGTAGAAAACATTTCTGCTCTCCTCCATAAGGAACATCTTCACAAAGATGTGGGTAGCTTTTCTACCTTTAGCCCTCTTGAGTTTTTCTTTTGCATTTTGATCACTGACCCTAATTAGCTCATTTCTTCTCATGCTCCTGACAAAGTCTGATTGTTACATTTTATTTCTTCAGCTGAGTGCTTCTCGGAAATATTTCTGTATGCCTTTTTTTCCCCAATATATTTCATCGATTAAGTTTGATGCTTGTAACTTCCATGTTTTGACAGATACAGTATTAAAATTGGGAAAAGATTCAGATCACAAGCCACAGAGTTTCTCATGGAGTTGCATTTAGAACTGACATGTCCTGAACATTCACCGTAGTTCTCTCCAGCATAAGGTTATTTCTGATGCCCAGTTACTCAGATCTATTTCTGTCTTACATAGGGAGTGCACATTTTAGCCTTGTCTCTGTAATTTTTCAAGTCTTTCAGTCTTTTCTGTGTTACAGAAATTAAATATGAAGACAGACAGTAAACATGAAATGTTAAAGAATTTCAGATTCATGTTCAGCACCAGGGTCTGAAATTAAGCTTTGTAAAGCCAGAGTAGCAGATTAATGACTATTAAAGGCTTTAAAATACAATAGATTTTAAAGCTTGTCAGGGATTAAATATTACTGCATCTGCCTTTTGTTGTTTTTTGCTTTATTTTGTTGGTTTGGTTTGGTTTTTTTCTGTGTGGAAAAGTGTGTGGTAGGTTGTCTTTGTCAGCTGAGCTCATCGTCCTCACTTTCCAGTAATACCTATGGAGAACTTCACATTCTCAGGCATTTATTCTGTGCATATGTCTAATGAAGTCAATACTCATAAACCAGAGACTCTGGACATTAACACAAGACTGCAAGTACATATGCATGTATATTCCTGAAACAAGCAAGTATAAACATTACTATTATAGACTTTGCAGATATTATATGCTCCGGGCAATTGTAGAACTCTTTCGCTGGTATCAAAAATGGTAGGCTAAGGATCAGAAATTGTAACAATTCATATCTATAGATAATCCTTTTTCATGTTTTATATACAAAAACTCAGATAAGAGTTTCACCAAGCATAATACCAATTATGGAGCATACCAGCTTTTCTATTGACTGCTGAAATAAAAAATAAACCCCTCACATCTTTCTGAATAGTGCCTCACGTAACAGGCTTATCTCTCCAAATGGTTCAACATCTGCAACCACTGGAGCTTGATCCTGATCTTGTTTTGCTGACAACTTCCAGTCCATAGTGGCTATTGCTGTGCTGACATAGCATTATTTGCAGGTTCATTTTCTGCTTTCTGAAGGGAAGTGGTGGCAATAACAACTTATGTTGTTTGAAGGCACAGGTAAGGTAAATGTTGCCAAAATCTGTTTTTCTGAGTCTGTTTTTCTTTCACAGACTAGATCCAATCTGCAGGCCACCAGCTGGACCCCACTTTAAAGAGTTAGAAGCTATACATTTAAAATCATGCTATATTAACTAATTTATCACTAATTACAATAATTTGGTTAGGGTAATGTTTGATTGGCTCTATCATCAAAGTTTTTCCCTTTTTCCCTTATTTTGGTGCACCACAGGAAATGAACACCTGCTTTAGTCATTGTTTATCCTGTCCCAAAACAGGAGATAGAGGAGGAAACCTCTCAGCAGTCATTTCTGCTCTGTTTCCCAGTTTCTTCATTAGTAATACCAAGCATTCCCACATGGACGATAGAGAAATTGAGGTAGATAATTAATATGATTTGAGAAATTCCACATGGAAAAGAATCAATTGTTAATACCACCTGCATGATGCAAAAATGAATTAAGTGTGCGAGACATTCTGCCAGTGTTAAATGTGATGTAAGGTCCTATTTAGAACAGAACCTGGATAAGCCCAGATTGTAACTCTATATAAAATGTCCATTGCTCAGTATCATGGGATTCTAAAATGGCTTCTATCTTAAAAAGAAATAAAACAGAGTGGTATCCTTGTGCAAATTTTTTTGAATTGATTTTCCTTTCTACGCACAGATCCCAAGTGGCCTTGTCATGAATCTGCAGCACTTAATTTGAATGAAGAAATCGGTCAGCTCTATCAATTGTCTGTTCTGGGTCAGTCTTGAACAGAGAATGAATATTCAGCAAGGAGTGAATTCCAGTATAGTATGATAGAAATGATTCCTCTGTGTATAGCCACAGTCTATCTGAAGTAACTAAACACTAAATGCCTATTATGTTTTTACAGAACTCATTCTCTGAGCCAAATCTGCAAATCTAATTTAGTTGTATTAATTCCATTATATTTTAATCTTTTTATTAGAAATGGATCTAGATTAAACAAACTTCTAAATATGTTAGTGAGCTACATTATTCAGTTAATACTTCCATTAATGACTGATTTTGAAAGTATTAAATTTTCAAAAACCAGATATTTGCATTCCTTTTCTTTATATATTCTAAAATATCTGCCTATTAAGTCAGATATTACTGATCAGAACAAAATTATCACAACTACTCTATGTTTGATTTTTGATTATTTGCTTATTTTGCATATTTTTAAATTTTTTGTTCAGGAAAACAATCTCAATTTATTTTGTTCTGTTGTTTCAGTTGTGAGTGGGGCATATTTAAACTGACTTTATATAGAAGTTTGGCATCTTATTTGAGCTGTTTATTTAGTTGAAGTTTAAGCTATCCATCTAGCTGACCCCCTTTGATAAAAAAGCAAGTCAGCTTCCTTAAAGAGCAAATTCATCCCATAATGGAATCAAAGTCAAGTAGGATAAAGCTTTTCAATATACCTTCATCGATAATAGTTAGTCTGAATGACTTGCCTAACATTTCACTTTTAAGTGACTAAAATCAGGGAGAAGACACCCACTCTAATATTCTGCCCATCATCTGAGACGGCCAATGGATATCCCTGACTGTTTTCTAATTTTTCTTCCCTTCTCTCTCATTTCTGTGACACTATGTACAGCAGTGATAGACAAATGTCCTTTTCTTGTTTCCTGATTTCTAGGCCTCCATCTTTTTAATCTCCCTGCTATTTTTCATGCAACTAAAGGACAAGACTACAGATTTTTAGTATTAGGGTTTTGTTTGTTTGGTTTTGTTTTAAATCCAATAACTAACTCAAATAATTATTTCTCAAAATGTAAGTTGAGCTGCTTTCTGAAATTGAAAGATCTCCTGAATATGTTCAGTAGCACAACTTAGCTTTCCAGGAGTTAAAGAACCAACTTTCAGACTGGTTATAAAGGTCGATTGTTTTATACAAACTTGTCTCAGAGGGTGTGTTTTACTCACACTGCCAGTTGTGAAGTAAGTATCTGTTGATTTCTTTAATTGCTAAAAGTGAACCTCTAGCTATAAAGAGGTAACTGAATTCTGCACATTAAAATCTATCATGTATTATATCACGAGTAATGCTTCATTTGAAAATTAATGGCTTTACTATGCTGTGATTAATAACACTGATCTATTTTAGTTCATAGAAATATTTATTCTCCTAACTATATGTGGTAAGACATACACATCATATACTTACGTTCTGTGTTTTGTTTTGTTAAAAAAATAATAATATGGAATTCTTTATTTTGATGAATTTCCATGCATAAACATGCAGAGTATCTTTACAGTGAGATTTGATCAAAAACAGGCATGGTAATGAAGGTCCTTTTTCCATTCTAATTTCTATGAAGTTAAAGAAGTTACAGAAGAAGAAAGAGGAAAAACTGAAAATGGTGGAATTTTTTTTTTTTTTTTTTGGCATTGCAGAGACACATCTTGGCTAGAAGTGTTTTGGAAAGAATTGGTAAAAGTTATGTAAATCTTTGCTTGCAATTAGGCATTTGAGAACTACCTCTGCGAAGAGACACAAATAGATTGTACTCTGTTACACTTAGCTGTCTCT
The DNA here is from genome assembly GCF_964273445.1 of Streptopelia decaocto. Lineage (NCBI taxonomy): Eukaryota > Metazoa > Chordata > Aves > Columbiformes > Columbidae > Streptopelia > Streptopelia decaocto. The sequence continues at coordinate 54,941,810 of NC_138656.1, read as the reverse complement.
CTCCTTGTGTTTATTTGGCCATAACCAAGGCAACAATGGTCACACTGAAACAGACCAGTACATTTCTGCTGATGCTTTCTTTGAAGCTCCCATGTACATTGCCTTTTCACGCTGTCTCCAGGAACTGCTGAACTGGTGAGAGCATTTATCTTCCAAACAGGGCAGCCAGTTTTCTGGTAAGGCTGCTAATAGAAGGAATTGATTTCATAGTCAGAGCTAAATAGCACCTTTCTGGCAACAGACACGTTGCGTCACACCTGCTACCCATAAAACTCCATGCCGTTCTCTTGGAAACTCTCCTGTGTGGGGTCTGTCCGTCTCTTAGAGCCCAGGTGAAAAAATGACCTTTTTGAATAGTTCATTTCAGTCAGGTTTTCCAGTGACTGAATGTCTGCAGTGCCTATTCTGACACTTATTTTTGATGGTTTCTGCATATCCTGCCTTCAGATCAGTATCTTCGCTATATCCTGTAGGCTGAGCAGGACGTCATAACCCACTATAAGCTCCAGAATGTAGATAAATTAACACAAGAAGAATCCATTTACTTCCTAGGCAACTTCGTGACTCACTACAGGTACCAACTGATTTCCCCACACTTTTTGGAACAACTTTCTATAATCAAGACACTGCAAGACACTGCTTGTGTAACGTGAGGCAAGAGCTGCTTTCAAAATGTAATGGGCACAAGCACATAAAAGAATTAAATTAGTCAGGTGACAAGGTTGAAACAGCAATTAGTTAAGAGGAATCCTATGAGCTGACTGAACAGGCAAATCATCCCTCACATGTACCTCCTACATGAAAGGTAAAAAATCAGAGAATTTTGTTACTAAACATGATTTTTCTTCTAGCCAGTAGATAATTAATCATCCTCTTGGCCTTTATTAGGTAGATAGAGCTGTGAATGAAATTACATGCTCATTAAAGTAATAAAATCTTGAAAAAACTCCACTTAACAAATAACATGGATCAGTACATAGCTTTATTTTTCAGATACAAAATGAAGTGTAGTCTAAGAAATTGCAGAGTAATTAGTACCTGTCTTTTTTTTTTTTTTTCTCTTATCGCTGTTTTCTTCATATAATGGAGTTTCTCTGATCTTCCCAAAGAGATCTGTCAAATTGTTTCATATCCATTGTTTGACATGAATGTCAAATTATTTTTCCCAGGAGTACAAATAGTGATGGCAAAGAAAAAAAAAAAAAAAGGTATACTGTCATGAAAAGAAGCAAAAGTAGCCCTCTAGAATTTTTAGGAATGAATAATAAAAAGCGACTTCATTTGTTGTAAGGTAGTTTCCAAGTGGTACGGGAAATTACTTAGATATTTAAAAACAGCAGTGCAGAATATCCTGTTATTCCTGTTTTATTTCTTGTCTTGTTCAAATGTAATATGACTTAAATGATAGCTTGTTTTTTCATTATGTTCAGGAAATATGATTCAACATTTCTGTAATGTTTCTTGTAAAGGGAAGTAACTGTATACTTCTAGAAATTGTGATGTTCAATATTTATCTAAGTAAGTAACAATTCACATGGAAAAGTAAACACAAGTGTAAAAGGAAAATCTTGCAACTGATTAGACAAAATAAGAAATCAAAAGTATAGGGCAATTCTTTCAAAATACAGTGCTAAGCTTGCTTTGAGAGAGAATTGAGATTAATGAAAAAATAATCTGCAAAAGAAACCAAGAGCTCATTTTGATTTTAAGTGCAACACAATCCCTGGAATACTATTCCATTTTGTTTGTTCAGATCAGTCATTTGTTTACAAAATCACACCTTTGCAATAGTATTCAGACATCAGGAGATGGAAACAAATCTAAGTTGGCTAATCAATCTCACTGTTTAAAATATGTTCTTTATTTCTTATTTTACTTTGATTAGCTCAAAGCAGGTCCAGTGAGAGCAGGTTGCTCAGGGCTCTGTTCAGCTGAGTCTGGTCTGAACACATCCAAGTTCAGTCCAAGTTCCTCCAAGGACAAAGGACCCACAGAGCAACCTATTCCTATGCCTGACCACCCCCATACCCTCATGGTGTCTGATACCTCTGGAAAACTTTTTGAAAATGTTCTACGAACAGCTATTTCAGATTGCTTTTGAGTACTTTACAAATACTTATTACACACAGAATTATTATAAACAATACCTGGTGCTACAGAGAATTTTTCAGAGATCGGAGTAGAATTTTTTTCATTGCAGTTGTTAAGATACCACAATTCCATGAATAGTAAAGAGATAAGTGTATTATATTACAATTACCCTAAATGACAAAACTTGTTCTTTTATAAAAAGAATGTACTGAGTTAAATGTATTTTAATTGAGAGTCTTTGTGGACCTTATACATCTCATTATAGAGTGACTTCGGTGTGAATTTTCACTAAGTTTATGCCACCTTCCCAGGATGAACTAAAATCAATCCTATTGTATATATAAAATAAACGTATCTCTTTATAATGACCAATGACCTTATGAGGCATTATAAAATGGAAAATCTTCTTTTGCATAACTGTGCTGGTTTTGGCTGGGATAGAGTTAATTTTCTTCATAGTGGCTAGTATGGGATGATGTTCTGGATTTATGCTGAAAACAGTGTTGATAACACCAGGATATTTTAGTTATTGCTGAGCAGTGCTTGCACAGGGTCAAGGCCTTTTCTGTTTCTCACCCCACCCCACCAGCGAGTGGGCTGGGGGTGCAAAAGGAGCTGAAAGGGGACACAGCCAGGACAGCTGACCGTAACTGGTCACAAGGGTATTCTACACCCTATGATGTCATACTCAGCATATAAAGCTGGGGGAAGAAGGGGAAAAGGAGGGGACATTCAGAGTGACAGCATTTGTCTTTTCCATGTAACCATTATGTGTGGTGGAGCCTGGTTTTCCTGGAGATGGCTGAACACCCTCCTGCCCATGGCAAGGAATGAATGAACCCCTTGTTTTGCTTTGCTTGTGTGCACAGCTTTTGCTTTACCTATTAAGCTGTCTTATCTCAACACACGAGTTTCCTGACTTTCTCCCAATTGTCTCCTCCAGCCCTCTGAAAGGGGGTGAGCAAGAGGCCATGGTGCTTAGTTGCCAGTTGTGGTTACATCATGACAATAACCTCCATGTGGTTTTGTGTAGTAAGACTGAGACCTCTGGTAAGGGGACAAGAACTCGGAAAGTAAGAGAAGAACCAGCTAGAGAATTATATTCAACTTTTTAAAATTTTCTGAAGCTAAGAGAAATTATCCTCTGATCGTTAGTGATGAGGCACACCTAGTAATCTTTAGACAAGACTGACATTATTGGGTTTTATTAATTTTATTTTCATGCTGTATACCTCCATATCAGAGCAAGATCTGGAAAAGGAAAAAAATATTTTTTCTGTTTTTCCCCGTAGTGTCTGTTTCCATAAGAAGGAGGCCTGGAAAGGCTACTCAGATAGCACTGTTTAATCTAGAGCAAGCCCTTGAGGGAAATAGGACAAGAATAAAGTTTATCTTTAAGAGGGGTAGGGAAGAAATTAGAAAACATGGACCAGTTAACTGCAGTTTCTGCAATAATAAAAATATGAAAAGTTGTGGTTTTTTGTAAATACCCCCAAAATAGAAAGAGGACGAGTAACAACTAATATAAATTTGTCAAGAATTATCATAACCCCTGAATTTCCTTCTCGTGTAGTTAAGAAATACTGAGTATACAGAATGGTATGTATTGTATATCAACCTCCCTACTGTTTTTTAACTGTTTCATGTGACATTTTCATAAACAAAATTGGGAAGTGAGGTCTTCATGAGTTTCAATCAGGCAGATGCACAAATGCTTAGGAAACCATATTTAGCAGGTAATAATGTTTTTTTGTTGGCTAGCATTACGTATTGAGTAGTGTTCTGCAGAGATCAGTCTTGTGCCCGGTTCTCATCAATGTTCTCATTAGTGACTTGAATCATTGAATAGGTAGTCAATGATTAAATAGTGTAGTGTGCTTATTAAATTTCCAATGACATCAAGCTGAGAGGGTCTGTAAACATATATGTGAACAGACTTTAGAAAGATCTTGACAAATTAGGGAAATTATTTAAATAAATTGAATGCAATTCAGTAAAGAGAAATGCAGAACACTAAGCTTAAAAATAAAACATTTCAAGATAAATCAAAATATGTGAAGCAGCAGTTTTGCAGATAGTAATCTGAGGCAGACTGAGTGGACATTTTCCTTAAGATTAGATAACCAAAATGCAGATACTTGTGTCTGATGTGTACACTTTATTATCCCTTTATAGTCATTGGGAAGAAATACCTTTTTAGGGAACATGACTTGTTTTAAAAATCCTCTTAATGTACCTTAGAAATGCATATATTTCTCCAATGATTATCAAAGAAGCACAGGACAGAAGTTCAGGTGTAGATAGACAAAAATATATCAAGTGTCAGAACTGGACAGATTTCTCTTTAAAAAAATGAGAAGAATCTTCTTTATTTGAAATGTTATAATTATAAAGGATCCAAAGGTAGTTACAGATTAGGAAGTCCTAGATGTAGATATACCAGAGATGAGGAGGGAGCACCATCAGTTACTCCCATTCATTAGCTAGCTCCTCTTTGCCTACTCCCCACTAGCGTTCAAATGCAGAATTAACATAAGGTTTGTATCCCCAAAATCTCACAATCCAGGAAAAAATATTTGAAGAGCAGCTGTTCAAAACACTATGGGTCAACATAAAAAGTCAAACATAACAGTGTTGCTGCTAAACCTCTGAAGTCTGGCCCAATTTACCAAAGCACTTCAGAGCTCTCCTATCCTGCGTTTATGGCTGGCTGCCTGGAAACCGGTGTGATTGTTCATACCTTTAGACTCACACAAGTGTCATCCTAGCTCCTTTACAGTCTTTGACAAAGTTACTTGAAAAGCCTGTCCAAACACTTTCATAAGCAGCAATAGGTCAGGTTGCTTGAACGTGCACAGCCCAAATTTTATTCAAAATGTGTTGGGTTTTGGTTCTGATCTATAGAATTATTTCAGGTGCCCACCATCAAAACCTAAAAGTACCTTCACACATTGCGGCTTATTATGATGAACGAGACCTAGGGTTATCTGCAGGCTAAAGACAGATTTTTCATCCATAACTACTAATCAGGTGTTTGACAGTCTGGTGAAATATATGAATGATCTTACTGGCTGGCATTGGGATTTTAGGGTAAATTACATTATCTTATAGATGACGATGGATGTGTAAACTGACAAACCCAGAGGTATAAAAGCCAGGAATAACTGATAAAGCACTGACAGTCCTGAGCTGCACATTACAGGTAACCAAACTGATCTGGGTTGATAGAAAATGTTTTAGACCTTTTCTGCTGTAGGGTTTTGTAGGAAGAATATGACAGTCACTGCTGGATCCCAACAGATTTTTTTTTTTTAACACAGTGTCAAAGGAATTTTCTGCACCTTAGGTAAGTTTTTATACAGAGTCTGAGGGCTTGTATTGTGTGGTATCAGAAGTCACAGTTTATCACTCACGAAAGTTTGTCTCCACTGTTATATTCAAAATAAAATTGGTAGTGTGTTACAGCTACAACTGAAATGCCCACATCTGTATTTTTTTCCACAGTATCAGTGGAATCAGACAGATAGAATCTGTCAGCAGGAGATCGCATATATTATTTAGTTCCAGCAATAAATTGTTTTAAACCAGAAAATACAGACTTAACTGAAATGGACACTAAGAACAGCCAAAAGCACAGGATTTCTTTCTTTAATCTGATAGTATTTAGCCTTTGAGGATTTGAGCTTGCACTAAGCAGTCATATGTACCGTAAGTCTGATACCTGTTGTCGCTGTCTGCGTCAATCAAGTGCCAGTGTTATTTCCATCGAATTTGTTAGAGTTGTGTGTCCCTGGACACTGGCTCTGAGAGCTGAACTGCCAGCAGCCTAAACCAGGAGAAGTTCAGTGACATTTGGATGAGAATGATTCAGAGCCTGCTTCTTTTTGAGGAAGGGGATAGGAACGAATAAGTTTATGCATGCAAGGAGCTCTGTGCTCAAGGTCTGTTAACAACGTGAGTCTCTATTTCATAAATGTTCTCTGACACTTTTATTATGAAGTAGAAAGCCCAAGGATGTCTGTAAACTGATAGACATGGATGTGGACAAATGTGCCTCGCAGGGGAGTAATGAGATGAACAATAAGCAGAGAAGCCAACTTCTTTGTGCCCTGTCACAGCCAAAGCAGGTCTCAGCCAGCTGTCATGAGGCTGGTTCCTCCTTGTTGTCCCCCCCTCACTTCATGCCCCAACATGTCCTGGGTCCTGGTCCCTGTCACCTCAGCTGTCTTTTCTGCACTCTCCAGTCACAACTCTGGGGCCTGTTGTGTTCCCTCAGCTCATGGCCAAGTGCTGCCATTGCCCTTCACTTCAGGCATATTCTTGGTAATTTATTGCATCATGAGCTGAGGAAAGCTGTTTAAACCATGGAAATTGTTATGCTTGTGGCAGGATCTCAGAATGGGACATGAGCAAGCTCTTAATGTGTTCATTTTATATCCTAACATGCTAAAAGGAAATAAAATCAGGACCAATCTGCTTTGCTATACACTTTCCACTTTGGAAGTATTTGCATTTGTGTACAAAGGACAGTGATGCAGAGTTTTTTTATAGCTGTTGTCTGCATTGAAAAACACTTACAGAAACCTCTGGTAGGTCTGATTGTCATCTAACATGATCCATTTTGAGAAGTCGAACTGTTCAGTTTGTATGTGCATTTCCTACTTTCTCATGCATCTCCAGCCTTATTCTTCTTTTCTAGAACATTATTTCATGCACCTGCAGGTCTCTGTATTATAGGTAAAATGTCCTCTGATTCCTCCATGAGGATCCTCTCCTGCATCACAGCCATTTATTCTAGAATAACATTCTCTACTGCTTTGCACGATGCAGCATAAATATGCCCTCAGAAGAGAACCATTACAGCTCGGGCCCTTGATCTCAGATTCTCATTATGCAGTCCACCCTCTAATTCACTTGAGGACTTCCTTGATGTTAATTTGCACAATACTTCATTTTTTTTAGCTGAATACAGAACATATCTCCTATCATTAAACAGAGGCAGATACATGAAACAAGCTTTTCTGTGGAAAGATTCTCATTTAAATAAGAATATTAACTTGGGCAAAACAAAGGCTAAGTTAAAATTGTGTCTGCTTCTCTGTGGGAGCAAGTATCCTGCTGATTCAGGTCTAAAAAGTCCTCACTTTTGTTTAATTTGGATAAGTCATAGGGTGAGACTGCTTTAAGGTGTCCAATAAACTTTTATGCCCCAGAATTTGGGAGATCATCCTCAGCATCAAAACTACAGTTTTCCAGGGGTCCTAAAATGTTGCTGTTTGATAAAGAAAAATATGTTTATTCCAAAATTAGGAGACTTGATAGATGGTCTTTAATTGATGGAATAAAATGGCCATGTTGTTTGTAAACATTGGGTGTTTTATTCCGTGATGTAATCCATCATAAAATATGACAAAACCTTCACAGGCTACTTCCAAAGTCAAAGTATGTATATAAGATATGGACTTCTTTTTTGTTAATCACTACTTAATTCAGAAATAGCCTAATTTTTAATCATCAGAACTTTCAGAATGACCCTAAATATATAACCCCCGCTAGACTGCATGGCCATACTGTATTTACAGTGCACATGTTGCCAGCATTGTATTTGATAGGTTTTTGATACTTCTGGTCTAAACATGGAAATACATATTATTCTCACAAGGAAAAATGGAATGAAATGCTGGTGAGGAGTGTGGAGCACAAGTTTTATGAGGAGTGGCTGGGGGAGGAGGGAGCTGAGGTTGTTTAGCCTAAAGAAAAGGAGGATAAAGGGAGACCTTATCACTGCCTACAACTACCTGAAAGAAGGTTGTAGCATGGAAGGTGTCGGTCTCTTCTCCCAAGTAGCAAGTGATAGGATGAGAAGAAATGGCTTCAAGTTGCACCAGGGACAGTTCAGATTAGATATTAGGAAACATTTCTTCCTGGAAAGGGTTGTGAAGCAGTGGAACAGGCTGCCCACAAAAGTGGTGGAGTCACCATCCCTGGAGGTGTTTAAAAGACTTATACATGAGGCTCTTAGGGACATGGTTTAGTGCTGGATTTAGGTTATGGTTGGACTCAATGATCTTGAGGGTCTCTTCCAACCAAAATGATTCTATCATTTGCATCTTTTCTAAAGGAAATAACAAAAAACAAGTCTTTTATTGTAACTAGCTATGTCCTAAGGTAGTTTAACTTGTAGAAAATGTTTTATGATTCTCCCTAAAATGGGTCCCCTTCGCTGAGACATGTGGCTGACTGACAGTAATTATACAATTAGTTTACATAAAATCATCTCCCACTGTAAGTGATAGTTCAACATATTAAGTGCTTTTTTTGACTTTTAGTTCTGATGATTTAGTACATTGTTTTTTGCATAACAATGCAGTGTGTACACTGGTGTGCACTGAAAAACGTCTTTGTCTTTGTGAATTTGGACTAAGGAGCTGTGACTACAGGCTCGCTAATCTGGTCCCCATCCCTGGGCTGCTTACTCCTTTAAGGGGGACATTTTAAGAAGTAGATTTGGCTGATTTAATTTGTAATGTGGACAGATTTTCTAAATACAACAATGTAGTAATTTAGATAAGGCCTAGCTATTTCCCTGAAAAATACAGCTTATTCACTTTGACAAGCCACATTTCCATGTCATACATTCTTTTGTCACAGTGGATTACTAAACTAAGAGGTCTGAGATCTAACAATACTTGGCCTTGGATTAAATGTTGTTACAGGAAATAATAAACTGAGTTTCCTGACAACTTGTCAGGGTTTTTTTGTCTTTGTTCTATTTTTTGTCTACCTCATTCACTTAGCGACCCTTGTATACTTGTCTCTTTCTGCTGTAAATTACAAGAGATAGCACACTGCGTGCTCAGTAAGATGATGGAGACAGCACTGTGAGTGAACAGCACTCCTGCCTCCAGCTGAGGAGAGCAAAAGGAGATCTGCATCACAACACTGCTGTACCCCAAGACAGCAACAAAACAATGGGCAATGTCTAGTAACCATGAACAGATAATCTGGATGATTTTACAGGCATCTGTCATATTAACCTGTGGGGCAGATGTAAAAGTGATTTGTTTGTTTTATTCTGCACAAAATTCAGTGGCTCTGTAGACAGCAAGCATGTTCTTTGGCAAGATCTTAAACAGTGCAGCCAGAAGCTTGTCTTCTGTTCTTAATACTACAAGGAGATGATGTTAATCAATTTTTAGCAAATCTCTGCTTTGTATCTGAGCATGAAAGTTTTACTCTTCCTGGTAGCTGTTCTAATTTCCTTGCTGAGTGCAGCAAATCCATAACCCTGGAATCAGTAACCCTTCAACTCTCCACAGCTTTGAATTACACAGTAATGAACACACTAAATTCAGATGGCCAGATACTCTTCTCATTTACTCATCGTTTTTAGCCTGGCTTCTTAAGGAAATTTGGTTCATGCGAATATGCTGTTTTACTGGCAATTGGCCCCTCTTCCTAGTAACTTTTTAAGATGTTTTTGGTCATTTCCAGCTATACTGGACAATGTCTAGATATCTTAAAGCCATTCAGTTCCTTTGACTTTTGTGAAAGTAGATGCCTGTAACTCAGCATTATCCCTTCAGTCTGACTGCCCAGCTGCAGAGAAAAAGAGGATCTAAAGCCAAACAGAAACTCACATGAGACAACCAGTCAATGCCCACCACAGCAAGCTTTGCTGCTGCCCTTCTGGCAGACCAAGTATGGAGAGAGAATGCAGGAGGGAGCAGGTGGTTCAGAAGGGCCGTGACTGAAAGGGAACAAGTTTCAGGGAGGGCTGCAGCTGAAGAATGCTGGGACACAGAAAACATCGAGCATGCCTGCGAAAAGGCAAGGGTAGAGCTTGAACAAGTAAAGAAAATCTAACACTGTAGAGACTTAAAGATACTACCCTTATTCCAGTGGAAGACATGGGACACATCAAGAGACCAGAGTGGAGGAAGAAAACAAGGAATAAGCGAGGAACTTAGTCTCCAGGTCAATGGCTTTATTGGTCCTGCAGCTTACAAAAAAAAAAAAAAAAGAGTACCTATTTTTGTTTACTGCAATGTGAAAGTTTTGAAACAGCTCCAAGAAGGTACTTTGCAAATTCCAGTAAAGGTGATTTGTATCTTAAGTTATGGAAATTTGTGTCACTGTCTACAGATCAGAATGTTTTCTTAGTTGGAAAATCACATGCATTTCCTTTTGCTCTTACATCAGCCTGGAAGTGAAAGTTGGATTATTTTCTACTGGAGAGTGTCCAGAAGAGGGCCATGAAATTGGTGAAGGGTTTGGAGGGAAAACTGTATGAGGAGCAGCTAAAGTCACTTGGTTTGTTCAGCCTGAAGAAGAGGAGAGTGAGGGGAGACCTCATCACAGTCTACAGCTTCCTCACAGGTGTGGGAGGAGGGGCAGGCACTTATCTCTCTAGTGACCAATGATAGTACCCAAGAAAATGACAGGAAGATGTGCCAAGGGGGCTTTGGGTTGGACATTAGGAGAACGTTCTTCACCCAGAGAGTGGTGGAGCACTGGAACAGGCTCGCCAGGGAGGTGTCACGGCCCCAAACCTGACATAATTCAAGAAACAATTGGATAATGCCCTCAAACACATTGTGTAGATTTTGCAGTTGTCCTATGCAGGTACAGGAGTGATCCTTGTGGGCCCCTTCCAACTCAGAATATTCTATGATTCTATGACCTGTATGAGAAAGTTGTTGGCACCACGAACAATTCATTTGAATCCAGCAGTGGGAGATACAACAGTGAGAGATCCAAAATATACCCTGATTCTTTTCCAGGACTGTGCAGTCAGTGCACTAGTGAGGAGCCATCATTCTTGGAGTTCATAAAGAAAAAAACACATCATTTATTCTGAGGCACAGTCTAATGGAAGGTGGGTCTTGTTGCCCTTTAATTTCTCTGCTAAATGCCACTATTTTAGCTTTTATATATGTTCCTGCTACCTTCTTATTGAATTTGCTTTCTACTAGTTTGTTTTTTCTGTGGCAGAGCACAGAGAGGACTGGCTGCTCCCGGCAGGTAGGTGAGCCAAAAGCTGGGGTGACTGCAGGGCAGGCTGTGTCCTCACTCATGGGCACTGTCCCACTGATCCTGAACACAAGGAAAAAGCTGGGAGGCAGGGTCCTTTGACATCCCTAGACATGCAAGAAGGTGAACCTTGGCCCCAGATCAGTCAGGATCTCCAGCCCTGGAAATGGTGCCAGAGAAAGGACTGGAGAAAAGCATCTCCGTGTGTCCAAGGGGTTCATTCAGGAGACCGGTTACCTGTGGTGTGAGGCCAAGGCCCATCCAGGAGGCAAGGCCAGAGACAGGATTGGAGAGCTGGCAGACCACAGCTGGGCTGGAAATTCAAAATTTGCTGGGAGTGCTGTCTGCCCCATCATCTAGGTCATTAATGAAAATATTGATGTGGATTTCCTCCCTGAGCGATGCTGCTGGTAACCAGCTGTCAGTTGACTTTGTACTGCTGATCACTGCCTGTGAGTGCAGCCAAATTTCCACTCATTTTGTTGTCCACATCTTCAGCCCATATCTCACCAATTTGGATATAGAAACATTACAGGCAAGTGTCAAAGACCTTGCTAAAGTCAAGGTGAACAACATCCAGAGCCACCTCCACTGACCCAGTCCTCGCAGCACAGAAGACAATCACTTCATGATAGAAGCTACCACATGAATATGACAACAGCATAATTATTTATTTGGTCTGAGCAGACATTCCACCAGATGTTGGATCAGGGCTTTGGCTAAACAAACATTTTCTTGTGATATCTCAACTAAAACATCCCTTGTCTTTTCACATATTGTTTTTCCCTCATACCAGTCACCTCCTTTACAAAATACAGTTTTATTACATTATACACTTAATATGCTGCACAAAGAATATCAAGATCCATTTCCCCAGGTTTTTCAGGTCATCAGTTTTCAGTTATCATCAGTAATTTGTTGAGAGTATTATCTTGAAAATTCTCTTTCATCAATAAGTTATGACATTCACCAGCTTCTCTTTGTTCTCTGAAATTCAGTCAAACACTTTTATGACTTTATTTTCATACATAGTTCATGATCTCTACAAATATTCGTTTTCATTTCTTTGTTCCTTCTTCATCTCTGATTGATTAACATAGGGATGTGATATGATTTGTAGTTATTCTTTTGAGGACTGAAAATAATATAAAGAAAACAAGGTGGAGATGGAACACTTTACCTGCACGCGGTCTCACAGGAAATTGTCAGAGCAAAGTCTTATGCAGGAAACCTTCTGTCTAAGCTTCTGCAAATCACATAATAACACCGATATTCATGATACAGTAATGATACAAATAATGTACTCATGACAGAGTTCTTGATTTGCACATTTCTAATTCCAATTATCACACTAGAATACTTCAATTTTATTAATTTGGTTCAAACAACTTTACATTCTATTCTTATTCTGCAAACTTAAAAAAAAACTGTACTTGTGTTTCAAATGAATACTTTTCAGTTGACTGATCTCCTTTGCCTTCCCCTGCCTTTTCATCTTTTCACCAGATGGTTGATTTTGTCTAACTGCTAGTAGATCCTTGCAGTGTGTGCATGCCCTGTAGTTTCATGGCATGTTCTAGGGTAGGTTCTAGATCAGGGGTGTCAAACTCGTTTTCACCGGGAGCCACATGAGCCTCATGGTTGCCTTCAAATGGTTGAATGTAATTTTAGGACTCTATAAATGTTGGAGGCAAACGTAAGGCTTGTGTGGCCCTCAGTGGAAATGAGTTTGACACTGCTGCTCTAGATGATGGGCCAGCCATCTGACCAGCCATGGTAGCTAGCTGTTGGAAACCCTGAAATAGGTAACTTCAAGTTTTGAACCGGAAAGAACATCTTTTGTTGATTATATTTTGGTGTCCCTGCAGTCATAGGAAACACAGAGAACCTCAAAAGGCTCAAAGCTGCAGAAACAGAATTAAGACAGTAATTCTGAGAATTTAATTGCATAGATAATGATAGAAGAGTTTGCATTTTGAAAGAAATAATTGCTTTAAATATTCCTATTGTGTTACATATTTTTCCTTCTCATGTTGGGAAAGATTATCTTTTTATTTTGAATGAATGGATAAATTAGAGCCTAACAAGGCGATCTGAAGCCACAGAGGCCATGTAGTCAGATACCTTCTCAGCCCATCTCCAATTTCAAGTGTTTTGGCCTGGAGGGTCAACATGAGTCTAATTAAGAAATTCTGTTTGGCACTTCTTCCTTTTATAGTTACGCTGGAAAATAAATTATATTTATTACCTTTGTTAATATCTAATTTACTTCAGAAGAGCCCCACTCAATATTGTAAAGTTCTTTCCAATTCCTTTTAAAGCACAAGCTATGCAATTAATGTTGATTTTTTTGGCGATCAGTTAGGTATTCCACTGATTGCTACAATACAAATCTGATTTTAATAGCACTGCCATTAGACAGTAAGAAAGCAAATAAGATTAAATTAGTATTATTTGCTCTTTAATATAGTCAGTAAAATGTGAATCTGATTCCAATATTGTTCCAGCTTTCTTTCTATGGTATGTATTTGTATTCATCTAATAAACCTTGTTTAAATATCAGGCTCTAGTCACAGTTTTAAAGACTACTGAGCTACAAATTTATGAGAAAGTAAATTATAAGCTTAGGGATCTAGGGATTTTGGTGCCGTTTTAGCAGTCCTGAGAACTGAAAGCAGGTGGGTTGAGTATGATTCCAACTTTCTCTGATTATGCAGGAATGATTTGCCAGTACTGCAGATACTTTTTCTTTCTCTTGAGTAACTGCATGTTCTTAAAGGAGTTTCTAAATTCACCTCCAGGTAATGAAACTGCATTCATCATGTTTCCTCTTATTAATACTTACACTGGACTCTCTGCTATATCTGGTTCTCTGAATTATTCACAAAATAAGAAAAAATTGTTAGATTCTAAGGTTAATTTTTAAATGAAAAAGCAAAATAACAATTAAAAAGTACCTAACATGTCCAAATCAAACAATTTTATTTCAGAAGTATTTGCACAAAATCACTAGACCCTTCTTACCCAGAAGCAAATTTACCAGCTTAAAAAGCTCCAAATCAGGACCCATCAAGCAGATTACACTCAGCGTCAACAACAGCCTGAGATGGGCTTTTTGAAATCAGCTTATGCTATTTGATTGTATAGGGGCTAACATTTGCATTAAAGACTGATTTGTATGCTTATGCGATTTCCATGAATGTATTTTACCATGTTTCTATTGTTTTTGTAGAAAATTAATACAGTTAACTAATTAGTAGTCCTTGCTGGTCTTATTGTGACTCATAACAACAATGTGAGTCAGAGCTTCTCAAGCAACTTCTATAAAGGGCATCCACCCAGACGCAAGACCCACATCCGCAAAAGGTATAACTAATTAAAACTAAAATTGGGTTAACCTTGGACTATCTCCCACAGACTGTTATATTTCCTCTCTTTGTAGCTAGGAGAAATCTATATCTAAATGTTACCTATGAAAAACTGTCACTATGAAACAATGAGCCAGTTTCCAAACAGTTCTTACTTTGGGTTATTTGACAACTGTCATGCTTAGTAAAACTGAAAGTCCTTTTAATCTGTAGTTTTTAACAGAGGGCTATTCTAGATATTTCAGAAGAATAATCAGCCCCCATACATTAAGTTTCATCATGTTATTTATTAGTAAGATATTGGTTAAGCCCCGAAGCATGTTTTAATGTATCTTCCAAAATATATTTTTAGCAATTGCATTTATAACTCTGGAATTTTTGCTCTCTGGGTAAGTGTAAAATCTCTTTTTAGCACTCACTGTTATTCTTCCATCAGTTCTTCCTTCGGCAACAACTCATGCAGTCCAATTATTGGTATCTTGAGAAAGTAATCACTTTTATTGGTTTTGAATATGCTACCTCCTAATTTCATAGTGTGATTCTCTGTCTTTGTGTTATGATTCAGGATGAATGCTAATTCCCAAAAGACATTCTTTATAACATACTCTTATACTCTTAAACAGATATTTTAAGCCAAATAATATATTCCTAGAGTGCTGATCACTGCCTAAATTGAATTTGTTTGAACCTTCCCTCTTCTTTTCAATTTTCTGAATGACTTGGAGACAAAAATTACAAAATAAGTGGTAGGTACAGAAATGTTGTTGCTGTAAGATTTTCAAGTGCTGAAAAGCCAGATAAAAATCAGAGACTATTTTAATGAAAATCCAAATTCAATGGATTTCTAGTAAAAAGTGGGCTTGATCCAGACCGTTATGAGATTGAGCAAAGGATTTTTATTTCACTGAGTTTTACAGAAACTGAAATGGGCCTCTTGTGAAAATTGCCCGTTACCAGTTTGTAGCACCATGACCCCAGGCACCCCCTGTTACCGATCACTTTTCCTTCACTTTATAAAGGACTCACATGTTTTCACAACCAAAGACAGAGTCCTGTGTGCCCTTGCCAAATAGAACACTTAAAAATTAGATCATTCAATGAACTAAAGACCCTTTTGTTCACTGTTCTGGCCAACTGACGAGCTGTTTATCCTTTTTTTTAATGACAGCATTTAAAAATACACCTGTAGTACAATCCATGTTCCTAAGGAGCATTTTAAGAAGTTTGTGGGTAGAAAGCACCATATGTGCAAACCACTGCAGTGAGTTAAGAAGATTCTTATTGAAGATTCAGTTGGGTCTTTTGAACTGGGAAAATATTTGTGGGTTTTGTTCTGAAACTTACTAAATTGCTTTCATTATATTTCTGCAGCTTACACAGATGTCTTTTGATATTGTGCTATTCATCTTTTATTAATTATCTACTTAGACATATGAACAGACCATTTGAAAACTATAAGCATTAGCAAGCCGAACTCTTCTGCATTGGATATACTCATAATCTTCCTCTTAACAAAAATGTCCCTCATTAAAAGAAAATATTCAGGTATTGAGACAATATCCGCTGTATTGATGAACAGCCTAGAGTTGAACTTAATAGCTAACTTAATTTTCTAATGAAAATCTATGTGTGTGTTTTTTGCATATATTGATGTTCCAATTTTATTCATCTTTCATGAAGAAATTAATTGACTGCTCTAACTAGCAGCAAAACTTACATAATAAATGTAACATTATATATATATATATATATCTCAAAATAGATCTTAGGCTGGTGTTTTCAACTTAGATGTGTTCCCATATATTGTGTTAGATATTCTATATCAATAAGTCTTTTCTATATCGTCCAGATTTGATACATTTTGGGAGATTTACAGTGCAATTTAACAGACCCAATAAGCATTTGAATCCACGGTGTTTTCACTCCCTCAGAACTGCCAAAACCAGTTAATAAAACTTCTGAAATGTCTATGTACTTACTGTGGGAAAAACAGAGAGAAAATAATCTCTACTTCAGCTCCAGCCCATTAAAAGAAAATCATACTGCTGAAAACCTATTGCTATAGAATAAAAAAAATAGAGAAACCCCACCACTCTTAAGAATTAGAGTGTTGTCCCACTCTACTGTCTTTGGTGAGTATGGAGTTAAATTTCTTCACAGGAGCTCATATGGGTCTATGTTGTTGATTTGTGACCAAAACAATGTTAATGACACAGAATCATGGAACTGGGGGGTTTTTTTGGTTGGAAAAGACCTCTAACATAATTAAATCCAACCCTTAACCTAACACTGCCAAATCCTCCTCTCAACCATGTCCCTAAGCACCACATCTGCACATCTTTTAAACACCTACAGGGATAGTGACTCGAACACATCCCTGGGCAGCCTGTTCCAATGCCTGACAACCCTTTCAGGGATGTTTCAGCTCTTGCTGAACAGTGGTTGCACAGTGCCAAGGCCTTTTCTGTTTCTCATTCTATCCCACCAGCAAGTAGGCTGGGGGTCCACAAGAGGCTGGAAGGGGACACAGCCAGGACAGCTGATCCCAAATGACCACGTCATATGATGTTGTACTCAGTAACAGAAGCTGAGGGACGAAGAAGAAAGTTTGGAGTGATGCTATTTATCTTCCCAAGTAACCATTACAGGTGATTGAGCTCTGTTTTCCTGGAGATGCTGAACACCTGCCTGCCCATGGGAAGGAATGAATGAATCCCTCGTTTTGCTTTGCTCTGCTTGTGCATGTAGCTTTTGCTTTACCTATTAAACTGTCTTTATCTCAACCCCTGAGTTTCCTCACTTTCTCCCTTCCAATTCTCTCCCCTGTCCCACTGAGGGTGGCAGGGGGTGGGTAGCGAAAGAGTGGCTGAGTGGGACTGAGCTGCCTCAAGCCATAACACCCTCACATTAGTACCTCAGGAAATGTTGAATTCTGTGCAGAAGAAATTCTGTCAACATTTGCTTTTCAGATTGTCTTATATGATTCTTTAAACCATGGACCCTGCTCCCCAAACACATAGTACTTACTTCATCTGAAATTCCATTTCTCCAATGATAATTCTTAAAACACATTTTGATAGGAAGAAAGATGTTCAAACCTGGTGAGCGGTGTGGGAACTTTAAATCACAAAAGTCTGGACAAGAAAGCAAGCTGTGTATGAGAGAAAACTGAGGCTGCTTATTAATGCCCTTTTACATTATGTTTTCAAAGAGGAGAGATTGGAGTTGTAGTGTTGATTTACATGTTTTTAAACATAAGAAGTATTTCCAGTTAACAAATTGTAGATGGTTTATAATTCTTTCTTCCTGCTTGCTCACTTAAGCCATTGTCTTATACTAGTGGTTCTCATTACAACACATCAGTGCCAATTATGATTTTTTAGCAAAAAAAAACAGGAGACAAAACCCACTAAATTCAGAATTTTTCATGGTGTCAAGGTTTCTGAGTCCTTTTAAAATTCCCATGGGGAAGAGTTTGACACCTTGCTTGCACATTGTGCAACAAATTCTCTCTCTGATTGACTGGAATCACCGTGTCCCAAAGCTGTCTTGTGAATTCATGTTAATTGGCAATGTAGCACTTGTGCAGCACCTGAGGGCAAGACTGGTGAATAACATGAAGTAGTGCTGTGATTTACAGTGGTAGATCATACCAGAAAAGATTATTAGATGGCAGAGTTGCTCAGATCTTGGTGATATGAAGGGTGAAGAAAACAAAGCCCCAGTGCCACCTGGTGTGGCAGCCTCCACCAATGGCTGAAGTTAACAGGGAAAAGCTGCTAACCTCCCAAGAAATCAGATGTTCTACAGGTGAGGGGCATGCAGAGGACACAGGGTGAGAAGACTGGTAAGGAGAAAGGGAGAAAACACGTTAGATACTCCATATCTCACTGAACCTACCCCAGTCCAGTAGAACAGTTTCATAACATCCAAATGTCCATCGGTAGACTGACCTTCTTATGAGGATAATATGTATGAACGATACAACTGGGATTCCTTATCACTAGAAGAATAGGCCCGAAGAAGCAGAGCAATTAAACATGTCTAAGGGTCCAGAAGAAACAAGATAGGGGAAGCTGGACAAGGAGTAAAGTCTACTGAGTGTAGACAGAAAGAAGAAAAGGATATAACAGCAAACAATATATCCATTTATGGTAGCATTTGAGGTATTTCTTCCCACATGTCCATCCAGAAGAGACCGGAAATCTGAGGGTCTCTTCTGTCCCTTAATTGAAAAATCTGTCTTTTTCAGTGTCATTTTTTAGCAGTCTTTGTGTATGCACTAGTAACCTATGTAACCCTAGTTACACAACAGCATATAATGTGAATTTGTTATTTGCTGGACCATTAAGGAATTGGGAACATTAAGGTGTATCTCTGATGTCTTTCACAAATGGACAGCATTTGTTTCATTAGTCTTGTCCTTTACAGCAGATGTGTATCAAGAAGCTTAAGAGATGCTATTTCTTGCTTGTAAACACTCCACTTTTCACATCTGTTGCTCCTTGATGATCTTCAACTAGATCTTTGATGAACTACTACATCGAATGACGTAATTTGTTAATGTGCTTTCACAGTTACAGATTTCCTCTTGGTGTTGCTCCTGTTTCAAACTAAGCAAGGAGAGAACACTCCCTACAAACAACAGTTGAAGGTAACACCCTGAATTTTCCTCAGATTCTCCTATTTGGTCAGGAAAAGAGGCAGCAGGCTTTTCTTCATGTCATGTGTTCTGCTGCCATCATGTGGCTATTTATTTTCACTCACATCAAGATTCATGAAAAATACCTGTAGTTTTTGCACCTCATGTAAATTGTAGGTACCACACTCTCTCCAAACATCTATAAAACTTTGCTTTAAGAAATATGCTCCTTATTTTTTAGTATTTTTCATATTTATTGACAAATGAGGCATCTGGCCAACACACGTAAGGAATACTTTAGAAGTTTTCTGTTGGATGGCAAAAGTTATTGGGCCAAAATACACATAATTTTGCACAGTGAATAGTAACAATGGGTGCACTTATCATTTTACAATTTGGTAAGCAACTTTGTTCACGTGATACTTACCAGTGAGCTAACATAAAGGGAATTGCTTGTAATGTTTGCTCCATGGCTTGGCACCTTGAGCTACCTCAGGCAAATTCTATTTTTTTTCATATACTCAATTTGACTTTGATGTACAAGCATTTAAGAAGCCCCCTGGATTTTTTCTGTCCTGAATTACACATTTTTGACAGGATTTTTTTTTTTTTCCTCTGAGCCTTTTTCCTCTGGTTTTAGTCTTGAACGTCTTATATGAAAGCAAAGAAGACATGCTTAAGATAGAAAACTCTTCCTGGCCTCTAAGATAGATCATGTGGCTTGTAATATCGTCAGTCTTATTGTGTTTGACAATACTACCTTAGTAGTTTTAGTTGATTTGGAATCACCTTGCTGGTGAATAGTCTCCTCATCTGACCAGGCTAACCTGGAAGCATAAGAGCTTCAGCAATTGAAACAAATAGACAAGCACTTTGGCTGTTGATGAAGTCTGCCTGAAAATGCCTCTCGACAAGCACGTATGCATGCGCAGCAAAAACAACCTTGTATTATTTAGAATGCACAGACACCATTTAATTGAGTCTGCTGCATCTATAAAGCCTTTAAAACATGTTTCTTCATATGTGTCTATTGCTCTCTGACCACTGCACCCTCATTAGGTCAGCCATGTGGTAGTAGAACTGTACTGAGGATGAGCATGTGGCTGACTTTTTGGATAGCGGACTTCAATGTATGAGTTCTGTTTAAGGAGGGGATGGGGGAGAATTATCTATCCTCCTGTAGTAGTCAGATTTTTAGCGTAAGCACCAAACACAATGTTGTATTAACAAACTCTTCCTGAAACATGTTGCTTACTTTACCTAGCATATCAGTTATAAAGAGATAAATGATATCAGTTTAAGTAAATGTTAAGATATGTAGTGCTGCTAAGAACAATAGTACATGTTGACATAATTCATAGAACTCCAAGCTTCTGCCTAGCACACTTAGGCATGCTGTAGTGCCTAAGTTCTAACTTATAAATATAAAAGCTGAAAAGTCTGTTTTCTGTGCCTAGAAGCATTGCCATCTTGCTGAAGTTGAGCACTGCAGCTCCTACCTCATGCCTCACGCCATTTGGGATTTACGAATTGCCTGATGCTCCCCAAGAGCATTGAATTCAGTACAGATCTAGAGAGGGGAGGATGCTTTTCATAATATGGTAAGCAGAACTTTATGATCCTTACACATTTGCATTTCCCATATTAAGATATACTTGCCTGCTGATTTACTCCATTTGAGACATCTGTAGTGATAAGCATAGTGAGTGTTATAAGTTAAATTTGAGAAGCCTTTTCCTGCTGTTACAATGCAACTTTTTTCCTCCTGTTTGCTTATGACTGTATCAAATTCCTTACAGGGAGATATTTTCCACATTTTATGTTAGTTTAGGTGGAAATTAATTTTCAAAGTTAATCTCACACAGCTGTGTGTATATGTCCATGTGCATGACCCACAAGGATGAAGAGGATTTCTCCATCTATCATCAGTCAGAAACTGTAGTTCAGCATGTGAACTAAATTTTGATAAACTGGTATCTTCATAGTTTCAGCTTGGAATCTAAAGCTGAACATGAGGGACAAAAGTTGAGCTGATGGAGTGAATATTAAAACTGCTTATATGCATGTAAAGCAGGATTTTTCTCTTTAGAGAAAAGGGAGAGTTCTAGCTTTTTTTCTGTTCAGTTTAAAGTGACTGCAATTATTGACTGCACTGAAAAGCGTTCAGCATCTAAGAGCTTTAGACCAGAGAGTAAACAGGAACAAGTAAAGCAGATAAATATCCTTCCAAAATTTGAATCATAGGCCTCCACAACCTTTAGACGCTATTAGTAATACTTGTACAAAGTAGAGGTTATCCCATCTTTTTAATGTCATGATATTGAATTCTCTCTGGCATAGTGGCCTGGCTTTAACAAGAGGAGAGCGTTCTGTGGGGCCACCGTAAGCTTTTAGAGTCTTCTAAAGCATCGTGTTTGGTTACCTGTGTATTTTGCCCAGCAGAGTCAAATTCTCGTGCTTTGATCAGAACAAGTACCCACTAAATAAACATGATACAGCAAGACGACATGTCAGAGTCTTGCTATGACACTTTATAAAATGCTGGAGAGCATTATGAAGAGGTGGAGAATGAAGCTGTTAGTTTTTCAAACATCTGTTTAGGAACAGATATCTTAATTTTTTATTAGCTTTCATCCTGGTTTTTTTGTTTGCAAGTGCATAATTTGCAGTGATGAATCTCTAGATAGTTTGAATCTGCCAGTAAAATAAAATCTTAGCATCCTGGAGATCTCAATGTGATTAATCTGGTGGGATGAGTACCTGTCATCTAGCTTGATGTGGTACTTTACTGAAAAGAAATCTTAAAAAAAAAAAAAAAAAGTAATTTTCAATTGTGTAAATTATTTAGCTTTCTACTAGGAATCAAATGGGAATTTTCCAGACAGAAGCTTTTTATAATCACCGTGTCTTGATAGATCACACACAGATGCTGTAATTACCTCAACTGTGGCATATTAATTTTCTAGCAAGATACCAACACAGGCAGTATGGCATTATGATGGTTTTCTCTCTTGGTCATAACTCCTTGGGCATATTTCTTTCTAGGCTAACTCATACAACCATAAATTTTCCCTCCTATTCTTTCTTTTGATAAGCAACAAGGGAACGTTAATGTTTGTGAGCGTGAAAAGGTTCTCATTATAATTGCAGTTAAGCAGAAAAGATGTGAAAAGCATTTTAAAAGAAAACTGAGAAAAGGAAGTTGAAGTATGAAGTATTACATTATTTCAGTAAAAAAAAAAAAAAAAATCCCACTACAGTAGTAAAGAGACTCAAAAGCTACATAGAAAAAAATGTTTGCCTAAGTTTAAAATCTTTATGTAAAGAGCTGCGTACAGCATGAGGAGGTCAGTATGCCTAATGCTCAGAAAAGAGAACTCCTCCTTTCCTTGTCAGCTGAGACACTAATTCACAGAGTAGGAAACTGAGAGGAATTCCTCCCATGAATAATGTTTTTGCAGAGGCGATCATGAGTTTTACCCAAATTACTTACAAAGTTCAAATATTAATTGAACCAGATTACAACACTGCTTTGCGGTAGTCCTTGCTGTCTTCATTCATAGATAAGAAAAACGGAGCAGAGAGAGCCAGGTTGCCTGACTTAATCACATCAAAAAAGGCTAGAAAACCTCAGAACTAAGGGACATCAGTCAAAGTTTCTACAAGATGTTGTCTATATGTGCCCAAATTCCAGTTACAGTCAATGCAGATCTAGTCAAGGGTTGATGGAGTGTAGAGGGTGCTCCAGCTGTCTGCCTTAGTGTGAGTGTCATTGTTCTATACACTCTTTTGAATTGCATGAGCAGGGGCAGAATTCAGTTGCTCAAATGCTGTTTGCCGTTTTATCCACTCTTGCACTGACACCTATATACTTTTGACAAATAAAGAGTTGAAGCTTTAGGCTACTCAGTAATTCTGTAGCCTACTGAGTACTGACCTTAAATTGCTGAGTCCTCAGCACAAAACTCTCCTTGCCTTCTATATTCACTTTGGGTTCAAAGTGTTCTTTTTCCTCAAAAAATGAAATATTTTTTTCTTCTCCATGTGTACCAGAAAAAAAGATATGATTAAAACATTATGAAAAAATATACATAGGTCTTGGAACTATAAATGTGCTCTTAAAAGAGCTCCATAAGATTATTAGACCTATTCCTGTCTGCACAGTCAAGAAAGCTGGCTTTGCATGGCTGAGGCAGCACATCATCTCTGCAAATGCTTGTGAAACACAGTTCTTTGTGGTGCACACTGGAAGCCCACATGAAAATCCTGTCCTCATTGCACTCTCTGCAGAGTTCGCAAAGTTCACATTGCTGATAATGAGCAATCATTTATGAATTAGCATATTATATAAATCGTGCTCCATTATAAGGGTATATTCCCACTCCTTAACCAGCACAATGAAAATAGAACAGGAAAAAAGAACTGCATGACTATTTTATTTACGTAAAGAAATGTCATTAAAATTCTTTTGATTTTCCTGAAGGCAATTTTTTTTTTTACATTAGTAGGAATATAGATCTGGCCTAATTTCCTAACTGCAAATTAATGAGGATTGGAGATATTTAAATTACAGTCAGTGAACTCACATATTTAGAAAAGGGTAAAAGAGTTGTGTGAGGAAAAATACTGCAGTGAAGTTGGAAAAGAGAAGAACTTTATGTTGATCAGTTGCACACCAATTGTCTGTATATAGTGTTCGGGTATTTATTTGGAGCAGCAAGTTAAAAGGAGTATTACAATAGAATCAAGAATGGAAGTTTATCAAAGCTGGGTGGAGTTGGATTTTTTTTTAACAGTAAGAAGCAATTTTATTTTTTCTTTTCTTTTGCCTTTATTTCTGTATGTGGCTTTCAGTCAAGGTTATATATCCACCCTAATCTGAACTGTCACAGTCATTAAGTCATATACTTCACTTCTCCAGTAGCGTACTGGACCTAATTATGGCAGAGCTGCACAGAAGGAAGTGAGCTGGTTCCCAGAGGCGGTGTGCTGTGCAGGGCAGGAGGTGGTGGGCAGGGGAAGAACCTGCATAACAGCTGCAGCGAGTGCAGCCTCACGCAAACACAGGCCCCCTATCTATTAGCATCAATGTCTATGATTTCCCTGTGTTCTGTGGGGAGGCGCTGTGGACAAGTGCTGCTCAAGCACACTCGTGTGTGTTGTGCTGCCTCTATGCTCTTCCCCTACAATATGTTCTTGAACCTCCTGGAATTCTAGGCATTTTTTTTCTCATTTTTAAAAACTGAAATTTTTCCATTTCTTTCCCTTCTTGTTTACTGTTTTATTTGAAATATTCGAGGAGGTAGGTTTGTTGAAACTGATAATTTAAAGCCTACAAATATTTGAAGTTAGAAAGATGTGACTTTTCAAGAAAACTCCCCTTTTCATGATATGAATTTGCAATTTGATAAAGAAAGCTTAAACCCTTGATTAAAAAAATTAAATTGGCTATAATATTGATTTTGATTATCCCTTTCAGTTGCTAATCATATTAATTTCTAAATAATATCTACTGTGTGAGTATGTATGCTTCCTTGGTAATTTTTTCTCTAGTGTTTCAGAGCAGTATCTTGCTGACAGCCCATGTCACACAGTCCAATGTTCTACATCTATCTTGAAAAATAATCACTACATTCTTGGAAACAGACTGCAAAGAAATTACGATCAAGTGAAAATTGAGGACTGGGATGGAAAGCAGTGGGGGAATGACTTAGGAAGAAAGTGGGTAAGCTAGCTTCTAATATGCGTGCAATAAATAAACTTAATTAAAATTTTTCAAACTCTCTTTACCTGCATTTAGCTTTGATTTCTCTACTACATTTCTATGTGCAAAAGTCTCTTCATGCTCTTGAATAGGCCTAGAGATTTTTATTTTTGAGCAAAAAGCATAAATAACCACTTTTCTGAATATTCTTTATGTCACCAGTATAAAGCATAAATATTCAGGCTGTATACGGATATGTGGCAAAGTGGCTTCACTCTTCCTGTATTTATGTGTTCTTTACCTGGCAGTCTGGGGAAGACCTTTCTCTGCTTCCACCTCTGGGTGACTAAGGGAAGGACCTGTAGAACAAAATTCTGTACAAGAGCCATTTACCCTGGGATATTCTACTTATGCTTGGGAAATCACCAAAACGAAACACTAGGTCAAGACTGTATAGATCAATTAATTTCCTGAGAGCCAGAAGCCAGCCCTTGCTCCGGGAGTTTCTGCCAAAGCATCATCCAGATGGCTGACCCCATGTCCTGCAGGACCCTGTGCTGTCAGGCAGTTCCTCACTTACTGAAAAGAGGGAAGATGGAGGCAAATCTGAATTAATTCAGCTGGAAACCTAAAACTCCTGTGTGTTAAATGGGGTGAGTCTCTGACAAGACACATGGTCCTTCCATACAGACTTCCAGCCCATGTCTTCTAAGGATTCAATGAAAATCCTGCCATGGACAGCAAGGCATGCTTGGGCACTTACTGGCCACACACTTGGACTTAGTGACTTCTGCTAAAGTTGCCACAAAGGACTTTGTTAGTTATAATCTCTGTGGAGATATGATGCTGCTTCAGTGCATGAGGCTGGAGTAGAAGTCTGTGATCTAAATTTCTCTTATTCCAATATATTGTTGTGATGTTTGTCTCTATACAGGTTTTATCCACCTGGCCCCTAAAAAAAGTGTAGTACAGCATCTTAGTATTGGCAGGTGAGAATGATTTTTTGTTGAAAGCATGCAAAGAAGCTGACAATATTTCTCAGTCTTCAAGAGTGAACTCTCACTAATTAACTGTGGCCTTTGCTGCTGATGACATGTGGCAGAAAGATTATGTGTACATACATATTAAGATCAGTAGAAAGATTGGCTACCAACGATTTTTTGAGCAAGACATTATCAACCTAACAATGTCAGTCTACCAGCATCAAAATAAAATGAAACCTTTGCAAAAATCAATCCTTTCCAAAGTCGGTCTTAAATCCAGGCTGGTTCTTAAAACTCTTTCATGTGTCAAGCTGATGTGACGTACTTAGCTGTCATCCTCTATAAGAGAATTAGTTTGAAAACTACCCCAGTAATAATACTATATATTTACTGAATACTACAAATGTCAATATAAGACTAAATTAAATCAGTTTAAGTTGTAAGATAGAGCTTGATATCTTTGTCACTTTTCGCTGTGAAAACTTTTTTTTTAAATAAGACTAAATAGTGTTGAACCAGGAAGACAGCAAGGAGAATGAATAAGGGGAAATTAATGCAAAAATGCTCTGTTGTATTCACAAAGAACTCACCATGAAGATTTTGAATTTTCTCTACAAATAAGTTGAACCAACAAGCATGCTTTTACAGCTGAGATACATTTTTATGTCTTTCAGGAAAAAAATCTTCCTCAAAAATCATAAATAATTATCAAATGAAAACAGAATGCTGAGAAGTTCACTAAGATTTTGGGGACAACCTGTTAGTTGTCTATTTAGATGATTTCAAAATGCCAACACAATATTAAGTACTGTTGCAATCACTTTTCCCAGACATTGAATTAGTTATATATATTTGCTTATTTATTTTTTTAAAAAAAACTTATTCATAGGGGTGTTATCTCTGATTCCCAAAAGTGTTCAAAGTCCTGTCTACATCTGTCCTCACTTGGGGAAATTCCCTACATATATACTTAAGATCTACTGTTTTCAAGAAGACACAAGCTTAGGTCCCAGAATGGTGACCTAGTGGTTTTTAACCCAGGGCTTTGTACAATAATTATTGAGGAGCTGTATAAATAAAAACTAATTAGCTGAAGGGATTCACCTAAAAGTCTGTAACAAGTGTGAGAGTATTTTCTATGACAAAAAAGAAGCGTTGCAGCCCAGTACAGCCAAGCCCACTCCTGCCCTATTCCTCCCTTGCCCAGGCCATGTCTCTGACTGCTCTTGCAGCAATTGCTCCTGCGTCTTTAAAATGGATGTTTTAAAATCTTCAGTTTGATCTCTTGCATCCTCAGTAGCGGAGGAGGGTTATCCTGGCTGAGGAACAAAAAGAGGCAATGTGCCCAGGTCCAGGGTGGGCTAAGTCAGTCCCACCCACAGACCCACTAAGGTTTGGACTGGGTAAGCTGATTTCTGCTGCTCTGGGATTCCCAGGTCTGAGTATAGAACAAGGTGAATGCAAAGGAGTCCCAGTTCCTCTCTAGCCCTGATCCATTTAGATCCTCTGAGCTGGAGAAACCGTGTTAAGAAACAATTTGGCTGAATAAAGCTCATGGTACAGGAAGGAAAAGAAAATCACAAAATTGTTCACATTTGTAGTGTTTGAGATAATAATAAGGATCTGGTGATTAGCAAATCTAATTAATTCTTTCATTTGAAAAGTTATTTATAAAACAGCACACCCACACATATATATTTACATATATGAACAAACACTGTCCCATTGGGTGCATTTCCATCTACATTTTTATGGTCTCACAAACTTGAGCTGAGTTACAGGTTCAAAGATAGTCTGAAAAGTCATTCAACTCATTAAATCACAGTCATTTATAATACCTCAGTTTATTCTGGTGTTAAAGCATCATAAGTCGTTTGGAAGAGAGGCAAAAAGTGACTTTAAGGTGTCCTGGGCAATTACCACATATTGAACTGCAAATACTGGTAAGTGGAGACAGTAACATATCTAAAGTGTTCCAGAGGAATCAAGATATTGGAAAGAAAGAATAAGCTTGAACCTGCAAACTGCTTCATTGTGCAGCAACTCTGATCCCACTGCAACAAAAGCTACCCCAGAGAGCTATGCAGAATAAAATCTGTGAGGAGAGGAACTGGGAGACACATCCCTCCCTGCCCGTGCAGGCAGCTGAGCACAGAGCTAAGGGGGCTGCTACTGTCCCCATACTCTCTAAGGGAGGCACCTGAGCAAAGTGTGTTTGGGAAATGCTGACATACAGCTTTATGGGAAATAAAACTCCAACTTCAATGAATCTATGGGTTTTGTTAGCCCTGAGCCTTAGTCTTCCAGCTTTTCTGTCTTATAACAGACATTTTTCATCTAAGTGTAGACAGTAGAAAATAAGGACAATGCCTATCAGTGGCTGCTGCCAAAGGGATGCTGATGGAGTTTCATCACATGTATTTGAAGATACTGGTCTTAATTCAAGCAACTTAAATCCTCCTATATAAAATGGGATGGATAGTAAAACGTACTTTTAAAAAGCTAGGAAACTGATGCTTTCTTTTTACATATAAATCTTACTGTTGTTAAATGGACTTACTGTAAGAGGTCAACATGCACTTAGTATCCATAGCTGTTGAGTCACTTCATGAGGTAGAAGGTAGAGTTAGATCTTGGTGGTTATTCTTCACCAGCAGCCGGCCTCCCTTACTAGCTGATATTTCATATTAAATTGTAATCCCTGTGTTTCACCTAAATTAGTTGCAGTTTATATTCTACATTTACCTCATGTACTTTATTCAGCTCATTGTGAAATTGCACAAAAGGAGAGTGAGGGAAGCAGCTGTGAGATCTGTGCTCTTCAATGCAGACAACATATTTGTGAGCAATTACTTTTCAGCATCTTTTCTGAATTCACATCCTCTATGCCCATCAGATATGGCAAATCCATTAATATAATGGGTAATATAACGTAATAAGAAACCAAGTACCTTCAAATCTAGAGGTCAGTTTTAGGGATTTTCTCTTTTCCCAAAGAAAAAAAGAACAAAGCTTTAAAAGTTATTTCTTTATTTCTAAGAAGTCCTTCCCAAATAAGCTATGTTTTCTTTTTGCCTTTTTTTAATTTCTAAGAGATGGAGAGGCCAGATGTGTACTCTGGGACAGAAGATGCCACTTGCCAGATCACCAAAGTATCACAAGAGCAAGCATTGGTTTATCTGTCCAAAATGTACTGCTTCCTTCTACAACTAGTTCTGAATTTCATTAGCTCTTCCTGAAAATTTTTATGATACTTTTTCCCTTTCTTGCTATCTTCCTTGTCATCTTGCCAGCTGGGTCTTGTCATGCTGGGAAACAGAGGTCATGGAGAAGGGAGGGTACACAAAAGTAAATGGAAACTCATAGTTTTCCATACTATGCAGTTCGCAGATTGTCTCATCACCTCAGTCTTGAGAAGCCTATGTCAAGGTTACCAGTTTGGAATTTGCCAGGAGAAGGGTATGAAGCAGAAAGCCTTGAACTATTTCATCAAGCTACACTTCTTTAAATTTTTAAATAGTCAAGTCTTGAATGTCTCAGGCTTGATTCCTTTGTGTTCACAGAGAGTTTGCATCATCGTAATCAGAGATCAGCTGTGTCCTAAAATAAAGTTGTTTCTAGCAAACCTTACTGTATGTAGAGCTTCATTTAACTTGCCTGTTTATTTTAATATGTCAATAGAAGATTCAATATCTATCTATCTATCTATCTATCTATCTATCTATCTATCTATCTATCTATTTTTGCTGATAACCAAATAAGTTTAAACCTCAAAAACATTTGGTTTTATCAGAAAACTTGCAGGAAATATTTCGAAGCAGGAATTTACAAATACTGGTGGGGTTTTTTTCTGTAGGCAAAAAGCAGGTCAGATATTCACCTGGCATGTACTTTCACTGCCTTAAGATAAACTGAATAATATTGCTCAAGGAATTGATTAGATTGAACCCATATTTAATCTCACAGAAATAAGAAGGAACTTCCCAGAAATCTTTCAAGTTACACCAATGTATGGCTAGCATTATCAAGTTTGGCGTTTAGAGTTTTGTTTTTGTGTCAAATGATCTCTTTATTTTCTACTAGGACTTCAGGTATAATATGGTTAACCTGAAGAAAGAGCAGACTAGAGACCACCTGCCAAGGCAGAGTTTAACATAAAATAATAGGTTTAAGATCTAGGCAATAAATACAACTATGAAAAAATCCTGTGGATCAGCACTTTCCTGGGTTAGATGACTGGTCCATCTTTGCATGATTGAACATCACAACGTACCTTGATACTGCAGCTTAGGCAACTTCAAAAATCCTGGCTTTTGGTTGATTGCTTATAATCCTTACCACATCTAGGATGCATGTCTTGTTCAGGTGTCTACTTGCTGATTTTGTAGTTGTTATGATTTTTTACATGCAGTTCTATGCAACCTAATTAGAAACCCTACAACCCAAGAAAACTCATCATTCAATATCTTATTTCGCATTCTAACAGACAAGAGCAATGTGTATCTTTAAGCACGCCTATGACTTTTCTGCAAGCTCTCTCAGCATCCAAAATTTGCCAACTAAGACAGAAAGTCATGCCAGTACTCTGAAGTTTGGTCTTTGGTTTAGAGTTCATATTATTTCATCAAGGTGTCACATTAGATCGGTCATGAGAGAAGTTGCAGATGCAACTTTTAAGAAAGGTACAATAGGAATTTACCAGTCTTGGTCTTGTTTCCATTAGAATTAATGCCAAGACTCCTTCTGACTTGGATGCTATATCTCAGCTAGGTTGCTAGCACATTTTCATCAGATGTTTTCATTGACAACTCTATTATTTGTTTACCCAGAAGAATATTTGCATTAATCAGAGCAATGATCTTCTCCTCAACAGAGAATAAAAATCATTGAAGGTTTTTTGTGTTTGTTTGTTTGTTTGTTTGTTTTTTCTTTTTTTAGCTATTTTATTTTATTTCCTAGTTACTTCTTAGCAGGATTGTTGAGGAAACGTGAGATTAATCACTGAAAAAAATACCAACAAATCTTCTAAAAAGAAAACAAGGAACACAATTCCATCAATGCTGGGTGGACCTTTAATGAAAGAGCTTCTTTTATTTATGTATAACATCAGTTGCAGAGAAGAGTATGTAGGTCCTTTTCTCCCTGAGCTCTACCCTCAGGGGAGGAATTTGAATTACAAAAAACTGAGGAGGTGTGATTTCATTTCCTTTTCATATCTGAAGAACAATGAGGGGTCAAGGGTATTTATTTTATTTGCTTAGTGAGTGATACAGAAAATGTGCTTTCTGAAGAACATGAACATTTCAGAAAAACAGAGATCCATACAAAGTGAATGAAGTCATTTTCAAAAAGAATGTCCATTTGTTTTTTTACTCCTATTTGGAAAAAAATCTGAGTAAGCCATGACAAAGGTTGGAAGCTCAAGAAACCGTTAGACATTCATTAGTTCTTTGCTTTATTACATATCCCACAGAATGAGGAATGATATCTGTTTTATTTCCTGTAAATATGCAGACTTCAGGCTGTCTTGCTTTTATCCTACCTGAATGCACAGAACTAGTTCAGAGGAAGGTGTCAGTGCCAAAACAACAGGAAAAAAAAAACTCTGCAAACACCAGGTTCTTCGAAGAAGAAAGGTGAGCTGCGATTCATCCTCAAGTGGCACTGGAGAACCGTGGGGACCAGAAGCACAATAACCTGAATCCAAACAAGCTAGTGGCCTGCAGCAGCACCCTCCCTGAATTTAAGATCAGATCAAATTTGAAAGCCTTACAGATGCTGAGATAAGCAGAAAGGACAACGACTGCGTTTTTAACATGCTGACAAATAATGCGAGTAAGCAAAAGGCTGCAGCAGTTTGCAGCCAGTTTCACGGTGGCAAGGAAACAGGCAACGTGGTGATCAAAGCTTAGAGAAACTGGCCAGGAAAGACTGAGTTGCAGGTTGAGTACGAAGCCCTTTGTTGTTTTAATCCTTTTGCTTTCCGCACTGCAGACACAGAGTGACGTAATAAAGAGTTCTGCTTTACAGAAACTGGGTTTGGGTCTCTGAAATCAAATGTTATTTGGTTTATTGAATGTTTCTGTCATCGTTGCATGTTTCTGTCCTGTTACAGTGCTGGAAGGAGAGGTAGGAAGAAGACCTGACTGCACACAGCTCCTCTCCTGCAGTGACTGGGCAGTATCATCTGCAAGGAGACTGAAGTCGCACCTCTCACTTAACATGTACTCTTGAGATAAACAAAACATGTTTAAAAACCACATAACTGCAGCTGTGACACTTCCCCACCTGATCCTTCAGAGAAGCAGTGGCTGAATTCCAGTCTTGGACATTCTCATGTAACAATACACTCTTCAGCCACAGTTAGGGATGTTTAATACCTCATCAGTTCTTCAATGAAAGAAAGTGCTACAGTTCAACACCTGGAAAAGCCCAGGTGAACCTTGGTTCTTAAAAGGTGCTTTTTTAAATTTGCCAATGCGTTGGTTGTAATATGTTATTATCATACACACATTCTAGACTCAGTCCTTTCATATCAAATGTAAACCCTCTTAGAAGGCGTTTAATTGTTAATTGCTGCTTCTGTTTCTTAATATTTTAGTTGCAAACTGAAAAGGTATGCTGTCTGTATCCAAAATCAAAAAACTGAGCTAGTTCACAAATTGCACATAGTATTACAGCATCATGGAATGTGCTAGTTTCATCTAGGAATATATAGAGTAGAACACTCCACATGCCATTCTTCTGACTGTTTATACACAGGGTCTTCTGGAGAAATTTGATATATTTGTTTCACTTAAGGCAGTCATGATTCAATTTATTGCATTCTGAACAGCAGGCACCGATCTATATTTCTTCAGTTTATTTCATTACTAGCTGATAATTTTATTGTATCTCATTTTGAGATTCAGCTCATGAACACAGTATGGTTTTGCATTCAGCTAGATTGTTCTTATTTTTAGATCTTGCCTGATTCACTGTAAGCTTTAAAAAAATCCAGCCAACCACCCGGTACCTTTTGTTCTTGGAACCATTTAAAATCAATTCGTGATCCTCTCCCTTCAATCTTTTTCTTTAAAACTGATAATATTTCTGCATGAAAAGTTGCTGACTTGAGAACAATAATATATGCTAAAACCATACATGCTTTTTTCTTTTTAATTGGTTTTATTATATCTGTACATTTTCTTATCACCTTCTTTGAAGATGGGATTCTATCATGAAAAGCTCAATACAAAGGAACAAATAAAGGGCCAGCTCATTCCCTCTGTAACTGCACTTACTAGAAAAGAGCTCTCAGCTCCAGTAGTCATGTGGAAAAGCTCTTCATTGCCCCTTTCTCAGGCTGAGGTAGAAGTCTTGGATTTGGGTCTTTAAGGTTCTGGAAGGAACAAAGACAAGAAGTGTTTTCTTCTTGTGATCCACAGCCTCTTGAGGCAGCCTCTCCTTCTTCCGACTCATGCAGAATTCTCAGTCTTGTCTAGACCAAAGCACTCAAAAAGATGGACTGGTGAGCACCCTTGGGTAATTCCTAAACTGAAGCACCAACACAGAGTATCCCATCTGTAACATGCTATTGACAATCTGGATCCTGCTTTGGGGATAGCCCAAAACCCACATCTGCAGTAGCCAGAGCAGTCAAGTATGTCCTCCATGAAATCTACTTCACCAAGGACTACTGCCAGACTGCCTCTGAATTTGTCTCAATTTGGTGTTCATTCGCATACCCAAAGCTCAAAATCTTTTACTATCACAATGGAGGAAAAACAAGATACAAGTTTAGGAGTTGACATGGTTTGGGTATTTATTTTTCCTCCAATCTGTAAAGTATTCCGACAAAGTTTGAGACTCAAATAGAAAGTGAACTGCAAATGAAACCACACATTGCAGATAAGTGCCACAGGAAAGCAGTAGCAGTACTGATATGAAATATTTGAAATATTGAAAACCAAAATATTTTTAACATTTTTTTTCAGTCCAGCTGTTCTCATTGTAATGTAGTTTATCATTACAATTTATTAATTTATGGATGTATTTTAATATTTAATATTCTTTGAATGCCTGACAATGACAAAATTTCTTTTAAGTTAATATATGGATTCAATCACTGTGGAAAGTATAGCTTGGTTTTCAGGGTTCTTAACAGTATCTAAGATTATTATTCAGAATTTATATATTAATTCATACTTATATTAGAGGTCAAGTGAATATAACAATAAAAAAGTAAATAAGTATAGAGAAATAAATTTTCTGAAATGAACTATCTTTACCTATAAATAGATTTGTCAGTTGTTCCTTGCAATGTCAAAAATGTTAACCATGTTAACCACTATTTTTAAATAGCTAACATGCAGTACTTCATATACCTCTATGAGGTTGCATGCGTATAGAGGCCCATGAGGTTGTAACACTCTGTTTTGACACCTCACAAAGACACCAGCAAGCTCATGAGTTTTTTCCTGTGTCTAGCACTTGAAAGACTGCACTAGCAAATTTGAAAAGTTTGCACAAGGTTTTGACACAGAGTACAGGCTTTAGAGTTTGTTTTGCCTTTGCTTACCATGCAGACAGACAGACAGTGTTTGAATTCTTTGGCATGTAAGTACATTCTGAAGAGAAACATTCTGCAGAATAATTTAAGAAGTAAGCCATATGTACAATCAGAGGTCTGATGCTTAAATGCTTTTTTCCATCTCTATTTTATTTAGCAATACGCACACAACCTGTACCTACTGGACAATCTGACAGGCAAACTCAAAGTTTTGTGGCTCATTCCTTTCAGCTCACTTGTGGCAAGAGATACTGACTATGTTCTCTAGAGTTTATGTTTCTTCTATTTATATTTTTTTTTCTGAAAAGGACAATCTTTCATATCTCATTTATGTAAAAGGACCAAAATAAGCATTGTTTGCAGAGACGTGCAAATAATACAGTCAGTTGTATCCAAAAAAGAAACATAGTTTTCTTTATCTTTCACATGCCTGTTGCTAGGGTCTATTGAGCTAAGTCTTTGTATGTTAGTTAATTACACATAACATGCTGTACCTGTTTGCTGCAAGTTTATAAAAATTTTTCCTCCTGCACAAACAAAGGTTTAAAAGAATGTTTGAACAGTAAGCTGAGTGTTACCACATTATAGCATTCAACCACATAAGGTTACATAGTTATTGACGTGCTGAAAACTAAGAATATAGACTGTGTTTCATATACAACATGATGAAACTGATCTGTAACAAAGCAAGAAGAAATCACATACTCTGAACCGCAGTTGTGGCAGTTTTAATGTTTTTATAAAATACTTGTTGCTGCAGTATCAGCGCACCTCTTAGAGCTTCCTATCAGGTGTCAAGGGAATTTTAAATGGAAGAAACTCTACAGTAAAAGAAAGCTCTGGGAATGATTTGTGTTCTAGGACTTTTACACATTAACTGTACTTCATTGGATTTCTTCATGTTAGTGCAAGACCTCAGTAGAAAGAATTTAAAACTAAAGACCACAGTAAAGGGAAAAACTTTAGCTTACAGGAGTAAAGATTGTAAGTGACAAAGAGGGGAAGTTCTCTGAAGCAAGGAGAGTCGAGAGCTCTCAGGGCCTCAGTGCAATTTCCTAGTGAGGGAGCTCTTCCCAAAGCTCCTCTGGAGTCACTGCAATATGAATGTATTAGGAATTGTTTCTTTACAAGCGCTGCCAATGTGCTTTGCTAGGCATGCAGTGTTGGGACAGAGAGCTGTCATTTTGTGAGAACATGAGCAATGAACAGGAGGGATGGTGTGTTTTCTGAGAATAACCAGGGGAAAATACTGATCTTACTGATCTAATTCATCTTCAGAAAGTCTACTGAACATTTAGCACTTTGGAGCAGACTACTTATTTATTTTGGCCTTTTGTTGCATTTCCTTTACTTTAAAAAGTAAAAATGTTTAGCTTTTTTTTTTTTTTTTTTTTTAATCTGGATTAGGCCTTCTAGACAATGTTAGAGCACAAATGCTAAATAAAAACTATACAGAAATCATATCTTCCTCAAATACTATTTAAGATAAAATAATACATTCTATTCAGATGGACTATCTTATCTCTGGGGTTTTTTATTGCTTTCTACTTCCATCAATATTGCCCATTGATACAAAAGGTACAAAGTTTACATATCTGAAATGTAGCATGGACATGGGAATTCTGACCATGAACGGCCAACATCAGCTTTTAATAAGAATCTTAGCTTAGCCTACGTTGCATCTTCAAGTATATTGTCCTAGGCCAGTAATTACAGTCTTTTATAGAAGACCTATTTTATGGTACTATTTTTATATCATGTATATTTTTATCTTGACTTTGAAAGATCAAGTCCTGTTTGTCATGTAAATTCTGCCCTGTCAATGCTTCAGTAACTTAAAGGAACATAGCAGCTCCCAAGAAATTGAAGAGGTATAGAGAGTTTTCTTCCAAATTCCACTGGCTGGAAAAGGGTGGGGGGGAAGTGGGAGGAGGAAGGAAGAATATGTCATGGCAACCTTACAGTAAAGTCCATTCACAAATGAAACAACTTAAATAAATTGTATTTGGTTCTATTTGAAGGAAAAAAAAATGCAGAGATTTGTACTTCTGAAGTACAGACAGAATGTTCAGTTCAGATGCAGAATTTAGTGGAAGTGCTGCTTCTGCTCAGTCTTCCACCTGGGTAAACTTGAACACAAGTAGCTTGCCTGAGGGATCCTGTGGTGAGTCACTGGTACAGAGCTCCCTGCCCAGGATCCTTTTGGCTTTTAGCCAAGTTGCTTCAGTCCTCTTGGGATGACCCAGGTCTGTGAGCAGCAGTTGATACCAAAAAAGTAATATTTAAAAGTGTTGCTTAAGAAATCAAGTAAGCTGAATGTCCAAAGTCATGCTATGAGAGAGATGCACTCTCAGTTCTGCCAGTTTTCACCAACAGCAAGCTCAAGCGAGTGTATTTTTTTTTATACTGATATAGATGCTGGGTATAATAGATCTTTTGCACATGTTCCAGTAACTTAATCTGTTTTCCTTCTACTCTGCGTACAATATCTGCTTGGAATGAAAAGATGTTACAATTGTAGTATCCCTGGTCTTCGTAAGTTCAGCAGCTGTTTTGAGATGTATACATGCTGCTTATTTTTAAACATGCAAAACAACTGGGAGGAGAGCAAAGGAAAATGCAGAATTCAAATTGATTACCAGAGGATGTTATAAATAATATGTAAAACAATTATATGTAAATGTACCATGGTATCACACAGTCATAATACATTGCAACAAAAACATTTTATTTAATTATAGACTATTGAAAATGAGTTTCCAAAGCTAGGCAGAATTTTAGGCAAAGCTAAATTGTGATTTAATGTTTCATAGAAGGGGCGACTGCATTCTCAGTTGCTATTCTGGAGGCAAACTTAAGGCTAATAAGAAACATTACAGTAACAAAACCCTTCCACTTGTGAGCAAAGCAATGAGTTTGGGCAAAAATCACATCATTTCTTCTGCATTGCCAAGATTTAGAATCTATCTCTCATGTTTGGGAAGAATACCCAGTTCCACAAGTAAATTACACAAGCCTATGGGATTCTGTATGATGGTAATGTCTTTGTACCGATCATCCACCTGGAACTGTGCTGTTGAAAGTGATCTGGTGAAGTGATCAAAACCTCCATTTAAATGATGTAGACTGAACTACACATATATCTCAAATTCTATGGTCAGGATCTCAGAAAAAAAATATGCTGTATAAAAGAATCTTTCTTTGATATCATCTATGTAGAGTAAAAAATTTTGAAAGACACTTCGAGCAAGTATGTATGAATGAAAGTATAATGGTTTTTACCTTGTCAAATATGACTCAACAAGCACATGCTTCTTATTCCATACAAGCCTGTGATTTTGAATTTAGGAAAAGTGATTTGAAATATGGTTGAGACTACTTGGATAGTTTGGTACGTCTATGAATTCAGTTTGAGTTGCTATTTATGTTACTTTTCATTGCAAAACAGTCACAATGGATTAGGTTTTTCAGAAGATGAAATCCACATGTTGGTAAATTAGGCCGCTACCTTTCCTACTTCTTCAGAGTTAATTAGTAGCTAATTCATATAGCAGAATTAAAACTAATATTGAAGTTGATAAATGGGTTCCTCAGCAACTCTGAATCAGTAAATTTGAAATGTAAGTTGCATTTTGTATAAGTCTGTAGGAAGAGGCATTGTGCCAATAACTCCTGATATTATTAGTATCACTCAATAATTTATTTTGATGGCTAACCATCTGGTTTTTTTTTAATTTTATTTTACTTTGTGGTAGGACATGAAGAAGCCTCATGAATACTCTAAGAGAAAAGCCTGTCTGCATATGAAAGAAGGGAACCATTTCCACTAGGTGATTTAAGTATGGGTTAAATGTAGCAATCAGATCACTCCTCTACCATACATGAACCGAGACAGAATTGGGGGGAAAAAAGAAAAAAAGTTAACATAGTATTATTATAGCTTTCTGAAAGAAGATTTTCTTGCTGTGGCCCATTTAACCTTCGCCAGTTTTAAGTTATTTCAGACTGGAATTGACTGTCCTCAGCTTCCAAGGCATGCCAGCTGCCATGCTATAGTGCAGCATTGACCTCTGCATTCTGGATGACTCCAACAAAATTGTTCAAGTCATTTGACATTAAAATAATGTTCAGTGACTCTGTCATTTTCAAGCAATTTCCTGAATAATTTCAAATCTATTAATATACAGGAAACTGCTGCTTAACAAAGGTTGGATTCAGTGAATCCAGGAGCACCAGCTAATTATTAACTTCCCTTATTATCTGAAATAAAACCTGCCACGAGACAGACTCATTTTAAATACCAGATAGTGAGGAAGATGGAAGCAATTCACATAACTGACATCCTTGTCTGAAAAATTGCAGTGATTTTACATTGCTCTTATTGTCAGATGTTTTACATGGAAAAAGAAATTTAAGCTAAACATATAATACTGCTGCATCAGACCTAAGAGACTTTCTTGCAAAAACTCATGAAATATGAAGGGGAATAAAGGCCAAATTTTAGCCTAAACCTGAACAAAACAGGAGAAAAAATATCTATTTGAATTTAAATAGGAATTTCTTCTTTACACTTGCAGCTTGACCTGTTAATTGATCCTGTTGATTACAGTCACAAGAAAACCACATAACATTTTCTTTCTTTGGCAGGCTCCTTGACCTGATGAAAACAGAAGAGCTAACTGATCTATAACAGGCACAACCTAGACCTTGTGACTGCTTCTTTCAATGCTACCCCCGTTTTTGGTTTCTTGATGTCACTTAATGGCAATATTAAATTAAAAAAAAAAAAAAAAAGCCAACATGTAGCCTGCCTATTTAAGGTGCTGAGCTCCCTTAAAATTATGCCCAATGTATTTTGAAATTACTTGTAACATTTTAGACAGATGGCTAACAATTCCAGCTTTGAAGTGTATAACTATTTCTACATGGCATCTTAGTGCATATGCACTATATCTGTGCCAAGCTACTTTAAGGTTGGTGAAAAGATCATTGCTTTTCTGAAATGACTGACTATAATTTTGAGAGCCAGTAAGAACTGGATCATTATAGAGTTTATTTTCAGCAGCCAGAACAAGGAATGATGCTGGTGATTTGAAAGACATGACATATCGTTGTACCTTGATGAAAATGGAAGATTGTCTCTTCAGGAAAAATTGAAGACCACAGATGTTCCATGTCAAAAAATAGATAAGCCTAAGGGGGGAAAAGAAAGGGAACCATGAGATAAAAATTGAACTGTTGAAATGTGGTGAGTGAAATGTAGTGATTATTGTAGTCATTATACTGTTGTCAATTAGATTAGCAAGTAGCTCTGGAAATGGTGTTGGATGAAGAAGTAATGGAAAACTTATTTTAACTGCAACCAATTGGTTTACAGCAAATTAAATAATGAGTGACTTGAGTTTTCAACTCAAAGGTGGTTTTGTTAAATTCTAAAGTTCTGGATAAATACCTAAAATAAACTAGATAATCCTCTTCTTACAAGCAATATCTCTGGAAGGCAGAAACTAAACAGGTCCCAATTTTTCTGAAATACTTCTGCTGGAGAAACAGAAAATGTGTATCTCCTTCCTTGTAATAGGCCCAGGACCCTATAACAAGAATGTGACCATGTGCAAGGACACGGCAAAATACTTTGTGGCCTTCTAAGCATGGCGCATCTCATTCTTTACCCTCTGCGCATGCTGGGTGCAGTTTGGTTTCCAGCAAGAGCTAAAAATCATGTTTGCAGTTTCCATTTGACACTGCTACACATATTCTGGCAGTTCTCCAGTTTATGTAGTTAATGTTAGGTCTGTAAGAAGCAGGAAAATGTGCCAGAGACATAAAAAAGCTATTAAAACGTATCTTCCACTCCTCATCTCTATTCTGAGTTGAGTCAGTCTAAATAAAGTTTTGACATTATGCCATGACTTCAAACAAGATAGTGCTTTTAGGCATATTGATCTAGTCACAACATGACAGATATGAGGGTCTGTTAGCTCAGTTCTTTATTTTAAATTAATTGATGTAAGCTAGTCTGAAATTTAAATACATGTATCCATACATACTTTGCATGTGCATACCTAAGTTATTTTTTTCAAATAATTTTGGTTTAACTGCTACATCTTTTAATGCAGGAAAACCTTACTTTGAAGTTTAAAATAAGGCATAGAACAGCAGAATTTCTGTTGTGTCTGTCTCATATAGAGCAGGAAAGGAAAGCAGTAACAGTAGCCATGAGTCAAAGCTGCGGTAGCAGGTTTCATACTGGCACATCTGTATATGTTCACTGAAAATATGACTCTAATAAGTGCAAGATCATTCTGTCCAGTATTTATTACAGTGATGATGTACTGATGACACAGTACAATTTTATAAGACTCTGATTCTTCAATCCATTTTTGTTTGTCTCTTTAGATGGCAGCTATACTTCAGATGCATTAACACTGCTGACAATTGAGTAGAGAATGCAGAATGTCTTTTCTGTAGCTTCACAGCTTCACAGCAGGGTTTCCTGTTCTTACTGTAGCTAAAAAAACTTGGCAGCCATGCTGGAGACAGAGAACCTGAAATGCTTACAAATATCTTCAAGAGTAATTCACTAAGGTGATAGAAAGTGTTACATTTCATTTGTCTCATCTTTGGTGATTCCACATATTATTTCAAAATATAAGTCTCAAGAACTTTGTACTGAAAAGGGAGATAAGCAGAAGAGTTTGCATAGAATATAAGCTCATTTCATCTGTGAATTCTCACCCATTTTTCTGAGGAACCATCAACTGAATCTTGACTTCATTAAATGCATTTTCCTATAGTTAATTTCAGTTCCTTATTTCTTGTGGAAGAAACATCAAATTCTAGAAGACCTTCCACTTTCAGAAAGTAGCTCACTGTAGAATAAAGATATGTCTTGAATATCTGTACAAATAAAAAAGGTGTTAGTAATCATGTTTGCGTTGGAAAGGCTAATAAAGGACACAGTCTACTTTTTAATCTTTGAATGTTTTGGAAAGAAAAACATGCAATCACTTCTGTCAAGGAAGAAGGTCCTTCATAGGAGAACAGTAGTTGCTGTTCAGGAATAAGTTGACAGGATAACATTGCCCTTTATCCTACATAGAATGACTTTACTTTTCATTGTTGAATTCATAAGAATTATTACTGACCATATACGTTTCTTAAAAGAATATTAACATATTAACAAGAAGGAAATAAACCTTGTATTCTAATGTATGATCCAGTCTGATCCCAATTGAAAGGATTAGAAAGGCTCCCACCTACTTAAAAAGGATTTAGTCAAGCCATGTGGGAGGCAGGCTTTTGAAGTTCAAGTGGTTTGCTATAAGAATGAAATTTTCAAGCCATTCCTAAACTAAAAAAAAAAAAAAAAAAAATAAAAAAAATAACAATAACAATTTAAAAAACCCCAGCATTTAAGTAAACAGCAGAAAACCTGCAGCAAAGACTGGTAACCGAAGTGCAGTTTTTAAATCCAATTTGACTGCAGCAGATAACACAATTGATGATACACAGTTGATGGTATAATTGTCTCAAATTACTGATATGATTGAAACAGAGCAGTAGCTATATACCTCTGCTGCTTGTCTATCCAAACACTGTTTCTAAAATACTATGCACTCCTGACATAACACAGGACAGACTACCTTCCTTCTGCCAGCCGATCTGTAGGAACTCCAGAGCTGCCAAAACAGTGCAGCTTATCTACCCAGCTACTAACGATGGCATGTAATATATATTGCTAGGGGAAGACAGGCTGCCTCCACTGCTTGGTGGTGTTTCTGATCTGGATTGAATGAACACTCTCCAGAGGAGGAAAAGGGTTTTTTTATCTATTTCCTGAAATCAGTTGTCAGCTTAAAACAGCACCAGAAACTTGCTTAAAGTATCCAGAGCATTAATGTCACGATCTCTTCAAATATTTCTCTTAATACAGGCTTTCTTTATTTTACCAAAGTGCAGTTCTACAAAGTTATCATCCAACAGGTATGAGCATGAAAAATAGATGTTTGTGAAAAAGCTGATCACTAAGTCAGTGGTGAAATGATGGATTTCCTAAATTATCAAAGATAACAACAATAATGATGATATATGTGATAACTAGCCAGTACCTGAACTGGGGTGTAAACAGGAGTACAATCAATCATAAAAATGTTCATTGATTAAACTTCTTTAGACAGTGGGAGGCTTTCAGCAACACGTCATAGTATTTGCCTGAACTTAAAAGGCTGCAATTCCACTTTCTCATTCTGAAATAAGCGTAAGAGAGTAAAACTGTATCACAGAAAGAAAAAAAATACCCAATTGCACTGGATTTATACAGAGCTAGAATTTGCAAAATGCATAAAATTGAACTCTTTTGATAATCATAATAGGAACTTGTCTAATAGCACTCCTTTGTGAGTACTCTGAGTATGTTTAGTGTGCAATCAAATAAATTGGATAATCAGTTATGTTAATGGCCTTGTACTCACTGAAGATTCAGCTGCTTTCAGGTATTCTGCATGTTTGGTTAGTACTGTAAAAACAATAGGTGAACTCTGCATTGCTTCACACTGTTTCATAGATAAGTTTGGCACACATACCTGATTAAAATTTGCCTATAACAGTTTTTCCACCACATAAGTAATACATGGAAAGCAGGGGAGAAGAGGTGGTTAACAAGTTTTAAGGTGTTACGAACTTGGTTGGTTATTTAATAATTAAAGATTCAAATCTAGTAGGCATCACTACAATGTTTCTTCAGAAGCAATACAAATAAATCTGTAGACCAACCTTTGCTCACTACTTTTATCCTCTCTTTGCCAAATCCCACTTGTGTGCTCAGCACTGTAAACTGATTATTCCCCAAATCAAGATAATTGACCAATTAGCTAAAAGTAAAGGTAAATTAGACATTGTAAGTATGGCGTAAGTAGATTTACTGTCAGTTAATCAACTAATGCAGATACAGCACATGGACAAAGGAATATCAGGAAGAGGAATAAAACAGACCAGTCTCAAAGTATATATTGTTAAATGTTATTCTGCTAAAAAAGGTTGGTTTAAT
This sequence comes from Streptopelia decaocto, assembly GCF_964273445.1. Taxonomy (NCBI): domain Eukaryota; kingdom Metazoa; phylum Chordata; class Aves; order Columbiformes; family Columbidae; genus Streptopelia; species Streptopelia decaocto. Next base: position 54,898,389 of record NC_138656.1, on the reverse strand, counting down.
TTATCTTTCTTTTTATTGTTATCAATAACAATGCAGTATATAAGTAAAAAAAAATATTGTCTTTTCTAAAACATTGAGTACAGTCTGTCTTGCTGAGCAGCTGACCTTTACTACTGATAACTTCAGGTGTAATTATTACTCTGTTGACACTATTAGAACTATCTAGTAGTTAAGTTATTTTGAAGTTCAAAAAGGAAAATGAGGATTGGCAACAACAGGAATTTCAAGGTATATTTAAGTAGGTTTGGGTTTTTTTTTGCAAATAAACACTGAAAATCCTGAATGCTTACTCAAAACATACAAAAAGTATTTAAGATCATAATCCCTTCCATTCATTCCTTTCCTTTCTCCACCCTCTTCCCTCACAGCTTTTAGTAACAAATCCATCAAACATCCTGGTTCTCCCATACTTCTTTTGAAAACGTTGCATACTTACTTGATTGAGGTCTTGAATCCCATATTGGATGGTATTCAATAAACATAGGGATGTTGGTATCATTTGAGATGCCATGATGTCATTCGAATTGAATTAAATCAGGTAGAAGCTTTACAAGGAAACTCATAATGCCTAAAATGGCACCAAATCTAATGTCACTTCAGACACCAAGAATATGGGTTGAAATCCAGTCTGAGTTTAGGGTAAGACTAAAATTTGGCATCTGGAGGCAGGAGCCTAGATGAGTGCCAGATGTCCATGCTCCCTTTCTAGACAGTGGGCTTGGTTTAGCTGCTAAAATGCTTCTTGTGCCACTACAGGCACTCTGAGATATAAAGTCCTGGCCTCCATCTGCTGATCCAACAGGCACGTATCTCCCCTAGATCCTGCAGTGTTTATTTACCAGCCCTGTGCAGTTATATGGGATGCCATATGACATATGTGGTCAGATGAATTAGTTGGTTTCAGCTGAATTCCACTGTTAGGGCCTGTACAAAATAACTGGGTTCCTCTTTAAGTCAGCATGGAAAAACAGGCCCTTCCATAAAGGGTTTATGCTGACAAATGCACTTCAGAGCATTAGAATTACTTCCCACTTTGAGGAGGAACCAGTTCTAAAGCAGTCTGCGACTCCTAAGCTGGAACTGATAGCCCATGGGGGTGTCTCAGGTGGCACGAGGGAACATGATTCCAGACCCATCTCTGTGGGCAGCTCAGTTGTGGACTATCTCATGTCCAATGCTGAGCACGCAGCAGGATATGAGCACATAAGCAGTGGCTGAGTTTTGCAGAAGGTCCAAAACTGATGGGAATCTATAGGAAACAGGCTCAGGCTCCACAGACAAGATGCTTCCTCAGCTGATCAGTGATCTCAGGTGTGACTGGTAAAAATGAAAGATGTGATCAAGAAAATGTATTTTGACCTTTTGAATTTTCCTCTATGAGGGTGCCTTGAGCTGTTGTCTAGTCAGCAATATTCAGCCTGTTCACGTCTTCAGGAAGGTATTTAATTCATGGTCAAATGATGGTCAAAGCGGTTGCAGTACTAACTCAGTTTGTAATGCTAACTTAAAATGCTGATTTCGCAGGTCAATATTATCTATACATTGCCAGAGATATTAAGTGTTTGGCTAATTGTACAAAGATACTTAGTGGCTTAGAGGATTTGAGTGGATTATGCTTAATTTTAGTCCCACAAAACCACTTAAAAATTTCACCTATATGCTATTTAAGAAGTCTTCAAGTCTTGCTGACAGTTTTTCACAGTTAAGGGGGCATAACTATACTTTCCTTGTTACAGGGTGTTTTTTGTGGATGAATGCATTAAATATTGTGAAGTTATATATAATACAAATGCGTGTCTTATAACTATCATAGTTATTGACTAAATGCAAATTCATTTCCTGTACAAATTCAGATTACCAGAGGACAGGAAAGGAACCCTACCATTCAGTATCCAGATATTCTGAGATTATTACACTTCAGCAAAACTGTTTCTTTTTCATTTTAGTGGCATCCACCAGTTCAAGAGTTAAGATATTTCTAGGACTTTTCACAAAATTCTCATTAACTGTCATGGTACTATTTTAAAATACACTATGTGGTTTTATAAAGTACTATGTCCACGCAGCTGAGTCTCATACCTACATTCCATTAATGTAAAGCACTTGTATTAGGTATGTTATGGGAGTGGAGTCTAAAAGTAACGCTATATCAGTGTAAAGGCCCCTTTCCCCACAGGAAAAATCTTGCCTATATTTAGTGTTATCTGGAGATGTCTGCAAATGTCATATACAGACCTTCTGTTTTCACTTGACCACTCCAAGCTGCATACAAGGTAAATATTTAGCTAACTGCTTTTCCGTTTTTATGAATCCAAACCATTTCCTGCCCAAAGCCCACCTCGAAGTCTCTGCAAATATTTCCCTGTCTGGCTGTGCAAAGAACTTTACCTGACTGCAGTTTAATAACTTTTTACTCACCTCTTTCAAAACATAAAGGTCATTAGTGTGCTCTTTCTTCTTTTCCCTCTCAAGATAAAAATTATTCTGAGGACAAATTTAAAACAAAAAAAACAGAAGAATAACATGACTTAGGGTTCTAATATTTAGCTAAGGCTATTAAATTCCTTTTGTCCCACCTAACCCAGACTTTTACGTATAGAGCAGATACTACATAGCAGATGTTGAACTCTGTCATTCTCTAAAACCAAGAGGAATTTTAGGAGCACAGGAAAATTTAGGCTGGAAGGGATCTCAGGCGGTCTGTAGTCCAATATCCTGTTCAGAGTAGGGTCAGCTGTGAGGTCAAACTTAGTTGTTCAGGACTTTATCTAGTGGGATCTTGAAAAGCTCCAAGTCAGCAAAACAGCTTGGACAACCTGGTCTAGTGCCTGGCTGTCCTTGTGGGGAAAAGGATTTTTTTCACATACAGTTTGAACCTTTCATTTCAGCTTCTGCCCATCATCTTATCCTGCCACCATGCCCTGCTGTGAAGAGCCCAGCTCCATCTCCTTGCTGACCTTTCCAGAGGTGCTGAAGAGCTGCTGTTAGGTACTCTTGAAGCCATCTTTGCCCAAGGGTCAACCAGTCCTGGTTCCTCTCCTTCTCCTCACAGGATGAGTGCTCCAGTTCCTGACCATCTTGCTGTCCCTCCACTAAACCCACTCCAGTTTATTCACATCTTTCCTGTATTCGGGAGCGCAAAATGGAACATGACACTGTAGGTGCAGTCTAAGGAGTGCTGAGTAAAGGGAGGTGATCATTTCACCCCACCACCTGGCTATTCTTCTGGTCACACAGACTAGGACGTTGTTGACCCTCTTTGCTACTAGAGCACACTGGTGTCTTATGCTTAGTTCCCTGTCTGCCAGCACCCCAGGGCCTTTTCAGCAAAGCTGCTCCCTTCAGTCAAGCACTAGCCTGCATTGCTATGAAGGACTCATCCTTCTCAGGTTCAGGACCTTGCATTTGTCCTTGTTGAATTTCATAATATTCTTATCTGCCAATTCCTACAGCCTGTCTGTGTCCCCACAGAAGGCAGATGTGCCCTTGAGTATATCAGCTGGTCCCCAAAGTGTGATCTTGTCTGTAGTCTTGATAATGTGCACTCCATTGCCCCCTTCAACTCAATTATAAAATTGTTAAACAGGACAGGTCCCAAAGTAAAACCTTGCTCTATTCAACTTGTCACTGGTTCAGCCAGCAGTTTCTCAGATCAATCATCCAACCAGTTTTTTTACCCATCTAAATGCCCATTTGTCCAGACTGGAATAGCCTGTCTCGGATACAAGAGAGGAGACAATGTTGAAAGCTAAGGTCATAGAATCATGGAGTCATTTAGGTTTGAAAGGACCTTTAAGATCATTGAGTCTAACTATGAACCTAACACTGTCAAGTCTACCACTAAATCATGTCCTTAAGCCCCCCATCTACATGTCTTTTAAACATCTTCAGGGACTGTGACTCAACCACTTTCCTGGGCAGCCTGTTCTAATGCTTGACAACCCTTTCGGTGAAGAAATCTTTCCTAAGATCCAATTAGGCTGTTTCCTCTCATCCTATCACATGTTACTTGGGAGAACAGACTGACACCCACCTTACTACAACCTATTTTCAGGTAGTTGTATTAAGCAATAAGGTCTCCTCTCAGCCTCCTTTTCTCCAGGCTAAACAACCTCAGTTCCCTCAGCCTCTCTTCATAAGACTTGTTCTCCAGACTCCTCACCAGCTTCATTGCTTTTTTTTGAACTTGCCCAAGCACCTCAACGTATTTCTTGTAGTGAGGGGCCCAAAACTGGACACAGTACTTCAAGTGTGGCCTCACCAGTGCCGAGCACAAGGGGATGATCAATTCCCTAGTTCTGCTGTCACACTATTTCTGATACAAAGGTCAGAAAATTAACATTTCCTGTGTTCCCCTCATCCAAAAACCCGATTATTCTATCACGGAAGACAGGTTGGTCAGGCATGATTTACTTTGGTAAATCCATGCTGACTGTACCCAGTCACTCATGTCTCTCTTGTGTACCCAAAACTGCCTCTCAACAGGACTTACTCCATGATGTCCCAAGCCAGATATGTGTCATCTCTTTGGCCCATTCAGTACCTGTGTTAAGAATTAATTCCCAGTTACTGTCTGCTGGCGGCCCTCATCCTGTGATGATTTTCTTCTAGCAGAAGGAGTTAGTCAGGGAGTTAATATTTGCTATGAGAACCAGGATCTGTGCTGCAGATACTTTCTTGAATTCATTAAAAAAGGCTTTACCCAGTTCCTTACCCTGACCATGTGGTTTGGAGCACTAGAGCAGTGGCAGTTTCCCCCGGTGAGGACCTTCTGCTCTGGACCATAGCTGATCAGTTCAACAAGGGTTGGCTAAGAACGTCTAGCAGGCTCCACAGATTTCCATAGGGAATTAAAGGTGCTCAGTGGCTTACAGGCTCAACTCAGATAAAAGAATAAAGCATAGCATTCATAAAGGAGGAGTTCCTTACAGGGCAATCTTTTTTTTTCTTCTTTTTTTTTTTTTTTTGTACACTCACCAATTAGAGAGGTTTCCCCTGGGCTACTAGAAGCAATGAAAATCCTGTGAGCCTGTATCCTTTCAGCAAATCAAGAAATACATAAGGGGCTTTTAACTTGCTCCAGAAATCCCAATCAGTTTCAAAGTTAGTGACTCATGAGCCTTTGTAGAATTTAGTGCAAGAGCAAACAGTTGTTTCAAGGAAATAAACAACATGATTGAAAGTACAAGCTTTAAAATGTTTCCTGGAGAGGGTCTGCATACAGATGGTTCAAAAAAAAAAAAAAGAAAAGAAAAAAAAAGCGTGCTCTTAGTATAGTTATTTTTCTTTTTTTAAATCTTTAAAATCAGTAAATAACAGCCAAACGAGTGGCAATGCCAGGGCCTGGAGTCCGCTATGACTCCTTGAGTTGTGCAGAATCTAAGAATCTATGCCACTCTTTATCTAGTCCTCAGTTACAGCTACACAATGCCATCTTTTGATTTCACTGGAACTAACACTAGCAAAAGATAATTATACTGGCAAAGATCTGACCCTTTCAGACCAGGTACCTCAACAGCGAGGCAGCTGAACAGAATAGTCCCTGAATAGTCAGCTTCACTTTAAAATGTAAAGAGGACCTGGTTTTGTTGCCATTAACAAAGTTTACTAGAAAATAAAGCAGTTGTAACAAATGCTACTCCTAGAACAAATATATAATATCCCACTGAAAATTCCCTTCTTTAGAATAAAAAAAATAATCTTCCCTTATGCTCTACAGGATTCAATAAAATATTCATTGATGTTTAAAGGGTGGAAGGGAAAATCTCATCACTTGTGTTTGCTCTTTTTCTTTAACTCTTACGTCTCATATTCTTTCCTTAAAGATGAAGGTGATTTATACTGATTCTTTTATTATTTCAGCCTTAAAAATGAGTTTATTTGCCATTTATGAGAACTACATTAGCTGAATTCCATTATTTTCACTCTGTGGAGTACAGTTATAATCTCTTTATACCCACTGGTTGCAGAAAAAAGACTTCAGGGTAGCTTTGGAAAAAAGTGATGGAGAGTAGTTGAATGGGTAATCAGGTCTACAGCTTAGCTCTGATGGTGGAAAGATGTGGCCCTATGCAACCTTTTGACAATATGATGTTATTGAATTACTCCAAAAGCAAAACTAAACTGTTTTTATCTGTAGTGGATTTGGAAAAAAATATTATCTTTGCCTGAAAATTTAGTAACCCGTAGAATACTTGCAATTCTTCCTGTTTTACTCTCTGTCCTTCACCACACAGCCATGCAAAAATCTGAATTTACTACCAAGAAAACTTGTGGAACTATCAGATTAGTTTCCGTTATAAATTTATCAAACAATTTATGAGAAAATGTGAAAGATAATTATCTGGTTTGGATTTCTACAAGAAGTATTTGTAGAGAGAGTTTTGAAAAGGCAGAATATTCTGAACCTAATGAGGACAACCTCATTACTAGTAAGGAGGAAATCCCATAAAAAGAGTTCTTTGAATTACACAGGAGGCTGGAAAGGAATTTGAAGCATTTAAAAACAAGAAATAGAAAGAAAAAATATGTTAAATTTAGTTAATATGATAGTAATAATAATAATATATTATTACTATTAAAATTTCATTGAATTAAGTAAGTACTTTTCAGGCATACTATGCAAACAAAATAATTTACATTTAGTTGAGTCCTGACCAGTACACTGACAGCACAACCACACTCCTCTGTGGTGTTCTTGCACGTGAATTCTATTTTCACTTGGCTATTGAGATTGTCCAGTCTACTCTGAATAAGGTGATTTCCTGGTTACCTGGTATACCTAAAAGAATATGTTGGGAAATCACTTTTCAGAAGAACTATTCTATTATTATATCTGGCTTAATATTTGATACGTTTCTACGATCTTTGTAACTTTTCAGTGTTGCTTGAAGAGGAAATTATTTCTACTGTTATTTTACATGAAATAGCTTGTTAAGTACATAATGCTACAGTTTATTCCTGTAATGCCAGACATTGCAGAGGGTAAAACTTTACATTTTACTATGAAAACACTCAAAACCTCAGAATTTAGCCTTCAATATCACTGGTACAGATATAGCCCAGCTATAGTCCCATGGTATAGCCCATTACATTCAGAGGTTGAATTAACTAAACTTATAATTCTCTATAAATGTTCATTATTACACTGTCATTTTTTGTGATCTCTTCCACTTCACCTAGTATATGGTGGTGACCTCGTGTTAATGAAATTTCGCAGTGTCCTCAAGTTTTATTTATTTAAAAATTCATGAAATTTATTTAGCTTGCTAGAAACATCAGGAAATATTTACAGCCTTCTATTAAGTGTGAAAAACTGTCTTAATATTCCAAGCAAAGCTCATATTTGCAGGTTTTGTTTTTCTATATATCTTTAAAGCTACCTCTTTTATCCGTGATCTCTCTCTAGATATTTACAACGTTCCCACTAATGTGTCATCAGAGCATTAGTTGTGTGAGAATGTATCTCTTGTGATCCGCTGCAATACTTAAAGGAGTGTTGTCTTAGGCCCTAGATGGCCAGCAAGTATTTCTGTTTATTACTGGTCTAATTTATTGTATAAATAAACTGACATTTAATATTTTTCTTTACTGGAAATTTTACATGAGATCCTTGTATTTTAATAAAGATATTTTTGTTAAGCATTTTCACAAGACAATAGCCTATCCTTTTTTCGTGTGAATCCTTCACACTGAATTCTGCTTCCATTTCCTCAATCTTTTCTGCGTAAACAAGAAGCAAACACTGGGACAATATTCCTCAAGTGTTGGTCAAAACCAGAAATTTTATCAAACTTGGCATCTGCCCTACTAAAGGAGCAGTAACAACCCTCTTAAGACAAGGATAGAAACTAGACATTCACTGTGTGAAATTGGCAGCTCCTAAACCTAACCTGTAACATCTTGTGGTTCAAGTACATACAGCTGGATATGATGATATGAGGGAAAGATGTGTCATAAGAATGGAAAATGCAAGAAGTGCAAACAGCATGAATAACAAAGACGTTTAAATTCTATCCTTCCATAAATACACCCTTGAGAAGGAATATGTCTGGAGGATACTGAGGGATGAGGAAACTCTGCAAACCTCAGATGTGCTTACACATTGAAGTAGAAACAAATTTTATTAATTTTATAGTTCCAAATGCACTCTTCATTTTGATTTGAAAATCCCATAATTTCCTAGACAAAGCCTTTTTAGCAGGACAGGGTCTTTCCATCTCTTCTAATATATAGTTAGCTGTCCATGGTTTGACTTCAGACCTCTTGCAATTTCTGACATATGTGCAATTTTCCCTAAATACTTGTCTGAAAAACAATCTTGGATTGTTCTGCTTCAATTATGTTATCTCCTTTACAAAAATAATTTAAACAAAACTTTAATTGTCCATTACAGAGGTGGATCATTCTGCCTACTAAAATGTTCACAGGCTCATTAGACATTGCCTGGATGATCAGGGAAACAATGACCCAAGGTATCATTTCTACACGACTGAGATTTGCCTTTCCCATAGTGGTTGTAGGAGTCTCTTTCTGAGCAGCACATTATAAAATTTACCTGCAGGATATTTTGTTCTGAAGAAGAGGATACTCGTACAGCTCAGAGCAGGGTCTTCATGTTACAACTATTCAGAGTTTGCTTAAATTAAGAAATTTCCTGACTTTATTTCTGCATCAAAGTGTTAGTATCCTATCAAATGCCCACAGAACAACTGTTCCCCACAGGTCTGTCAGCTGAAGAGTATTTTCAGCAGTGGAACGTTGGTATTCAAGGGTGAAGAATAGTGTAACTAGATAACAAAAAATTTACTAAAGAGAACATTTTCCAATTAACGTTCCAGCCACCCTTCCCCTGCTATGCTATTGCTGACAACAACTGAAGAAGTACATATCTACTCTTGTTCAGCTGCTGGTAATTACAAGACATCTGAAGTCAAATCATGGACAGTTAACTAAAAGTTTAGAGAAATAAAAAGTCTATTTCTTCTTAAAAAGGCTCTGACTGAGAAATTATGGCATTTTCAAACCTAAATGAACACCTTGTTAAATTTGTGAAATGCTGTAGGATGTTAAGACAAACTGCAAAGACTCAATAGAAATTGAGTTAAACACAGGCATACGTGCTGAAGGCTCTCATTAGCACAGCTGGGAACACACAGTAAAAAAAAACTGTAGAAGCTACCATTTTATGACAGCATTTTCCCTATGAGAAATCCCTGTGATATAACCTAAATTTCAGTAGTCTGCACATCCCAGAATGGAGGGGCTGACAGAAGAAATTGACTCTTTCTTTTATTTCATATGTATATTTATAACACACAAATCTTTATACTTATAACACAAAAAAGTCTCTAAATCCAAATTTTTGTTATGTATCCTTACAATATTGCCTTCTCAGGTGACTTTATCATAAGTCTGATGAGCAACATAGAAGGTAAAATAAAAGAACAAATAATATATAATAATCATTAGTAGCAGTAGCAGCCATTTTTAAGATTTGAAACCTCACATCAAACTAGTCTTTGCTAACCTGAGCCTAGTAAGCAATGAAGACTACAAACAACAGAAGACTTGGAGGTTTTGAATCATATTAAATGAAATGTGGAAAGTGCAGTCTTAATGCTTTATTAGAAATAAGTGTTGTAGTGAATAGTCAAAATTGCAGGAAGGACACACTACTGAGCATAATTATTAGCTACATTAAGATACATGTACTGTGCAACTGGGATGGTTGACTGCAGCATAGGAAGGCATATCAGCCATTTTCAATCTAATTAGTACATACACGAAACACAACAGCATCATAGCATGCAGACCTTAGTGGAAACTAGAAAAAACATACAGATGCAAATTCTCCCAGCTCATCCTGAAAGTGGTGCCACAGCACTTGCACAGCTGTTAGCAGTGGGGTTAGTGTTGCAATGCTCTTCTCATGCTACAGTCATGCCTTCAGCTGCAGTGCAGACATACTCTTACGAGAAGCCTTCTTATGCACATTGCAGTGACACCTCCCAGTTGCACAGCTGACACACATTCTTGCTGCCATCAGCCTGCACAGCAAAGCTGTCTTACGCGTCAAGAAGCTTTTTTTTGCTGGGTAGAAACTCTCTGCCTTGGGTGTTGCTCTGAACTTGATCCCTCCAGGCATTCATCTCTTTTTCTGCAGCTCCATGTATCTTCTTGCAGTTAGCAATTCCTAGCATTAGGATTTGATCTCTTCTCACAAGGGCAGACAGTCCCTTTATGTAGTTTATTTGTACCATCTGGCTTTGGAGCTTTATCTAAAGAAGGAACACATGGTCAGTTTCAGAACAAGTGAAAATAAAAGATCATGTGCAACAGGCTGACAAAATAATCTGCCACTTCCATCTCTTACTTGTCAGATCCCTTCCACAAGCAAATGTCATTCAGGAGTTTAGCTGTCATGTCAAAAGGTTGCCCATGCAGTCCCAGGTGTTGTGTATGGAAACATGTCTGTGGCAGCTGAGAAATTCAGCGTACAGGTGTGCTCTGCACCTGCTCCCAGGCGAGGTGCTGGAGCAGCTTCTCTTTCCCAACAGGCCACTGGAATGCAGGGCTGGCTCTACTGCTGGAGAGCATAAGGGATGGGGAAAACCAAGCTCTTGTAGCACAATTCAGCTACAAAAATGTTATCTGGGCTTATGCCCTGAAGCATGTCTGTAATTGAACTCACTTCAGAAAGTAGGTTTTTTGGCCATAGATAAATATTTCACATAGTCCTGAGTTCTGTTTCTGAAAATCTTCATAGAGGCAGAAATGAAGATGGAAACTCTCAGGTTGGTTCTCGCCTCTCAGTTTTGAAAACAAAAGCAGCATTCCAGGTTCATATATACTTTTGTAGACACATGCATGCACCTATTAAATTTGTATAAAGGTACAAATAATTGCAAATCCAGATGAGGAAACAAGGGTGAAAACAGAGTCCTTCCCCCTTTATTTGGAAGAAGACTGTGGCTGGCAGGATTTGAAGACACTGTGGACTTTCCCTTTCTAGTTAAGATTTTGCAGCAGTTCCCCTTGGAAAAACTGGCAAAACTGGGCAGCACTGATCTCTTTTCTTCCTTTCGTGGGACAAGACAGTGCTTGGAATTCCTTTGCTCTGATTTTAGTGCATTGCATCTGGAGTAATGTTAAGTTTTTCAGTCTTAAGGACAGCAGGAACGCCTGAATTTCTTGCACTTCCTCATGAGCCTCTGGCACTTTAACATTTATTCAGAGTTTGGCTGACCTCTGCTGCCTTTATGTATCTTTAAAGTTCATTCCTGTGCAACTGTCAATATGCCTATTTTGCAGCTTTGAAATAAGAAGCTTTAGGGTGACTAAAATGACACTTGTAACTGTTCAGTCAAGTGTGGCTGTGATTTCTTGCTGTTTTCGGTTGACTTTTTACTAATATTGCATCTCTTTTCATCTTTGGAAAACATGTTGCATTTTCTAACGATATTACCTTGTGATTCGTGAAGCAATCTACAAGGTAGAAATAGAAGTATTAATAGTTTGCCGGGACAAAATTTACCTCAAAGATATTTTCCTGTTTGTGCTTCAATTGTTTATAATTATAAAACCAGCCTTTTCCAGAATGATTTAAGTGGTATCATCATAAAGCAGAAAATAGATCTTGGTAGTGTAGAATAGCTTGAATATGATATTCGAACAGAAGTAAGGCCATCAGTGCAGACTGCGTAGAATGCACAAGTAATTGAATGCTGAGATTGAGGTTGAGTTCTAGGAGAGCTACCAAGGAAACAAGTCAATAGGTCATAGGTCAGTTTAATTCTCTGCTGAAAAGAGACATGACTGTTATCTAGTTTGTCACATTCTGTGTGACATTCTCATCTGAATATAGATGCAGCTGTTCTAGCACCAGCTCTGTTCCTGCTTTGACCATTACACATCACTACAATAGCATGGTAAGTCTAATATAGAGATTTTTGGGTTGCTTCTTCAGCTTAGAACCACAAGAAATGCCTGTGTTGTGTTTTATCTTTATCAGCCCCATACAAGGAAGAAGCTGAGAGAGGTGCAAAGTCAACTGGCAGCCTCAGGTGGGTTGCAGTGAACTCAGCTGTTGTAGCTCAAAACAAGACCCATTCTGTTCTCTGACATGCAGCATGGCATACATGTAAGCTGCACAAATAGGATGAAAAGAGCTGAAAAAAAGGTAGATTTGTTGCAAAAAATGTCTATTTTATCCTCAGAAGGCTTTGCCTTACAAGACTGAGTTTGCAATGTGGAGCTGCAGCATTCTCCATCTCCTAGGATGTATTTTAGACTGTCAGGGGAGACAAAAGACCAAATGTAGCCTAAGTGTTTTTTCTCACAAACATGTTTTTTTATCAGCCTGGAAATACAGCTCAGCTGTGGACAGCTGTGCTCTGCAGCAGCAGGAGATGGCTAGTGAGCATCTTGTAGGAAACTTTGTGATAATTGAACCTGGAGGTGGTGTAGTCACAAACTCATTCCTAAGCACAGACAGCCACAATTTTTCTTTTGAAAGGAAAAAAGTCTGCTGTTCTTAATGACTTGTGCCAGCTGTGTGCCTGCAAGCCCTGGGGACCAAGCAGGCATCTCAGGAAGTTCACCTCACCAGCACCAGGCCAGCCAGTTCCTCCTTTCAGCAAGGCACAGTTCAGGGACATTTTCCATTTTACCAGGCTGTGGAGAAATCAGCGCCTCAGCTATCTGCCATCCACATTCATCTTATTTAAACCACAGTACCTCTACTGACATTCTTGTGCAAATATTTGGTTAGATATACGGGGTTTCCACTGCATATGGCTGTTCTTATTATCTGATGCCTTCTGCTTTTTATCAAACTAGATCCTTTTGTGAAATAGACAACTTCCTTTGGTCTTTTGTCTGTCTTTCTGGTATTTAATCTGATTTTGTTCTTTTAATTTTTTCCTATGTTCATACCTTTATTTTCCCCTCTTATGATACTTCCATTCTCCCTTTTTTTTTGTTTCTATATCTGTGCCCTCACAACTCTCTTTTCTCCCTTCTCTTTCCTGCTTCTTTGCGTTTATCTCATTTCTTCTACAGAGGAACCAACAGATTTTATGATCCTCAGAATTAACAATTTGTTGTGTTCTCCCTGATTAGACTGATAGTACTACATCACGGTGTTGGGTTAATCTATTTCTCAGTGACATTTCCAGGCAGAGAATTTAAACTAATTCATCCACTATGAATATAAATCTCTGATTGGAATTCTTTTGTATGAAGTTCTGACCAAAAAAAAAAAAATCTTCAAATTCAATTTCTTTACTTAAAGCCAAATGCTGAATTTACAATTAATCCCCTCCCACACATACATCTCATTTCATTAAACACCTTTCCACTGCTCAAGGTCATTACAACAGTGTTGTCTCTTAACTTCACAGTTTTGAGTCTAGAATTATTGTCTTTTAGATTATTTTTTTTTCTGCTCCTACAAAGTTTTTTACTTTGTGGGCAACATCTTTTTTTCAGGCTAATTGAAGAAGGATATCGTTTGATGTCACATGGTAGATGCACAATCTCTCATTCAGAATCCCTGAAACAAAGCAGAAATTTGAAAGTTTATAAAGTTCTTTGAAATGTTTTCCACTTTTGAAGCTCCTTTACCAAAAGCAATAGATAGAATAATCATTTTCCAAGGAATGTTTTTTCCTCTCTCTTGAAAGAAATCAGAACAAGAACAACAGTCAGGTAGATGTCAAAGTTTAATGCTTGTCCTTCAGTTTTCTGATACAAATGATTTAAAGAGGACATTGCATTTCTGTAATTTTAGTAGGATTTCTAAAGGACTTAGTAGATATATGGTGGTCAAAAAAGCTTCGTAATACAGCCTAAGCTCATGCGAATGTCAAATCTGGGTGTTGTGTCCTTTTGGAAACCCCTGGAGTCGTCATCTGACAGGAGTGAGATTAGCTGTCATCTTTAAATCATCGAAGTCTGAGATGAAACAAGGCTCCTAATCTTAACAATTCCTTTCCTGCATATCTTGGTGTAGTTGTCAAGGTCAGAACCTGCAGCTATAGTACCTTTGCTTAACTGCTGAGAAAGTAGAGAAGGAAGTTGTAAATGGATGGGAAGCACAGGTGGGACAATTAAGAGAGAAACCAGAGTCCTTCAGGCAAGGGAACACTGATCTTCACATATCCTGCACAAGTTGCATGTGAATAACAGTATTTGTCCATCTTCTAATTACTGTGTAAGAAATCAACTCACCCTTTTCCTTCCACCAGCATTTCTTAATACTTCCTCTGCCCAGCACTGGGTTATAGCTACATAGGTTAGCCGAGAATTTTCTCGCATCTTACTCTTTTACTACATCTTCTTTTCGTATAAAAGACAGCACAATAATGGGCAGCTACAGTGAAATTATTATCTTTAGTACTAATGACTGCTAGGCACCATGAAGTCTGTTTGCTAATGGGCCAGGTCCATAAACATCTCTTCTAGAGAGCTCTACCCTTCACTCTGAGCAAAGGCTGCCTGTGCCTGAGCCAGCCCCTGGGAGGACACACAGCAGCAGAGGGAAGGAAGAGACTGACCTACAGTCAGTAACAGGCTGAATCAGCTTCTCTGGACTTCATAATCATTTACAAACCAATATTTCCAGTTTTGAAGTCTCATCTATATAACCCGGGCCAACCTGCACGTCTGAGTGGTGGTTTTACTGTAGAATAAGTGTTTAACACCCAATGGTTGGGCCAATAAGCCAATCTTTGGGCAAAGTCTAACTACTCCCTTGTATGTGCATGTAATTCACTTCTTTAATTCTTTCCATAGAGACAAGCCCTGAATTAGTAAAATAACAAAAGTACATTTCCTGCTTCAGGGGACAGGCCTGGCACAGATTTATTGTAACTCTTTTGTTGAATGAATAGTGCACTGAATGTTCTTTAGATTCCTGTGGCTGCAATTCAACATACACTGGTCTCCAAACTTTTTTGATAGAGGAAAAAACTTTGGAGTATGCACTCCCAATATATCTACATTTATTTATTTTTAAATTTTATACATGTACCACTGTACGATATGTGATTCACATTGTAAATAAGACACAAAAATAAAAATTACAAAGAGGAAGAGATTAAGACTAAATAAACACTATTTTTTATTTTTTTAAATTTTCTAACTTAGTAAAGGCAGAAAAAATATTTTCTTCCTTCACTCCAATTGATTGTCTTGCACACCCTATGTATTGTACACACCCCACACCCTTTGGAGACACTGCTTTAATGGCTGCGTTATAGTGGACTGCACACCTTCTAAGTAGCAGCTGTAACAGCAGCAGTTACCAAGTGTAAGCAAGACCAGACACTTGAGTTTAATATCATATTCACACAATTTTTTTCAATCTTTCAAGTCTAATTCATCTTCTGGTTTGAGTCTTCCGAAATATTTGCAGCTGTTTTGAGTTAAAAACATCGTTATTATGGTATTAGGAAGTGATGAAGACATGTCTGTAGCTGACTGTTCACTTCCTTTTGAATAGATTCATAGAAATTAAATAAGACAGTGTTTGTCATTTATTTAATTGTTTGGAAATGACTGCTGATTAAAAATACTGGAAGAAGGCTGATGTATTTCCAGTATTTACTTCAGTACATTAATCGACCTTGTAATCTGAAACACTCTTGCATTTAGACCTGAATGAAGGGTATGTTATATATCCTTGATCACAGCACAAACTTTACCATTAGTTCAAACCTATCTTTTAAATTCTGAAAATATTTTAAAACTTTCTTTCAACTTCCCACTTAGAATAATTATGTTAATCCTGTAAAACATTGTTGCCTTTTTTGAAAAATGAAGTCCAAACATTTGAAATCCCCAAATTATGCCAGTAGAAGAATACAGAAGGAGATCAAGCACCTCCACAACTGTTATTCCCCAAACCAGGACTTTGATGTGCAAGCCAGTGCACCATGGGAAGGGGTGATTTGGGCTGGATGGAACTTCCACTGTAAAGAATGGACTTCAGCCATCTGATCAGCTATCTCTGATGTGCAGGCCACTGCAGGGTAAATCTTCCACAAAAACTCTGATCTTGGAACCTGGACTTTTTAGGAAAAGACCTTTAGCATTTATACCAAAGAATTAAAATCGTAATGAATAAGTTTGGAAGTCTAGTCTTTTAAACTGATTCTTGTGTTTCACATCCTGCAAAAAATCAACTGTAAAGTTCACCTTCTTATTTTTCTCACTGTAATAGCTCCAGCTCCATTTGCCTGTTCCTTGCAAAGTCATAACAGTCTGGAGACAGTCACGGCTGTCCTTAGGCATTACGGAGGAGATGTTATATCCCCACGTGTGGGAAAACATGGATAGCAGAACGTTCATTGAAAACCCCTTTCCCTGTTTAAACCAAGTAACATGTGAGTGATGTAAATAGCTTACATGTAACTTTTCTGATTATGCCAAATTTCTGCCACTGTTGTTATTTCCTTCTACTATTTAAAACCATTAAAAGAGTTACTACACATTATTTTTGCCTTGCACTAACAATACTATCCCTCATTTCAAAGCTAGAAACTATTATCTTGCCAAATTAAGGCAATCTCCAATGATTCTGATGATGGGATGAACACTTATTCATTCCTCTTTTGATTTTTTTCAGTGAAAAGGTATTTGCACATCTCTCAAGGCAATTAAACACCAGAAACCCCAATCCTACTTAAGTAAAAAAGTTCCCACAGAGTTAATTGGAAATGGAGACCAGATCATGGTCAAAAGCACTGTCGTGTACAGACATCACAGCAGCACCTAGCTGGCAAGATGATTAGCAAGCACATCTGTTCTAAACCATTAAAATGATATAAAGAAATTGCCTTTAAACCACCTGCAGGACAGTAATTTCACACAATCATTATGAAGTCATTAAGAAAAGTTAATGTAGAAAAAAGCTTTTGTGGGAAATGTGATCTTTTTCTGTGTTTACTAGATACTGTAAAGGTATAAGCAAAGAACAGTCTGAAAATTGTTGTGTCAGATAATTATGCCTTCTCTCCAGAGCATATTGGCTCACATATTTCTTACATCACAGGTTAGACTACTTTTGACATTTCCAAGCCATACAGAGAATTTCCATGTTTGACTGTAAATATGGTCAAAAACGTGTACAAGCCGGAAGGATTTGAGAAGATATCTCCTGTTGAGAAGATATTCTTGATTTCTGAAAGTAATGTAGGCCTCCAAATGTCAGGTTTCAAAATCCTTTTATTCACAGTAGAAACAACATCAAGCTGAGTGTAAGCAATACGGACATAAAGAAAGATGTAAAATTGAGGAGGGGACATAATTATTCACACTAGGATCAAAGCAAGAATGGAGGGAAAAAAGCGACGTAGTGCGAAAGAGGAACAAGAGGTTTTAGATAAAAATAAGAATTACTCACTAAATTACATAATAGAGAACAGTGTGATTCAATAATGGAATATTTGCTTATAATTATTTTGTAGATAACAGTTATGTGAAGGAAATATGAGGGGAAAAAGAAGAAATGTAGCTTACAGATGGGTTCATTTGCTCTAAGGCATAAAAAGTTCTGGATGGCAGGCAAGCTGGAGGAGGTATATGGAAAGCACTAGTTACTGACTTTGGTAAGACACTGACATGATCTCCCATGACAGTCTTGTAAACAAACTATGGAAACACAAGCTTGGACAAAAACATTGTGAGCAGGAAAGTTCCATGCACAAAGGGAAAAAATACATTTGGTGTCACACTGTCCATATCCCATTGTTAATTAGAGAGCTATATTGCGTAGAGTATTTTCCTTAATGACTGGAAGGACAGAATAGAAAATCTTATTAATTGTAAATGAGATTAGACATGAAGGGGCTGCAAGCACATTGGAGGGGAAAGAAATAGAATTAAAAATAAGCTGGGCAGATTGGATGAAATATTTGAAATTGAGTGTGTAATTTATGTAGAACAAATACAAATACTACATTAAAAAGGAATTGTCAGCTCCAGTAACTTCTTGGGTGTCAACAGATTAAGCAACAATTATACAGAAAAAGCTCTGGATGTTTTCTTTTAAAAACCACATGATATTAAGTTGTATAAGAGGGAGTAAATTACAAGTGTAAAAACATACAATATGAAAGATACATGAAGTAGTCTTTTAAATCTACCAAAATTAATGTGGATTATTTTTTCTGTACTTCAGGAAAGATGCATTAGAGCTGTAATCTCCACAAAGCAAAAAACAGATCAAAAAGAATGGTTTGAGATCCTGAAATTATAATTAATACAGTAAAATGAGGAGATCTGGTATGGAGAAACTGACTCAGCTATTTATGAAATACAATCTGTAAGATACAAATATCGATTCTGAAAATGTGAAATTTTACTGCAATAAGTTTCTCTCCATGTCCACTGAGTAGGGTTTGAGAAAGTACACTTCAGTTGCAACAAAGGATGCTTAGTTTGGATATCAGGGAAATAATCCATTAGGATAGTTGAGTGCCAGCAGATATTGCCCAGGGAAGCTGTGGAATCCCCATCACTGGAACTTTTAAAGTACTGGTTAGACAAATGTCAGCCAGGGATGGTATTGGTGTAATTGACTACTCCTTCAGTTGGAATCATGACTAGTATCTCAGAACCCTTGCCCTAATGTCCCACAGAGTAGCTACTGCCTGGACTTTTAGAAAAAAGCCATTTGTCCAATCCAAACAAAGCCAAAAAGTGAAACATAAAGGAGGGGAAATTGTTGGAACATTTTAAGACAAAAACTTGACGCCTTTATCCCATAGGACAATTCTCATGGACAGTGTAAAAAGAGCTACACGTGTCTGCAGGCCTGGGAGAATGTGAAAGAACTTCCTGCTTTGCCCTGCCTAAACTAGATGCATCATATTGTTTTGTGGAAGGTCACGCAACTGCCATGGTGACAGGTTCATTAGAAAAAAAGTAAAATATAGAGCCCAGACATAGTAGGTGAGCTACTAGAATAGTCATAGAAACAAAAATAGAAAAAAATGACTGCAACAGGAAGACAGCTTGTAGCATGCGGTGTGAAACTAAGGCCAGTTCCCATTGCAGAGAGGCCATCATAGAAACTACCATTGCTGTTTTCCAACCCGTGTGAAGTGACTCAGAGGATTTCAGTTTGACTCTCAGAGTTCATGTTGCCCTAAATGGCTACTTACATTGGCACAGAAAATCTCTTCAAAAGACACTATAGCACTTAGGGTCGCAATATCTCTGGGAAACCTAGAAAATATGCTGCTGGGAAGGCAAAGGACATAAAAGATGGTAGATAGAAATTTAGTTTCTCAGAGGTGGCACATTCAGGTGAGGCACCTTCTCAAGGCGCTATAAGGCATCTTCCTGGCACTGTTAGTATCAGTAGCCAAAGCTCACACTAATTTCAGAGGGGCACAATTTTGCCACAACTGCTGATGAGGAAGGAGAACTGGACTGGAAGGAGAAGTGGAAAGAAGACTGGAAATGGCCAATACTGGTCTGGAAAGCAGAGTGCCAGATAAACAAAAGAGCTTTTAAAAATGTATAGTTTAAAAAATGTCAGCAAAATGCAAAGCTACAAATGCTATAAAATAATCAAAGGAAATAGATACTTTAGTAGCAAAAATCTGGTCTTATGTCATTTAAATACACAAGCAAAAAGCCAATCAAGTATTCTGTGAAGTCACTGAGGGATATACAGAAAGTGGGAAGTTAGTTAATGACGTTAGTATTGCTCTGAGCCTGAATAAATTCTCTGCTTTCTTCTTCATGAAAAAAGCCAAAGGTCACATTCTGAGGATTGGGATAATTTCCCAAGTGGGAGGGAAGGGAATGGAAGCATTGAAAGACTTTATGAGTACATCAAAGCAGAAAGGCAATTAGAGCTGATAAAAGTTCACATAGAATCAGATACAGATAAATTGCATCCCAGATTTTTTAATTTTTTTAACCTAGCTAGATGTAGAAAGATGTAGAGATTTCTAGCTCCTAAGAACTAAGAAAGCATAATTTATTTAGGATTCAAGAGCATAGAAAATTGAGAAACAAATTGGGTCAGCCATTAAGTTTATTTGTTCGTTGATTTATTTGTTTGTTTATTTATTGTCACAGTGGGGCAAAAGGGAAAACCTCTGTTATGAGGTTCAGTGAGGTGGGTTATACATTGATGAAAGAATGAGACAACAGTAAGCATTGATCTGAAATCATCACTGTGGAATTTTCCAAAGTAATTTGCGCTTTGCACAGTCTCAGGTGTTCGCCACTGTTTTAGCTGGTTCTGAGTTACGTACTGTAGAATTATGACAAAAGATAATACACTCATATTCTATTATGATGATCTCAAATGTAATTTGCTTATATCTGTCTTTATTGAAAGAATTAAATAACATACGCTGTCTTCTTCAGCCTATTCTAGATATGCTCAATTGGCCCATCCTGTGGATAATATTACTTTCTTCTTTATAAACCAAAACCAGAGAGAAAAGCTAAGAGGACAGAGTTAAAATAAGTTTGTGGTTTCCCAGATGAGTTAGTGTACTTACTACCTACTGCATTCAGTAGGGAGGACAACACTGACTTACAGAACTGTGGGAAACCCAGCATCTTCTGATATCTTTATGTTAGCATGCATAGGTATTGTGTTGTACCCTACCATTTTAGTGATGCAGATATGATTTCTGTCTAGCTCACAAATGTGTATTCTATTTTAAATATTATTAATAATCTTTTTGTGTTTCTGCTCCCTCATCTATGGAACCCTATAATTTGCTGGAAACAATTTTGCTGAAGAAAGTTGTAAAGTGTTTTTTATTTGTTAATAAAAAGTCAAAGTTCATCAGATGTATAGAAACCAGTTATATTTTTGAACAAAAAATATTAGCACAGAAATAATCATTAAAATATTTATATTACTAAAGGATTCCCTGAATATGTAAAAGAGATGCATTGACATTTCAGTCAACAGAAATAAAAATACCAAATTTGACTGTTATATCTAACCTGTAATGCAACCCTTTCTGCTCAGGGTTTATCAGTGTCAAGGGTTTTCTCTAACAGTTGTAAGTCCTCTTTAGACATGGAAAGCAGTCCATGTCCCCTTAACATGCAGTGGGTCTATGAGCATTAAGTGAACTATCCTTATGAATTAGTTGCTAAATTCAGTTTTTTAATAAGTGGATGGGGCATTTCAAGCCATGCTGCAGCCATCAGCTCCAAGGAACTGGCATTTGCAACTTATTTTTATCTTTTGTTCCAGCTAAAGGAGCAGAGCAAGGTCACAGGATGCCTCTCTGGTATGCTGGTTGGCACTTCGTGCAGCTCTGCAGGACTTGTCCACTTGTAATTCCAGTTTAAGCAGTAGCAGGGCTGGACTTTGCAGTGGATATTTTTGATCTTCTAACATGTTTCGAATGTAAAAAGGCCAGTTCCCAGCTACTGCAACAATGAATTGATGACTGAGGATATTGGATTTAATTTCTGGCTTTGTGGGATGTTAGATATGTCACTTATATTCTCTACTGTTTAGTTTCTCCTCCTCTGTCTGATTATTTTAGTGGTTCTAGCTCTGCTACTCAGGAGCCTTGTGGATGGGCTTTAATTCCTATCTTTAAAGTGTTTTGAGCTCCTTACCTATGCACTGTAATATCAACATGAAATATTATTAGATTTTAGAAACAATGAATATCCAAGAAGTTAGTAATAACAAGATTAATAGCATATATGATTTTGTCTTCTGTTAGCAGCTTACATGTCAGATAATATGGTTTTCTACCCATACCTGCTTAGAGTAAGCAAGTTTTTGACTGAAGATTTTTTTCCACTCTATTTTTATGTATCATGTCTAAATCACCTCTGATAAAAATCACCTATTCCTTTCAGAGATCTCAATAGTTATCATAGATTTTATTTTTAATAAGCAACATATTATTCATCACTGAGGTGGTGACCAAAAAAAGTCTGACTCCCACACAAGCAAATTTTATGAGAAGTGGATCTCACACTTTACACAAAACCTCTCATCAATTAAGGTCTTCTTACTACTTTCTCAGGCAAGGCTGTTCAATTCAGTTTTCACTGTTTCCAGATTTAAAATGTAACTAATTGTGCAGTTTTCCTTGGAAGCTCAGTTTGAGACTGACTCACATCCAGATTGGCCAAAAGTCATTGTTGTCTAATGGCCACCCAATAGAATGCTGAAGATGTTTTGAATATCGTGGTCTTGGCCTTCATATTTCAGAAAAATACCTGTCACTATTGTATTAAATCCTCACTTGTAATAGTCTTTCAGAAGAAGTGCTAGACATACGAGTAGTCCTGGAAAGAAAAGTAATATTTTCATGCTTTAAATAAAGCCTTCTTGTGGGAGGGACACTGGTGGATGGGTACTGAAAGACTTCTTCTCTTTGGTTGAAAAACAAGACTTCCAGCACCTTTACATGGAAGTGGCCATCCAAAAATTTCCAGCAGTGAGTGCTGGTGCACGCTATACACAGCAGGACTCCCAACAGAACATCTACTAAATTTGCATGTACCAAAAAAGGCATTTCCTAATCTAGGCCATGGTGATTTAGGGGAATATCTCAAGGGATAGAGCACTTTTCTGAGTACTATCAGGATTTATTTTCATAGACTCATATTCCAGAACACAAGTGCATGCACAATTCCCTCTCTTACAAAACTAAATGAGTCTGTATTTTAGTTCAAGATACATGAAATAAATATGAAGTCTTTGTACCAATACCCAGGATCCGTGTTTCTCCTATCCTTATTTATTTTTGCTGCTTCTCTGGCATCAAGGAGTTTTTATCAGCCCATTTATAACAAAGCATTTTCCACACGAGAGCCCAAGAACATTCCTTTCCCTGGCCATTGCCTGAACACGTATATCCCTCTGGCTAGCATAATTTACTAGAGAGATGAGCTTGAATCTGTTCTGGTGGTAGCTGAGGACCACCAAGTGCTCACACCCCTAGGCTGCTGGCAAAGGGGGAATTCCACCACTTATTTGGGATGCAGGAAGAAAACCGGGACACTGATGTTTAGACAAGTTCAGAGAAAAGTCCTGGCTCAACATACCCAGGTGCCAGAGGCAATAGAACATCTGCTCTGTGGATATTCAAGAGTAATAGACATCAAATCCATTGTGACTTGAGGGGTTCTGGACTCTTCCAGCGGAAGAACTTAAGACATCTGAGAAAATGTAAAAATTTGAATTACTATAGGTGTCTTTAGGTCTTCAGCTTTCTTCAGGGTCAGACAAGAGCAGAAATAGCTTTTTTTCTCTCTCTTTCCCTGTCTTAAATGTGGTTTCTGGCCCAGATATCAAAGAGCTTTTTGGTACTTATACCTAAATTTAAAACTAGGGAAATAATACAGTGAGGTCAGTATTTACCAGCATTTTTTTCACTTTCATCCATTGTTAACTACCTTATGATCAGTCTTTTGACTACTTATAAAAGATTTTAACAAATATTTACTCATTTTACTTTTACTTCTTATATTGTATACATAGTTAAAAATAACACATAATTACTATAGTTATACATGTATATAATTATTCTTGCTATTTTGGCTATTTTAAACTTAAAATATTTTACCCTCACTATATCTAGTCCCTTGCTTATTTTCCCCTGTTACGATGGAAAATGTAAGGTGCCATTTATTTTAGCTTGTTTTCAGCAAGAGCATCATCTCGCATCAGACTTGCAGTGTCAATTGATAATTTCCTTGTTTATTTTTAATTAATATTATTAGTCATGCAGCATATGACACTCAAAGTAAATGTTAATCCTCTGGCAGAAAAAAATCCGATTGGCACTTTATGTGTCGTAATAAAATGGAAAGAAATAGTTAGTGTCGTTCAGGAAAAGGATTGCTTCGTTGTAAAAAAAGAGCACGATGATCAGCTATCCAGATATTGCAAGACACTTGAGATTCTCTGGGCTTATAACACTGACATCAGAAAGCTGAACTGAAAGTACCTCCAACATGCTTGTGTGGATGGCAGCATCATGCCTAGCTCCCTGGCTCCAGGCAAACGTCTGCATTTGCCACCCTTCTCCATCGTCCCCCAGTGAAGGACCTGGTTGCCCTCACCACAGCTTCTTCCCCATGATAAACCAGAGCACAGGACTCACACTCTCATTGTTCAGGAGCTGTAGATGAGTTACAAACTATACTTGGGCCTCTCCTGAAAAAGTTGCCAGGTTTTTAATGCAACTTTATTTTTATTGAGAACCTGGCAGTATTATTATCTGTCATTGTTATTAGCTTATGTAACTGTATGTTATAAAGTAAACTGAATAATTATTATTATGATCTATCATTATTATAAGTTGCATGGTTAAGAACAAGGAGTATCTATCATGAAGGTGTAAGAGAAGGATCTAGGAAACACGGATTTATTGTATGGCTAGCCCAGACTGCCTTTGTGTCTTGATTTTGTTGCTGTACCACACTTCTTCATTTTTCAAAAGTATATGTAAATATCCATAGAAAACAATAAAAGTATACCCTGCCAAACACACTCACCAGGATTGCAGGTTGTTGAGATCGTGTGCTGCTATGGATAGGACATGAGTAATGCTCTAAACACTCAGCACAGGCAGGTGCCATAAAAGATGCCTTATCCCCACAACTGTCCCTGTCTCAGCAGTGAGCACGTCTCCTTGCAACTTGTGATCCATCTAAGAACTCGTTTACATCAGGCTCCCTAATCTTTTGTAGTAAGTGTCACCAGTCACCACAAACAATAGTGTTTGATTGAAATTTCTTCTCTTTTGAATAAATCAAATTGCAGTTTTGTCTTCCATGAAATAAGGCTCACTGGTTTGTGATTAAGATACGTTATACATTGTAATTTGTCTCCTTGTTTATATGCCTATATATAAGATGTGCTCAGCCAAAATTCTGATAAACAGATTTCTGTCAAGAAAAATCTCCCATGCTTTGGGGTGAGGGCTTCTTACACTGTTTTCTGGCAATTGGAATTAACAATACCTCTTGCATAAAGTTTAATAAGATTCACTTCCTTACTGTTAATGACTAGCAGGTAACACTTGCTTAGACAGAAATCTTATTTCTATGCAAATGGTTCTTCCCATTTTCCTGTACAAGCACTGCTCATGACAGAGAAGATACTGGAGAATGTAGAGCTACAAACTGAGGGTCTAAAGATGTGAAATAGGATTACAACAAGCTTGTCTTTTTGGGGGGTTTGTTTTTTTTATTTGTTTGTTTGTTTGGTTGGGGTTTTTTTGTTGTTGTTTTTGTTACAACTGATTGTGCCTTAGAGCAAAATATTTTTGCATATCTTAGAATTTATGAAAGATGGTACAGTGTCACTTCTTCAGGGTTCTGTTGTGGTATGAACATCCACCATTTTCAAACCACTTTTCATTTTATAAATAAGCAGCAGAATGACTTCATGAAACCTTTTATTCTAGGAATAAATAGGCAGGGGTGTTTATCTAGATGATCTTTAAAGGTCCCTTCCAAAGCAAACCATTCTATAATTTTGTGATTCTACAATTCTATAAATGAAAGGTTATTTTTGTACTAAGGTAATAAACATCTTTACACTAAACCACAACAGTTTTACCCATCCAAAACATATAATGAAAAACGTATATCAGATAAAAATTCTGGGAGGTATTTATACACCTAACTTTATCTCAGTTCATATGAAACTAACAGATCAGTATATTTCAGTGTATTAAGTTATAACAATTTTTCCCAATTGAAACTGGCACAGATTACCTATATTACATAAAATATCAGAGTTCAGCTATCAATAGTGTTGCTCCTGTTTGCTCTTTGACTTTTTGATATGCCTTTCACTTACAGCGTAAACTCCAACATCATCCTGAATGAATAAAAACAATTAGTTATTAATAATAATGTTTTTTACAACATTTAAAATTTACTTATTCCAAACTATGTGACAGAGACTGGAAAGATAGAAAGTGTCATGTTTTCTTCTGCAATTGACTATGCATTAAAAACCTGAGTCCCTTTATATGTCTAAAGCTCTGTTTTATATTTGTGATACCAGAAAGACATACATCATTATCATTATTTCAAGTACCTATATTAGCATTGAGTCCTTTAAAATCAGACTCTTTTTACTTTAAGTTGTTGCTTTTCCCTGGAATAAAACAACATACAGTATAAGACTGATAGGAAAAGGAGCTGAAATTTTCCATTAACCCCTTGATACCTGTAATTTTCACAGTAAGACTAATAAAATCTTATTTCAATCTTTATCAGAGATGGATTAGAACAATGGTCCTGAAGCTGTGGGAGATATGCCAAGGGTCTAACCCATCACCCCAGTCATGGAGTGCATATAGTATAAATTCAAAATTTGTCTGTGGTAAACTTAACTCCTTGGTGCACAACTGCAGTTTCACACAGGTATAATTCCTGTGAAATGTAACCTCATCTAGGTTTGTAACCTCATACAGGTGTTCCTGCTCTGGCAGGGGGATTGAACTAGATGATCTTTCAAGGTCCCTTCCAATCCCTAACATTCTGTGATTCTGCGATTCTGTGATTCTGTGAAACCATTGATGTTAAACTAGCATAAAATTAGAGTACCAAAGTTTTTGTTCCAATAATGTATTAAGACAAAGGAAAAAGAAGATGGAATAAGTGCTAGGAAGCATCCTGTTGCAAGGGAACAGTTGGAAAAAAACCTAATCAGACACAGTTGGAAACAGTTGGTTTTGATAGACCGTAAACAGTAAAAGTCATGATTTCTCTCTAAGTCATCTGACACCTTCATTACTGCAATTGCTTATTTAATCCCGCTCACATCAAGAAACAAATGCAGCTTTATTAGACAGCTCATGCAAGCTTTTTTTTTCCCTCTGTATTCCTCACCAGTACTTACCAATTAACACTGTGCATCAATGACCTGCATTTGTAGCAGCTGCTGAGCTAAAAATGTATTCAGATAGTAGAACAGTATTCGGAACTGTCATACTCCTTCTAGGAATATGACCAAGTGAAGTTACTATCATAAAATATATTTTGAACTGCAGCTATATAATGCCTGGAAGGGAAATATTTGTAGATTTTCCATAGCCGTCCAGCTTACTGATCATTAAACTCTATATTTCCTTCTGTAACTTCCTAGTCCTACTTTGTAGAAGTTCAACTAAGTAAATATCTCAAGTTTGGCCCACAGGCATCTTACACAATATTTAGTTTAAAATCTTGATTTCTTATGCTGCATTGGTTAACTCATCTGCAGAATCTTGGTAGCAGTGCTGTTGCAACCAAAACAGACTGAGGAAGTAAGAGAATCCAGGTTTGTCAGGAGAAACAATACCTTTGAACAGATCAACCATTACACTTTAAGTGGAAAAGCATTCAGACTCAAGCTTTTCTTAAAGTATGAATCAGAAATAGCTAAGAAACTTTTGGGACCATGTAAGCACATTTTGTGAGAATACAAAATTTCTGGATTCTGGCCACAGACATTCCACAATTTTCAAAGACATCGTTTCCACAGAGTTTTCATAACAGCTGTACTTGTGGCTTTATTTAGCTGAATTTCTATAACACATGTTTACTTCCTTTCCAGTGCTAAGCCATATGTCACGTGGAAGGCTTAGAGGGATTTCTTTTTGTTGTTTCGTTGATTGAAACTTGTGCCTTTCTTCTTCCAGTATGCTGGTACAGGTGAGAACATATTTGTATTACATACAAAATACTGGTGAAATGTGAATAAATAACTATAGTTGGAAAGAATGGTTGATGCATTCAGTTATTGAAGGAAAATATCATCAGTGCATTTTAACATCATCACATATTTTAACCTTTTAGCCAAAGATTTTGAGAATATTATAATGTTCCTTCAAATTATATGCTATATGTTGTAAGAGAAAATTAATATACCTTCTTTGCTTTGTTATTTCTCCTTTTTTCCAGGCTGAGTGAAGCAAAAGTGGATATATTCTCTCTAGAACTGAAATGTCTTCCTCAATCTGTCTTTGCACTATGTAAAAATCATTGACACTCAATTTGAGACTAATGGTGAGGTCTCAGATGGAGCTAAAGATTTAAGTAGAGGCTTCAGAAAACGAAAGTCAACCTTCTACTTTTTTCTGAATGCAATCTGAAACGTAAGAAACATAGAGCAGGCAGTAAAAATGCAAAACCTGAATCTATCACATGCATCTATCAAAGCTGTTTCTGCAAAAACTTATCATGGAATAAATCATCTTGTATGTGCAAACTGAGTTGTAGTAATTTCTTCTGGAAGAGTACAGCTCCTGTACTTTATGATCTGAAAGGAGGAAAGCAGCCCTTGTGATCCAAGTCAGTCGCCATTAAACTCTTGTAACACGCACTAATGCAATGTTCCTGAGAGAATGCCATGGTGATATTTATCCTCGGCCTGCCTGCTAAGAAAATCCCTGCCAAGCGGGAGAGGAGGCATCTGTATGCATGGTTGAGCAGCATTTTTATGCTAGCAGATATTGGACGGCTCTGAAAAGATTCAGATTCAGACGGAATTGAATTTGAGAGAAACACCTGAGGAAAGGGCATTTGGATTTTTTTTTGTTTGGGTGCATAACTTGACATTTAAAGTAGGAAAACCATCTGTAAAATCATACCTTGTCCAGAAGTGCCATTATAACAAGTTGAACTCTTCCAGATCAGATGAAGTAACAAGTTAATTGTGATCTTAATAGATTTCCCAGGTGCTTGCTGCAATCAGACCTACCTTTTTAACAGTCCTCATTGCTCATTAATTATATTTCCTCTCTAATTTCTTTATTTCTTTCTTATTCTTTCAGGAGTATGGAAACCAGTACAACTGATCGCCTCTGAATTATGCATGTGAATCATCCCAGAAACACGTGGTTGGGATCTTTCTCTAGGTCAAGAGGACATTTTAGATAGAGAATAATTTCTCATCTTGTGGTAGGGATTTATTGTGAACTTCAGCTCAGCCAGAGGCTGTGTAACAACTAGCTCTTAGGCAGAAATTTTCATTCTGAACTAATTAACATGTCCTGAAGCCTAAGCTACTATAAATGAGAAATAATTTGAGATGACTGAC
This sequence comes from Streptopelia decaocto, assembly GCF_964273445.1. Lineage (NCBI taxonomy): Eukaryota > Metazoa > Chordata > Aves > Columbiformes > Columbidae > Streptopelia > Streptopelia decaocto. Next base: position 54,869,330 of record NC_138656.1, on the reverse strand, counting down.
TCACCTGATAATTCCTCTCTTTCCTATTAAACGTACTGAAACTCTCTGAGAGCTCCGTCAAATGGACTTCAATTAACCTAATGATGACTGCTATGATTAAATAGTATCTAGATTTTTTTTTTGTATCATATCATATTATGCCATAAGTTTCAAGTTTAAAGGTGTTACCTGGCACAACATATTCTTTTTATCTGATGTGATCACAATGGAGTTGTGATATGTAAAGGAGAATACAATTAGGAGAATGTCTAAAACTGATATCTGTTTTCTTTATTAGACTGATTCAATACGATTGCTTAGCAAATGATGCATGAATAGCACTCTGTGGAAAACTCTCAGCATATCAGAACAGTACATTTGGATCCTTATACACAATGTTTTTTGTAGTCTTGCATGGGATTCAGTACAATTTTTCTCCTTATATGGGCATTTCTTTGGCTTACCCATAAAATTAGCAGTCTATTTCATCTTCATTTCTATCCTCATTTCCTAAGTCTCAGAGATTTGGGGGTTCACAAGAACAATATAATATGTGATCATGACATAGCATCACTTTTTTGTAGATCTAAAGAACCAGTCCGGTATTCCTTGTCTACAACTAACAGTGACATTGTGAGGACTTATAAAGACTATAGGGAATCCAGATCTCAACTGTTTCACTCCTCCCTGTGGAACCCCAAAGCAAAAACTCAGAAAAAAGTGTGCATTTCTTTAAAAGGAATTTCTAAAGAGTAATGAAAAGTGAACTTCAATGATACAGTAACCCACTTCACTGAAATAGTGAACTTGAAGGTAGCAGGAAACAAAGTTTAGATTAATTGTGTTTATGGTTTGTGCTTCGTGGATTTCCACTGGAAAGTATAAGACCCACCAAGAATCAGAAAAACAGCTATATATGCAAGTGTGTGTGGGAATATGCACACATATATTGTTATGTATACTGAGTTAGTAAACATGCAGCAAAGCACATTTTCCCAATGGTATTTGATTTATCATGCAACACTGAAAATGGTAATATGTGTTCAATTTTTTCCACCTAAAACTGTAGCCTTCCTTAGTTTTGAGTGATATTTTTATACGTATGAGATTTCACTTTCTCTGGAAGTATTTTGTGGCCCAAGACATTGGTTATTCTCTACACCTCTGCATTTACTGATAGCTTTAGAAAAGTGAAATCAGTACAGCTTCAATACTGACAACCATCTAAGTTTCTCTTTATGTGAAACTACACAACAAAACAACTAAAATGCAGCTCAGATATTGTTAAATAACAGGCATCTATAATGAAAAGCTTTAGCGTTTGCTGATATGTGACTCTCTTATATGTTGAATTGGAATATAGTATTCAGATCCCTTGGATATCCAAGACTTAGTCCTTGCTATCGCAGGAACGCCAAATCAATTTATCAAACTAATAAATATACTAAATTTATGAAATACAAGTTTAAAATTCAGTTTAGAATATCCTTCCAGAATTTCAGCTCTGTGATAGCTAGAAACTTCATCTTATTTCTCACCTAAATTTATTCTGTGCTAATTTACACAAACTTATCATAGAATCATAGAATGTCCTGAGTTGGAAGGGACCCACAAGGATCACTGAGTCCAACTCCATTCCCTGCACACGGCAACCCCACAGTTCACGCCATGTGTCTGAAGGTGTTGTCCAGTCTCTTCTTGAATACTGCCAGGCTTGGGGTCATGACTACCTCCCTGGGGATCTTGTTCTTGGTCTCCCACAAGCATTATCCTTTTTGTGTAAATAGCTTTCCTTCCCCTATGTGTTTATCCCTGATTAATTTATGGAAAGAAATTATATCAACTTTAAGCCGTTCTTTTATTTTGAAGTTATAGTTTAAAAAAAAAAAAAAAGAAGAAAAATCAAACTCGCCAAGCTACTCTTTTTTAATATATATACAATGTGTACTTAATACAAGATTCCAAGAATAAATACAAGAGCGGTGGTTTTGATTACATTGTACAGTTATAGGCACAGCTTCTGTGTCCATAGGTGTAAGGAAATCTTCTATCTCTACAACTAAAATTAATTTAACCAGGAATACAAAGTGTCAGAAAATGCATGAATTCATAATGTTCCCCATAACTATATGCACCTCCATAGAAATATTTTTACATAAGTAATAACATCATCCTATATCCAAGATGTGGGCACATCTATTGTATGACTGGAGAAGGGGTCACATTTGTTCACTATCAGAGAAGTACTATGTGCCTTTGACAGGTTGTGAATGCAGGGTTTACTCCTATAAGCCACAGTAATTCAGAGAAGTCATAGATGTGCTGGGTCTTTCACTAAAGCAGAAAAACAATGGTGTATCTGAAAAATACTGTACTTGCAACACATTCTACAAATATCTTCTAGACTAGAGATGAGTGGTTCGTTACTTACACAAATTGCCTCCTAACTAAATCAAGTTATTTGAGGCACTTTTCAAAATCCAGTCTCTTGGAGTTCTTGTTCGCTGTCAGTCAATACTAGCAAAAGGAAAACAAGATTAAAAACATTCGTTCTTCTGGGTAACAGTGTAACCAGCTTTAGGAAGTCTAAATACATTTTTATATCTGTGTTTGAATGGTTCAGTTTAAAACTTTCCGCCACTACCAAGTACACATAGAGCACAAGTTCTTTTTCCATTTACTTTTATTTAGTTTTATTTTGTTTCCTTGTGCAAAACATTAGCAATATGTTCCTTTATGTTTGTATCTAAACTACAGAATGCAAAGGAAAAATCACAGCTAGACAAGCTGTCCTCGGTAACTTAATATCTGTATAATTTACTTAGAATTATTGTCTGAATGAAATTCTTTAATCAATACAGTTCTGAAAAGCTGTCATAGAGCAAACAGCTCAAAAAGAAGAAAAAGAAAATCCTATTAAAATGACTAGGACTTGGATTGTTCTTATTTTATCAGCAGCAGATTCTCCCACAATGATTAATACTCTACAAAGTTGTCTCTTTCTTGTAGTGTCACACTTGTACTGTGATTTTATGCAGGTAAGTTACAATTAGATGCTCTTTCAAATGCCTTTGTTTATGTCCAGTAATAAAAAGAAGTCTAATAGTGGGAACTCAGGGAAGTCCACAGTACAAAGTCCTCAACTGGTGCAGAACTAGCTGAAGAGAATCTCTTTAAGCTCTGTGTATGCATGTGTGTATGTGGGCTGAATTTGGAAGGCTGTAGTTCCTAAACCTGTCAGAGCTCCTCCATCCATGCACAGCTCATACAAAATGTAATCAAACAGCCTAGATTACAGCAGCATAAAGTCTGCTTTAAATTTTAACAGAGACAGTGTAGAAGTCCTTGAAACCCTAATTTTTTCCACTCTGGTCTACCACCGCAGCTACAGAGTAAAGCTTGGTCAGGAGAGGTTCCCCTTCATCAATTTCTTCACTTTTTAATAGAAAATAATTTAGTAATCTGGATACATTGTAATTATGTTTCTTGTTGTTTTTACACTGGAGCTTATCACTCAGCAAACATAAAATTAATAAAAAACACAGTATGTATTTGAAGCAGAGTTTCTGATAGATTTCTTTCAGGGAATTGTTAAGTGCTAATGTAATTAGAAATATAAAATAGGGCATTTGTATGGATTAGTCCTTATTACAGAGATAAATTGTCTATTGGCCATTCACTTATTTATTAATCAGATCCTGCAAACATACTTATAAAGAATGGCCAAGAAAAAGTCCCATTGAAATGTCATTCTGACTTTACTAGGTGAAGTTCTGTTTGTTCCATTGTCGAAAAGCAACCTAATTATCTCATATATTATTCCAGAACTCTTCAGAATATTGTAAACGTGCAAAAGCTATTCAACTGGGCTCAGGCCAAGGAAATTAAATTTTTAATTAGCCATTCTTTGGAAAATACATTTAAAAGGAGCCTGAAAGTTACAGAACATGCAATGCCCCATTAAATTTGATCTTTACAGAATCAAGCCCTTTTTCTGTGAAAGAAGGGTACGTGAAGCACTTGTGTTCTCACCTGGGCTGAACAATGAATGAATCATAAATCAAAGAGCGATGACCCAAGTAGTCCACTCAGCTGGATTTCTTTATTCCTGCACAGCAGTAGACTAATGATCCAGAAGGTAATCCTTGTTGTAATCCTTCAGCTATGGATGAAAGGAGACCCTCAGCCCCTCGTTGTCACTGGCATTACACTTTAGCATAATATTTTAATATACATGGCATAAATACACAAGTGAGTGCTTGCCTGGCTCTCTTTCTTCTTCCTTTTGAAGCATTAACACTGGTGACTGGCCAGTGTGTAACCTATACCACTCATTACTCACAGAGAATGTCAAAGGACATATAGCTCTCGTTATCCTAATCTCTTCAATAACCCACTAGGATTTTGCTGTGACTTCACCTCCATTTCCCCTTCCTCAAGCTGGTAGGAGCAGCAAAGGACCGAGGGTGCTGTGGCCATCACCTGGCTGCCCAGTATTGCAGATGATGGAAAAGCAGCACAAGGGATGCATTTGTCACTCCCCTCAACTGCAGGATTAAGGAAGTTGGATTAAAAAATACAGGCTATAACCATGTAAAAGGATGTGTTTAGACATCTAGGTGAAATTACCTAATAACCTGGGCATCCGCCTGTTTAAGAAACCAGTTTTCCTTCACATGCGTTTTAGACTGGATTTAGTGTCATTCAACAGTACACGAAATAAGCAAATAACTAGGAGCCAATGAGGCTCCATATAAATTATTTCTTCTCTGTCAAAGAGCTGATGTGCAAAAACTTGACACTTGGCAATGCTATCAGACAATTTTACAAGCAAAACTAGAGATCATTCTGTCTTTGTCACAACCAGTCTATAGCCTGGCTATTTGGTAGGCTACTGGCAAAAAATGCTGCTCTATGTACATTTCCTAAGTAGAAAGGTCTTCACTGACCCATCTCATCTAACAACAGGAGACAGTGACTGGTTTTATCTTCTCTACTACTTTCTCCTAATGCTAAAAATAGTATATGTGTTAGGTAGGAGTAAATTCTGACTTGACATCTATTAATAGGATCGACATATTAAAAGCATTTATATCCCATGTTTGGAAATAACTTAAGCTCTTAGAAGTTGTGGTCTCATTGAAATGTGAAATGGGGCTTCTAAATGTCCCAGCTAGTTCAAGAAAAAATCCAGAAAATTAATCTTATGCAGCAACTTCACATATACCCTTTTATGTTTATTACCCCCATGCAAAACTCTATCTGATATTAAATAGTTCACTCAGTATGGAAGGACAAGGTCTTTTTTCTCCTTTTCTTTCTTTCGTTGTCGAAACAACCCTCATTCTTTCCCAAAAACATGCTCTATTGAAAATATTGTTCTCACCATGCAAATGTCGATATTTAGAGAATTGTCTTTTTCACTGTACCATTATGATTTATGTCCCTTTCAGCTTAATCTTTGAATAATCAGTCATACTTTTATTTACAAATGTTGATCAATTAATTTATTGAAAATACTTATCCTTACAAGGGAAACGTTTGGGGTTTACTTCCCTCCCTACTAAGTGGCATGCATGTTTATGTGTATGAACTAAAGTAAAACTTTTATTGCCTTTTTTACTTCAGAAGTGGAAGATGCATCAAATTATTCTTCAGAATTTTTTTAAAAGATTGATGTAAAACTTCGGTGTCTAGTTTCCTACCTCCAGTCTTAAAACCAGCTTGTCAACCTGGCAAGTGATATGCCTGCAACTGTTCCAAAGCAGAAAGGAAAAAAGCTGAAAATATTGTAGTTGCCTGAGCCAGCACAAGCCTCATGAGGCCACATGTTCTGTTTGATGTTTCCAAGGAAAGGTCATCCTTCTGTGCCAGTCACAAACCAGATGGAAAATCTCCGGTGAGAAGTCAGAGTCTGTCTGTGAGCAGGACAGGTTGCTCCTGCAAATCTAGTTGTGGAGATTCTCTGCAATACTCAGCTCCATAAGCAAGGCTGGCAGTTAATGGATTGCTGTACCAGAAGTTTAAGGTCTACTGTAACTGTTCCTCTCAAAAAGCATAGGTATACATTCATACACTAGCTTTGCAAGACAAAGGTGAAGGTATCAACAAAGAGTGGAGAAACTTGTGGTAAGTGAAGGGGGGAGAGAGAAAATAAGAAAAAAACAAGACATAGTGGAAAGCATGGGCAGTATTTCAAAAGGTGGTGAACAGCCTTTTCCATCTACCTTTCCCTAATGCCTTGCAAGCAAATACATTTTTCTGGTATACAGACCTCTTTTCCCTAAGGTTCTTTCTTTGCGAAGAATTCAAAATTCATATACATGAAATTATGCCTATGCTTTGGATCCAAGTTAACTGTTTTCATGTTTTTAAATAGAAAATAGGTCTCAGACTTTCAGGTAGGACACTCATAGCCCCTCAAATCCATTTAAAATATCAGAGGATCTGTTAGGGTTTTATTCATTTTTAATGTGTTTTTACCAGCTGTAATTTTAAAACGTTTTGTCAACTTTAGTAATTCTCATGGTCCTACACACAATCCCAAGGGTTGCTCCTGACTGGGTGATGATTACACAGATTCACACAAGCATGCAAATCCTGTCTGTGGGTGCAGGACCAGAAAATATCCCCTTCCAGTGCTGCTAAAGATGCACTTAAAGATGATTCTGTCCCTTTCTTTAAGAGCTCCATGGGGTAGGTCCAAAATGCAAAGCCCATTCAATTAAAAAAAAAAAAAAAAAAAAAAAAGAAAAAAGAGTTCTATCCTCTACAATCACAGATATTCCTACCCTCTGTTAGAAGTGAAATTATGGAGAAACATGGTGAGATGTTTATTTAACATATACCCCAATAACTCTTCATAGTTTAATTCCTTTCTCCAAAGTGTTTGTGTTCTCTCTGCCAGTGATTTTCTTCTAAATCTCCTGGGTATTAGTTTTCCCCCCAACAGTCCTCTTGACACTCTATTTGGAGCTGCCCCTTTCATTTTCCTAATTAACACAACAGACTGATCCCACTCTTATGACATTTTGCAAATGAGTTGTAAGATTTGCGTCAGACTGAAAATTGGTCTCATTCAGTGAAATGCTGTGAATTTTTATTTAATTTTATCATTTAACCTTACCATAACCACTTGCCTGTGGAGTTGGGGTGAACAATGTTATATCTTCCACAACTGAATAGTCTCAATGTATTAACTAGGCCTTCTATCTTCTATAGAATGTCAGAAGTTGCTATGACAAGTTAAAAGTCATGCTTTACCACAAATGTCAAGTCAGATGTATTTTTCTGGAGGTTAGTATCCCTCCTTTCAGTGCTAGGTTTTTGCTAAAAGGTATATAAAATTTAGCATGCCTTTTAGAACGTATTTATTTCCTAATCCCCTGAGGAAGCTATCACAGCATTACTTTAGTTATTATAATGATGGTATTAATTTTATGTTTTACAAGATATTTATATATGATTCCCTAATAAGTGTCCCTTTTTTCTGTAACCCACTACATCTCCATTGTAACAGAGAAAATACATGTTCTAAGGTTCTACAGTGTTCTGTGGGGAAAAAAATATTGTGGCGATTAAACATTAGACATGGAAGACAAGCTCTTCCATCAGACAACTTATTGGTAAACTGGAAATAAAAAAAAAAAAACAAAACAAAAAAAAGGCAAATTTAGGAAAAAAAAGAATTTTAAAATTATGGAGTCAAAAGTTTGCTTGCTCCCTTGCTCCCATTTTTGCTACTTTAAATTGAGTGAATGAATATTATTTATATTTAAACAAAAAGTTCTGTATATGAAGACCATATGCATTTTTGGTTCTATTTTGTTTTGGTTTTTTTTTCACTTACTTTTTTAAAGATTACTTATCACAGGAATCCTAACACAGTTCAAACTACACCGAAGGCAGGTGTCCAGTTAAGTACTACAGCATCAGTCTGTTAGTATCCTTCACATGTTTCCAAAGCTACTTTTGCACTCAAGCTCTCCTAATAAAATAGGAATTGAGAGTGGACCACTATTAGATCACTTTTCAAGAAAAGATTTCAAAATTACACCTAAAGTTTGTGAACCATTCATTGTCTTAGGCTAAAATAAATTCTGTCAAGGCTAGATAGAAATAGCAATAATAGCATCTGATCTGTGTAAGCTGGTTTTCTTTTGACAAACAGTTGCCAATACTAAAAAAAAAAGCAAATCAGAAGGCTGCATATTTATGAGAACTAGTCTCTATAAATCTCAAATTTTATCATGTTTGAAGCTTCCTTCTAAATGAGAACAGTAAACTTGTAAGTGAAACTTGTAAATCAGTTTTATCAGTCTCTATGTGTGCATATGTATGATACATATACTTGCAATTCTAAATTGAACTTGTAAGTAGGTCTGATAAGTTTTTCTGCTTCAAATTTCATCGCTTTCTAGGATGTGGGAGGGGAGTCATAGGAGTGTTATGACTGGTATCATGCATGAATTTGCATTTCATATGTTGTGCATGCAGTACCACACACTTTCCTCACTGCAATGGAACTATTGGTCCTCGTGACAGTAACTAATTCTTTAGAAAATAATCCAATTTTTAAAATCTACAATTTTAATAAAATACAACCAGATTCAGGATCACAGCAACAGTCAATCAACTGTAAATTTCCAGTTCCATACTAAGCTACAATTATATAAAGCTAAAGAAATAGGGACTAGAGGCTTACTTGCTTGTTTTTCTGATAAAACATAGTATACCTTAGTTAAAAAATATTATCTTCATCTATTACTATAGTAGAGACAGTACATACTGGGATGTCTACTGTTACAGGTACCTTTAGCACTGATTCAAACCAGTAATAGTTCGCTGTGAAAATAAGACGATTTATTGTCTGTGTATTCTGTAAATTATATTAATTGTGAAAAGCTAGTAAAGTGCCTTCAGATCTATTTTATATATAAGGAATAGTTTCATTATCAAAGCTACAGACAATTAAATGTAGAATAACTGGTGACTTTAGGCACCAAACAAATCAAGGGATAGCATTCTTCACTTGTTTTCTTGGCCCAAAGCATCTAAAACATGATTGAAAATAAAGGATACATTTCTGGTCTTAATATAAATCGTATATTGTGAAATATTTAACATGTGAACAGGAAGGAAAGATTTGATCAGAGGTTAAATGATTTGTAACGCTTTTTCATTTTCTCTATTTGCTTGTTAAGCTGCTAGAGAAGCATTCCCTTTTGCACAGCAGCAACCTTCAGAGATTTTTGTAATGTATTTTTACACACTTCACATGTTATTTTTCTCTCATTTTTACAGTTGTCTATGAAGCTGCTTGGAAATGTATCCCTATTATCCTATAGGTTTTTGTGAAGTTGTACCGTATCTAAAACAAGCCAACTAATTAGTAATGATGGGCTTCTTCAGCTGCACGCTCATTTTCAAATGAATTTATTGAAGTAAAGGATTTACAGCATATGGACTCACAGACTTCTCATGAGTTAAACTGGCATCCATATGTACAGCTTTCAGTAGAGAACTCTAGAGTAATATTTACAATGTAAATATCAACTTTTATTACATAAGAAACAAATATATCACAACTTTCACTTCACAACATATTTGTTCTGGTTTGATGACTAAAGTCATCTCTTTGAAATACTATGTGGAACTCAAAAATAACTTGTTCTTATCATAGACTTCACCAGGTGTCCTTCAGAGGTCCTGAAAAACAAAGGAGAAATATGTTTTAAAAGCCACTTTCGTAAGCAGTTGCACCATCAGGCTTATAAAAGCAGACAGCAGACAAGAAGTAACACTTGATACAAAACAACTGCTGTGCTTGGGGCTGTCAAGCATGATATGGAGCTATTTACAAGACCTTGGTGGGCACTACAGTCAGCAGACAGGCTGTAGGATGAGAAGGAAAGGTTGAAGGGTTAGGCAAAGTGTTACCACATGTTGGCCTACAGCTGAATGGCTCGCTTTGAAAACAACTGTATCCTTGAAATGGATATGCATATTCAGGTTGCTTGATACACGCTACTTCAGCAACTAGGCACTGCGACAAAATGGCCAATAATGGTCAATATTGAGTAAACTATTCACCTATAGGGAAATCTGGGTCATCCATTTGGTCCATAAAAAAGGAAAGGACTGAAAATATTCTGGGGAAGAAATCCACAACCCACTGCACCTCTACTCTCTCCCACTTACTCAGAAGTTTTAGAAGGTACAAAATCCAGGAGCAGATATTTTTGCAATAATCTTGTCTAGAAATAAAATGTCTTTCCTGAATCCCATCATTTACAATTTGTTGTTGTTGTTGTTGTTCCTTAAGGTATAAGCAGTTTATGTCCTTTCTAATCTCTGGGAATTTTAGAGGAACTGCTACATTCATGGAAAGGAAAAGAACGTTTTCTTTCAGTCTTGGAAGGAAATGACTATTTGGAAAAATGTATTTTCTTTTATGCCCTCTCCCCCGAGAAAGTTACCTTCAAGAGTAGCCTTTTTTCTTACTTGTAGTTGAAGCACAGCTGAATGTCAAAAAGCATCCTATCATCAATTTCATAACACACTTTCAAGAATAGCAAGCCAAATTCCCTTCTATGTTACATTTTCAATTTTCTATCCCTGTAAGTGCTGTGATGTAGAAGGGTTTACATTTCAGTAAACAACAACAACAACAAAAAGTATTTGTGAACAATTTTAGAAAAATAGTATTAGCTAACTGGAAAACAGTAATGCAATATTTGCATGTCAGATGATCCCTCTGCAGTACACCTTAGATGGGAGTCAAGTGCTTTCTTAATGTTTAGGGTTCATGTTGCTCATTCACTTAGTTCTAGGGGCAACTCCCTTATAATGAAATAGACGTTAAACAAAACGTGCAGCTTTTTTTTTTTTTGTAATTAAAAGAAATATCCTGGAGTATGCTCTCTGAAGAAATAATAATCTTTGTAAATAAAAATTAGTCAATTCTGCGTTTATGCTGTGGTGCACACAAGTTGAAACACCCAAGTGAGTTAGGTGCATTATTAACAGTGCCATTTAATTAGGAATTTTCAGCAACAGCAATCATGGGATAACTTAATTATTGTTATAAAAATTATTATCATATTCAGGCACAATCCCTATGGAAATATGCAGCGTTTTGCAGAACATGTCTCTTTCCTACATTATTCTGCTTTTCTGATAGACCACGCTTTATGTATGATTAATCTCATTTTATGGGTCAAGTGAAGTAACAGCAAAAGGAAAGAAAATCTGGGCATACCAGTGGGAGGCGGCTCAGCAGATCATCTACAGAATCATAGTTTTCTGAAAAGGAAGGTTCAAGAAGTTCTGCTTCATCTCGAAGTTTAGCAGGGTTGAGCTCTTCCTGGCTGTTAGGGATCAGAAACAAGTTTTACTGCTCTCAGAGAAAGCAAACAAGCAAGCTAAGATGTCTTCTACCTGTAGCTGTTGCACATTTTGTTACACTTATACCAAAGTGTTATAAACCACATGAAATAACATGTTTAGTGGGGGAAGAGACATGGTATTTAAAAACAGTTGTCTAAATGAGTGAGTATACAAACAGAATATAAGATCTACAAAAATATGTGCTGGCATTTCTCACCTGTACTGATTAGGTCTTTCTGGGTCTTCATTTTATGTGCTTACTTAAAGGCAAATTTTCAACAAAGAGTGCATTTCTTTAGAAAATTGTTGTTCATGTTCCATAGCTCTGTGGATTTTTCTTTAAGAGGCTTTTTTAAATAAATAAAACCGTTTTAAGATTCTGACAGAAGCTTTTTTAAATTGCCAGATGCTGTCTCCTCTTTATTCTTTTATTCTAATCTGATTGTAGCGTCTGTTCCAGTCTGGAAGAAAACGCTGTCTGTATTTGAAAACCATGTTATAAACTATGTTATAAAGTCATTAACGTCCATTGCCCTTTGTTTGTCCTCTCTGTACACTTATGTGGGTATAAATCTTTTTTTATTTTAATACCATACAAGTATGGAAACATTAAGTATTGGCTTTCTTGTAGTACCTTCTTTTTCCAGTTAAAACTGAGTTTAAGTACTTCTTTACAGCCATTTGCTTTCGAAAGCGGCTGTAGTTGTCAGTGAAGACAGCGTCAGAGTGGCGTTTGACAGGACTGTCCTGGGAGCTGGAAATACAAAAATTACAAAAGCCAAATTAAGAGATGATATCCATTTAAAAGAAGATACCATTAAATGAGTGAAACAGATTTTACAACGTAGGTTAGTTAAAAAAAAATCAAATTTTCATTTCAGCTTTAATTTCCAGCTATGACTTTGGGTCTTTCTTTTGTTGAAAAGAAGCCATTTCTTCTACTGCTTAATACATATTTTAATAACAATGATCGAGTCCTAAGGATCAGTATTCAGTCTTCTCCTGCTCAACTTTGCCATGGCCCATGCAATTAGGATCCATAGGCTGTGATTTCTAGAGTCCCTGTCACAGGAATTATGCAGGATCAAATGGCTGAGTGTGGATTTCATGACTCTCTCATGTCTGTTCTCAGGTTACCCTTTTTAATAAAATTACTTTCTTCTGATTCCTATCATTTATGTAAATATATTTTACTACAAAGCCAAGGTGCAGACAGACTAGTTTAAGCTTTTAAGGGACCTGCTTACTGTTCATATGGAACTCAGGACAGAGCCTGCCTCTGAGGAAAGTAAGAGTGTAGCGTCACATACACAGCTGTTGTTTTAAGGAGGTACCAGGAGACAAAGCACACCTTGTGAAATCCAGACTGGGAGGCCTATTTTTCATGCATCTTGGGAAGCCTCAGTGTGTTCTGCTTTAAATGATGTTAGTTTAGAGCGTACTGGCACTATATGTTCTGGAATAAAGGCAGCATTGACATAAACGTAGGACCTAATTTTCACTCAGCTTTTGAGTATATGAAGTAGGCACTTAAAGGAACTCTTATATCAGGTCAGACCAAAGTACTCTACTATTCCGTTCCCAAGAGTGCCCTGTAGCTGCTGCTTAGGGATATGAAAACAAGGGAAGTGAACAGTAATGTTTCCAAGCATCCTGCGGTCATTGGTTTTATGAACATCGTGATCTGGAAATTGCATCCAGATCTCCTGTTTATGGATTTGCCTCATTCTTTTTTTGAATCCTTCTATAATATAGATCTCCCAAACATCTGGCAATATGTTCTACAGTAGGAAAAAAAAATTCCTTTTTGTTCCCACTGTAAACCAATTGTTTCTTAATTTCATTGAGTGTTCCCCTGTCATTACATAAGTACTGAGTAATCAATCATTTTGTATTTACTTTTGCCATTCAGCTGCCAAGCTAGTAAAAACAGTACCAGGGGAAAAGAAATAGCAAATTGTCTTGATAATTATTATAATATGGCCACTATTTATTATCAGCGCTATGTGCAGTGTCTGTTGCTCTACGCCTCACAGCTGTATCAGGAATAAATAGTAACATATTAATTTAGTAACAAAGACCACTAAGTTGTTATATAGGATTTTCAGCTTCCCCATAATTACATCAGTTTCTTTCGTTATCTCTATATAGCAAAAATGAGAACTTAAGTACAGAAGGGTAAAAAATTGCCAATGAAGCCAGCTAGGAAAAAACTCTACCTAATGTAATTGTCACCTCACCTAACTCGTTTTCTAATAAGCGAATGCAGATATCTCTTCACAGCAAGTTTAGCCAAAAGATGGCTGTAGACACTGGTGAAAATTCCATCAGCATGCCTTGCATTTCTGAAATGGACAATAAATAAACTCTACAATACAACCTGGGTTCATATCATTTTGATAATGTTCATTTTGTAAACATACTACTTTCCTTAAGTTATCTATTGTACATTTTAGATTAAGCTAATTTCATAAAACAACTTCCAAATTTTCACACTATAAGTTTTAGTCCTTCCTGAGAAGTGAATGAATTCATCATGCCAGAATGGCAATGCAATCAGCATTTCTGCAGACACTCCTACTGCTAACAGTATTCAACCAGAGGCCATGTGTTTTTTTTTTCTGTAATTGATACTTCCTTTACTATTTCTAAATTTCTAAATTTGTCCAAATTCAAGTAGTGCGTCATCATATTTATTTATGATAATAAAAAACTCACCTATCAATAATTCTGGACAGATCAAAATAGAATTTCTCATTTTCAGGTAGTGTGTTCTGCAAAATGTCTGATTCAGACTTTAATGACCCATGGGCATGGTCAGGTTCACTGGCTCCATCAAATGGCATTCTGTTTCCCAATCTGTTGGAGAAGGAAAACATGTGAAGTACAGTTAGCTAAGGACATGCAACACTTCATTGCAATTTACATTCTGATTTGTGTCAAAATGCACATGTGCCTACTTTAATCTGTAAGGCAGTCTAAAGTAGTCTGGACAAATCAAAAATCACCTTCAGGTATAATCCATGCTCAGTGAAAGAGTAATCGACATAATAGACCCTTCCCTTTAATGCATATTTTCTAGATATATGTTGTCATTGCACACAATTTATTCCAGTAACAGTGTATACTGTACGTCAATTACAGTTCAAGGGATAATGATGAAGCTTTTCATAACAACTACATTTTATATAAACAATGAATGGAATTACCAACCTCTACACATGCAAAGTGAAAACAATTCCTGTGAAGTACTTACCTTCCTATTAAGATTTAAAATGTGCATTGAAATGCAGTATGAAACAGTTCTTAGGCCTTCTCTAAGGAAAGTAAATATACCCTAAAAAATTTCAAACTAAATATGAAGTGTAGCAATGTATCTCTCTGCGTTTTTATTCTCTTATGTTTAAATTCATTTGCCAGCTGCAAGTTTAAAAAGTTCACATTTAATATTTCAAAATGTATCACAGCAATTGCTATGTATAAACTGATTTGCTATTACTTCCCATTTAAATAAACTACTGTTTCTTATGATGCTTCATATTTTATCAAGGGCAATCTAACTGCATAGCAGTAGTTTGGCATCAGGCATTTCTTCTTACTGCTACTAAGTGCTGGGACAGGCAGCAGGCTCCCATCAGTATACTAAACCTCTGCGTATGATGATGTGCAAAAATGACATATTAAAACTAAGATAGACTCTTCTTGTAATTTTACAGTGATTAGAGCTATTAGTATTACTTGTATATCTGAGACATGTAAGACTTCTGTCTGGTAGAAAAAATAGTATAGTTGTTGTGTTAAACCAACTCAAGTCACACCTTTTGAAAACCACTCACTATAATGTTTTGCTATACTGTTTTTCTTTGGTCTTTTTACACCTTATGTTCCTCTTACCTAAATGTAAAATATACCTTTCTGCCACCTAGTTTAATTTAGTTAAGATGACTAATAACAACTTCAATAATTCAGAGCATGCAGCAGTACAAAATCATCAGTACATACAGACCACTTCCACTCACTCATAATTTAGGAATGTTTAATGTCTTTGATTTTGGCTATGTATGTCTCTGCTTTCTAAAAGATGCATCCACCCAGCTGAACTTGGGTGATAAAGGATCTTTCCCGTAAGTAAAGCCGAGGCTGTTTTAATGGACATGCACCACATCCTGGAGCACATTTTGACACACATCCTCTGTGCCATCTCCGTACAGGGTGGTCGCGGCTGGCTGGCTGGCTCGTGGGGTAGGGTTGCTGCTGGAGCCTCTGGGGGTGCCTGTCTGTCTCGGGTGGTTTTAAAGGGCAGGTTTGGCGGTTACCGGCGGGGCTCGGCCCCGCATGCTTGACCGAAGTCTCAACGCGGAGATGCGCACCCGCCAATCCCCGAGCGAGCACCCGGACACGGAGCGCCGCACCGTGCGCTTGTCGGAAGAGCACAGCGGACAGCTGGCGCTTGTCACAGCCCCCTCGACCGACCCGGCACAGCGCGGCTCGGAGCGCAGATCTTACCGCGGGACAGGGGGAAAGGCGGCGCCCCGCGGGGGCAGCGCCCGCGCCCGCCAGCAGAGGGCGCTGAGGAGGGCGAGGGCGAGCAGGAGCGGGGAGGCGCTGCGGTGCTCCATGGCCGCCACCTGCGGAGGGAAGAGCGCAGCCGTCACCCACCGACCCGCCCGCACCCACCGGCCCTGCGCCGGGGCACCGCGGGGAAACCGGCCCGGCCCGGCCCCGAGGGACTCCGCCGGCAGGGGGGCCGCCACGGTGACCTCGCTGCCGTAGGGCAGGGAGAGGTGACACCTGCCGAAAGCGGTCCCCGGCACCGTGAAGGGAACAGCAGAGCCCGGGGTTTAACTACCTTATAAAATACATATATATTTTTAAGCGCTAAAAAAGAGGGGTCACTCCCCGACTCCTCCGGGTGGTCAGACCCGCTCTCCGCGACCCGACGGCCGAGGCGCCTTCCATGCAGGTCTGGGAGAGGAGAAGGGGACAAAGGGACGGGGACACCCTCCTCGTGCACTGGGAAGTTGCCGCTGCGGCGGAGGGAAAGTTACTCACGGAGCCGCAAGTCTGTCGGTGTGGCTGGCTGGGCGGGCGCGGAGCGCTGCGCTGCTGGGGGCCTGCGCCCTGCCCCGCTGCGCGGCTGACGGGGCGGTGGAGGATGAAGGTGAAGAGAAGAGCTCCGTCCCGCCGCACGCTCTGAGCTGCCCGCCGCGCCACCGCGTTTTATAGCGTTTACACGTTTCTGCTTCCGAAGAAGCAATCACGTTACTGAGGAGACGTCACCCTTCCCAAGGGGACGGTCGCTTTGTTCAGGACAGTCAGAGGCTTATATTTAATTCATGAGCAACCGCGCACTCTACCTCTCCCCCTCTTTCCCTCCCCCCCCCCCCCCCCCCCATTATTTGATTTATATTAATGAGTTAGTTTTGCGGGGAACAGATCCCGGTCGGCAGCGTGATTCCACCGCACAAAGCAGGAGAGCAGGCGGCTGGCCGGCGGCTGCGGGGGTTACACCGCACCGCGTCCCCCTGAACGCAACCGGGGCAGAAGGGAGGGGAGGTGGCTGCAGCCCAAGGGGCCCTTCGCTCTCTCCTCGAGTACCACCCCGCGGAGTCCCGGTCCCGCGCTGGCTCCTTTCTCTGGCTATTCGACTGTGTTTTCAGGCTTATCCGGTCCTTCTCTGTCCCTGGTACAGGCCCGTCCCTGCCGGGTGTCCACGCCCGGGATGCGCCGTCGGATGGGCCGGCGCTTGCACAAGCAGCAGCGCCTGAGTACGCAGGAGTCTTAAAAATAAAATGTTTATTTGGACTTTAGCTTGATTTTAGCAGGCGGAAGGGGTGCTTTCCAGTGTTTGCTTTTTCCTTTAAAGTGTGTGTGTTCGTGGGAAACGGATCAGCCCCCACATCCAAGTACCACTTGGTGCATCCACGCACCGCAGGTGCTTGTAGGCGTTGTTCTGTGGATCCCCACTCCGGCACCCTCTGTGCTGGCGCGCAGGGAACGCGGCTGGAGCGCGTGTTAAACCCCGGTGCGCGGAAAGGGGGTCAACTCTGCCTGCTAACGTGTCTCAAGCCCAAACCTCGGGGCTGGAGTCAGTACAACGGCCAGGGAGAACCAGGTAAAAGCAAGCCTTGGATTTTCTCCTTCGAGTTTTGTCTGCCTCAAAGAGATCTGTGAGCAGCAGGGAAAGAAACACGGGGGAAGCAGGCGTGGGACCAGCGAGGGGGGCGGCAGAGCAGGGCTGCTCCTGCAAGCACTTTTTCGGTGTCGCACAGTGTCTTTTCAGTGCCTGCCCTGAAATAACTGCCAAAGAGTCGCGGTAAGAATTACAGCTGAAAAGGTCATTATCGTTTTTTCTTTTTCTTGAGCATTTTTTATGCCTCTAATCCTCCTACTCAGTAAGTAACGATTGTACAAATCCATACAGACGATTTCACAATTTCTTCTTACTTCTAATAAGTTTCTCTGTTTCGTGTTTCACTAAAGGTTAGGCAGTCTCAACGCCGAAGATTCTGCGATGCTTAATTACATTTTCTAATTCAGTTACATAAAAATTAAGTGAATTAGATTAAAAATGCCTGGAAATTTGTTTCTCAGATGACAGCTGTGACTAAAACCAGAGTTCCTGCAGTAGTCTAATTTCAGGAAATTTTCCCCTTGTTACTACATAACTAGAGGTCGAAGAAGCAATTCTGCTCTGGAATGGCGCGATGAGCATCGATAGCACCCTATTGCCCTCACCCCTTAGAAACATCCCAGCTAGGGCTCATAGACGTTGTGTTGTATGTACCACCTGGGAAAGTTCAACAGACTTTACCCCCGCGCTTGAAGGAGGAGAGAGGAGGAGAAACCCATCTCCTGGGTGGCGTAAAGACGCGTCGTTGGGGCGCTACGAAGGCTGCGGATGCCCAACCTCCTACCCGGAGGGGCCAGCGATAAGGGGGAAGGCGGCTCTCGGGCCGGAGGGCGCGGGCAGCCCGCGGCCAGCGCTGAGCAGGGCTCGGGGGGAACCGGAGCGCAGCGGCTGCCCGCAGCCCCACTCCGCAGCTCCGCTCCTCCGCCCCATTCCTCAGCCCGCCCCTCAGCCCCGCTCCTCAGCCCTGCTCCTCCCGAGGGCGCCGCGCCGGGAAAAGCCCAAACGCAGCCGGCAGCAGGTACCGGAGAAGAAAGAAGTTTTCCTTCAGCATGCCTGGGCTAGCGCAGCCTGGACGCCGGGGGAGGGCTCGCAGGAGTCCTGCGCGCTGCCGTCCCTGGGACGGAGAAGGGGAGCCGCCGACTAAATCTAGGGGATATGTGAAAAATAAATAATTCTGTTGTCAGTTGCTACGTATGTGCTATATGGGTGGCTGCATCCTGTGAGGAAAACTATACAGACTGCGCTGCCAAAAACATTCGGGAATCACTGGTAGATCTGTAACGTTTACCATACCACACCACAGCATACCATGATGTACCATACCCACTCATTTAGCATACCTGGTAAGGCTGTAGAGCTGGCTAAAACGGCCCCCAAACCTTTCTCAGGGTGGCAGTATTACCGAAAAAAAACCCCTCTCTATAGTCCTTTTAATGATCTGAACAATGTTTAGTGCATCTAGTCTTACAATACTATCTATTTTCCCCATTCGATGGACAAAATACTGAGTCATTAGGAGATCGAGTGGATTAACCTTATTTGCTCAGGACATCTCCAGTGCAGATTTGAATTGACCCCAGATGTCCCAAGCACTTTTCAATTGCCCTAACAATTATCTGCATTTCCCTTCAACACCCTGCTGCACCCACCGTCTCCTCCTCTTGAATCAAGATAAACTGAAGAAGTGATGATACTCCTCCGTTTGTCCTTTGCCCTGCCCTTCTTCTCATTTCTCAAGAAAATTTTCGTAGGGTTGTTTTGGGATGACTGAGAAGGGTTTGGGGTGGTAATCCAAATTCTAGCTTTCCCAACTTTTTTTTTTTTTTTTTTTCCTTGAAGCCTACATACAGTACTATTTCCACATATTTTGGAATTGATTTGATAAGAGCAAGTCATTAAAAATAAAATCCTTTATAAACATACAGATGTAGAAAAGACCCTTTTCTAGAGGAGTCCTGAGCACTCTAAGATCTAGGCAGATGGACCCTTTCTGGATGGTAACTCCTACCGTCTTCTACTGGCAGAAACTCTACCCTCTCCGAAAAGTGTCACTTGGAAAAAAATAGTGCCTGGGACCTTCTCCAGGATAATATCTAGACACAGGCAACTCTTGGGCAACTATTTTGCAGTGGCTGTTGCAGGAATCCTGATACATACAGCTCCACATTTACTGATCCTTTGCTCTATATGTTATAAAATATCTTCTCTTTACTCTTTACTCTTGCTTTATTTTCTTTAATGCTCCACTTAACAACAACAAAAGGTTATAATCAGAAAATTACAATATTTGGGAATGATGGAGAAACAATTAGATAAGATTGAGTAAAGAGCAGAAGCTTGTCTGAAAATTTATCTCACCATTTGTACACAAACTTGTGTGATATATATATTAATCAAGTATTACCTAAAATAACTACATCATCTAGGGGAAAGAGATTTTGGAGTTTTGGCGTTTGTTGGTTAGATTTTATGACTATTTTTAGCATGTAAAACCATGCTGAAATTGATGTGCTAAAAAAACTCTTAAAGCCAAATCCTTAGATGAGAGAAAACTCTTACTTAAATGAAGGACCTGCTTAGCATTTATCAGATTTATCACGTAATTGCATTTTAAAGAGAGAAATAACATCAGCAATAGAGTTTTACTTTGGAAAAAAAAAAAAGTAATAAATAGTTGGCTTAAGACTTGCGTGCTATATTGGAAGAGAAAACTTCTGGTGACTCATGAGCTCTGCCTCACGAATCACTGGGTCTGCAGAATTTCCCTGGTGCATTACAGCTCATGTTCCTGTAGATGAGTTCAGAAACTCTGCCTTTGATCCCATAGCCGTATCACATTGATCCATGAGTTTTTTAGAGCTTATAGAGCAGATTGATGGAGCACTACCATTCAGCAGTCAGCAGAACAACTTTTCCAACTTCCACAAAAGAGATAACAGAATAAATGCCAAGAAACTGTATATGAAAAGTAAAAAATACAAATAAAAAGTGATAAACCTTTAACAGCATGATTAGCATAATCTCCAATTCATGCTTACATCTTCCTATGGCCTTGCTTGGTCCCACTCTCCCATAAGCATTCATATTTCTCTGCATCACCTGGTTTGAAAAAATGGATGGGGTCGCTTGCTGAAACTTGTCCCAGCTTCAGTCTCTTTGCAACTATCTCTGAATCCTAACAATATTCAAGAAGAGACTGGACAACACCCTCAGACACATGGTGTGAACTGTGGGGTTGTCATATGCAGGGACAGGAGCTGGACTCGATGAACCTTGTGGGTCCCTTCCAGCTCAGCACATTCTATGATTCTATGAATGCTTCTCAGGAGAAATAAGGAGAAAACCATCAGTTCATTCTTTTAGGTAAGTTTTATTTCAAAAACACAGTCACTGTTCCATCATACCTTTAGCCTGAGTCAGTTCTGCAGACTGTGATGGTAAATAATAAAACATGGACAAATATTTCGCAATCGAAAATTCATGACTTGCCTCTTGCCACAGAAACATTCAGCAGAAAAGTGCTTGTCTACTCAGTTCCCAGCTGTGAGGGGGTCACGCAGGTGGAACAGGGGAGCCTTCATTTCCTCTCTCACCCATCTTGAGCCCTATTCTCAGGTCACAAGTGTGGATCCTCAGAACAGAGTCATTAATAGGAGTAAACTCATACAACAAGTAAATTATATTAACAAATACGCATACTATGGATAACACTTGTACAAGTCCCTCCTGTTCCAGGTGATACCTTTGCCATATGACTCTGTGTGGGTTAACAACTGTCAAAATCAGTTTTCAAAATCACTAGAACATTTGGATTATGTCCATGACTCCCAATGACTCTTCCACCTCTTGCATGAATATGTCCTGACATGTCACAAACACAGACATGCTTGACTAAAACTTCCTAATGGATACTATGATGAGCAAAATGCATGCAGAAAAGCTGCTGACTCCACTGGTATCCCCAAGGGTCTTTTCCCCTTGTCTGCCATGCCATCTAGGAGAATTCTTATTTCTTGTAGTTTAGTTCTGTGTTTTCATACCACCTGCTCCCTCATCCCAAAGTGCAGTCTCAGCTCAGTTTCAAAGACTCCAAGACAGTTTAGGGCAGACATTTTTTTCTCCAGGTGTTTATGCTGTTTGGTATGTGCTTGAACTACTACTTCATGTTGATCTGGTTCATAGTATGCAGCTATCTTAGAAGTGCCAGTCCAAATTCCTTATTCTTTAGCATGGACATGTTGTTTTAGCCATGCCGCTCTCAATGTCAGTAATATGTATTCCACACTCATTCCCTAGGAAGATGGTGACTGTGCAAACTTCAACAGCAGCTTTAACATTTCTGTTTTTCTTTCAAAATAATCTTCTCCTTTTCATGCTTCAACTAGCTTGTTTAAACTATTTCATTCACCTTAAAACCCAGAAAATCACATGGTAATACAAAGCTTGTCAGGAGGCAGAGTGGTTTCTGTTTTGGTGATGTTACGTCTTTGTTTTTAATAACATATCTGAAATATGTCCTATTACTACCAGCACTGTTGTAATCTTCAACCTTCAGGAAAGGATCAGATGATACTTTCATCCCCAGAAATGTGTTCCTTCTCCTTCAGCTGCTCCAGCCCATTCCTCTTCTCTGAAAATCCAAAATAACCTCTGTATATGTCAAGAGTGTAGGTCTTCAAGATTCCACAGCATTCAGACTCAGCTTCCAACCCAGTTTGGCTGCAAGTTCATCACAAGCTCAGGGAATCCAAGAAGTTAATAATGCTAATGGCTAGGAGCACATTTCCAGATGCAGCCAAACTGTTAAATGTCCCTTTGCCTTCCTCCCTGTTTCATATACTGACTGCAAAATACCCATGAATTATCAGAGAATTTAGCCCATTTATACATTTGCAACTGTATGACTGGAATCTTTCATAGTTTGCATACTATAACACCTGTTCAGAAAGGACGGGGATACTTCTCCAGTTTTGCATAGATCCTGTGTATAGTACAAGATCCTGGTTCTAGGCTGTGTGGCCAAATTCTTTTTGTTTTCCCCAGTGAACATTGCTACTATTGGACTGTCTGGAAGCCTGTGAGAGCAGACATTACCATCTCAGGATATAGAAAAACCCACGTCAGTTGGGCTGGAAGGCACATCTGAAGATGCTAATTATGCTAGGATAACTTTATCCCTTGAACTGACCTAATCATCACAAGTTCTTTAGTACCAGGCTGAAAAAAGAAACCATCTAAAAGCTACAGCAGAAACAAGCTATAAATGCTCAGTCTCAAGCAATTACCACTATTGTCTTCATGGAAAAAGAGCTGAGAAAGGTTTTCTAAAACTGTTCATGTGTATAAAGGGCATAGTGTAACGTGCTGTCTCTTAGCACTACTCTAAGCCTAACGTACATTATTATGGCTGTGAAAATCTGTATTCACATTTAGTTTCCATGAAGAAGCCATATAGACGAAAGTATCAACCTGTTAGTTTAGCATCCCTAATAAATTAGGTAATTTGGACTTAACTGTTTTTTATATTAGTTATGGAAGAATTTTTGTAGTGTCCATGGATAAGAAAGACATATTTCCAATCTGGTTTATAATTTAGTTGGACTCCACACGTCACGGAACAAACAATAAACTCCTACATATTGTTTAATTGGCTTCTTGGCCAATACATCAATGGCTCATTATCCTTTTTGTCCTACATGAAGCGTTAAGAACGTTCCAGTGCACCAAAGTCAATATATTCCACTTAATAAAGTGTACATAAATAGATCCAATACTGGTAGTGTTCTGTGGGATTTTGGGAGATGAAGATCATAAAAAAAAGATTAATAGAGACAGCAACACCTTTGATAGCCATCATATGTGCTGTCATCATGTATGTGTATAATTCTTTTCTGCAATTTGGGTTTTTTAATTTGACATATGAATGACAGTGCTTTCTGCAGAAACAAGCGAAACATTCAGTACTGGTGTTACAATTCATGTGTTATTTACATTTCTGTTAAATGTTAATATTGAAATGTTGCCAACTATTGAACCTAAGCAACGAAACTTAACATCTTGAAATTTGCTAAACTTCATACTCAGATTGTAACAAAGTATGATTTTATAAATCATTGATTTAGATGTGAATCTTGCTCCTGGTGACTCTGGGTCAATCATGCAGTTACATTGACAGCTGCATACTAAAAATAACTGTGTAGCTCTCCTCCAGCATGTAACGAAAGGATTTTTTTTTTTTTTTTAATTTCCTGGTAGTGGGTAATTATTCTGTACAAGCTTTAAGTACAGTTCCATCTTTTAAGGCTCAGAAAGTTCATCCTCAGCCCAACTTGTGGTCCAGGTGTCAGTGATTGAGCAAGGCCAAGGATCAGCCTCTCCCAAGCAGCAACAAGGGCTGTATTTCCCAACTTGACTGACAACAGTCTGGCTAGGAAAAAAATTAGCGATTGTCAGGTTTGGAGCTGAAGAGCTTATTAATGTTCAGTGTAGCCCTATTTTAGTCCTAACTACCTACTGTATACACTACCCAGTAAATAGCTGTGTGTAACGCGTTTTGTCAATTCCTCATTCTGTTTAGATGCAATACAGATTAGAGACAATCTTTTTAGAACTCTGTAAGAGATTGTCCTGCTGGGGACAGTTTGTCTTCAGACAGTCTTGATTACAAACAGGATCGCTACGATATTGGCCTCAACAGCCAGAGGAGAGACTGGGTCTCCGATACTAGAACTGTCCTTGTTCAGCTTTGCTTTCCAAACCCACCTCTAAAACCTTCCCTCAAACAGTGCCAAGAGGTGATCTTTAGCAGAGTGAGACTCTAGAAAAACTACTCTTCAGTCTTTCTTTTTGTCATCCTATTTCATAGGCACATCATCCAGAGAGATAAAATGATGTGATATTCTGCAAGAAACATCTTCATAAAACAACAGAAGTGCCAAGACTCAAACAAAGCTGTGATTCAGGAGTTCTTGACCCAGTTCTCATATCAATTAATAGAAAGGAATGGCCAAGCACTGATTCTCTATGATCTCCATTGTCAACCTCTCATGTGTCTACATAAGGGTGTAAGGATTATCCTTACATCCTCACAGATCATTTTGCATGCCCAAAAAGTGACCAGGCAGGTGAGATGAGCAGAGTAGTCATCTGTTTTCACAGAGAAGAAACTTTCAACAAACAGAAATCACTTGGCAGGTACAAATTATGCTCTTAAATTAGTCCCTAGAATGATGTGGTTTAAGGAATGATATTCTCATTCAGCAGAGTTATTAAATATATGAGTAATCTCACTGCGGTCAATAACAGAGCAATGTAGATTAAGTCATCAGTCATCAGTCAGAGCATTTGGAGGGTTAAGGGTTAAGTGTGAACGATCTGTTTTCCTGGATTTGGCTTGTGTAGCAAGAGCCTTAGTAGTATGTTTAGCACTCTCCATTTGCAAATCTACCCCTACAGAACAGCAATATTTAATACAGTATATTTATTTCTTTTGATTCACTCTTGTACTGATAGATGAACAGCTAGCCTTGAAAGTATTTGATCAGTAATGACTCAGATTTTGAGTACAATGTTAACCTCAGTAAGATTGCCTGAAACGTACTCAGTCTGTTTTTAAATCTCTGTAATGCCCAACACTAGAAACACCTTTTAAATCACCTAGACATTCAATGTCTTACAGGTGCCTGGAAAGAAGCAGGAACACCTATTTATACCTCTATGAGACAAGCAAATGTGTTTAAATGTACACGATGATATCTAGCCTTGGGCACCCATAAAATGTCTGTGAGAAGACATGTGGATGAATATGCCTTGTTATGGATTAAGACCAACTGAATCAGGAGAAACCCTTTTAGGGTTTTTTCAGGAACACTATCAGGACATTAAACATAGTCAAACTTTCACTTGCTTTGCAAAGTCATGGTAAATATGACATTCTCTAACTTATTTGGATTTGTTGAAGCGTGTCTTAACCTACACTGAACTTTCTCAGTCCCTGTTTCTCTCCTCAATATTTTTGGTTTTACTGGGGATATCTCTGACCTAGACCAGATTGTTTGGGTTGGTGGGAGAGATAAAAATCATAGCTTTGGTGTCTCAGAGAGAGTTTTATTTTTTAAAGCTAATACATTTCAAATTTGGTTAAATGTTGTAGGAATATATTTCACGTTCAATTTCCTTTTCAGAAGTGTTTCAATGCCTTGAAGCATGTAGACACTTTTAAAGATTTTATTTAGTGTAAGCACCCCAGAAAGTATGTTTTTTGAACATGCAGGATTTTTTATAGGAGTCAGTTTTATTTCTTACCCCAAATGCTCAAAACCATCTGTATTACAAATTAGTGCATTGTAGATTTATAAGAATTTTGTGAGGCAATTCAAAATTTTACTAAATAATGCTGGTCATTTAGTGCTGACAAAAAGGTGTCTGTATCTTTCTGCAACATCCGTCCAAGGGATTAAAAAAAAAAAAATCAGTGCTTTGATGGCAAACTAGTGCTGGAGAGCTTATCACATGCAACCCAATCAATTCTTCAAAGTGATTCTCTGGATAACAAAGTCATCTTTGTTATTTGGCAGAACAACAAAAGAATGGGAGAGAGTAAAGACCTGTATATTTGTTTTCATCATACTTATCCAACAGACAGAGAGAGATGGAACTTACTATGGAACTGAATAGAAAAGCACTAAATTAGAAAAAAAATACAATAACTCTAGTAGAGGTTTAAAAGGAACTCTTCCCTCCTACAAAAATAACTTTAAAAGATCAGCAGTTTATACAGTACGGGCACAGAGCATGAACAGAGCTTGGGTCTCCTCCTTGCCTCTCCGATGTGCTTCAACTCAAGCCCTAGACTGGTCAGTCTGGAGGCTGAAGGTTCATCTCATTCTGGTGCACAGCTGATCATCGGTAATTTCTCCATACATGTCCAAAGGAATGCAAATGACTGCCAGCTGTGGTTTTTACTCTTGTCAAGTTGGAACATGAGAGCAGCATCACCTTTCCTGTGTAGTCACTTTCCTGTGTAGTGCTGCCATAAAATAAAGAAGGTTGATATTGATGTAGGTCTGGCCTGAACTAGATATGAATAATTTTGCATTCCAGTGCCTTTTCATACTGTCCCTAGTCATAGGCACTGATGTTATGTCCTAAATCAGCAAATCCAATTTCCTGCTATCTCATTCCCATCACTCTGCGTAATCCCTTTCATGATTAAGCTACTCTTGTTTAAAAGAACTCCTTGCTCTAAAATAGTGCAACTGCTCTTTCACAGCCTTCAGCACACAATCACTTGATTCTGCTGCTAAATAGATGAAAACATGTCTCTGATGCAGAATGTCACTGGGAAAGCAGACAGGAAACATGGTTACTGAAATAGCTCCACAATCTGATCCATGCCCATCAGACACTGCCACCCTCATGCAGTAGCGTCGCCAGAAATCTGATGGGAGACAAAAGCTTCCATAGAAGTTAAAAACAGAAACATGACATGCAAACCAGATTTCTGTTCGGGAGCAAAAAAAGCATGGAATAAGGCACAGCCCCCACCTAGAACAGTGAGACCGGAGATCCTCAGTGGAGTCACTGGTGCTGCTACAATGTGAGGCAGTAAAACAACCTGGAAAAGCCTTCTCTTCGGTGCCATATGTGCTTCAAGAGCTGCTGGCAGCAGGAGCTCACCTGTTGACTGTTGCATTACTTTCCTCAAACTTCTCTGTCCCAGCTGGATGAGAAATATCAAGTCAAATATAGTCATTAATATTCCACTGGAAAAGAAATTACATCTTGTAATACTTTTCAACATTCAAAGAGGTAAAGAAATAATTCCTCATAAAGTCCTACAGAAAGTCTGAACATGCAACCCCTTTTACAACTCACTTTTATTAACAGATCTAAATGAAGAAAGAGATATTTTGCCTGAGTTCTAAAACACTTTGTAAGGCTGATTTCTAGAATTCCATTTTCTGCTTTGTGAAGTTATATCAGCGTTGTTTTCCTTAATCTGCTCTGGACTTGGCAGAGGTAAATTTCCTATTAGTGTTTTCTTTCTATTTTCCAGAAGCTGTACTGCATCATAGACATCACCTAATTTTATCAAGTGCCTATAGATCAGGGATCTGGCATGTGTCATTTCACCTCTGAGAGGATATTTCCAGTAAATGTAGCTTTCAGTTTATAGTTAAGAATGGATGTTGAAATTACTCAAAAACTTTATGCTACATTGCAAACGAGTTTTAAAAATTTGATTTGGCAAAGATAGTGCATGCTCAGTGTGTTACAGTATGACAATCAGTAGCTGTCTGAAGAGGTGATCAGCTGTTCTTCAGTAGGGAAAGGTCAAGGAATATAACATGAGCTACTCTTGTAAATATGCTTGAACATAACTATTCTCAAACAGAGAGCTGTCAAGGTTTGTCTTCCATATGAAACCTGAATCGGAGCAATTGTTTCTGTGCGCGTGGACGATATGAAGAGGAGAAGTAGCTCTGCTCACTTGAGAATGAGGTGTCAGGATATATGAAGGTTGATCAAAGTTCTACCTATCACTCCCTATGTGATTCTGGGAGCACTCTTGTAATCGCTGCCGCTCACTGTGAAAATGTATTACATGCAAAATTATTGTGAAGCTTAATTCACTGCTTGTGAATGCTTTGAAATTTTGAATTCTGCATTAATTTTTTTTTTTTTTTAATTCAGCTCTTCTTCCCAGTATTTTAAATTGAAATACAAGGCTAGAAAATACCATTACAATGAGCTAGTATAATCTTTTGCATATCAAACACCTGTTGACTGCTGAATCCTGCAGTTCAATTTGGGGTTTGATCATGTGCAACATGTTTTGGTCCTGATGCAATAAAATGTGTATGAGTCCATTTAAGCATGAACCTTATAGTGATTGTCCATCTGCTTAAAGCAAACATTTGCTCAAATACTTTGTGGATTAAAATCCAAGTACTTGAAAACCAGTGCATTTAAAATCTGTAGGCATTGTTATTTGTGAGACACATTCTCATCAGTAATCCTTGGAAGATGTTCCCATACGGCAAATTCTGACACTGACTTCATATAACATCTTCAGCTTTGGGATGTCTCTCCACAGAAACAGAGGAAAGACCTCATTCACATTCCCAACTATATCAGCTTGCATAATTAAGGATGACATTCTTCTCTTTAAATGATCTTCTATGCAAGTTAACACATTTATCTTTAAGTAAAAAACATGAGTTTGAGATTACAATATCTAACTTTATTTCACATTCTGAAGCTTCCAGAGTGATTCCAAAACATTCATTTCAGACATTGTTTAAACTAATAGGTATCTGACAGCCATACATCTTATACACCAAATATCCTGTGTTTTTAATCTCCCTAATCCAGGGGACATAAGAAATGTTTTGATATCCAGTACAGATTTCAGCAGGAAAAAAATACAGTACATTTAACCTCCCCTTTCTTCATTGTTTACTAAATATAGTGTAATACAAGTAATAATATGCTGTGAAAATCTCTACTGTAATGTAATGTGCATTTACAATCCAAGAGTAAAACTTTAGTCATCTAAACCAATTTCACTCTCAGGAAACAAGCAGTTTTAGCCAGCTGTGTGCAAGCAGTCCACTAAACTCAGTGAGCAATGAGAAAAGCCTTGAATTCTGCATTTTGTAGGCACATAAGAATAGGTAGCAGCACCTATTCTAGAGCTAGGACACTGTGAATGCAGTTGTGCATGCAATGAAGTTCAACAGACTCAATAAGACCCTAAATAAAAAAAAATATTATTAATGAATGAAATAACACAACTTTCTTTCTCCAGAGGACTATTGTTTTAAGTCTGCAGCCTGTCACCAGCCAAATGCAGGTTTGCAATCTTATCAGCAAGTCCTCCATGTACTAGAAACCATAGTGTCTGTAGTGAAATATTCTGTAAACTCTGTAAATGGTTGTTCTTCTAGAAGGGAAAATACTGCACACTAAAAATAAAGCAATGAAAGCCAGTTAGTAAATACATACAAAATAATTTGCCTTTACAACAGAAAATAGTTGTGGTTTACAGTAAGTAAAACTTGTAAGCTCAATGTTTCTAGTCAGATTTGCAAATGGGATGATATTGGGCTGGAAGATTGCAGTTCAGAGATCAACACCAGTCCTTCCTGAGGGGTGCTGAGCTCCACAAAGGTATGCACGCTGCCAGTCTCCGAAAGCCTGGAAAGTAAGATGCTAAGCATTTTGCCCATTCTCAAAAGCTGCTGAATCTTCATCCCTCCCAGAAGACAGTTGGGGACTCATTCTCTCTACAGAAGCACAGGACCAGCATGCTCAAGATTAGGAGTCCTGTGGCTGGTAGTTGCCCAGCCCTTTTAGCAACAACAGACTTATGTCTAAGTGAGGAGCAGGACTGCTACTCTGCTTGTGGAAATTATTTACCCTTGATTGGAACATGGAATATTTAACAGGAAACTGATACAGTAAGACTTAAATCAGGCCTAATTTTTCTGTGCTATTTCCAAATATCCATTACAATTTAGACAAGTGGTCAGTACAGTGAGTGGGGAACTGGCTGACAGGCCATACCTAGCAGGTGGCAAATTACTCCTTTTCAGATTGGCAACCTGTCATGAGTGGGGTCCCCCAGAGACTGATATTGAGCCCAACACTGTTTAACACCTTCATAAATGATATGGATGATGGGATCAAGTGTACCCTGATGAAGCTTGCTGATGATACCAAACTGGATGGGAAAGTGGAAACTTCAGAAGGGAGAGTCACCCTGCAGGAATACCTGAATAGGCTGGAAGAGTGGGCTAACAATAACCTGATGAATTTCAACAAGGACAAGTATAAGGTCTTGCACCTGGGAAAACTTAATCCAGGGGTGCAGCACAGACTGGGATCTACTCAGCTGGGGAGCAGCCCTGTGGAAAGGGACCTGGAGGTCCTGGTGTAAAACAAGCTCAATATGAGTGAACTATGTGCTGCTGCAGCAAAGAAAGCCAGCAGGATGCTGGGCTGCATCAACAAGGGCATCACCAGCAGAGATAAACATGTTGTTATCCCACTCTACTCAGTGCTCGTCAGGCCACACCTGGAATACTGCGTTTAGTTTTGGTCCCCATTATATGAAGAATTATGTGGACAGGCTGGAGGGAGTCCAGAGAAGGGCAACAGAGACACTGGACTAGAATGTGAGAAAGGCTGAGAGAACTGAGTTTGTTCAGCCTTGAGAAAAGAAGGCGTATGCAAGACCTTATCACCATGTTACAGCAAGGTGGCTGCAGAGAAGAGGGAAACTCCCTTTTACAAGGAGTCACATGGAAAAGATGAGGGCCAGTGGGTATAAGTTACTCCTCGGAAGATTCCGATTGGACACAAGAGGAAAATTTTTCACTATAAAAACAATCAGCCATTGGAATAATCTCCCCAGGGAAGTGGTAGATTCCTCAGCCTTGGACACTTCTAAGATTCAGCTGGACAGAGTGCTGGGTTGTCTTGTCTAGACTGTGCTTTTGCCAAGAAAGCTTGGACTAGATAATCCTTGTGGTGTCTTCCAACATGGTATCCTATGATTCTTTGATTCTACGAAATACCGGACTTCTCTCACATCAGTGCAACTAATCCCTACTAAAACAGGGATTAGCTTGACATCATACGCATGTAAGAGTCAAGAATATTTGTTAACCCGAACTAAATATTCCATCTTTGTCTTTATATCCCAACTAATTGTACAGTCCCAATATTCAGCCACAGGTGTCTAAAATCTTGCTTTAGTGAAAGACAAGATTTCAGTGAATAATTTGCCAGGAAGAATTAAACTTTGGTACAATTTGAGAAAAACAATTTGGAATAAGGAAATGAGTAATCTCATGACAAAACAGGAAACCTAATTAAAAAAATAATTGTCATTCATGCTGCTTATCTTGATAACCAGTACTAGAAAAATGAAACATGAGGAATTCTGCTCCCATACAGCCTTACGGGCTTTTAAAATGTGACTATTTGTTCTGCTGGCTGCAGACAGAAAATTCTTTACAATTGTTAACATGCATTTAGCATGTTTTTTGAAACTTCTCTCTGCATGAGGCTTCGTGTGCTTCAACATTTCCCCATACTATGGAGAATTTTATACAAGCAGCCTTAGTATGGGGTGTTTTAAGATCCTCTACAGTAAGCAGAACAGGATGCCTATGATCGCAGTCAAGACTGTGAGGTTTAATCCTCTACAAGTTCTGCATCTAAGGTTCCTCAGACAGAAGCTGTTCTGTGCTTATAGGAAGAGGGTGGGTAACAGGAAGTGTTCTATGAAAACTTAACATCCTTTGGAAAATATGTAAAACCATGTTTTTTTTAAAGAAAGAAACAATGTAATGAAATTTGAAGAAATAGGTATATCAGTAATCTGTAACGCAATCTGTTTCTTCAAGAAATTATTTGTTTTTTATGTGGCACTGTTTTCTTTCCTCTGAAGTAAAGATAACAGTGGTTACAATTAAGATACAACACTATAAATATGAAATCATATGGCAGAGCAGTAAATTAGAGTAAAGACAAGTGATCACTTGGACAGTGGCATATTGCACTCTAAGAAACCACTGCTACCTGCCTCTTGGCAATGTATGTCCCCTCCACAACAACAGCTGTAGACTTCTCAGAGATCTTCATCACACACAGAGAATTGTTGAGATGATTTAGGTTCCTCCTAAAACGTACATGCATGTTTGCAGTGAGGACCTAACTCAGGAGTCTGGGAAAGCTTTTATGATGGTGTCATAGGCAGGAGGGGGGGTTTGTGTGGAGTGGCAGATGCGGAGGCTGTTGTTAGACCAGTGGTATTCGGGCTGACTTAAGCTGTTGGTGGTGCTTCCCACAAAGGTTGTGGTGGTATTTGTGGGAGTGAGGGTGATCAGCTGACTGTTCGTCTCCACAGGGAGGGGAGGACACTGAAGGAAAGGGTGGAAGGTGGATGCACGGAAGCTTGACTTCCTGGGGAAAGAGTTGGCTTGCTCCAAGGAAGCTTGCCGCTGGAAGGTGAGGCTGGCCAGGCTGAGGTTGCTCCGACGTTCGCAGCTGCTGTTGCGGTAAAATCCAGTCCTGCCAGTGGTGTGGCCATGAGAGGAGGGTCTGGACCGACGGCTGAAGACTGAGGAGCTCCCCTGGGAAATGTGGGCACTAGCTCTGCGACGAGACAAGCAAGTGAGCAATGCCCAGATGATCCCTCCAATCACCAGTCCAACCACCATGGACACTGTGAAGGCTATTGTTATTTGCTCTGAAATAAAGCAAAAATACACACCAAAGTTATTTCACTAACTCTGAAGGATTTCTCTGCCAGAAAGTGAATTTAAGATGTCAGCCTCCTTAAAAGATGAACAAACCCAAAGATCTTTCTATATTATGTAATACATGAACTTTACAACACAAACACAGCAGCTGAGACTGCTCTCTTTATATGGTGTTTTTTCTTTAATTTGCAAAACTGAACAACATCCAGAAAGTAGCTTGCCTTTAATACCAGTTTCTGTACTAATGCAAGGGAAAAGTCTTTAGTCTCTCTCAGAATCAGCCACCCACCAGCCTTGAGGTATGTTATAACACTGCCAAGCATTTGCTTCTGTGGGCAATATGAGGTGTGGATTTATGCAGACTTGTCATTCTGTTTATAGATGTTTATGCTCTATGTGTATGAGTTTGCAAACTCACCTATTACAACAGTGATATAGCTTCTGCCATATTCTTAATGGACTAAGCCTTGCATTTATTACAGTGTGAGGACACATCCCAGCCTTTTATTGCAGAATCACAGATATTTTAAAATCTCATAGTAATTAATGTATATTACTGTATCCTAAATGATTATGGTCAGAGATAACCATTATTAATACTAAGTCTCTTTAATATTTTTTATCCCCAATGCCCAGTTCAAAGATGCATTTATCTGCCATTAAGGAAAGTAAATTTTTAGCTCTTTCATAAATGCTTTCAAGAACTAAGAGATCTGAAAATAAAAAAGAGCATGGCTAGGATTGTTTTCTTCCCCACATGGTTTCACAGTGTGGAGGAAAAATATGTTTTCCTTGTGTATTTCTAAGAACAGGACTGTTATTTCAGTAAACTTCACATACTTTTGCAACAGAGCACCAGCTTTATTGCTGTTCTAAAAAGTTCAGAGATACATTTGCAGTCTTGGATAAGACCTGAAATGAATGTAAAACCTTTATAGATCCCCTCAAAATTCAATAAGAGGTTGGATATCAAAGAAGGAATACCGTGTTGACTACTGATGGAACAAAGAGGGAATAAGTGAACAAGAGCCATAGGAGAGCTTAAAACGTGTTTATTCTGTCCATGCTCTGTTATCATGTTTGTGAAACATTTCTGTTGAAAAGACAATTGTATTCATTAGGTAGAAATGAGTAACTTCTATAGCATACAGAAATGCAGACCAGCTAACACTGTGCTTGGCTGATCACCATAATAGAAAGTACTAACTCCAGGACTGAGGTATAGATGTTAGAACCCAAAACGGGCAAGATGAGACTAGGTTCAAAATTTTCTTGCAAGGTAATAGCTGTTAAAGAGTTTCTCCTGAATGTATGGTGCTGTACAAACAGTTGTTTCTAGAGCCCAAAGTAATGGCACTGACTCTGAGCTGTGGGAATTAGCCAAAGCAGGTACTGGCAGGCAAAGAGGGAGAGTGGCCTGAGGGACCCCAGCTTTGGCGAGCAGCCGGCACACTTTGGAGAGGAGAGCTGCTAGGTATGGCCAGCAGGACAGGCTTACAGGCAGAGGCACCCCAGTGTATAGCAATAGACACCTTTGCTTAAGTTACACCTTGGTGTCTAGCAAGGCTTAAACTTAATGCAGGTCACTGCAGGAAGGGGAAAGCAAACACTTGCTTTCCTTCCAGCAGTGGAGATGTAAATGATTATTGGTATAACTGCACTTCAAGAATTAGTTCCTATTACCTTCATTATCTACCTTCTTACGTTTCTCCCTTCAGTGAAAAATTATTAGCTATGTGATTCACGCATGCAGTTGGGGAAAACTAGCTCCCTGAGTACTAGAAAGTTTAGCATAAATTTTTTTGCAGATTTTTGGGAGGGGATTCTAAATAGTGTTAAAATTCAACCCAGCCCTTGCTGCTGCCCATCAAACCCTGTCAGAGGTGCAGAGTTTTCACCATACATGCCTTTGCAGGTTTGGTTCTAGACAGGACCAATGTTATCATGAATTACTAACATCAACATGAATGTCCTACCCAAGTTTATTCACTTTCTGTATTTCAGGATAAACCTGAAATTCTATGAGGCCCAGAAAACGTAAGGTCTAATTAAGCCACTGATTTTGGATGGCTATACAATCTTACTGTTGCTTGCTTGTAACCTCAACTTTCAGACAGGCTTCTAACCATTATCCTTTTCAAATGGAAAAGTGAAGACTGGAGAAGATAAAGTGTAGGATATTGTTGCAGAGCACTGTTCATTTTGGGGAATGGTTTGTTGTCCTTTTGTTCAGAGGCAGACTGGACTTGATCATAAAATATAGAGGGTGATTGTCTGGTCTGCTTTTTGCAAGGAGCCACAGGCAGCATCTTGCAATGCAACTCCTGGCTTCAGATCAGAGTTTTGTCACCACAAGCAGCCTTCTGACAAAGTCATTATGATTCTACCCTTTAAAAAACATCTTCAGAGACACAGAAAGCCTTATTGTACCCCTTTTGTTCAGGAGTAGCCTATTGTGCCATTTTAAGGGATTTAGTACATCCTGTTACTGCAGGTCCCTTCTCATACTCCAGGAGGTGGGAAGGGAGAGACAGGACTTGGTCACCTCCAGTTGAGCAAATCCCAGGGAGTGTCCTAAAGACAGCAATTCCCAGGCACTGGACCTGCAGTCTGAGAACCCCTACTTCTGTCCCTGTGTGGCTATGGGAAAGCGGAGCAAGAACTAATCCTTTCTAAGGCTGGTTACTCTCACACCTCAGCTGGAATGCTAGTTATGTTATTATATTTTGAGACTGCCAAGGGATTCCCCAGGCACAGGAGTCTGTGCTGACACTTGATATCCCTCCTCCTGTTTGGGCTCTCAGCTCCAGCAGGGCAGAGGAGAAGGGGATCACTGCACTGCTCGAGTGTACGTGGAAGCACAGCAAGGTGCACAAGTGTACCAGGCTCTGTGGCTGCCAAGCACTGTGGTGGGAATTTGTCCCTGCATCCCTCTAACCATAATTTTCACCACCTGCATGATTAAATCAGCATTTCACACTGTTAAAGGCAGATGAGAGAATTGACAAAAGTATCGAGTGCAGCTCTTCAGTCCTTCCCACGTGCTGTTCCCTTGTGCTGGAGACACAGCACAAACAATTATCCCTTTGGATAATGTCTTCATTTTCTTTAACTTATTTGATTTTTTAATTTTTCCACCTCTACATCTGAATGTAAAAACAGAAGGTCAAATTATTGCCTGGGGCAACTCAGCTGGGTCTACACTGACTGTTGCAGCTGTGTCTAGTAACCAAATACTCTCGTTTCAATTTGGACCTACACTTAATCTTTCTGGTACTTTTATAGAAATATCACCAGATCCATTGGTTACAGACACTTTTTTCTTCCTATTCCCAGACTGTCCCTGACTTCAGTGGGAACAGTGGGTCACACTAATAGGCTGAACTTGCTTTTTGTTTACTCCTTACAAAGGATGAATTTCACTGAAATGTAATTCAGTTCTAAAAACTTACATTGAAGAATTGTAAATCTATGCCCATTGATTTCTTCTTTACAATGTCCAGTGATCACAGCCTTGAGGTACATTGGAGGAAATACTACTAAACAGAGAAAAAGATCAAAGGCAGAGTGGGATTTGTTGCACCTGGGATTCTGAGGGGAGCAGTTGGCTTCCGCAGAATTGTTTTTCTCTTCCTCAATCTGGGCAGTGCCAGGGCAGAACTAGCCTTTCAGGAGCAACAGAGCAGTGCTGACATGAAGTGTCTCCCAAGAAGCCATTATAATATCTTATGGTTTCCTGAGAGCTGTGCATGTTGCTCTGTCCTCTGCTTTTAAGGAAAGAAAAAATAAAATGGGGTATAAAGTAGGAATGCTGACAATAACCATAGCTTCTCAGGTGCCAGTCCCCTAAATACATTTTGATCTCTATGTTTCTCAGGCTGCTCACACTGCCTATTTCATTTGTTTATGTCATAACTGAAAAGATTTGCTACCCTGTCTCAGTCAATTTTCGCCACTCTCTCGTGTAACACCAGCTGAGGTGAGGAACCAATGTTTTTTTTCCACTTCAAGGCACAAAGCCAGAAATAAAAGGATATGAGGAAATATGACAGCTGAACATCTTAGCTACATTACCTTTCTCATCTGTGGCACTTCCAATGCTCCCATGCCAAAAAGGTTGGAGGTTCAAACCCACAGTAATACCAATGACTACTGGATGTTACCCCCAGACCTGAATATGAAGCCAGCATGCATCTGTGAGCCCAAAATCTATCCAGATCAAGCAATTCCTTCTGAAGTCTCTCTATTCCCTCCCCTCTGATTTTTGCATGCAGTGTTAAACAAATTCAGTGCTACAGGTTTGTGCAACGGATTATTGCTTCTGCTGTGCAAAGTTTTTTCTTGGTTGTTGCAGCTTTCTTTAAGGTTTTTTATAACTTTTCATTAACTGTATACATGAAGCGTTAGTATACTTTCTATCAAGTTGATAATATCTACCAAGTCCTTAAAACTCTATAGAATCCACACACGAGAAATTTGGACATGTTATTGATTGAGATGATAGACTGGCTGATAAGGTGCTTTTCCTAGTTATGGCCCTGAAACAAGTTCCTCCCATCCAGCTTGGACATCAGTAGCAAGGCTGACCGAATGGGTCTCATACCAATCTGTAAGTCTTCTGAGAAGTGGACTACATTCTCTCCTTTACCACCTTGGGCTATACTTCACAAAAACTTAGCAGCACAGTTTCTCCCCAGCCTTATCAGTCCCTGGATCAGCCAAACTCTTCAAAAAATAAGTTTATTTTTTTGTGATGGAGGAGCCTGCCTCTATCATGGAGCTTAAAGGTCAATCACTTATTTCTGCGAGACTTTCATTTTCCTTTCATGTTCATGGACCTCATTAGATGGCAAGACATTCATTTGAATTAAAAACACATTTGCATCTAGGATTCATTTGAACTTCACTCTGGATTTTGTTCCACTAGAATGTAAGTGTTTTACCCAAGGAATCTCCCTCTTGCCCTTAGCTGTGGTTGCAATGGGCTGGAACAGCATTTTTTTCCCCAAACTCAGGAAATCCTGAGGACCTGCTTCTTTCCTGTAGCCTTATGATGAATTGCCCAAGGTGTAAAGTTAAGGTGGATGCAAGATCTTCCTTGCCCCATGCTCACAAATATATACATTTGTAAGCTTTTCAGCTGGCCGAGTATATGAAAGGATAGCAATACCTTTAAAAATTGTGTAAGTAGCAGCTTCAATGAGAGCATCTAAGAGGAAGAATCAGGGTGGGGTGGGGGAAGAAGGGACAAAGTACTGAACAGGAAGGAATGAGGAATGGAGAAGCATGTTTTAGTCAGGCTGTGCACATATAACTTGAATTTGAACTGCATCTTTGCTAATAGAGCTAATAAAGAGCCATTTACCTTTCTGAGCATCTGTTCTACTCACACTATTGCTAAATGCAAGGAGGCAAAAAACACCCACAGGGTGAGATGACACACATTTGATTTGGTTTTATTTCTAGTGAGTAACTTTCAAATATTACAATCTTGATGTTTTGGAGGTGTTATTTTTTTGTTATTGTTTTATTAAAAGATAAATAACTAAGTTCTATCTTAAAGATATTAGAAGTGGTAAGGTAGCTTGTCAGTCAAGAATGGTATTGTTCAACATTCAAACTCAGCTTGCCATAAAGATGTTTTACTCACATCACGTTAGAGCAAGATGATGTTCATTTACTTCAGCAACTTAGTAATTTTCCCATTTTTCTTCCATCTTCCCAAAACTAGCATGAAGCATTGCACACCTGACACGGAAACTTTTTTGCATGTGGGCTCCAGCAAGTTTGTATGCAGAACATACCACCTTATTGATTTCAGCTGTACTAGCAATGAGAGATACCAGAACATACCATCATGTTGTATTGTGGAAAAGAGCTATTTCTATAATTTCCATCCAAATTTTAGAATTGTAAATTTATTTCCATTTTAGTTTTTTACTTCTCACATTTTTGTGAGCTCCCTTTCCTTTATGATATGTCATATGCCAGTGACTCAAAACTTGTCCAAGCAAGCAAGCATTCCTCCTCCTACATGCGTACCCTCGCTTGCACACACACCCATTGCCATTTCCCAAAGCTGAAATGCCTTGACAACTGGTAGAGGATTTGATCTCAGACATGGAGAAATCCAGCTCAGCCTCTGTCTTACTCTATATTTTTTCCCAAAATGAAAGCTCAGTGACAAAATCTGGTATAAAACCCATACAAACCAGTATGGGAATTCGTACCTGAACATTGCACATCTTAGGGTAGAGCACCAACTAGTGTATTAAAGCATGAATTGCATTTACAAATGACAAATTAGTAACCTGACTAGTAAGAATGGTTCAGATACTTTTTTTTACAGGATTGTGTCTCAGGTTTCAAGTGAGATTCAGATAATTCATCAGCAGATATGCCTAACACAGCCTCATTTGTTTAAAACTAGACAGGAGCAGCCAGGATCCATGAAGGTTTGAACAAAATCATAGCATCTTCCCACAGCTGCAGTTAATGTACATCTCTCAGCCAGATGGGCTGCAGCTACACCTCCTCACACATCCCAGGCAGCAAGTTTGGAATGGAAGAATACCCTGGGCCAGGGAGCTGCCACTTTTTCCCACCACATAAGACTTGAACTACTTGAAATTTTATACCAGTTCTATCAGCTCCGAGAAAACTTAGTTTAAAGCTGGGGCTGATATCAGTAACTAAATCCTGTGCTGTTGTAATGCTGAGTTCAAAAAATAAATTTCTTTGTATCTGAGAAGTGTTGACATTACTATCTTCCCGATTTTTGTCACTAATTGTATTAGCAGAACAGCCTCTCATTAATCATTTGTAGGCAGTCCATGATTCAGTTGGGTGGGTGAATCACTTGCTGTGTAATTTCAACCAGCTGTGATCTTAGTCACAGCAAAAGTTTAAGAAAGGTCACACAAGACTCTTGTGGAAAGAGACTAACAGGCAACAGCACAAGTTTGTTCAGGTACTTGTGACGTCCAGAAAACAAACAGATGAAGATGGTGACATCTGGGAAACAGAGTTTGTGGGGAAAAAAAAAAAGGTTAAAAAAAGGCAGACTGTGCAAGACATGAGAACTAATAAAGAAAATAAGTAGGATAGTTAGGCTGTCAGAAAAGTCAGTGCTCTGCATTCAGACACTGCTTGCTAGAGGCATGTTTTATTTGGGCTCTGCTAGTGGGAGATTCTTTTCTGCAGCAGCAGAGAATAATTCTCCTATTTCACATAATAATTAAACAGTTGGTTTTTTATCTCCACTGCAGGTAAAATTAAAAGTACTGTGTTTAAATTAGAGCAAAGGATATTAAAATGTGTGTTTCTATCTTTGAGGACAGGTAAGAACTAGAATAGATAGCCCAGGTAGGTGGTGCATCTACCCCCATTAAAGATTTTAAAAACAAATATCAGTCAAGAGGTGTTGTAACGTAGTTAATCCTGTATAAAATTTAAAAAAAAAAAAAAAAAAAGGTAGAACAGATGACAGCTCAAGGTACATACTGACGTTATTTTGTGTAGTTTCTAAGACTTTATTCGATCGGGTAAGCAAATAGGCTCTGGAAGCACCTGAAAAATCATTAAGTAAATGGCAAGGAAAATAATGAAGTATGTACCCTTGGATTAATTCCCAGTTTGAAATACAGAGGGGGCGGCTGTTTATTAGAGGGTTAACTTCACAGACGAGCAACCTATCTAGGAACAAGATTGCCCTCTGCTGGAAATCTATGTTGAAAATCTAAACAATACATAAAACACCATAATTCTAATAAAACAGGGTGTCAGAGAAAGCTAACAAGAAACACTTTAATGAAAGATTAGAGAGATGTTAATAGTACCTTAAAACTCAGAAAAACTCTGAATTACTTTGCCATAAACACTTAGGACTAGCATTTTGCAGCAACTTTGAAAGTAAGGTAGACTGAGACACAGCAAAAGTGTTCAGAAGCTTAGTGAAGTAAAACTCATACATTTTGTGGCTTTGTGCAAATACCTGTGCTGATGGAGAAGCATGAGGTTAAGTATGTTCTTAAATTCATATTTCCACCATTCACAATGATGTCCAGAATTATCTCCGTGCACCAGAGTACATTTGCTCTGTTTACTAATATCATAATTTGTTGCAAAAAAAAAGCCAGAAAAGTGGAAAATACCATCGCAATATCCCATCAAACCAACTCAAAGTTAATGATGTTCCCTTGATATTACTGGCAGTTGTTTTTTACTGAAATGATAAATAAAGAGTAATTGTAATAATCGGAAGAAAATATTTAAGATAGAGATGTCAGCATGTTTAATATAATGGTTTTGGCGTAACTATATAAAACAAATCAAAGATTCCTTTATGCAGACAGAGATAGAAACTTTGTTGCCATATGGTTTCGTTATGATGCATTACATAGACAGTAATATAATTGTGATCTTTACAGCATGTGCAGCAAACAATTCTCTGGCAAGGCATTCTTATCATCCTCACAAAAAAAGAGCATAGATCAAAGCTTTATGGCCTCTGCATGAACCTAATTCCAACAATAAATCACAAATTGCCACAGGGCAATATGGCATTATAGTTATTACTTAACTGATATGATTATTTTACAGCATCTGAGAATAAAATCATTTCCTACATGAACAGAGAATGAGTGACTGGAATGAAATCTTAAAATGAAGTAGTATTTCCTAAAATTCTTAAAATTAAGGAGGAAATAGCAAAATACATATGCTACATTTAAGAAAACAGAAGACAGTCAGGGTTAGAACAAAGCACAAGGTTTTCAGCTTTTGGGGAATGCTGTAGGGTGAGGAATACATTGAAATCATCTTTAGTCCCACCACAGCAATTCTGTTGTTTGTGATCTAAGAGCCTGCCTGTCCCAGACACAGCCTCAGATGGAGCTTGTCCTTACTGTGAGAACCCATCAATGGCTAAGAAGTATTAATAATGAAAGTCCAAGTTTATCAGACTATAAATAAGAAAATTTTAAAAGGCACACCCTGCATATCTTGAGGTACTAGGTATACTAGAAATAAAGACTGCATTTCAGCCTGCCCAGTGCAGTCTACAAAGAGTGGTTCCCAATGCAGTGCTTTTCAGAAGAACTGAAACCTCTTCACATTTGCTATTGCACAGTAATGCAAAAAATCTCCTGCTAC
This sequence comes from Streptopelia decaocto, assembly GCF_964273445.1. Taxonomy (NCBI): domain Eukaryota; kingdom Metazoa; phylum Chordata; class Aves; order Columbiformes; family Columbidae; genus Streptopelia; species Streptopelia decaocto. The sequence goes on along the minus strand of NC_138656.1, from coordinate 54,827,402 downwards.
ATTTATCTTCTGTGTGGAACAGCTGTATTGGTGAACATTTTGAAAATACAGGAGTATGTTTGTATGTGGTAGTAGCAACAATAAGTTTCAGAGATTTCTCCTGTACCAAATATGTCTGTGAATATCTATTTCAGTGTAGTCTAGGAGACCTAATTAAGTAGTACTCACAAGAATCTGTGCAGCCACAAGCTGACAAATACTGGTATAACTTCTAAGTGAGATGATTACAGATCTGGAGTATTAGCTCTTGATGGCCTAGGACAAATTATCCAGGCTGGAGACTCAGTGTGAAATGGCATATCAGTGCTTGTCGCAGGTGAACCAGTGGTGTCTGGGAAGTTGTGTTTTCACCAGGCTGGTCCAGGTCCTCCTTGCCTGGAGACTCCTGCACTTCTCAATCAACAGAGCCATCAGTGGTCTTCATCTTCATTTATGCTTTGCCTGTGTAAGTTATGCACCTTCTACAGAAGCCATGTGCCTGCTTCCTTTACCCTGGATAACTGAGAAACAGCATCAACATAATGTAATTTTTTAAAGCAAAGTGTTTAAAATTAACAGATGTCTGTTAAACAGTGAAATATGCCGTAAGTGTGTGTTAAGGTGCTGGACTGTGAATTCAAATGTCTGCAACAGGAAATTCAGTTTCTTCTGCAGATAAGATGCCAAAGAAGCAAAGCAGAGGCCTCTGCTGAGAAGCAGAAACTCCCCTGGCTGGTTCCTTCAGCAAGCATGTGTCAGAGCCCAAATAAGTTTTTGCATTGCATTGAACCAAGAATTTTTTTTCTCCAACAATTATTTTGCTGAAAATTTCCTAGACGTTATTTCACAATAATGCTATGTATATTTGTGTTGTTGATGGAGATTTGGTTAAGGTTATTTAACAGATAAATTTTAAATTACTATTGTCCCATTTTCAATACTGAAAATCAAACTCACCTAAGTTTATTTTCCATCTCCTCAACTAGAAGAGGAATAAATTACGTTAGGATAATAATTTAGGATTGTTTGCTGCAAATTTAACTACTGTGCAATAGGTTTCAAAATCTGACTAAGTACTTTTGATTAAATTTGTATAGGAAGTGAAGCTTCTGTCTTGAAGAGCAGGAAAAAATGAAGTTGTCTGCACAGCTATTGATAGCCTTTTCTGATTATTCCCCCCCCCGCCCCAGACAAAAGAATAGTGTTATGAAATGAAGTTAATCTTACAAAGACAAATGGGTCAGTCTTGAGTCTTGATTTTACTTTGTGCTCTTCTTCTTCTTTCATTTCATCTCCATGCTTCAGGTTAATCTTCTGTATAAGGGAGATGGCACCACTCACAGCCCCTCACTTGGCTCACAATTTTTTTTTACTCCTGGTTAAATTAATTACAATGGTAAAATGGGAGGTTGTGCATAAATACAGAGCATTTTCCTTCAACAGGTTCTACAGGAAGAACTAAGGCAGAACCATTGCACTCACAGTATGCTGAGATTAACTCTGAGTATGAATGCTGCTAAGCTCTAGCAGTTGAGCATGCAAATACAGGGCATTTGTCCTGAGGAGAAAGCACAACAATAAGCTTCTTTTATTAGGTGACACATTCACATGCCAACACATTCACTGGAGTGGTGCTTGGAAGAAGAAATATACTTCGTTTCCTAAAGACGAGACTTCTGTATTTGGTGGATAAATAAATAATGATGCTTCTGGCAGCTCATGTGGCAATAAGCAGCGCCACATACTCAGACAATACAGTAGGTGTAGTTGTCAAAACATGTATGCATAATACTCTGAAGAAACTCTTCCTTGTATTACCTCAGATCTGTTTCCTTCCTGCTAAAGATGGTCAAGCAGTTGATAAATCAATGGCTGTATGGGGGAGTGGGGAAAGCAGGAAAGAAGCAGTAATTAGGATGTAACAAAACACAGCCCGAGGATGACAGACTCACTTTAAAAGAATAATTTATATATGAAGAAGAAATCGTGCTCTGAATCGACAACATGAAAGAATAAGACTGGTCTCTTCAGTAGTTTGTTTCTTTCATCCAACTACAGTAATACTCTTTTCTTTGGGCTTGCCAGAATAAGAGCAAGGAAAAAAATCGGTCCCTCATTAATATCTACTTTTGTCTCTCTGACAGGCCTGAACATAAGATCTTGGAACAGATTTACATATTATCATCATAAATGTAAGGTCTCACTATTTATATAATCCTCTTTGCTTCAGTAATGAAAGTAATAACTTCCACATGCTTGTCAAATCTTTTACTTAACTGATAGCAAAATAAGCATAATCATATTAAATTTGGAATAGTTTGATCATTCTGACCCCTGAGAAGACAGTATGTGATTTATGTGATTTTTTTTTTTTTTTTTTTTTTTTTTTATGGAGGGTTTATACAAAGCAATAGTAGTCTAGTATTTGATACAAGATGGTACCTTCAAAAGCTAACTGGAAAATAAAACACAGAGTAAGGCTAAGACACAGTTCTGTCTCCTGGAGAAATCAGCGTGGTCAGAGTATGTTTAGATTTGACATATGACCTTGACTCCTGTCCCTGATGGAGTGCAGAGGAAGTGCTGGCATCCTGCAATAGTTTGGCACCAGCATAAGTAGCATGAGAAGGTGCTGAGCAGCATCTCTCACCTGCCTGCTTCGTGTTCTCTGTAGCAATACTGGAAGACACTGAAGCTCATGGACACAGCTGCTCCAGCAAACAGTGCTGCCACCTGCACAAGTAATCCAACTGATTTATTTCTTTTTTGGTATAAGAATATTTCTGGCGGACTTCAGAGGAGGAACCAGGGACCCCAAGTGTTACAGAGGAATGAGATTCACTGCTGTCATATTAGCACTGAAGGGCTGATGTTCAAACATGACTGATGCCATTGCTAATGCCTCACCATCACATGTTATCTTTTCCTTCAGTTAAACCCACACCCTTGTTGCCATTTCTCTCAGTATTAGCACTATTTATATGCAAGCTCTGTCCTGTTTGAGTCACTGCTCTGCTGCTGCCTCGTGATACATCCCAAGTCAGCTCACACTGTGGTCAAGGCAGCTGGAAACAGGAAGATCCTCTGGTGACCTTGATCTAGTAGATAGAGCAACAACATTCTTCCTTGCAGAGATCTTAGGTTTAGGCAGAAGAGAGGTGGTATGTATGGATCTCCCTCACCCCGGCAGTCCTCTAGCTACCATGATCATTATCAAAATTATGTGGAATACTTAAATCAGCTTCTGACCACTTGAGCATTTGAGAAGCAATTTAGTTATGTGACATTTTCTGCATGTCTATCACATGATTTTCATGTGGATCAGTATCTTATCTGAAGGGGAAAAAAAAAGAGATTGCCATCAGTCAGAGGAAATCTCTGTTGCTCTAGAAGCCATGCGTCAAAAATTACTCTGATGCTGCTGGGCCTGGAAGATGCACAAACCTACAGCCCTCTCCAAGAGGTGAAAATAAAATCTGTCTCATTTCCTATATAGGTGAAGCTGAGTTTGACTGGTGTTACCTGGTTTTGGCTGGGTACTACATTCTCAGGCTGTGTTTGAGGTCCCAGTGTGTTGTATTTGTAACAGGCAAAACCAAACTGGTCCCTGTCCTAAAAACTCCCCTGAGCTGTATAGGATTTTCACAGTCCTGATTTCCACAAATTTACCATGTATATACATTGCAATTATTCTTCATTAATATGAAAAATAGCCACTCGTTCAAGTGAAATCTTTGGTTAAGTAGTCTGGAAATATGGCTTTGCTATTAAATTTATGGCATTGTGCAACATTTCAGTGAGGAACAGGAGGGAGAACTTGTAGGTACTCTAGATGGTAATAAGAAGAGAAAAATTTAAAGGAGGTAACATTACCATAGAGATCTCATTGTCTTTCATAGTGTTGTTTAAATGCATCGTATTTTATATCTGTGTTGTACGTCTGCTTCTCAGATGAATGTACTTGAAAGAACTCAGTGAGTTTACAGGAAGCATTTGCAAAACCAGAACCGCCTTTCTGTCTGATTTTGTGCCACATTTTACATCAACATCTTTCTCTTGACAACTTTCCTATGAAGCAGCACAGGGAAGTTTTCTCTATTTTTTCTCAAACAGGAACCTGAAACGTGTCTTACCTTCCAGAAACCCAACTGAAAATCTGCCTCCCAGTATGCTTATTTCCACAGATGTCTTTTAAGGGATCCAGCCTGCTCTAAGTTCAAGGTGACCATAGGAAAATAAAATAATTCTAAAAGGTGTGTGGTGTTGGCAGGTTTCTTGTAGGAGGAGTGGGAGGAGGCTTTGTGGCACTATTGCCTTTACTCAACACAGCTACCCACAGGCATGCTTGCAGAGGCATTATTTGATCGATTTGTGGAAATCTTCAGCCCCAAGGTCATGGTCTGTCTGTATCAGACTGACACAAGGGGGTATAAGTATACTCTAATTCTTTCTGAACTATTCCTTATATTATGCAATCATACCATTCACACAAATAGAAATTTCTAGTGCAGACATTCTGTACATGTTTTAGACGAATAATGCTCTAATTACTCCATCTGATCAATATCTTTCAGTCTAAGAAACTGGAAAAAATATCCAAAGCTCTATTTTTCTACCAGCTTTCCTAGGAATTTTATCCAGTGAGTTCTGAAAGCTTTCTAGATGAGCTAGAAAATACATCCCTCCTTCTTATTTATTATTTTAATTGTTAGACTACTCTTATATTGAATTGTCTAAATTCACATGCCACTGACATACTAGAACCAATCAAAAAGGGCATTTGGATTATATACTCTTCAAAACAAGTTCTTTCTCTACCATCAGTAGATATACTTGGCTGTGAAATGGGAATGAAAGACAAGCTACTGTTTGTTATTAGACATCTTAAAGGTATGGAAATGTAGCTTTGGAGATATACACCTTTTGCTTTTTTTTACACACTCCAGCTTAAATGAGGAGAAAATATTAGTCAGAATATGGAAGGTTAGACAAGCAATAAAGAACTGGCAGGGCTCCATAAAAATCTATAGTAACAAACCTGTTAGTACAAGTCATTTATTTGATTGGAAAAGACAGCTGGGAAGCTGGAAGGAGGGTTTGTTCACATACAGTTGGCTCCCATATTAACTCATGATGGGGACTGAAGACTGCTCAATGATTGGATGCCACACAACATGAGGTAAAACCCTGAGTTACAAGTCCTGAGTGATGGATTGGTATCCCTGATGAACCAGAAGCTAGACTCTGAAATTCAAGTGTTAAACAAATAGACTCATGAAAGTGATGTATGATAAAGCACTCTGGGAAGACAACAAGAAAGCTGTAGCTGTATACGTAGTCAGTGTATGCCGGATGGGGAGATTGAGATTCAGTGCGAAGACTGCATTTTATATGTATGTCTGTCTGTGACATGGGAGAGGTATTAATACAGGCTCCTGGCCAAAAGACTTAGATCTGTTCTTTCGGATATGTTTGACTTCACCTAATCAATATGGATCATTCCTTCCTCTGATAACATTTACTGAGAGCATTCTGCTCCCTTCCCTCTCACTCACCATGTGTTTATGAATTTGGTTTGCTTTTGATTTTTATTCTCATTGTCTAATTTTATCTATCATTTATCTATCATTTTAACCAAATGCAAAAGGGCAATGAGTGAAAGAAATTAAAAACTGACAAAGTCAGTTATCCCTGGAATGCCATTTTCATTTATTGTCCCCAGTAGTACTATGAGAAAAGAAATACTTACTTAGTTATCAATAATACAGTGTGGTATTTTGGGTCATGGCAATACTCATATTTGCAGAGTAAAAGGCTCTATCCTCGTTTTCAGTCTCTATTTTCTGATAGTGTCCTACTACTTTGGATATGCACTGGAAGGAATTATTCTCTAAATCACTAGAGCAGGACTGCATTGTGAGGTTGGAAGAAAGTTCTTTGCCTCTTCCTCTCTCTGTTCTCCCTCTGGAGCTGCTTCCAGTAGCAGAAGCCTGTAAATTTGAAGTTGTCTGACTCCAGCAGAGTGGTTTTAAAAGAAAGAATCTTATTTGTTCACATCCCATTTCCAAACTTTTGCAGACACCACTGATCTAACCAAAAAACTCTGCAGGAAAAGATTATACCTCTTGTGATAACAATTATTCCTTGTGCTATGAGGTCCTTATGATGTGTGTTATGCTGCCAAGAATTGCACTCTTAAAATCACTGGGCTTTCCCAAAACATAGAGAAGTGATAAAAAAGAGACCAACTTCAAAAAGAAATTCCGGTACTGACCTTCAATCACCTTGTTCTATTTTGACTGATTTTCACAAATTAGAATACCAGCAAGAATATGCACATTAAGGTGAAATTTTGAAAAGGGAGAAAAGGAAATGGAACAGAAGAAAAATAGCAATTCAGGAAATATATCCTTGAGGTTGATACTGCACCAGAATCCAAGGCTCTACTTTGTCATGTTTTCCTCCTGCTTTGTTCCACTTTAACCCTAAAGATTTTCTCTACTAAGAAAAAAAACTCCAGTGGTGTAAGGCATCTAGAAGTGGCTGTCACGCCTTCACTACATCCTGTCTGCCAGCAAAGGAACTGCAGGCTCCAAATTGTAGCCTTTGTGTGTCCACATCTCCAGCAGGACAGCTAAGACAGCTCCTGGAGTCTTTATTTGCTGCTGCTAAAGCTAGACTGGAAGGGTACAAAGTGTGTGAAGAGGAGAAAAGGGAATAAGGAGAGACGACCTGGTGGGTATGCTGGAAATGCACTGACACAGTCATCAGGATGGAAGCCAACAGGCTTAACCTGGTTGCCACGCAGGTAGCCAAATGCTTCTTTTCCCATTTGCAAAGAACTGGACTGGATTTGCTAGTTGCTTCTACTCTGCTATGACTACTATCTGTGAAGGATCCCCAAAGAGAAATTGGGTCCCATGGCTGTCTAGGTTGGACTTTCCTGCACTTGGCAGCTCAGTTACTGTTTGTGTCAGTGCTGCCCCTCACAAGTAGTAGTTCAGTTCATAAAGAGAATGACGTAAAGTCCTTAACCACCACTATTGCTACCAGGAACATGATAGCACAACACAGTGTCAGGCATTAGAATATGCTCATCCCTAATGACCATCTTTTCCAGTACAGTGTATGGTCTGACTTCTTTCAAGCAAACAGACACATTTTAATGAGTAGTCCAGTGGGTTGAGTCAGACACAAGGCAAAATTTGACATTATATTTAGAACCATGAGTGCATTTGTAGCTTATAAAGTCAAGCGATAATACCTGAAGTACTAGTACCAGGCAGTTCACAATCTTAAAATGGTGGAAGCAACCTGATATACGGCATTATTTCCAAACACTGGACAAATAACGCTCTGGATTCTGATTCAATAAAAGAAAATTGTCCTTAATGTTTTTAAGGTATTAAATTGTAATGTTGTATTTTTAAATAGATACTTGAGTAAAACTAGACTGAAAGATAGTCTAGAAGTCTAAGTTTATGTTGATTAATATCTGCTTACACTTTTTCTCTCTGCTGCTGTCATATTGATCAAATGTACTATTTAAATTAAATTTCTTGATCTGAAAATTTACTGCTATCTGCACTGGATAAATAAGATTGTCTCAAAGACATTTATTGTATTTAATTGTGTGCAACTGAAAATGCTTTTAGGAATTACAAGAAATGCACTCCTGGTTAAAATGGAAATGTCTTTGCTCCCACTGTTAACTTACAAATCAAAATGAACTCAATAAAGTCTATATTAAAACAGTAAAAAATTAGATTAGTAGTTGATGGATGGGTACAAACCCCTGAATTTCTCATGCAGCTATTGCCAAATCCTCTTTTGAAACTACCAATTAAAAAAAAGAGTCCAGATTCTCTATCTATAGTCCTATATGATACCAACAGTACTGAAGTTCAGCTGGGGCTTAAAGTGCTTCTTTTTCTACTCCTGCCAAAGTACCATACTATGGATTCCCACCACAAAGCAGGGTGACTGGATGTTACAGAGCTTCATAGAAGCTGGCACCTGAAAGAGATTATCTGCTGCATCCTTGTAATAGCTCGGACAACTTGTTTAAAACAGGCATAAATGTCTACAGAGAGTGTGCAACATCTGTAGTAGGGAAGAGCTCTAGAAAAGTGAGAAGTGGAATCCTGATTGTGTGCTTGTCACATATTACATAGGAAACTGCCTGACAGGGCCAGGAGCTTTATTATGAAACTCATTATTTTAAACTAGAAGAGGTGGTTAATATTCCTTTATTTTTATTTTTTTTTTTTCCCCAGCAGAATTAATTTTAGGCCAGCAAAACTACTGTTTTACTTCTCTTTTACTCTGCTGCATAATTTAGCATTTCAAAGATGCTTCAGAATGATGATGGTGAAGACTGAATTCAAAAGAAGAATGCCTGAAATATCTGCAGCTAAGCATGTTATTGACTCTCCATGTTGTCACCAACTCTAGACTGGGTTTGCAAAAAAGTGCGCTAATTTTTTTTATATATTATTATCTGTTAATGTCTTTGTATCAATACAGGGGGAGGATTTAAACTACCTAGGCAGTTCACACAGCATGGTATATCAAGGTGTGTTTATCTTTGTTTTATCTACACAGTTTGTTCACGCACACATCTGCTAGCCTGGAGCAGTTATATGAAGATTTATGTGTACTCACACATAAATAAGTGGAGGACAGTTTAGTTTGTTCATTGTTTTAAAATTCTTAGTCACTTTTAAGGTGCGAAGCTACCATTGAAAACTGGACTGCTTTAGAAAACAGGATGCATGTTTATTTTCCAGAGTAGGGAACCAGCTGTTAGACAATAGATGGTTTATAAAATGGTAAGAGATTAAATATCATTAGGAATAGTTGCTTTAACAATTTTTTACAGTGTTTATTTTTTTCTCACAAAGTTAGTCCCTCTCAGCAAACCTTTGCACATATGTTGAAGTTTACACTTTGGCTGAGTCCATGGGAGCTGCTGAGGAGTCGCAGATGCATGGAAAAGGATCTGCATCTTGGTAATGTATTCATACACGCAGCACTACGAGGTGGGGGAGGGGGGGGGAACAGGGCGAGTGGCTTAGAAAATATAGTGAAACAGCCTGTAAGCCATATGCTGAAAAAATCACAGTTTTGAGTACTGTATTCTCATTAAATAAGGAACTCAATTTTATTTACCACAGGTCATGTACCTTCAAAGATGTCAGAAAATGAACTTCCATAATTTTAAGTGGAGTTTCCTCACCACGAGCTTGTGTCAGCCATTGTCTTCTGACACAGACTATATAGTGTCTCTCCCTAGCCTATCACACATGATATACCTGCAGGAAAGAAAGGGAAAGGCTTCATCCCTCAGAAAAATAAGAAAATCCTAAGAGGCAGCTTCCCTTCCCAGGACCATGCAAACTCCTCACAAAACTCCAAGGTGTTTGCTGTCAGAGAGTAAGCGAAAGGGAGAACAGGGCTGTGTACAGTACCAGTCCCTGGCAAGCCTGGTGGGCAATGCTGGTGACAGAAGATTGTGTCCCTTTCAGCAATAAGACATTTCATGCATGTCTTGGTCTGTGTTGCCAAAGACAGGTCTTGATATTGAAGGACCAGGGCTTGGTGCACCTGGAGATGTACCTTAAACAGAACGACAGAGTATCACAGTACCAGCAGGGCCAGCCCCATGCAATATGCTGTGGAATTTAAGTGTTCACTTCTTAGGTAATTTTTTTGACTCCTGAAGATGGAGAACACCTTGCCCACAGTCTGAGTAGTATGGTTAATGAACCCTTAAAATCTGATGTAACTTGTGTATTGCTGTTTCTTGTGTATGTTTCCATGACAGTGAAACAATACCTCAGAACAAAGGCAAATCTGCAGTAACAAGGGACAGCATCTTTAACGCAAGGATTCTTATAATGTGTGTTTATGAAAGCACCGCACCTTCAGTTTTGTTCTGAAAGAGCCATTTTAGAACTACATGAAGTTCTACTCTACGAAAATGATAGTTATTCTTCAGAGTTCATCAGACAACCTCTAGACAACAAGATACTTTGAAGCTGTAATAACAGTATTTTTTCCTCAGTTAATCTGAAAGTATTTCTCAAAGACATCCAGTATAATTATCCTATTGTTCAGCCCAAGACACAAAAATGAAGTGAGTTGCTCATGGTATCCCTGTAGGAAAATATATGTGTCACTACAGGAAACATGTTGATGGCATTCGACAGATCCTTGTTTCTTATGCTCAAGAAACAAAGGAAATTCTTTAAATCTTCTTGTATAGTTATTTTCCATTCTTTTCCCAGGACATTTCTATGCAACAGAAGTTCTCTTTTGCTAATGCGTATTATTTTTTAGTTTTAGATAGTGTACATATTCTTGGAGGGGTTATTGCTCAATAGCAATAATACAATAGAAAAAAACAGATCATATGTTTCACTCTAATGCTAAATGCTAATACATGTTAATGATAAATATAGCAAGCAATAGAGCTTTTTGAAGGGAAAGGTTCTCCACAGCTGTTACACAGAATCTTTTAGGATCAAGCTACTGAATCTAATTACCTTGAATGAATTTCAGCATAACGTATATTTCCACCTCACACTCTACACATTTCAGTTAATGAACAAATCTCAGGTTTGGGTGAACGTCTTAATGGATAATAATCAAAATAGACATTGAGGAAAAAGTAAGGAAATCTGATCCATTATGACAAATTACAAATAATTTTTCATTCTGGAGGAGTAAGAGTTTGTTCCAAAGGTTGCAACACATTTAGTTTTTGCTATCTCTTTTTCATCAGAAGATGAAACAGTTCATGTCTGTGGTGTAGGTACATTCATTAAACAGTTGAGAATGTCTACCTGATCTGAAACATATTGAAGTCAATAGACACCTTTTCAACTGACTTCAATAATGAACTTTGTCAAACAATCAATTCTACCCTGGCTGTTCCTGCTGTCTTGATTAGTTTAAAAACATGATAAAACTTTGTCAAAGAAACATTTGGAAAACAATATTTTGCAGTGCAAGAAATACAAAATCTATTAATGATTTTTTACTCCCAACATGAGGCTTGAAAGTATCCAGATGTGGTTTGTAAGGCAATCATCAATGAATCTCAGCATCTGCTTTAATGGTATTCTAGAAAAAGAAACAAAATCCTTACCCCAAAACTTTGGCGGCCATGTGATTGGAGAGTAAGTACTGTTTCTATCCATAACATCCAAATAGCAAATATAGAATGGTATGTCCAGAGAGGAGCAATGGGTTTCTGAATGTTTGAGATCTAGCAGTAGAAGTGATGCTTTTGTGCTGCCAGGGCACTCTGTTGTTTGTTTGAAAGGAAATGGATGTATCATGTTTCCTGCTTGTGAACTCGAATTAGCAAGTGCTCCCCTTATCTTAGAACACCACATGGTTCCAGAGACGGTGAAGTAGTTTCCTTCTCGTCATTTCCTCAGCCAGAGCAAATTGACTCAGAACAATACCAAATCTCCTCCTTCTCTGAAACTTTTTGAACCTCAAAATGTCCGGAGACAGGGAGATGAAAATTCCTTTCTCTTTCCTTTAATCGTTTTCTATGTTGAAGACCTTCCTTCAACATTCAAAAGCATTTGTCTTTGGTGGAATATTCCATAAAGAAGAAATGTGTGAAAAGGCTTTTAATAACACCTTTTCATTACTATACTAATTTAGGGTATGAGGATTGTCAAATATTTGCCATTGTTCTCCAGCTTGTTTGAGGAACTATCTGGGCCTGACAGTGTAACTGCAGGTATTAATATTTTAATGACTGTACTTCAAATTTCCTTTGCCAATTCTTTTCCTTTCCACACCCCATTCTAAATTGTGAGTTCCCTGGAACACAAACAGGTTGTAAGATAATTGTTTGAACAGTTTTAATAAAAAGCAGCACCATTTCCCTGTTGGAATTTGTAGATATTGTTGCTAAATATAACAAATAGTAATAATAACACCCCTACAAAAGAAAATTGCCAAGATATTTAATGACATGGTCCCAGAATTAATGGAGAATATACGGGGATCAATAAAATACATGATTTTGTATTTATGTGATAAATTCCATAGGATCTGTTTTTAATTATTTTCTTCTAAAATAGATTGCATATAATGGATGATCATAAACATTGTGCTGTGAATGTCAAACCTTTTTTGTCTGAAGCATTGTATGAGGTTTTGTCTTGCCCATTATGGAAAAAAAAAAAAACAAACCACAGAATCAGTTACATCTATTTTTTGAAATTAATATCAGGAATCCCCAAAATTTAGGAATACTCCAATCTTGAGATTTGAGTCTAGCATAATTTTAATGTTGAATCTTTGTTTTGTTTTGTTTTGTTTGGGGCTTTTTTGTATGAAACAGAGTTTTAAAAATACTGAGTAAAGATATTGATGGTTAATGGAAGGCTGACAGTTTTCAAAGTTGATGATTAAAATAACATATCCAAATACTGAATTAAGCATCTGAGTGATAAATCTGATTTTCAGATGTCTGTGAAGATGATACAGCTTGATAAGAAATGCTGGGATTATTTAGTTTGGTAGGGACATGGATACCAGGATAAAAATACACAAATTAAAGAAATCTATAACTAGTGTTACTTTCATGTTCTAACAGCAGCAAAACTGAATTATTATAAACTATAAAATGAGGAAATGTAGTTATTTTAATTTACTGAATGTATCTATTGAGATGATCATTGTAAAACAGAATTTAACACTGACCTTAGTCTAGTTGAAAGTTGCCCTTCAGTAAACCCCTGATCAGCTAGATGTTTTCTGTGTAACAAAATAATTGCAGTGGAGAGGTACTTTACAGGATGCATAGAGATTAATTTAGTTGTAACCATTTTTTCAGCTGGCCAGGTCTCAGGGTGGTGATGTTTGAGTATGACCAGTAAATCCTCCAAATTGAACCCAGATCTTATCTACTGTCAACCACTGCCAGACACAAGTGCTGTATGCTGTCATCAGAAACAAAAAGGAAACATTGTGGCAGAATTTTAAAGCAACTTGCTGAAATCTACTCTTCAGTTTATCTGATGTTTGTTGTTACCGGCCCTTCTTGAGGAAACATAGGTATATGTGCTGAATGCTTCTGAGTGAACCCATAAAATCTTTTCATTTCAAACGTAAGCAGAGTTCACTGGAAAAAAAAAGAAAAAAAAAAAAAGTAGAATGAGCATTAGGTGAAACTTTATTTTTTCCTTTTTTTTTTTTTTTTTTTACACTTTCCATCTGGAGATTATGATTTAGGCTGGGATTTCCTTTAATTGTTTCATATTTCAGCAGCTTCATATTTGTCCTTGGTTAGTTTTACAGCTCTCCGGATGCATGAAGAAAAACTCAGGAATTTTTGTTTTGAACAATGATTAAAAATATTCCTTTCTCCCATCATGCTATCCATTTTGAAGTTTATTCATAATGTGGCAAGAGACAGAGAAACTACAGCTTGGATTTACTGCTTTTAATGACTCACTTCAATCCTCTTCAAGATCAAACAGCCGATTTCTTCAGTTTACCTGCTACAGATTAAATAGCCTACTTCCACGTGCTGGCTCTATCAGAATATACCCTTCAATACGATATGTCTGCTATGAATGAAAAGAAATATGACTGCAGTAACATCACCACCTCAGGAACGACCCTTGGTTTCCAGGAGTGTATTAAACATTACCGATTTTTCAGAGAAAGAATTGTGGGTAGGAAATGCATGAGAATTTTTGGGATGTGTGAAATCCTAGGGACATAACATAAAAATAAGACTCCGCCTTGCTAATTATGTACCATTACATGATTGGGAAGATAATGTCACTGTGCAGAATGTGAATACCCTTTGTATTTACTAGAACATGTACAAAATCTTTAGATCCAATATTTAACATAAAAATGTGAAACCATGCTTTTTCCCTAACGTGGAACTCTTACATAGTCTAGTGAAAGGTGACTGAGAGACATAAAAAGAGGCAGAGAGCCCTTCCTTTTCTGTCAGCCAGACATTTTCAGATTATTGATGTTTTTCATGATATTTGTGACACTGAAGACTGTGCTTGTGAATTTGTACGTGTGGGGGAAAGTGAGGGGGAAGGAATTTTAAAAGGGTACACAGCAATATGTATTTTATGTTAATGCATTTCAGCACTGGTTAAACTTAAGGACAGAGACAAAAATAAATTGTTTGAGCCAGGTTTATTTATCACAAATTCTTAACATTAGAAGGCACAGTGAGTCCTGCTGGAAAATAATAGCATCTCTGCACTGTATTGCCACAGCTAAGTAATAGCTAGGGAGTATGGTGATGAAAGTTGGCACTATGAGAATCATAGAATCCTTTTGGTTGGAGAAGACCGTCATGGTCATTGAGTCTAAGCATTAACCTAACACTGCCACTAAACCATGTCCCTAAGAACCTCAGGCTTGTGTGAGTCCAGCTACACAGCAGGGTGATGGGGGTTGCCCTTGGGGACTCAGGAAGATGAAAGAGGGAGGAGGCAAAGATGAGCTCTTTGGGGCTAACAGAAAGTCAGGAACTTCTCTCATTGTTTCTCACCTAACAGCTTGCATGATATTTTGTGCTGGCCCATGTGGAGCTAGCAGCTTGGACTCCAACTCAAAACCCCAAACACAACTTTAATTTTATCAGGAGGCTGAATTGTGAGTAACCATCCCAGAACAGAAGAAAACAAGGTTCTTTCCTCACAAGGAATAATTAGGTAAAATGGAGGCATAAACTCACCAAGATTGAACCTTCAAGTAGAAGCTCGATAAATTATTAAAGAGGCAAAGAACTGGAATCAGTAAGCCAAAAAATTCCTCTTGGTTCTCAGTTCTCTGACAAATGCATCTTGTGAACTACTTCCCATTCAGCAGATGAAAAATAAAATCCATGAATTTGCTTTCTGATGGGTGGAAAATTTTTATCTATCAGTCAAATTTGCCAGTTTTGCACAAATTTACAATCTAGGAAAAGAGATTTGCCATTATGTCCTCACAGTACAGCATTTCCTTGTCTTCAGCTGTGATGCTAGAGGTAAAAGGATGGGGCATCCAGTTCTGCTCCCCTGAATGGCCTGAAACCTGCAGTGCTGAAGCACAACATTTAGTAGACTCATTACCTTAATTTGGATTACCATCCTATTCTTTCTACTGCCCATTAAGAAAGATACCAAGTAAGGTGAGAGAAAAAAACAGCACCCAAATGCAATTCAGTACAACAACAAAATCATATTTTAACACTTTCATAGTAACTGATAGAGTTTTATAGTTTAGCTGTAAATTTTGCATCCAGCTACCAGCATTGGATAAAAAAATAATCTCTTGCCATTGTATTATGTCCTACCTGCTGTTAAAAAGATGGAATGAAATAGAATCCATTTTTCCCACTTCCTAGGGTGGTCTAAAATTTTTAATTTAATTGAAAAATAATGTTCACAGTTATATCTATATTGATTCACACTGAGAGACACTTCTCTTTCACAGACAACAGTTTGCTGGTGTGAGCAGCAGGTGTCTCATTTACCTTTACAGTGTATGAACTATTTAGGAGCAGAATTGTATTTGTCCCAGGCTGTCACATAGAATTTAATGAACTTGACTCATCATGTGGCATTGCATTTGAACAGGAATTATAGAATCATAACATCACAGAATCACAGAATGGTTTGGGTTGGGCTGGGACACCTTCCACTAGACTAGGCTGCTCAAAGCCCCATCCAGCCTGGCCTTGAACACTGTCAGGGATGGGGCATCCACAGCTTCTCTGGGCAGCCTGTTCCAGTGTCTCATCACCCTCACGTGAAGAATTTCTTCCTTCTATCTAAACTAAATCTACCCTCTTTCAGTTTAAAGTCATGACCCTTCGTTCTATCACTACATGCCCTTGTAAATAGTACCTCTACAGCTTTCTTGTAGGCCCCCTTTAGGTATTGGGAGGCTGCTATAAGGTCTCCCCAGAGCCTTATCTTTCCAGGCTGAACAACCTCAAATCTCTCAGCCTGTCTTCATAGAAGAGGTGCTCCAGCCCCTTGATCATCTTCACAGCCCTCCTCTACACTCACTCCAATATGTCTGTGTCCCCCTTATGTTGGGGGTCCCAGAGCTGAACACAGTACTCCATGTGGGGTCACACCAGAGCAGAGTAGAGAGGGAGAATCACATCCTTCAACCTGCTGCTCACAGTTCTTTTGATGTAGCCTGAGATACAGTTGGCTTTCTGGGCTGCAAATGCACATTGCCACGTCATGTTGAGCTTCTTATCAACCAAAGCCCCTTTCTCCACAGGGCTGCTTTCAATCCATTCTCTGCCCAGCCTGTATTTGCACTTGGGATTGCCTTGACCCATGTGTAGGACCTTGCACTTGGACTTGTTGAATTTCATGAGGTTTGCACAGGCCCAACTCTCAAGCCTGTCAAGGTCCCTCTGGATGGCCTCCTTTCCCTCCAGCACACAGCTTGGTGTCCTTGGCAAAATTGTTGAAGGTGCACTCAATCCCACTGTTCATGTTGCAATAAAGATGTCAAACAGCATCAGTCCCAATACCAACCCTAGATGGGCAGAGACTGTTATCTGTTATTCTTTTGCTGGGATGTAAACTAGGACTTACAATTGACATGGTCGTCATTTTGTCACACAGGTAGGCATATCAAGAAACACGGCTTATTGGATTCAGGGTATGTTTCTGGGACCCTTTGTAATATTAATTTTAGCCGAAACAGTTCCCTGCTGTCATTTCATTATGTGTGTTAGATAAGAACCTAATTCAAACACATTGTTGCTAATGACAATATTCCTACACATACTGAGTTATAATAAAAGGTGCTGCAAGGGCAGATAAACATTTAGAGGGTATTTATAGCTCCTATATATCTGAAATATCTTCCAAAAATTGGAAGGATGGTAAGAACAAAATCTTTACTGCCCATAGGTTTTTAGTGTTTGTTTCCAAAGTGAATTCTTTTACAGATTCCAATGCTTAAAAAAAATAATTCAGAGCCACATTATAACAGGATTTTTTGCAATCTAATGCATTAAGTCTCTATTACTTCATTATTTTTTCCAGACTTGTATCTGGTCTACCAGGCTAGTAATGAACAAATAGTCTTTGTGGAATCATATGCCACAACAGATAACATTTTGGTTTGATTTAGTTAGGTTTACTGTCCATATACTCCTTAATTTTCATGACTGTATTTTTTTGATAGATGAACAAATTGAAACTTCTTTCATTTTTCTAGGCAAATGACAGTAAAAGTCTGCTTTCTGAGTCACATCACAGGAAAATGAGTAATGTGAAGCAAAACAACAACAAATATTTGATCTTTATGGCCCCAATCATCAGTTTTCTAGTTTCATAAAAAATATAGAAAAGCAAAACCTTTTCTGAAGTTTAGAACAAGAGGAAATCCTATGGGGAAGGTTAAGAATGGAGGCATGATGAACAATTGAAGGAAACTGCTTTTCAGTTGTCATGAATGTTTAATCCTTTCTTCCTCTGACTGACAGGATCACACCATAGTCACGGATTACCCGTTTATTCTTATAAATCCAATAAGCTTGGAATGCAACTCATGAGGAAATTTGCCAGACATGCATTTCTCTGTTATGGTACTTTTGATTTGCCCAAGGAAAATAAAAATGCACATAGTGTCAGAATGTTCTAAAGTATATAAGGCAAAGATAAATCACTTGGAAAAGTACAAAGAGTGCCAAAATACCTCTTGACACTGTAAGTAAATGTTTCGAGGACAATAAAGTCTATGGGCAATGTCCTGTAGGACAACTTAGCCTGCTTGGTTCTGTTATTATTTATTATTCTTATTATGGTTTTCCCAAGGCATCCCATATGGCAGTCACCACTCTGTTGTACTCAAGCACTGTACAAACAAATTATAGTGACACAATATCATTTGCATTTCTTCTTTGTTGTGGAAATGATTGTTTCCTGTACACTCCAGTAAAACATCATATTGAAAAGCAGAAGTTCAAGCCTCAGTCATCAATATTTTTTGGATGATTTTCTTTGCCCTTCTCCTGAGAGCAGTGTTCAAGGTTTAAAGGCATTTCACAGGGTGCGTATTTGGCAAGACTGTCATTCTTGCCTTGCATGTCAAGCTGCAGCTCGTTAGACCAGGCCCATTACCAAGTGCTGCAAAGACAAGATGCTGACACCAAGCTGTTTGTCTGTCTTAGCTTAAGCAGAGAAGCTTTCAAAAACAAAAGCAGGTACTTGATCAGTTTTTAGTGGGAAAAAAGTGCCTTGTAAAGAAGCTATATTTCCCTCAGCATTCCCATGAGTCCCAGAGAATTTCTCTCCCAAACTAACTAGAGAAATTTTGCTCTGACAAAAGACTGCAGTAGTCATTTCTTCCACATATGCCTTCTTTCCTATTGCAGTAAATCTAGACATCTCAGCTCTCTTCAGAGCCACAAAATGTCCTCACCTTTGCTCTCACTCTCACTCATATAGGCATCCTAGCCACCCCGACAATCCCTGCTACTCCCTCTCTCCTGAGCACCCACACTATCATCTGTACTTGTAACCACCAGGCAGCTGAGCACCCCAATCCCACAATAAGCTAGCTGGAGAGATCCACAGAGAATGGAAAAGCAATTACAGTCCTTTGGAAACTGGTGGATAATTAATTTAACCATTTTCTGTTGCAGGTCATTACTTTTTACTACTCTCAGGTGGCTTGCTGTTATGGAGAGTAGGCTTAATAAATTTTGAGCTGCAAGGACCAGGAGTTGTGAACATGAGTATCCAAGCACAGAGTGACTGAAAAAAAAAAATCCAGATGTAGAAAATCATTTATGGGTAAGTACAAGGAGCTTAATACTGGTTTTGTGTGCACTTTCATGCATGCTTTCAGTTTTACGCTGATGAAACTTCCAGTAGAATAACTCCTGATTCATTCTTGAAAAAATTTGGATGAGCACTTCTAAGGTTTAAGACTTCTTAAGCAGATTTTTAGCATAGAGAAATCTGCATCAGTAAATTGAGTTACATCGACTTAACAATTATGATCTGAACAATTAAAAAGATCAGGAAATAAAATTATGGGAGATTATGGAAATGTAAGGAAACAACTTACAAAAGCAAATATATATTACCTATATATATATGTATAAAATAGCTTAGAAATGTAAAGCAGTCAACAATATGACTATCTGGCATAGCCCAGTCAAACTGAAGAAAGCAAGCATTCAGTAAGACTAAAATGTGGAATCAAAGGACATACACCAGAAATTATTGCAGACCCTTTCAATTAAGATCACCTGATCTTAATCAAAGAGCTCTGAACTGATAAGGACTGTCACAACAGGGCATGGATTGGGATTTAAAAAATAGGCAATATTGTGGAGAATTCATTAACTAGATAAACATCAGAAGTGGTAAAGGGAACCAGTAACAGGAGAATTAATGTCAGCAAAAATACTTCCACTTTCCAGTTTTGAAGACAAAGATAGTAGAGACAAAGACAGTTCCATGTCTTTTGAAACAACGAGTGTTGCCAGCTCTCAGGAATATATTATGAAAGATTCTTTCTTGGTGATAGCAACCTATGTCTATTTTTTTGGGATGGGTCAAGCTGACTGGAATTGGGCTGGGGAATTTTGAGATGAGAGAAGAGGGATGGGAAGCATCTAATACGGTTTGCATCAGAAGACAAGAGAAAACAACTCCTAAGGATTCAGGAAAGATCAACTCTGTGTCCTCCCTAGTTTACTCTGAAAATTATCAGGTGGTTCATCTCTAAAGCTGCAAGCTAAGATGTAGATTGGAGGACAGAAGAACCTGGTAGGCGCTGCCTTACATTCAGGACTCAGAGTTCAGGTTCAGCTTGATCAACAGAGCTATTTGTGGGACTACAGAGAGTTCAAGATTGTTGGACCTCTGGACACATTACCTGATTTGTGGTTAAAAGTCCAGCATAGTTTTAGAATCTTGTACTTAGCCATATGTTCTTCCAGAAGCTGGCAAAACAAAACAAAAAAAACTTTGGAAAGGGACAGGTGGAGCTCTTGAATCAAAATATAGACCCCAAAAATTAATTAAAAATGCCTCAGTGTCATTTGGTTCTTCAGCATTATATCTCAAACCCTGAAATTTATAATACTGAAACACTGAAGAATGGAAAATCACAGGGCCTGGAATTGTTAAAGCCTTGGCAGAAACAAAATAACCAGAAAGAATTCAGTGCAAAAGGCAGATATGGTCAGCTCTACATAAGTCTTACAGTCCCACTTGTGCAAGCCACTACTGACCGCACTGCCAACTCTTTTCTGTGTCCAGAGGATACGAGTCTGTAGCAAGTCTGTGCTGCGGAGTATTGGTGGTCCAGGTAAATCTGTAGCAGGTTGCCCTTTTATGGCAGTGACTTAGCATTAGAGGTTCCAGTCAAAGTGGTGGCTGGTATGGTCATCCCCATCAATGCAACCTGGCCACAAAATCAGGACAATCTGTTCTGGTAGATTTTTATACCTGCTCTTAACTCCTTTTGTAAAAATCATGTAAACAACAAAAAACCCTGCCTTTGGAGAACTCACAACTTCTGAAATCTCCAGAGATAAGCACACAGGACCTAGAAGCATCTAAACTTTAATCCCATAAATTTGACTCACTCTGACTCTGACAGGCATCTGCAAACAGCTCTACCAAAATGAAAGTGCACAGTGTTCCCCATAATATGGAGGGCCAGTTTTAGAAAAGGTGCTATTGACAATTTAAAGGAAAACACTGCAAGGATATAAATCACCAGTAGGCTGTCTGAGCTTCTCTTTCAGCTATAAATCTTAACTTTTGGAGATCAGAGAGACACAGGAGAGATTTTTGTCAAGAGAAGCACTTTTCCATAAGCTTGTTTGTCCTCCCAAGCATGTTATTTAGCAATTATTTCCTCTAGATAGGAAAAGATATTCACCCAAAGCAGTGAGGGAGCAGGAAAGAGTTTCCCTGAGGACTTTTTGTCCTCATGAAGGAGCAACCAATGGTAGGACAAGGGGTAATGGGTACAAACTGGAACACAAGAGATTCCACTTAAATTTGAGAAGAAACTTCTTCTCAGTGGGGGCAACAGAACACTGGAACAGGCTGCCCAGGGGGGTTGTGGAGTCTTCTACTCTGGAGACATTCAAAACCCACCTGGACACGTTCCTGTGTGGCCTCATCTAAGTGTTCCTGCTCCAGCAGGGCGATCGGACTAGATGATCTTTTGAGGTCCCTTCCAATCCCTAACATTCTGTGATTCTGTGTGATTCTGTGATATTTACTAAATAATTATTGTGATGAATTTTAACTATATTCTATATTGTTGCCTTGTAGTTCAGTATTTTCCTGAAATTAATGTTGCAGTGCATAAGAGCTGTAGTCTTGAAACTACCTAATGTATTCCTAAGTCACAGCTGAACAGAGGAGACATCCAGTGAAAAAAATATTCAGACATTATAAGGATGAAAGACTCGCATGAAATGCAGCCACCTTCAGGATAAAGCACAACACTGTGCAACAGCGAGCAGAGACATTTCAAGGCAAGAGATGAATAACGTATAATCTTAGAAAGCAAATAAAAGAGTTTTGTGGGCACACTAATTTACTCTTTCAATATTGCTTGGTCTTTCTACAGGCCAACTAGAAATCCTATAATTTCATTCTTAGATTTGATCTATCAATTCAAGAAGTGTTTGTTCTTAGTCAAATTCCTGTATGTTTCTGTATATGTCTGATTTGTATACCATTATTTTTCACTGTCTCTGTATTCTTTTTTACTCTTCCTTCTTAAACTCTTCTTTTAAATAAACTTTGTTTTTTATAGAAGTTGTAATATTGTTTTAAACAACACCATCTGAACAAAAAGGCTCTCTACACTTCACCTCTTCATAGAAAGCACCAAGGTTCCTATTCATTACGTGTTATTTGACAAGACATAGGATTTTCACACTCCTGAATGAAAATCACCATGATGAAAAGCACTAATGTCTTATAGAAGAATCCTGACACTGCTGAGAACTTCTCATGCTACCTGTCAACATCAAAAGGTAGAAAATAATACCTGATAAGATAAATTGCACAGAGATGATGGAAGTTCTCATGAATACCAAGATGCTGTTCTTACCTAATGAATTTAAGATACATTCAAAATTACATCAGAAAAGACTTTTGATAAATTCTTTCACTCACACATAGTATATAGTGGCTCAGATACATGTGTTGTCATTTAAAATATTTAACATATTTTAAATATTTTTTAATAGTTTTTGATACATTTTGTATTAAGACCACTACAGAAGTCAGAAAAGATAGCTTTGGAACTGCAAGCATAATGGCAGTGACAGAGAATAGTCACTAGCAGTCAGTCGATAGTCAAGTAATGATAGTGATGGATAAGAATTCTAAATGTGTTGATTACAGGTCACGAAAAATCATGGGATCAAGGTTTCCTGCAGGTAGATATTGCATAAACAGGGACATAAGCCTCACACTACATTCATATATTGCTTTTATCAACTGAAGGAAAGCAAAGAGGTTCAAAAGCCAATTCGTCTTAAAAAATAATGCTTTACCAAGGGGTACTGACTGATTTCATCTTCCTTCTCATGTCTTGGCAACATTAGGTTTGTTCCTGCCAGGCACTGTAGCTGCCTCAGGTGGCATACCAAGCTTCTCACTTCTTATTAAACATTCTGTTCTCTGTTTCTGTTTAGATGTTCTTTCAGATTAGACCTTATGAGACACCTCCACAACTTCTGATGTCTCCAATATTCCTGTGAGCCCTCTTTTCCTATGAGGTTAGTCTTTTACTTGAGTCTCCAAATCACCATTTTACTGTGACTGCTGACATACACTGTGGTTTAAGTCATTATTTTTACCACAAGGAATTGTTGTTTGACTATACTATTGTATTTCAGAGAAGTAATTATTTTATCTTTTGAAATATTTTAAGATAAATCATTTTTCTGTTCACACATGTAATTCTGAACAAGTAAAGAAATGCAATTATTCTGCCTAGTGTTACATAACCAGAAAATAATTCACCAAGTTTTTATCACTTTTCCTAATGAGACATTTGTCCAGGTTTGCTTGAGGTGTGTGCCAGCTGAAATTCTGGCCAGTGCTGTTCAAAGGCACCGTAGACAAAGACATCTTGTCTCTATTAGAATGTAAGGAAATTCAAAATAACTTCAGTTTTGGTACTTGAAAATTTCGTATACTGTCCTACAGCATCTTTTTAGCCCAACACTAAAGGAAATAACTTTTTTATATAGTCCACATGGTGGCACCATCCGATCATGTTTGCTTTGTACTGCTGTTTTATGTCAAACACGTTACTTTCATCATGTTTGATCTGAATCTTTAAACAGATTTTTTTTTTTTCAATTTCTAAGCTGAAGCATTATTTTAAAATGTTAGGTTATGTGTTAAAGACTCATCTCCACAACACAGAGGAGCCTGGAGGCACAAGGGTGGGTGGAGGACTGTGGAAAAATAAAGGGATAAGGAGATAAAAATGTGTCCTGTGAGTAGACTGCTGGTCAGTGAAATGGCTTGTCTGGCCATTCCCTGCACCGGACCAGTGCAGTCTGCCCCGACTTATCATTAAACTTCTTTTCTAGCTATTTTATTGGGTAAGGGGCTCCCTGTTCTGTGTGCAGGGGTGCGCACAGCAACTAGAGTGGGACCAGGTGCCATAGGGGTCCACACATCTCTGTTGCCAGCACCTGCAAAGACTGTCAAATGTGCACAGTGTGCATGGATGTGAATGTCAACGTATGTAAACACTAAAAAACACCAAATGCCATCAGCTGGAAAGTAGGCTAAGAAACTGAAGAGCTAAATATTAGTGTGTCTGTGGTAGTGGAAGGACCAGGGGTCTGAGTGTTGGCTACTGGAGGGACCAGAAGGTCCAGGCCAGCTACTGAAGGGAACTTGAGATCCAGTTGTTTGAGGTGCCCATGTGTGTGTGTAAACCAGTCTGTACTACCAGAAGGAGTGGGGATGTGTCCTCAGGAGCTGGCATACCCAGGTGCTGCCAGCTGGCGAAACTGAAAGCCAAGGCCAGGCACTGGCCCAATTGAGCGTTTAAAGTCAGCTACTGGAGTGATCCACTCTTTATGGATCTATATGTACTTGTATATATTTTCCACTAACAGGCTTTCACTCTGATCAGCCAGGAGGAAAACAGGATCAGGCCAGTCCTATCATTAGTGTAGGGGTTTAGGTCCCTGTTGAACTGCACATGCAGCTACATGTATATGTGTAGGTGAATGGTGAGAATGCACTTATTGGGAGTACATACTCAGCCTTGCTACTGGCTGAACATGGAGATGTAGAACTGTGGCAACTTTGCTGCTATTCAACTACTGGATTTGGCAGCTCCTAACAGAATATATATAATCTTTAGATTGTTAGTATTTCTGCTTGCTTATGACCTTTAAATAATGACTTTTTAGTCCTATTTTAAACAATATTGGGCTCTCCACTTTTCATTTATATTTAGGAATTTGAGTTTTCAGAAATATTTTCCAATCCAGTGTATCTTAAGAAGCATAAATGAGGAAAAATTGGCACAACAATAATTTCAAGTAGATATAATGAGTTTCTTGCAATAACGACGTAACTAACATTAGAAATAACTGCCATTTGTTTTAGCTCGACTCTTGCCATATGCTAGACTGAGCTCATTCTGTACATTCACAGAGCTTTAAATCCTAATTAGGTATTTCTAAGCTGTTAGAAGTTTGTTAATTTCACTCACAAGAACATATACCATGGTATTATGTACTAGTTTTGCAGATGATTTTTTTTACTTGAATTTTTTTTTTCCTACTCCCATTTCACTTTTTTGTAATCATCCCATTACTTTCGTTCATTTCAGCGCAATGCAAGGAAAGTTAAATGGTCTGTTGCTATACTTCATGTAATTCAGTATAGTTTGTGTTAGAGGGGATGTATTCTCTGGCTTCTAATTGTATCTTTATTGACAAAGTTTGTTCACTCACATTTTGTTACAATTAAATATAAAACATAAACGCACATAACTATGTTGACATACAAAGCACAAAACTTTTATGTAGAAAAATTCATGCAGTTATACACTTACACTTGTTACAGTACATGGAAAGGAGATGTAGAACTGCACCCATCTCTCAGGAGGTGTGTGGCAATGTTTTAATGTTGCACATCGATACTGTGTGGCAGTTTAGGACAGGAAGGAAGTGGCAACTACCCCTTGCTGCAAAACCTGCAGAAAGAAGGGTATGCTCTGTTGCTCAAACCAGTCTCAACATTCATGAAGTTGCAGCAAATGGACTCAGAAGACATCAGGACACCTAAAAAGATATCCTGTTCTGCACCCCAACAAAGTATCAAAAAACCAAAAATACTTTCCAGGAAGGCGCTTGCCTAGTCTGTACTTTGAAATCTCCTGTGATGCAAATTTGACTTCCTCCTTACTGTATGTGGTGCAAAGCTTTATTTCCGCCTAAAATTTTCAGTTCTGATATGACAATCTCACCTGCTGCAAGTTAGGCACATTACTTCTTGTCCTATGCACTGCGGGACACAGAGAAGAGATTATTCCCTTTCTTTTGTAGTGCTCCTTTATGGTTTTGAATGCTTTTATGTATCCTGTGGCTTTCTAATCTCTAGATTAAACAGCTATTTCAGTCTTTTTGTTTGAATCTTGCCTTCAAGACCCTCCACCATTCCCATGGCTGTCCTCTGGATTGTCTCTACTTGGTTTAGATATTTCTTGAAGTCTGGCAACCAGAATTGGACAAAGGACAGAGAGACACAACAGTGAGGCAAAATAAAATGCTACTTTAGCTTCTTTAAAAGCAGTATTTCTCTTCTGAGGAAGAGTGCCCTGACTTTTTCAGTGCCAAAGACCTCACTTCTGTCTTGGCTAAAAGCAGCAGCAGCCCTCAGTGGTGCTGTGCTGTCCATTACACAGAGCCAGCACTGGTGATACTGGCCATATTTCCTTGTGGTTTGCAATGCTTTATCACAGTACTCAGAAGATGGGTTAGTTAGAGGAGGGAGACCATCCTTCAGTGCCTGGCTTGACTTGTCCACCACAGCAGCTCCTTTGGCTGCCACCTGTCCTTAGCTGGCATCTTCTTACCCAAGTGCTCTTCAAAGTGTGTTGCACACTAAATAATTTGCTTTGGACACAGTAAGAGGTCTCTAACTGCCTGTATTACTAGACTTGTTATTTTCTTTCTTGTCTCTACAGTGGAAGTAATAGTTACCTCTCACCTTAATCAATGTCATCATCCAGTAAAGAATCCTCATCTAATATGACTCCTTAACATTAAGCATATTTAAAACCATAATGGAATATGCTTAAAGTAAGGATGTCATTGATTTAAAATAAATAAAAATATCTAAACATATTTCTAGCTTTTCCTTTCAAAAAATTCCCAGTCATAATGGCAGAGCATGCATGGAAAGTGAGGTGACCTCTTGCCAGAACTGCTATAGATTAGCAAATATAATCTTCTTTCCTTCCAGAAGGTCTGTCGACAAACATCCTAGTGGCAACAGTTTCAGTTAATGATTTTTTTAACAATTAAATGCAAAATAAGAAAAGTAATGGTGGTAAATTGTAGTGCATTCCCTAGGGTTTTGAAAACATTTTTAATTTTTTTTTTCTCAAACAAAAAAATCTGAGTAGGTACAGTGAATCCTACAATGGCTGCCACCTTAGTTTGGAATATATTTTTTGTACAGGGTGGACTCCAGCTCTATACATAGCTGGAGTTGATTATTTGGTATAAGAACAAATAGGATGAACTGGAGTGGCATTATATTCTCGTGAAACAGATGAAGAGGAAGAGATTTAAATAAGCCACATCTTCTTTTCTGCGTATTAAACTCAAAATAGCTATACAGAAATCAGTAAGGTTTCTGTGGGTTTCCTGCTATAATGGATAGGCAGAACATACCTCAATCATTTTAGCTGAACATTTAAAACATACAAGGCAACACATAGTGCTGCCATTTTGAGAATGAAGGAAGCTTACACTAACAAGTACTTTCCTTTGCATTGCTTCAAATGATAGTAGTAGTATTATTATACGAAGTCTAAGTTATTGTAGTGACGATGTTCTCTCTCATGTTAATACTCATACTCTTAACCTAGGAAGATAAAATGGCATTTTCGGAAAGAGACAGCAAAGTGAGGAATTTATTCAGCAAAAAGGCACATGTGGAAAGGGGAACTTCAGAAGCATATCACTATCTATTTTCTTTCCCATCTTTGATGCTGCAACTGGCATGGGGTAAGACAAAGAAGCAGGACAAACAATTAAAAAAAAAGACTGGGTGAAAAAAGGCTTTATGGTTCCCCTCCTGCACAAAAAACCAAACCAAAACCAAACCAAAACCAAACCAAAACAACAAAAAAACACCAATCAAACAACAACAACAAAACAACAACAAAACCTAAAATGAACCAATCAGAACCAACCAACCCAAACAACAACAAAAATCCCACAGTCCTCAAGAGGAGAAAAATTTCAGGTCCAATATGCATGGCTACACTCATTGCCAGGAAGAGAGAATTTTTGTGGATGGCTGGAGGTGACCTAGATACATATGCCCCAGGTTCACAAGAATCCTGCTGTAGCTTCTTCCACACAGTATTCTGGCTCCAAATGTGTGATCTGTACCTGTGTATTGTGTCGGGACAGGTGCCACAAGTGTAAGGGTTGATCTCACAAGGTAGCACCGTTAACATGACTAGCACTAAGGGAAGGGACAATGCTGAGTAATCTCTGCTGCTGAACTCAGATTCCATCCATGCACTCAGTAAACACCATGCATGCTAATGTTGTAGAATCACTGCAGCACTGCCAGAAAAGATGAAAACTTAGAGCTACATTGGCGCTGTTTCTCCCAGCTTCTACATTTCAGCTCTATATGAGTGTTTTTCTTCCACAATGATACAGACCAGAGATGATCCATCTCTTAAGCAGAAAAATATCCTCTCTGTCCTGCATGAGGCTAGCCTTAACTATAACAATAAAAATGAAGGAGGGAAAAAGCATAACCAAGTCCCAACATTTGTGCAATGTCTCTTGAAGAGGTAGAATTACATTTTATACTGGTGGCATAAATATTGTTGCATGGCTAATGTGGTTTGAGCTCAAAAGTGGCAGACGGTCTTGCCAGCTCCTTCCAATATTTCTGTCCTGCTGCTGTTATGTAAGTGCCGGTGCCCCAGTTTGCTTGCGCAGCTCCCTGCCTTATGCACGATGATGCTCTGGAGCCTATGCCAAAGGTAATGCCCCACAGAACGCTATGTAATACAACAATAATAATAGTAATCTGACTAGTAATTAGCAGTGATAGCTCCATACAGTCATTCTCAGACGTATTTTGGCTACTCGCTCGAGCACACTTCGGGGTATTTAGGCTCGGGGCTGAGGCCGGCACCGCATCCTCCGGTTCCACAGCACAGCGGCCAAAGCAGCCGCCCCCGGACAAGCTGCCCTGGCCTTGCTGCAGCCGCGGCGGGGCGGGGCGGGGCGCAGCCCCCCCGCGATGAGCGAAAGGACAGGGGGGGCCGGGGCACGGCGGTGGGGGCCGGGCTGCAGCCTCAGGAGGTGGTGGCGGCCGCGGCCTGGGAAACGCCGCAAGGGCACGGTACGCACACAGCCCGCATAACCACTCCGCTCACCGCCCTCTTTCCACCCCCGCCAGCCCCCACCTGCGGGGCGGGCCGGGCCGGGCCGGGGCGGGGCGGCGCGGTGGGTTGTGCTCGGTAACCAGGGAGCCGCGCCGGGCGCGGGGAGCCGCGGAGCAGCGCGGTGCGTTACGGTGCGGCGGGCGGAGGTAGGGAGCGTCGGCAGCAGCAGCAGCAGCTGCAGCAGCTGCTCTGGGGCCGGGGCGTGGGGTTCCACGGGGCTGCGGGCGTTCGGTGGGGGCCGCCGCCTCGGAGGGTCCGGATGAGCTTGTAGGTCGCCGGCCGGAGCGTGGCTTGGAAGGAGGAACCCCTATGGGGAAGCCTCCCCGGGCTGCCCCCCAGCCGCCTTCTCCCTCCCTGCGTCAACCTGCTTTGAGGTTAATCCGAAACTCGCTGCCGTGATTGCGGAGTTTGCCCGTTTTCCTTGGTGGGTTTGACGTTTTGCTCTGTCTGAGCACGGGGGTAGGAAATCCCGGAGGAGGGCTGCGGTTCGCCTCCTGAAATGCACATGTGTGCGTTGCAGAGATACTCGTTTTTCATGCTCACTCACACACTGCAGGCCAAAATGTAGTTTATCGGGGAAGATGTGACTATTCACGTGCACTCTCAAGAAGCCAGTTTTAGGCTGGGTTGCATGCAGTGATGATGCAAAAAGGAAAAGTGCACCGCAATAAAGACGCATAGCCCATAGGCTCCCTGGTATGTGTGGTAACTCCCCAGAGGTAAAACCTGCTGGAATACTAACAGAGAAGGTTGTTACTAGGGTTTTGACAACCATATTTGCAACCATATGCATGCTAGGGAGAAGACCTTGCAAGGACTATTAGTAATCTGCTATAATAGACCAGAGTTTTCAAATTGGTGAGGAATTACTTATGTAAATCATCTATGTGATGCTGCGGGAAACTCCAGTGCTCATCACTGTGAGGGATTTTTACCTGTGTGGCTTGCAGGGAAGTAGTATGGGGTGTTTCTGGCTGCTTGCCAGCACTTCTCAAGTGCGGAGCCTGTTGAAAGACTCTTAACAGGCACACGCTTTCCTGTAGTAGTACTAGTGATGGACTGTTTGCTTTCTGTGATTTCTGGTAATTATTTTCAGGATTCTTGCCTGCACTTTAACACCTAAACAGATCCCAAGCTATAAATGCTGATGAACTATGTTAAAATATTGTCACTGGACAGAGAATATCAGGGCATTGTGTTTTTTAATTGATAAACAGAAATGCTTTTTTGTGTATTGTACTAATTTTCGTGTGCTGACAAAATTGGTTTATGGGGTACAGCACCAAAATTTGTAGAGTTACTTTTTTTACTGGTAGGGGACCGTATCTATTGTCATATGGGATGTCTATCACATTCCTTAAAGTACTGAAGTTTCCCCTGGAAAAAGGAGCTCTCCAGAATGAGCACGGTGCTGCATGTCGGAGGGATTCAATTCTTATATTTGCAAACTCTGCTAGATGTGAAAGTAGAAGTAATAATCTCCCCACTTCCCTCCTATTCTTTTAATTCCTGTTCCCAGCATCTCTGTTGGTTGGTTGATTGGTTTATTTAACATTACCTTCAGAGATCATATATACCAATGGCAATTCTGTGTTGCTGAGTATAAAATACCAATGAATAGGTATTAATCACTGTGGAACCCAAATACATTAGTGACTTTTTAAATGATATTTTATTTTTACTTTAAGTAATTGTGGTATGTGCCAGTAATTATTTGGACTGATGCATTTAAGAAGATGCACAAGAATCTCATCATGACTGTACACCTTGATGCAGTATTACCTTCTCTTTATTAAATATGAGAATCCTCAAAGGATTTTTTGTTTGTTTGTTTGTTTGGGTTTTTTTCGTTTGGGGTTTTGGTTTTTTGTTTTTTTGTTTTTTTTTTTTTTGTACTTTGGTACCTTAAAAGCATCTTCTGCAAACTTCACTGGAGCTACAGTGAGTTAGACAGCCTGCCAGCAAGTACACTGCTCAAAGAAAGTAACACTTTGATACTGGGTCAGGCAGAGCAGAGGTGCACAGGGAAGGAGGAGCAGCACTCTGCCAGTATTTAAATGCATCTGGGGAGAAGGTGAGCGTGCCTGGCCCTGAGGAGGATCTCCTTGGGTAGGGCACTGAGCAAGGTGTGAATCCCCAGAGAACTTCCAAGACTAGTGCAGTGAGAGTGATCTCTGTGGGTCTACAGGGCTTCCGTGGATCGGGCCCCATGAGATGTATGCATATATTCACCCTTTGGACAAACACCACGTTAACCCATCTCAGTTACACTTTTTTAAAGGAAGTCAGTTGTGACTTGTTTGTTTGTTTGTTCTTTTTTTTTTTTGTTTTATGATGTTGTTGTTGTTTTTTTCTTTTGCCATACTGGCTGTAGTTATTGGGAAAGAACATACCTCAAACATAAATAATTCCATACTTCCTTGTTACCATGGCTAGCAACAAAACTTGTTTCTCCTTAGAGAAAATAAGAGCAGCAGTGTATCGCTGGAGCAACTGAACTTTTGCCTTTGTTTCACTCAAAGGCACAGGTTTCATGAGGAAAACAGGAGTGTTTCTCTTTTCCATTCATATGTCAGCTGTATCTGCCCCTCGCTCACAAACTATTCTTCAGCTAGGCTTTCTTGCTTGGGAGATGTGCAGAAATACCAAAGAACTGACGCTTACTTTCTTATCTCAAACTCTGTTTGACCCACCCTTTCCTGAGATGCTTTGGTGTTTTCTATTTTAGTGGTCTTTCGTTTGTTTGTTTGTTTGTTTTTTTCTCCTACAGATATGCTTCTGCAAGAGCCTTCTGCTATAGGTCATATTATGCCACAGAAATCCTAGGTGCCATATCAGTATTAAACCAGAAAAAACAGAATGGCTCTCCTACCATTAACCAGCTTACATATTATATCTGAACTTCACTCTGTCCTATTTGCTTGTGTATTGTGACCTCTGATCTTAATCTTGGCCTGTCTTTGCGCAGATAGTAAGCTCTTTGAGGCAAGGATTATATCCTGTGTTTGTAGGAGGTAATGAGCTACTGATCTCAGTCTCCTGCTATTACCAGCATCTACATAAACTATAATATATTCCTGCAGAATTTCAATAGCAAGACTACTAAACTGTAGCATACATTGTATTTAACTTTTCGTAGAAGAAAGACAGTGAATGACCTTTCTTTGAATATATCTAACAATGTGTGTTCTGCCATTAAAAACAAACAACCAACCAACAAATCTCTGCTTTCTGTTTTCTCCTAGAACACTTCACAATTTTTTTTGTTCAAATGGAATTACAGCTTTCAAAACAAGAATCAGAGCATCACACCACTTGATTTTTGCCCATCCCCCAAAACACAATAGAAAGTAGAAAAGAAAATGCTTATTTGCTGAAATGTAAATACATGCGTAGCATGTGCATGACTAGGGTCCTACAAATAATTTTTGAATACCAGAGTACAGTTATAGGTAAAGCATAGAAAAATTGTGTGCCATATATGCCAAAGATTTAAATGTCAGATGTGCAAATTACGTTAAATCTTCCAAATTATTAGTTGCTGTTGCAGATCCTCAACCTTATGAAGAACTTTTGTTCAACTCCAAACAAAGACGAAGCGTAACTAGAGGAACCAAAATAATTTGGAGCTCCAGAAATGATCTGAATTCTCTCTCTCATCCTCCTGATGCTCCCCAAGAAAGACAAATTTCAATACCTCAAAGTAACTACTGCACATCAAGTCAGTTTGGCATTGGATGGTCAGTGAGATCATCTTGTTTTAGTGTTCCTGTTTCAATGTGTTTGTCAATTGTTGTAATCTGTCTCTTCTTCCACCCTTTTCTATTCAAAAGCAATCCATGCAGTAGCAAAAGGAAACAGAGAGTGAAGGTGTTAGGATTCAACTATCAAAAACACCTTTCAGAGCCAGAATTTTTTTTCCATTATCTTATGCAGTGCACAGTTATGTCCCATTGGACTTGGGAAAGTTCCAGTATGCACTGACTTGTGGTACGTTGTGCTTAAGCAAACAACCACAGATGTGCAATTCAACCATCTGTAACAATTATCAAAGGGACTCTTCTGCTGGCCTGGACTTTGGAAGACCATTGAGGAGGTACCACGTTTTCTTCAAAGATAGTATAAGAATCGTTTTGGATCATTCTACCCACTACTTCATCCTAGCTCCAAATTTTAATATGTCCAGTAGGCGTTACCTGTAGCTTGACAGATTTATTCCAATAAATTTACAAATGGATTCTCAATGCACCAACTACCAGTTTTCAGTATTCTGGGATTAATTTTTTAAGTTCTTCCATTTTTAATTTTGATTTCAGGTGATGCTGTTTCCGTTTCTGCTGTGGCTTTGTCTATCAGAATTGTCTTCAGTAGAAAAATCAGCATAATACTAACTAAGGCAAATTAATCTCCACTTATCTTATTTTCTACTTTGTTTTTATTTATCTGGCTAATAAACATTTGCTTGCTGTCTTCCTAAGTCTAGCTCAGCTGGTCTTTCAGCATGTCTCTCTTCATCCCTGTAGGCAGCATACACCATGGCAGAGCTCTTCTAATTCTTTCTTTTTTCTGCCCACTTATTTCTGAGTGATGACTTTTCCAGTTATGTCTGGAGCAGTTTTATTCTGCCCTGAATAGGTGTATGATTACTGGACCTTGGACTTAAGGAAATGCCCAGCCTGCTTCACAGGGGAGATGCTGTGCTCTTCAGTCTAGTTGACTTCTGTAACTGATTTCCCTTTTGTTTATTTTTAAGCACTCTCTCTTTTGATCACCCCTTGAACTTCTTATGTGCTTTGGGTTATTCTTCTGATATTTTGGGCTACATCAATCACTTCCTTAGTCAGAGCTGTTTTATAAGATTAGCACTTTTTTTTTTTTTCCCACACTACTAACTAAAACCCAACCTAAAATAGCTGGTTCAGTGATTATTTGATGTTTAAAAATGCAGTTATGACCTTCAGAAAATTCTGGTTCCTACTTTCATGTGAATCATTTGTTCCTAACTGACATCAGGATCACTGCTGTCTGATAGAATTGCATCCGTTCCAGCAGCTTCTATCGCTCTGGCAGTACTTCCAATATATCTTATGTTTCAGGAGCAGAACCTGTGGATCAAAGTGGACCTCTAGCACTGCAGCACTAAAGCATGGTCAGAAATTCTTTCCTGGAAATGTTTGTTTGACTTGATCAGTTCTGTACCACTATTTTTCACCAGGGAAATCTCCCTCTTTATTAATATATAATGGCGCTCCAGCACTTGACCTTATTTCTGTCATTCCTGGGATTCTGTTCAGTTCATGTCCTATAGTTATTTTAGTTATTCCACTGTATTTCTTATATCTGTGTAACACTTGAAAATTACTTCTAGCTGCAGGAATTCCTTGAATTTATTATTCTGGTTTTTGTCCTCTCAAATATCTCTTTTTGATACGTCTCAGATTAGAAATAGTCCTTTCACAGCCTGCCACCTATTTCTTGCTTTTGTTAATAACTTTATTTGCTTATCTGTGTTTATCCTTGTTTTTCTGAAGTTTCTTTATCCATTACTGCTAAACTGGAGATTATAGAAGACTGAAATTCTATTTTCAGGTACTACCATGCTTTACACCAGCAGCAGTCTTTGCCAGGCTGCTATATGTGGCAGCAACCTGGTGTAGTGGGAATTTGTAATTTGTGCTAAGATGAAGGATATTTAGAGATTTTTTTCACCCTGGTTTTGGTCAGGTTTATCTTCAGCCATTGTTGTACATCTTATATGTTGTCTGCACCTAACAGAGGTCTCTCTGGTTTTCTGGAAATGCTATGCTGACAGGCCTGTCTGTTTTTCTTTAATATGTTTTATAAACTTTAATAAAAAAAGGTAAAATACAACTTGGTCTTGCCAATGGTATTCTAGGTTTACCAATAAAAGGAAAACATATTATTTTTTTAATTGCACATAATTCAAAACAGTCCTTAGCACAATGAAGAAATGAGAATTACACTAGGGACCTAGAAAAGTTAATGTGTAGTATATCTAGTGTTTTTCTTATCTCTTCTGTAGAACTGACAGATTACTTTTCTGGCTTTTGAAAAGAGAAACAATAAAGTACAGTGGATTGTAAACTGCATATTACTACAGCTAATTGCTAGGCCTAATGGTTTTTATATGACAGAAGAAGTTCATTTTTCCACTTTTTAATCTAAAAAAAGAGTACTGGGGTATTAATGTAAGAAAATGGTGTCAGCGTAACTTTATCCACTAAATACAGATAAGTGGCAAATGTAATACCACCACCCCCCCCATTTATATGCAAAACCATTCTGTTTCACTCTTGTCTATTCATTCCCTGCAGGTTCTGACCAAAATATTAATAATTATTAATAATGCTTTACACTTGTTGCATGCTAAAGCAGTGAACAGCTCATCTAGTCCTTCAGGTTTATTTCAGGCTAAGATTTATAATATTTAAGCTATATACTTTTCCTAAAACCTGTGCATTTTCAAAGCATTGGAATGTCTGAAGATACATCTTTGTGTCTGGCACTGAAATGAAAAAGTAATTTGATTTATTACAAATTATTTTGTTTAACAGCTTTGAGAATATTTAATTAAGATTTCAGTGTTTACAAATCTGAAAAATATAATCTTTCATTGGTAAAAAAAAAAAAAAAAATCTTTTGTTGCACCCTTTAACTATTTGTAGAAGTCAGGAAAAATTTCCCCTCTGCGTTTCATTGAATCGCTGACTGTGCATGTAGGTTTTTTGCTCTATAGAGCTTTAGATGTTGGCTGAAGTCAGGTGAGAAGGGTGCATCAAGCTTTGTTTCGTCTGTTTCACTGATGTCTTTTCTGTGCTCCAAGCTGCAGTTTTCTGCTTGTGGTAATGACAGTGCACACAAGAATCTTTCCTTACCACCTGTAGTAACTTAGTGTCTTCTTTAAATGAGTTAATTCCTCTGTTTGCAAAGAAGCTTTTGAATGAGGAGCCGTATTTAGAACTGCAGATTCTTCTTATGCAGCATATAATTTAATATCAGCTAGCTAAATTATTAATTTCAAGTCTGCCGGTTATCACTGCACAGTGACTCAGCCTGCTGTATGAGTAGCTTGAACCTGTATCTTCATTACAATTTCCCAGACATTTTTAACTTGGAGTTAGATCAGCATCTTCCACAGCTCCTCTAATTCTGCTCATGTACAGCTGATTTATACCAGCTCTGTCACGGTGTGAGTGGGATGGCATTCTGATATCACTACTGCTGTTTGCCAAAAACCAGTCAGACGAGGCATTTTTAATACCCCTTATCTCTGCCCAATGATTAGTCTAGCAGCTTGCTATTAAAAGTTGCTGTACCTCACTTACATTACCACTCAAAATATTAGCAGTGCCACTGCTACACAAGCAAGGCTTCATTTAACCTACCTTGTTATGAATATTTCTGGTTTGAATGGGGTTAAACAACCTGATGTTTCATTTAAATAGTGCCAAGGAAGCAAATTTCACCAAACTGACATATGTGGACATGAGCAACAGAAAACCTCTCCCTCCTCTCCATCCACCAAGTTGTGCACCATTTGGTGTCAGCTGTGGAAGAGAGTCCTGGTTGCCAATGCTCTGTGTGGCAATTCAGCAACTCCAGGGGAGCATCAGCCCCAGTTGGTGCTGCAGCCAAGAGGTGTGATGGTGGCACCTGCTTGTGCCAAGCTATCAGAAGGATGAGACCTCCCAGCTGCCAGGGCTCCTTTCCATGTTTGAGAGATGGTGACTGATGTGCTCAGTCTCTGTGCACTGCAAGAAGTGTGCAGGACAAACCTGGGAAGGAAGAAGGGGGGAGGGAAGGGACAAGGCACCTGCAGGAGGAAACGATATGAGCATCCAGATGTCTTGTGCAAAGTGTAGACATAAGCAAAAATAGCAGTAATGTGGAGTGGGTACCAGTGTGAGCCTGGCCACAGCATGCAGGAGCACAGCCTATACACATGGGTGAACTTCCCGGTCCGTTCTGCAACTTGCTCTGTCAGAAGTGCGATTCCCTCAGCTCCACTCATTTAAAGCCAGCTTGGGTCTGCTGGCCTGATCAGTGCTTACCTATCTGAAATACAAAGCAAGCATTAAATAAAAACAGCAATAAGAGGGAAAGCAGGGAGTTCCGTGGATCAGGCACTGTTTGAAGGGTCAGAAAGGGAGATGTTGAAACATGATTTCCTCTGGCAGCCTTGACATGTTAACACAGCTCCTTTGGGACAGTTCAGTGTGCCTAAAGCTGTGCAGCCTAGAGGCTCGTCTGCCTGATATTGGAGGACTCTGTTCTCCATCAGACCTTGATGCCAGGAAAAGAGGAAAATGCACACCACCAATAAAATCACTCATATATTGGGTATCAATACACTGCATACCATCTTGAATTTTGGATGCACCCTGCATGTGTAGTATGAATTTAACTATTCTTGGTGTCTTTATGCTCAGTTCTTTCTTAAAAGGAAAACAGTGGCATATATAATGTGTACTTGTTCCTCAGAAGATGTTATTGATAACATTATCTGAAGAATCTAACTGTATTTTTTTTAGACCAGATTTATGGTCACATAGATGTTATTATAATTACAATAATGTTATGCAGAAGTTCTAGTTCTCAGCTTTTGATATTAAATGACCCAAAATACATCATCATCATATACTAGAAAAATGAATGTAAATACAAATTTATTTAATGATAAAGTAAATTAATCTCAGTAGTTCGTGTTAGAGCACACAGTCCAGTGGAGTTAGAGAATTATCTTGATCAATGACTTGCTATTACATGCTTCTTTCTAGCATGGTGAGATAGAATGAAAGTTGTACAGCTTTTAGATTTTGCAAGTGGTTTCATTTTTCCTCTTATGCGTAATATGATTTACATTAAAAATATACTGTATTACTTTTAATATGTATACCATTATTGTTACGTCTAAACCAACATCCACAACCATCCTTAGGAAAGCATTGATGTCTGGTGCATTGCCAATTGTTTTTAATGATTTGTTTTTGCAGCTTCATTCTGCTGATAATTGCCAAGCAAGCTTTCAGCATTAATAGTGTCTCTGGCTGAGCTGTACAGTATGCACAAAACATACCATACTTTACAGGTTAAAATAGCTATTAAGACACAGACCTCTTAGTCTTGCAGGGCTCATAAAAGTTTCTTCTGAGCTTGGTACTTTCTTTCACAGGTGCTGAGGTTGCTCACCGGTGCTGTTCCCTGGCCCTACAAGGGCTGGCATGGGCTGGAGGCATCTGATTACCCCAACCATGCTGAGGGCTGAAGGCTAACAGGGAGCCCTACGAGATCCTCATCTCATCAAGGTCAACGGCTTGGAGGCAAACTTCTGTCAGGGAAAGGGGACTCGCTGCAAAGAGATCATGGCCTCATCACGACTATCGGCAAGATCGAGGGATATTGCCAATGTCATGCAACGACTTCAAGGTAAGAGACTCACTCGGGCTGGCACTCTCTGCCATCCGTTCAATAAAAGGAAGTTCCTGGCTTTTACTGTAGTGCATGGTCAGGACAATATTTCTGCAGTTTAATAACTGTTCTAAACTTATCTAAGGGAACGTGTTTGTAGTATATCTGGAGGGCTCTGATTATATGAGTCCTTTAGAGTATAGCATTAGTAGTGGTGTTTAAAAACAGCTGGTATGAATGTGGATCCATGGGGCAGGACACTGAATTGAAGATTCAGACTTTGGTTTTGTTTCTCCCATGTGACCTGATTATCCATCATTTTCCTCATAGAAAAAAGAATAGAAATTGTATCGATCCTCTTCTCAACTAAGAAGTCTAGAGGTAGATCTGCTCTAGTGATAAACTAGTATTCATTGGTTTAGGCAATACTTGCTGTCTCCAAAAAAGAACTGTAGCTCATTGTATTGTTAAGCATTGAAGAATTCATAGGTCAATGAGCCAATTATTGGCATAGAAGTTGGTGACCTTTTAGATAACGTCACAAGATGTCTTTCAGTATTCATTGAGTATTCATTATGTTTTTAAGTTCTTATAATAAAGCATTATTAAATTAATTGTCTTATTTTTTAGAAGTTATATGCCTAAATGCTGCAGCTAAAAGCTTGCATCGAGAATGTATGTTTTTGTTCAAATGATATTGACCAGAAAAAAATAATCAGTGCTGCTGTAGAATTCACTCCTGTTAACTTTTAAACTTGATCATAAATCCCTAGCCTCTTACTTTCTTTGCACACCAGCTTCCACTGACTTCAACAAAGGTTTTTATGCACAGAACCCTTGCTGTTCCCTTCCGCACCTTCTAAATCTAGAAGCTTTCTCTTACCATGG
Source organism: Streptopelia decaocto (assembly GCF_964273445.1). Taxonomy (NCBI): domain Eukaryota; kingdom Metazoa; phylum Chordata; class Aves; order Columbiformes; family Columbidae; genus Streptopelia; species Streptopelia decaocto. The sequence continues at coordinate 54,788,411 of NC_138656.1, read as the reverse complement.
CTTTTCCATGTGGGTTATTAATTATCAAACTGTAATGTGCTAACTTTCCAAACATCTGTAAAGCTGTTGCTGATGAAATGGCCATTCTGTTTATCTGCACTTTGTTTTTTACACATAATTGTTTTTCATTTTAATGTATTTTCTTTTGTTGAAATCTGATACATGGTTCAGTCTGCTATATGTGTGTGTTTGTTTGGGTTTTTTAATTAAGCACAAAAAATTAAGTGACCTCTTAATTGAAGACATTTAGAAAAAAACATGTGAACTAAGTGCAAATTTGGCATTGCATGTTGGTTTGAAGGCATACCTATAACTGGATTCTTTGCTTCTCAGATGGAATCAGTTCACCTTGTTATTGCTGGCATCTGAGTTTTGCTGCAGAAGCACTACTTCAATAAATCACCTGTGCCAAGATTGGAGTGCTTGGAGCCCACAGCTTTTTTTAGGCTATAGTTCCGCATTATGGATGAGCAGGCAACAATCTGCACTGCGACTGCCTTGGCCCTTGTGAATTAAGGATGTTCTACCTCTCAGAAATCATAGTCAACTGAAATAGGAACAGATACGGACATAGGAACACAGAGATGTTTCTTGGTGTGTTTGCATGGCAACCCAAGGTTGGTGTGGTTGGAGCTGGGTTTGTAGCTCAAGGTGAGAGCGGAACTGAGAGTATTCATGGTGTAACAGGAATTGAGATGGTTTGAGGGATCCTTAGTCAGTGACAAGCAGCAGCTATGCTTTACAAAATACCAGCTTTTGTACCTGGCCAGAAGCTGAGGCAGGAGAGTTCTTCTTGTGTGACACCATCAGAGAGTGCTGCACGATCTCAGTGCTGGGAGCTCATCGGGCTGAGGGAGAGAGGTAAAGCAAGCTGTGCTCCCTCCTCCACATCATTGTCTCATATTTGCCTCACAGGTTTCCAGTAGGGTGTTTGTGGTGGGAGAGTGTAGGAAAGACCAGAAAAATGCCACTCTTCACTGGGATTCTCAATACCAGTTTTGAAATCTCTACATACTCCAAGTGAATGCAATAATTTCAGCTCTCTTAAAAGCTATCAGAGAGGAACAAAGTTGTTTCCAGACACTTCCCTTTGTTGATGATTATGACACTTGCAATACACAGTAAATATTACAGAGTTTTTGAATAAGATTGCGTATCACTGCCTCATAAATCCACATGAGACAAACAGTGATAAAGATGTGCAGTGTGCTGGGTTGTGGGTTTGCATGCAAGTATATATACAACTTGTCTTACCCTCTGCCCAGGCAGAGGCTTACTGCAATATTGCTCTCTGCCCAGAAGAATGAAGGATCTACTCCTTTAGTCTGGGCCAGAGAGGTGAGTGTTGAGAATAAGATTTAGCATCTCTAACTTAATCATTCCACTCATCTCAATAAAAATTGAGATATAGGACTATTCATTATATCTCAGTCTGCAGTCAAGGGAGAGAGACAAGCCTTTCCAAAAGGGATATGATCCTTTGTTACTTGAATTTCAATTAGCAAGGGTGTGTTTTTGAAGCAAAAATCCTTCCTATTATATTTTAATTCTGGGAATTTTATAACCTGCATAATAGGCAAGGGTTGCGGAAAAGGGTAGCCTTACCAGTTCAAATGGGGGTAGAGGGCCTCTCTGAGGAAAGGTTAATTGTAATCAGGAAGGCAGATACAAATCCACAGAAGCCATACTTGCCCTCCATTTCACTCTTTTGTCAGACACATAACTTTAGCTGCATGTGACGTCTTTCCACTGGCTTCTCCTTCCTGCTTATCATTCCCTCAGTGCTGCCCTTCTCGGTGCTCAGGGGCTGCCAGGTTTGTCCTGCCTCGGTCTGGCAAGTTGGGTTTTCAGGGACAGAAGTGGTGGCATGACTGCTACAAGAGCTAATGCAGCCTAAGGCAGGTGTTTAAGAAGGGTGTTATTAATTTTCATAATGTGCCATCTTCTCATTGGCTGCAGAGAGAGACAAGAGAATGAGATGACACTTGTTTTTTTTTCATTGCTGAATTTAAGCATGAGGAACCTATCCTCGTGGTACTACAGAATGATGACGTCCTTTAATGTCATTATCTTTGCATAACGTCTTCCTTGCTAGCAGAGTTCAAGGTTTTCTACAGTACCTCACGGTTCACAGTTTACTTTTTCATATTATAAAAGCACTCATAACACCTGAGAACTGATGTACACCACCAATTTGACTGGCACAAAAGCGCTGCTCCTTTGGCTATAGGGAGTGCAAGTTTGGCAAATGTTATGGCTGGTTGTACACTAAAGATTCTTATAGCATTTTTAGTAGCTACAAAAATCAAAGCAAAGAGTGCTGGAAAACAAGCTGGTAAAACCCTTATGTCTTTTTAATCTATACTATTATGAAATTCAGTCTTTTCCATAAGTACTACACTCATATGGGCAAAGTGCAGTCAAGCTCATGCTGTTCTGAGAAAAAGTCAGTGTCCCATTCTTCTGGACCTAGTCACTCTTGTATGCTAACTTGCTCTTACTGGCTAGTAAGGTGATATCAGTCACTGTATCATACTGGTACGGGAGGCTTTCCTCATTCCCACTTCTCCCTGCCTCTGTTTTTTTCCTCCAATTTCTCATTTAGTATTTTGTGCTGGGTAGAGATTTTTCTGAGTGGGATTGTGTTCATTCTGACTCATGGTGGAGTCACCATCCCTGGAGGTGTTTAAAAGGCATGTAGATGTGGTTCTTAGGAACATGGTTTAGTGCTAGAGTTAGGTTAGGTTATGGTTGGACTTGATGATCCTAAGGGTCCCTTCCAACTGAAATGATTTTATGATTCTATGATTATTGGGTGGCCCATTTAGTCACACAGGATGTTTTTGTCCTTATCTGCATTGGATCACAAAAATTCCATCTGCGCTTCAATACTAGCATATATGCCAACCCAGTTAATAAACTCTGGTATCACTGGTGTTTTGAAACTGTTACCAATTTTAGCCCTGTTCAGTAAAACCAGTTCTAGGGTGTACAAAGTAGATCAATTAAAAAAAAAAAAAAAAAGAAAAAAAAAATATTAAAAAATCTCCAGTCTTTATTAGATTCTGGGTTGCAACATTCTTCTTATAAGGCTCTTAAACTCATTTTTGTGTGTGGGTATCTTGGGCTTTTGGAAACTCCCCGTAGAGAGATTTCATAGTGCAGGAAGAGCTATGGTGGGAAAGCAAGCAACATGGTAATTCATGAAGACCCACTATGATGAAAAGCAGCCATAGTTATAGTAATCTTCAAACACTCCTGAAAAGTTTCAATGCACATAGGTCAAATTAGGTCAAATTAGCTTAAAGTCCAGTCCTTGCTTTATGCAAAGTTACCTACAAGTGAGCGTCGTCTGAAATTTTAACGCCTTCCTTATATTAGCACTATTCACAGAAAGCTGTAGGTTTGTTTTTTTTTTTCCTGGATTATCCTTTTTTTTCCCCCCCCTCCCCCGTCCTCTTAAGTTTTGGCTCTTCTTTTCCTTCCTTTTACATCCTAGCATTCTTTTTCATGCTATGCTAGCAGTAGCCGTTAATCAAACAGTAGGGTAATTTTCTATTTAGCTGATAGGCACTTTGTTAATATGTACCTTCATCAGTGTTTTTCTTTGTGTTTTTTTTTTTTCCCTCTCTAAATCAACTGTGCCAAGAGCCGAGCCACAGTTTAACATTAAACTAACCTGATTTAACAGATACCTAGTACTGAAAGCTACCTTGCTTCACTGCATGCGTATTCCCAACTTTCTTTCTGCCAGTGCTCTTCCTCCTCTTGCCTTAGACCTGAACCAGCTGAAAATTGGTTTGTAGAGGCCAGGTGAATTCCTGGCAAGAAGGCCACTGGCAGGGTCTCCTCTTTTAGTGTCATTTACTATTTTATCATTTGCGAAATCAAACTGCAACTTCACATTTTTAAGTGCGAGCAACATTGAAAAGGTGTGCTTGATCAGGAGGGGCATGCTGCACACGTTACACAGTTGAGTTTTACCCCCACATCACAAATACTGCCGCAGTTAAGGTTTCCTTCTGTCCAGCTTGCTGGTGCATACTGGTTCCATGTAGTCCTGCTGCTGCTGCCTTTCTGTGCAGTCTTTCACTCTGAAATGTCCCAGCTCGATTCCTGCAGCTTTCCTGGGTTTAAAAGATTCTTGATTTACAAACGGTGCCAATGTAAATTGTTAGTCTCTCAGGTGAGCAAATCTTGTAACTAAAGCAATTCTTTACATGGCAGCATGTTAAGGGAAAAGAAGCTCTTTTGACTCTATTGACTCTGTAGACTATATGACCTGAAGGCCAAGGAAATCTAAATGCTGCTTTGGGAATCTAAATAGCATTGTAACCTATATGTTACTTACCAGGAGCAATTCAAGCAGGATTTCAATCTATCTTAAATTTTCTCACACAGAAAAAAAAAAAAAGAAAAAAGTTACTGCTACTTCAAAACAAAATATTGAAATGTAAGACTTAGTGTGAAGATTAAGAAGTCTGGGAAAATGTCATAGCTGATAAGGAAACCATTAACGAGTGAAGAAGAAAGCGAAAAGAGATCAAGTGTTTTCATTCGCTATAACAAAAGCATGTGAAAGGGTTAGGCTGCAGCCAGGGGTATTCAGGTTAAATATTAGTTAACATTGGATAAGGAAAGTTGCTAAGGAGAGCTCTAAAATCACTGTTCCTAGAAGTATTTAGTTCTAGTTTATGCATATGGAAACAAGTCATGCGAGAATCCACTTCAGGTCTCTTCTGACCCTGGTATCTGATAGTAATAATCTGACGTAATGCTGTTCTGAGCTACCTGCAGATATTGTAGAAACATACAGAAAAGAACAAAAAAAATTTAAATAGTAGCACACATTAATAAAGTAAGCACTGAATTCTAGCTATTAAGTTGTCTTAGAATCTTTTGTAATATATATAGCAATTAGTATCGCTGTGAAAAGAACCATATTTTGTTGTTGTTTTTGTTTAGTGGTGTTTTGGTGGTGGTGGTGATTTTGGTTGTCCCCTCACTGCAGTTAGCTTTCTTTTTGTGTCCTCCTCAATGAGAACACCGTCCTTGGGTACTCTGCAATGCAGCATTTCTTTTAGTGCCACATGGTCCTATTTTTTGGTTTTTAGAGTTTTTCCTTTGTTAACAAATTCCAAGTTAGTGATTTAAAATAAGTTTTAATTTTTTTAAGTTAATATGATCTCATTGCTTATACTTTTCTACTGTTTATCTTCCCAAAATTTATAAGGTAATTTAAATCAACGTAGTCCTACTTACTTTTTTTCTTTGCTTGCACTTTTGATGATCACAGGAGATTTCTTATAAGTTGGTAAACTAATCTGTGCTCCTTGTTCCACTTGGTTGATAGTCAACCAGAGTACAAAGCCCTAAAGATCACACAGGTGGTATAAATGAAAAGCATATATTTGCACTTAAGTTGCTCTTTAAGAAAAATCAACATATTTTTTCAGTTTTCATCTGGGATAAAGTATATATTTAGTGCAGAAAATGGTTGACATGTTAGTGTCTCACACTGAGATTGCTATCATTCGGTTCTGGAGGAACACAGTTCAAAAGCTGAAATTCTTCTGATAGGCTACTATTAAAACACTGAGGATAGGATTCATTAAACAAAATGCAGGATGCAAGTGAAAGTGGAGAATCCTCTTTGTCTCACTTTATAGGTAGTGGTTAAAAATGGTACTTCTGTAATATAGCAAACATGCAAAATATGTCAGGCAAATTGTGTTTTATATGAACCTGTCTTCACCAGCTCCATTCTGCTCAGTCTAGTTTGGCAAGTTCACATGTAGGCATCCACACTGCAGCTGTTTAACGTTGGTTGTGATAAATCCCTGTCTGAGGCTCAAAAACTGTTTTCAGTTAAGACTTTATCTTAAAATAACATCTGCCATATTTGTTACTGGTGTGAAAGGGGTGACATTTCAAGAAGGCTAAATAAGAACAATTACATGTCAGTTTTGAGGGTTTAGTGAAGATAAAGATTTTGAGAAGGAAAATATTACAGTGATGAGTATTTTTGAGAGCACTGCCTCTATATTCTGACAGGCTGTTAGACAGACTGTTATTTTAGTAATAGCATTGGGCTGAGGGCATCAGGAAGCAGAATATCTTCAAAGTATTACTATGTCAGGTTTTTCTATACAGGTTATGACATTTGTCTGTTTTGTGACATCTAATTCATTTCCTGTTTATATTAGAGTATACTGAATGCTTGGAAAGTTAAATTTTATCTTCTCATGGCTGTGCTGTAGTATCACCCTACAATACCTATTGAACATAGCAAATTGTCATTGTCATAAACTTAACAGAGGTGGCATTCCAAAAGGTGTTTTTTTAATACTAGAGGAACTGAAAATTACAGGAGGACATGTCTCTTGTCCCTGGTTACTAATTAATAAGCATTAGAGGAACTATTGCTGGTTATGCTTGTATACTGATATAGAGACTTCCGTGTAAAGGGAAAACATTTCAGTGAGAAAGTTCTACTGTTTTCCTGTAATCGCATTTTGTCCTTTTCCGGAAGTCGGAAGCTTCACAACCTTTAATTAACAGAATGATAATATACTTGCACATGGATATAACACACAGATAAAAAATAACACCTAACAATTATTAGCAGTTTATTACATGGACTATTTCTAGAATGCAGTTTTTATTTTGTGCTTTAGACTTAATTTGCTTAAAAATATCCTAGTTTCTGTCACAAAGCTTCTCCTTGTGAGTCATATCAGAGAGTTATAATTTTAGACTCACACTGAGTTTTTTAGATGGCAGTTGTATGTATCCAAGTGAATCGTCTGTTATTGTGTGGAAGAAAACAGCCTCGTTGTTCTGTCTTTCATCTGAGATAAGAAGGAGCCTTATGAAGGAAGTGTCAACAGCCCATTAAGAAGCCAACAGTCCATTTAATAAAGAAAGGAAAAAAAAATAAAAAGGAATTCATTTCTCCACAGTAAACTAAGAGACATGTTTGAAATATGTTACATTTTATAGGAAGTTATTACTGATTTATAAATTATACAGCTAATGTTTATAGTCAACCTCTAGTTGCTTGTCTTTGGAGGTGTACATTTTATTTTTCTCATTTGTTAGTAGACTTTAGTTTGGGGCCTCTCCTGTAATGTTATTTTCAGAAGGTGTGTGAAGCAACTAGGGCTAACTGTAAAAGCTAGCCTCTATCCTGTCTATTGAAACAGATCATGTTTTATTTTGAGTTCTTGGTGATTATTTTAATTCAATAACAAAACAGAAGGGGAACTAGTAGAAAAGCATCCTGATGCCTCAGGTTAAGTAACCTCTAGGTAAGCATGGAAGAAGGGGTAATGCTGAGTTAGTACATGGTGAGGATGGCTCCTCTTGGACTCCAGCCCAGCCCTGGCACAGGCTGCCTGGAGGCCAAGACCCCACACCTCAACCTGCTCTACCCCCTGTCTCCAGTTTATGTGTCTTTCATGCTCTCACTGCTGAGGAGTCATTGCTGTTAACATACAGTAGTGGAACATATTGTTTGGAGTCTCATTACCCAGAACATAAACATTAACGTATTAAGAAACATAATTTATGCAACTTCTTTTACTATAATTTCACCAGATTTTGTGTAATTACATTTCAGTATTTGTTACATAGTCTTTAGTACTTTTAAGAGGATTATGCCCTCACTGATGCATGCCTGTTTAAGTGCCTATGGAGAATGTATGTAATCTTGTTATAACACTTTTAGTCTTGTGACACAAACTTGCAAAACTTGTGAGTCTCCAAGCTAAAGACTGTCATTGTATTCACCCTGATCTGAGATATGTCTAGAACATTGAATAATATCTTGTATCTACATAGCTGTACATAGTTACAATTTAGTTTACCCAAATCACCCAGCCTCTTTTTAGCTATGCCAGTGTAATTCCCAGGGAAAATTCATCTGTTTACAGAGATGCTGAAGGCCTGTACAAATGTGGCATACTGTTCCTGTGTTTTCTATATGTTATTCATATAGGGCAGCTAGTGTAGCTGTCATGCCTCCACCAGCTTGCTTGGAGGTTATCATTGGTGTACCTGGAGAGGTAAAGTTTCTTCACCACACAATGCCAAGGACCCTGTGTTGGTGTGGACTTGCTGTAGGTCTTCACTCAAGATGGTATTGTGAGAAAACCGCTCACTTCCAGACCTTCAGAATGCAGCAGCTGTTCTTTAAAGGCTTTATCTTAAGCTCATTAAAACAAAGGTAAAATCTTCTTTCCATAAGGTGAAGGGAATGAACTATAACAGCAATAGTAGGCGAAGAGTATTACTGTTAGCTTTCCGGTCTTGGAGGGGGAAAAAAAAAAAAAAAAAAGAAGCACCTTACATACAAGATCACAGTACTCAAGAAGATATGAGGCCAAGCCAGTGTAGCAAAGCAAAGCAAAATATTCACTTGTTTACAGTGCCTAATAGATGAAAAAAAGAAAACAACTCAGGAATGGAGACTGTAGTCTTCAGATGTGACTTGATAAGGAATTATGGTTATTTGTGATTAATTCAGTTTTTCAACTGGGCTTTCACTCTTCTAAGTAAATTAAAGTAAATAATTATTACAGTTGAGCTTGTGTAAAGGCTCATCTCTCCACTCAGTTTGTTTTGGCCAAGGTTTCTATTTATTGTCTCATTTGCCAAGATGTCCTTATGTTTTTGCAAGTTCAAGTGGTGCAGCCATTCCTGGTACTGAGTCTGAACCAAGATTGCAAACTGATGGTTGCTTAGTCAACAGCTACAGATATAGATGAATTTTCTCTTACTTGACTTCTGTTAACAACAACAGCAAAGCCCCCCACCAGTTTAGCTCCACTGGGTAGTTCAGAAACGCTATGTGTTGTTTTTCAGGAAAGAGTTGGGAATCAGCATCACCAGTTACAACAGTTACGAGCTACTAATATAGTCACCGTCCTAGCTCAATCATTCTCCATTATTACTCAGATTTGTGATGTACTTCAATGCTGTTTTGCAGCCTGGGAGCTGCTATTCTGATCACATGTGAGTGAAGCTGATGTGCCTTGTTACAGGGTGAAGGACAAGAAATACCTTTTAACGAAGTCACAAAGCTTGTGCTCCCATCCAGATGAGGCAAAGCATGTTTGGGAATGGACCCTTTGCTGAGATTTGCAGCTCAGCTCAGCTGCTGTTTTTTCCCCATTGGAGTGTGTTGTCACAGAAACTCAGGCCATGGTGGAGTGAGGTGATACTTACACCAAAAGATGAGCTTGTGTTCAGGAGAGACAGAGGTAAGATCATCCAGTGATCCATCACAAATCAATGAAAAACCAAACATGATCAAGCCACCATGTTAACAGAGGTCTTCTGGGTGTAAAGCTTTCTTAGCAGATGTGAGTTTCAGTAATAAAACATGGATAATCATACCCTGATTTGAGACTGATTAGACAAGACATAAGACTAATTAACCTGGATTTCTAGCTGCTTTGCATTACTGAAGTAGTGCAATGCAGGAAGGTAAGATTTGGAAAGGCATTCGGGCACCCAGAGATATGTATTGCCATAAAGAGGCATGTTGTACATCTTTTTTATACTTCTTTAGATGCCTTCCTTCAACTTTAAAGACTTAATGACTTTATAGTCTGATCCATAAACATACAAATAAAGTGGATTAAAAATCTTCAAAAATATTAATGTTCTGAAATTAGAAATATATTATTTGTAAGTGTATTTAGTACCTTCAATATAGATACATATTTAGGTTTAGAAATATTAACTATCAGCAGTTGCGAGCTAAAATCAGTGGGCTATCCTGGAACCACCCTTTTTGTTTCTTGTGCCATGTCCATTATACAAAAGTGAAGCCATGTGACAATCTTGTTTGTATTTCTAAAATATGTATCCATCCTATCAAAACCTCAATAGCTATAATGAGATTGTATTGTTGCTTTTTCATTCAAATTAAGCCTTTGTTTGATTACAAATCTCTGAATCTTACAGTGAAGCTTCTGCCTCTTTTTCTTCTCTTTTCTTTCTCTTTTTTTTTTTCCTCTTTTTTTTTTTCTCTTTTTTTTTTTTTTTTTGGTAGTTTGTTGGGTTTTTTTGGTTGTTTTTTTTTGGTTTTCCTGTTTTTCTGGTTGACTGACTTGTGTCAGGAGTAAAAAAATCTGCTGCTTCTCCATCACAATTTATCATGGAAGTGAGAAGACTTTAAGTGTATAATCTGCTTTCTTGGTCTTGCTTTCCAGATTTGTATTTCGTTTGGACACTTTGAGCTTGTATACAGCCTTGTTGCATAATTCTTCTTTCAGAATCCTGAGCCTGCCTTTTCATTTGTGTGGTTACTAAGAAAGCTGGAGGTGTGACAGAAGTGATTTGAATAAATAAACGGAATCATGAACAGTTAATTGTTGTGTTTACGTCTAGTTTCTAAGAGACTAATAGTTCATGCTCACTGTCTCTGTGTGTTTGTATTTGAGATCTTCAGCACGTTCAGTTCCTGTGTTCCCTGGGGAAATTTTTGTCTGCACAAAAAGTTACACTTTGTGTTTATCAATAAGAAGCCTTCAGGTTTAAATAGGAAATCACATACGTTTACGAATGAGATTAGATAATGGTATGCCATTGGACTAATTCTTAAGTAGTCAAGGTTTTTTCTCATTTTTGTGTTGGATTTTGAAAGACAAATGCAAATATGTAACAAAGTAGCATATTTTGACCTGTGAGAATGGTAAGGATAGTTAGTATCGATTTCCAGATAGGAACTGAAATGGAGGAAGGTCTCATTCTTCCCACTACTATGAAAGTGTAGGATGCAACATGGCCTTTACTGCAGTCAGGAAGAATAAATCAGTTTCTTTACTGAGTTAGTTAAGTGCCAGCTTGGATCTACAAATCAGGTGCACATCTACCTACTGATAGAAATCAGGTGCACATGTACCTACCAGTAGCTACTAATAGTTATTTGTCTTTATTATTAATAGCTGGTTGTTCCTGTTGAAGGCCCAAAATAGTGGGAACAATGTCATCAGGATTAGGAGGCAGCTTGAAATTTGGTTTAAAATTTGCAAATTAGACATTCAGCAGCATGTTTAAGAGTCACTCTATAAGTTGAAACAGTTCAAGTGTTCTACATTATTATATGTCAGTAACCAAACATTTTTGAAATTATATAGGCTGCAGTGCTTTTTCAAAACAAAACAATTTATTCTTGGCATGGTTAAAATGGCAAACCTCATAGTCACAAATATGCAGCTATTTAAAACAGTAGGCATGACAATACTATCATTGTTTTCTGACTGCAATGCAAACTGCCAGCAAATTTGTATTTTGAATGAGACCAAATCTGGAATCTATGCCATTTCTCTTACAGACTTCAGTTAATTAACAGCACATTAGGGCCAGTGGTTAAGGAGCCCAGGTTATTCTCATAGAGTTATGATGAAGTTTAAAAGTATCAAGTTGAATTATGGTAATGTCACAGGTAATGCAACAGAAAGAGACAAGCAGACTTACATGAAAATATGCGTTGAACTTTGTACTGAAGAAAAAGGCTGGAATGGATTAATCAAAATTATGGACAGTTAGCTACTTCTGGTTGCCAAAGGAGAAAGTGTACAGCACAGAAATCAGAGCTGAGTGGAAGATTAAATGGCCTATAAAGATAAAAAGCCCATTTAAAAAAAAAAAAAAAGTCTTTTAATGCTTTCTTTGCATCTACCAGCAAGATTAACTTGTAATTAAAAGTTAAATAAAAAGCTATGAATACTATTTTCAAGGAAACAGGGAAAACTAACATAGTAATACAGACAGAAATGAAAGAAAAACTGAAAAGAAAGCAAAAGCAACTCATATAGCCTTCTGATAGGCAGAAACATTGAAAAAAAAATAGTGAGGAAAGGGGATTGGATATTGAGAACAGCAATATCATTGTCCTGAAAAATGAAAATGGAGAGAGAAGCTGCTTTACATTTCCAAATACAAACTACCATGGCAAGAGTTTTAACTGTGTTTTTGGTTGTGAACTGTCTCAGTCTCAATCAATATCTAAGAGCATGTTTTGAGCTAAAGTTTGGGTTTATTCTAGTAGTTTATTGTGGAGGCACTGTACCATATCTGCTAGCAAAAGATATATCTGCATTCCTCTGAGGACCCACCTCAATAAGAAATCAAACGCAGATTTCAGACTGTGGTCTCTATTCTGTTTCAAAATCCTTACACTCAGAAAAAGAGGTGTCTTTCATCTGAATTAGCAGTTTTACTTCTTAAGTACAATCTGAGCATTGATGCCATCATCACTTGTTTGCTCCCTGTCAGGACTGATTTGACTTGTTTGCTAATTACCAGGTGATGGGTGGATGCTGGGTTGTGCTTCCCCGATACTGCAGCGTTCTCTTGACCTTGCACAGGTGATGAGTTCTGAATTACACAGCAAGAGCTGTTCATTAGTCTGTTATACAGAAGTACAGAAGTCCAATTCTTCTCTCTTCCTGATACAGAAGTCTTGTTTTCTAGGTCATTACTTCAGTTTACAAATAATTTAAAGCCATGAGTCCATGTAATTATACTTGTTTCAGAGTAGTCAGTTATTACCTTCTGGTTTTCTCTGGCCTCGTTACTAAAACCAATTGCTTGGAAGCCTTTAAAAACTGACAATTTCATTACAGCTTTTACTAATAAATCACTTGGATGAGAGCAACATATTTTATCAAAACTTTTTTTGCCCTTTTGCTGCAGAACTAGAAGCAGAAATAATTAAACTCTTGTTTATAGCTGATATTTGCATATGATTAAGAATATGCAATGGTTATTGGTTCATATTTATTTTTAGCCATTGTTATCTAGAGTTATATTCTGGCATAGAAACATTTAATCTGAGGATGCTCTGATCGAAAGATACAACTCAGTAGCTTTGCATTGAAAGACATATGATGCATTTACATGACCTCTCTCATTCTGTCTCAAACCAGTGCTACAGGATGCTGATCATCTGTTCTCCAGAAATCATTTTTTCCTCAGTGACTGGACAGAATTTGTGGCTGATTGCCAGCAATGCTGGACATAAGCTGCTTTGTCAGATTTACCCTTTTAAAGCTGTGCTTTATTTGGAGGGAAAATTGTCTCCTTTCCCACACACACAAAAAGCAAAACCAACCCCTTCAGAATGAGGATGAGACAAACACAGTGCTATAGAGGAAAAAAAAAAAATCACTATGGCAAATGAATCCCAAGCTTAAGGTCTTTAAGTTCACTAGGTCTCTGTAACCAGAGTGAGGACTGACTGTGCTTTATTGTTTACCAATAAAGATGAAATGAGATTAAGCTGTTTGGTAGTGGTATAATATATAATCTAATTTTTCTAATTTCCCTTTTTCCCCATCCATTTTAGTATTACAATTAAGTGAATTTGTACATCTGAACTTTTTCCTGCAACTGAGACTCAAATGCAGATTGAAAATATAGTTGATATGCTAGTATAACCTTCTTACTGCTATATAGAAAACCTTCAGAGCTTGCAGCTGATGTGTTGTCCTTGAGAAAGAACCTAGGTAGTTTGGTGAAGGCTGAGACAGACTTTTTGGAGAAGTTTGCAGAAGATGTGAGCTGAATTACCTGAAGTAATTCATTATTGTGAAGCCAGAAGAGTCTATAATCAGCTTGTCTTGATCACCTGCATAATTTCAGAATTCAGTCCTGAGTGATGGTGTGTTTTTCATGAGCACTTAAATGTGAGAAGTGGAGTGAAAAGGGGCACAAGGTAGGTAAGTTAAGGTTGATTAACTGAAGTAAATATGTGTGTGTTTTCATAGATGTGAAAGGCTGGATGCCTATGAAGGGACATACTTCAAACGCTCAGCTGAGCAGTGTGCAGTGCTCTTTGTTTTTGTTTTGTGTTTTTTGTTTGTTTGTTTCTTCAAAAGTAGTTGCATGTTGGCACATGCTACCTCAGGTCATCTGGACAAAAAGTACACAAGATTTTGCTGGGAAAATTAAAAAATGAAAAAGGGAACACTTAAGGATATAGAAAGGAGGAAATTGTCCAAATGAACAAGTTCCTCTTAGCTCTTTTGACAATCAGTTTGCATTTTGCAAGTTGAGATTACCTAACATAGTAAGTTTACAGAAATACCAGAAGTTGCTCTGTTCAAAGGCAGAATCTCTCAACATGGGCTTAGTGGAGCCCAGGTATAATGCAACCATACTGGAGAGGAAAGTGAAGTATGACTTCATGCTGTGGACTTCAGTGTTTTAGGGGCTGCATGCACTCCCGCTTGTTGGCAGGAGTTTGTATGGATGGGAATCAGCAAGAGATCTCTTTGCTTGTTTATCTGTTGCTAATCAGGTTTTGGGACAGCTTGGGTATTCAAGTTTGAATATGATATTCAGAACAACATACACATCTTAATTTTTGTACCGATTTTCGCTAATATGAATACTGTGTTCCTGCACATTTCTTTCAGCAAGTCTTGGGTTCCTGGTGGCCACTTTCAGATCTTCTGTCTGGGATTAAAAATCTTAAGCAGTGTAAAGATGGAAATTGAATCTAACAAATTCATATGTAAATCTATGCATATGTACATACATATACATACATAATAAAGGAACAGACACAGCTGTTTCAAGTCCAGTTGATCAAATTATTATCTAAACAAAAATGTTTAATACAACTGAAAAATAAGTACTTAATGGAATATACATTTCAAATGTAGAAGTGCTGTGAAGTTTTAAGTGTTTTTTTTTAAGTTTTTACAAGTTTTTAAGGCATTTATTGTTACAACATCCCTGCTTGGAAGGCAAACCACATGTTCTTACATTTGTGGAGTAATGGCAGTAAAGATCTACTTACGAACAGATCAAATACAGGAGATGCAGGCAGAAGCTAAGAGCCTTTAGCTGCAGATTTCTATTATTTTCTATAATTGTTATGTAATAATATCATAGTTATAACTATGACCTATAAATAAACAGGATAAACACATTTTTGTATTCTTCCTGCATCTCTGTCATGTAGAAATGTGCAGTGACAGTTCATTAAAAAAACCTAAAAACAAGAAACCCTGAACAAACAAAAACCAAACCACTCAAAAAACATCAGCAATAAAAAACCAACCAAATAAACAACAACAAAAAAACCACAACAGAACTGGGAGTGACATCCTATGAAGAGCTTCACAAATTGTAAACACTTAACTGTGGAAAAGGCATCGACCCATCTCCTGCTTTGAAGGGAGTTGTCGCTGAGGTCATAGCTGTCCTTTCCAGTCCATGCGGCACTCCACCCATACGATGTTTTCATTAAGAACTTGAAATCATGACAGAAACATCAGAAGGAAATAATGCTTGTGTTGAATTTGTGTTTTGGATTTTTGTTTGTTTTCTTGAAAGGAGGTTCTTCTTTGGATGCTGGTTATTTTTAGTGCTTATGAAACCAAAAGACAATGAACACTAGACAGAGCCAGGAAAGCTGTGAGCAAATATAGTATTGGTGAAAGCTTGTAGACATAGAATAACTCAGTTGCATTTGTCCTAAGCACCACAAGTTCTGGATATTGGCTTATTTAAAAACAAAACCATTCTACTGTTAGGAAAATGTGGTGTGGGTTGGTGGTCTTTCTTCAAGAAATCATAAATTAATGTCTTCTGTGATCTAAGGCAAATGTAACTGTGCCTCTCTCCTCTTGTTTTTAAAAATATCAAATTCTGCCCTGTTGCAGAACCCTATTTTCTATATGCATCCGCAAAATTAAACCTCAAGACAATTTAATAGGGCTACTGAGTTTTTATAGTATTTTAAAAATATTTTATGGCATGTTATACAGTTTTAAATTGTATAATTTTTATACTCTCCTGAGTATTTTGTAGAGACAAAATACAAAAAGGAAAGTAGTGTTGTGTAGATGGATAGACCAAGTATGGATGTATGTTTTGGCTCTAGAGGAAGAAATAATGTCTTTGTTTTGGGGGTTTTTTTGGTGATACTAAAAGATGAAGAAAAAAAAAATTCTATACTATATCCAACCAGTTGGAGTTAAATGTCTCTTGAGAAGCTTAGTAATAGCCATGAAGGACTAATGTGCTGTCTTTGTTTTACTGCAACTAGAATGCTGTAGAACGTCTTTCAAAGAATTTTGCTTTTTTCACCTTGAAAACTTTGGAAATGCTGAAAGTGCAGGAGGTATACTTCCTCCACAATTTTGAATGTTAGTATGTTTTTCACCTCTGTACCTCTTTTGTGCTTCAGTGTAGCTTGTTTTATTGCAGTAGTTTCATTGCCATAGTTCCTCGGGCTGCTTGAAGGTGTCTCTGCTCAATATAGCAGTTATTTATAAAGGTGACCGCACGACCTGCGTGCCCCTGCCAAATCCTCCTGCAGTGGTGTGCTACTGATCTGCCCTGAAATAGAAAGACTGGCTTAGTCTTCAGGATGTGTCCATTACCTTTATCTGCAGAGTGCATGTGTTTATCATCCAGCTGGTGGGAAGACCAGTGCACATTCTTTATCCAGCAAAATCCAGCACACCATTTATCCAGAAAACTGAAAATATAAATATCACAGCACAGGTGTACATTATTAGAAAATAATGCCTGGGATCTGACAACACTTTCACTGACACACTTGGCTATGTGTCTATGTATATGCATCTCCTTCTGGTAGGGGACTCTTCTGGAGGAAACTTTTGAGACTCTCCTGCAAGTCTTTTGCAACTGGTAGTCCTGGCCCATGTGAGAATTTAGGAGCTGCTCTTCAAGGGCACTTCTGAGGTCTCTAAAAGATTTCTGGAGGACAGGGTGGGTGCGTGGTTGTCAGCTGCTGCAAAGAGTTGGAGCAGGTGTATCCTACAGAAGAGTTCTACCACCTAGGCCAAGTCAGGGCTGATTATTTAATAGTTATTTAAGCTCAGAATCTATTAAGTCTGATCCTACATACTATCCAAAGAATGTTTATTTCAAGTAGCAACACCATAACAAAAGGTTAGACTCTTACTCTGATAAACAGTATTCATTAGTGTGAATTAGCTATTAATGGTAGTGGTTTTGCATATTTACATTAAAAAAATTGATAAATACCAACAAACTGTTTAATACAAACATCCAAAGAAGGCAATGTAAGTAATTTATGGTCCCAAGTCTGTGACTTGCCACTTGTACAGCACTGGTCCTTGGTAACACTTTTCTAATATTCTGGTTTTTGGACCCGTTACTGAGTGAGTCATTTATGTTTCCCTAGATTTTCTTTATAATGCTGTCAACACAGTGTGTGGTTTGTTCAGGGGAATTTGAAAAGTAGGTTATTTCCTCTAGGAAGCAAGTTGTTATTAATTAATCCAAATATTTAATTATCAAATCAAGTTTTAATTTGTAAGTTATTATTTACAAATTTTATATTCTTGTCAGTAGATTTTGAACGGGAAGATTCTTTCATACAAAGCAATATTTACATTCATATTTTTCCTATATGCTGCTTCAGCACTTCTGGAGGCACATCTTTCTACCTCAGCATCAGTAAACCAATGTAAAGAAGTATTTGTATTAGTCGAGAAGAGAATGCAAATAATTATTTGTGTCATTATGACAAAAGAGGATGCTTCAGCTGAAAATGTTAGTTCATGTATGTCTACATTAAGTTTGAGATTAAAATGTTTATAATGTGCAGGTTCAGTGACACAAGCCCCACCAAGCAAGCCATATACAAATATAATTGTATCACAATAATGATAATCATAATTGAAACTCTGTCTCAGGGAGGCCTTCTAACAAGATTGGTGGAGAAATTAATACTGTATGAAAAAGCAGTGATAGAATAGATGTCTGAGAAATACCGTATCCACTTGGTTCCAGTGGGAAGGATTAAAGGGAGACCCCAAAATTGTGGTCAGGAGTTAAAGGCACATGGAGATAACCATGCTGTTGAGTAGATGCTAGCCAATTTCTGAGATTCAGAAGCCACAATGAGAATCTGAAAAGGATTATGTACAAGAGGGCAGGGCCCTAAAAAAATGCAGGTCAAGCTGGAGAAACTTCCAAGTGGGGTAACTGGGTGCAGGATCCAGATCGAGGTTGGCAGAAGCAAGGAACAAGGAAAAGGAGTAGCATTGCAGCCAAGTGGCAAACTGAACATCTAGTAACAGCTGGTGGGATGACTCAGCTTGGGGAAACCCTCTATTCAGGCTCATGGCCCAGGCATGGGCTTATAAAGCTTATCCCAGCTTTCAGTTCTCATTTGTTGGTAGAACTTCATTGCCGAGGCAATTCTGTGTGCAGAAAATGACATTTTCAACTGGAAATTTAGGGTGGCTTTTTATTTCAGTACTGGAATTCTGTCTATGAAGAATTGCTAATACTGATGTGGTCACTAAAGTAGTTATATCTTTCCCAAATTAATATGTGCTTGTGCACACATATATTTATGATGTGCATTCATGTATACATGTGTGAGCATGTGCATGTAAGCTGAAGGATATTACCCAAGAGCACTGGCAGGGACACTGTCATATTTTATTATTCTCGTCTAAAATTTGCTGTGGGGGATGAGCTGTAAGTTTATTTTGCAGGGACACATGCAGCTCAGTATCTCTGGAGGTATTTAAAAGACACATAGATGTGGTGCTTAGGGACATGGTTTAGTGATGGACTTGCAGTTAAAAGGTTAACAGTTGGACCTGATGATCTTAAAGGTCTTTTCCAACCTAAATGATTCTATGTTTTTATTAACCAATTTTTTAATAGGGGATAAGTTCAAGGTTACTTAGCCTAGGTGCAATAGTTTTGCTTGTAATACACTTCACTGTTTATTTTTTAAATGCTGCATTTTTAACTTGGATCCCTAGAGCTATATCCGTATTTCTGTACCTAAATACAAGTGGCCTCATTTTCAGAAATTAAGAGCACCTTAGGCCCCATTTGACATCACTGATATTCCTGTGCTTCTCTAATAATAAATAATGAAGGTACCTGCAAAATGTCCCATCATGCACTCCACACTAGCATTAAAATACTGAAGTCCTGATATCCTCTGCCTCTCAAATTGCCTTCATGCAGTATTATATTGATTCATCAGGAAGGCAGACTGGTTTTGACCTTGATAGGATGTGACAGCATGTTAGGACTCTGCCTGCTTTTACACTGGAACCTACTAAAACTCACCATTTTGCATTCCCTATTTCTGTGCAAAAGCTTAAGTAGTTTCAATCACCACAGCAATTGTCTATTTGCTTATTCTTTTGCTGTTTTTTTGTAAGAGTACACACCCAAACTCTGTGGATGTCGGCCAAGTTGCCTGAGACTTAGCACAAGATAGATAATTTTTCACATTCAGTTGCTCATATTTCCCAGTTTAGCTGTTCAGAATTAATTTTTTTTAAACACATTTTTAAGTTGTGAAGCTCTACTATTTTCTGCCCCAGGGAGATAAGAGATATCCAGAAGTTTTGAATTAGATATTTAAAAATTACATACACCCAAACATAGTAACTTTTCCCTCACTCATGTCTATTCCATCTAGACAGAACTTAGAATGTTTTCAAGAGTTAGCAAAATCTCTTGGTAAAATTTACTTTGAAGGCAGTATTTGTAATTATATAGAAAAAATAGTTGTTCTGTTTTAGTCTTTTATTATTATTATTATTATTACTATGTTAGGCATTTATTACGAGGCTTCAGTGCTATGTAAACCACCATTTTTCAAAAAAAGTACACTATAATTTATGAAACTCCTCATAAACAAGTGTAAATCCATTTCTGTGTTTGCTTTCTACCCTCTTCATTTTCTGCCTTTTTTTCCAATGCTTGATTGCATTATATTTTGCCTAATACAATATAACGATGGAAATAACCTCAGTCAGGATAAGTCAGTGTTGCTCCGTTTCACTTGAGTAGAGCCCTAAGGAGCTGGCCTGTATCATTATGCACATGCAGCTAATGATATCAGAGGGACTACTCATGTGTTAAAGATGCAGGCAGACCCTTTGAGCAGGCACTGTGTGTTTTGTCTGTGTCCATATGGCACCCACCAAATGTTTGTATTGCTAGGGCATAATGCTAATATGCATCCTAAAAACATAAATATGCTCAAATAGAATTAGAACTGGGATTTTTCTATAGGCACTCTTCTAAGTTAAACATACAGTATTAAGGCCACTAAAAAACATAATACAGTATGCACACAGGATTATCTTGCAGCATGAATCAGTCAGTAGTGATGTGTGGCTGGGCCTGCACTCTGGGAATGTCTCAGAGGAGCACTCAGGAGAAATTCCAGAATTAAACACTTCCTCCCTGAACCCCTCAGCCATGCTGCTCTCCTTGTTCCTTCCACATCCCTGTCCCTGTGGCATCACATCTGGGGAGAGGAAGGAATAATGGGATGTTCTCTGATTGACAACTTCTGATTTACCATTCCATGCAGAGGACTTCTAATTTAATGATTCTCAAAGGGTTTATGTCATGGGACATGTCCAAGTAAAAACAGGCATGCACAATTCATACAAGTGTGTCAATCTGTCTGCAGACATTCCTGGTTTTTAGTTTTTGGGGTTTTTTTGTTTGGTTGGTTTTGGTTTTGTTTTCATATGTGAAGTATTGAAAAAACACTTAATTTACACTTAATTCTCTAAGTTTAGAAAACCTATATCCTATATTTTTGGTAGATGTCTGGTTTTCTGAGATGTGGATCTAGTCCAAAAATCCTGAATTTTGTTATTTCTCTGTGGTTTGATTGCTTACATTTCCTAAGTCAAAGGGAGGTCACTTGTTTAAAATCAGAATTAGATTGACATAAAACCAGATTAGGGACCTTGAAAGTTTCCCATTGCATGAGAAATTGAATATGTAAGGACATAGCAGGAACACAAGGACAAACGATAGAGTGAGAGGAATCAGGTAATGAAAAACATTATATTGTGCAGAAGGCTTATTCCTGTTCTTTGATGTACCTTATCTAGGAGAGTGTATGAGTGACAATGAGGAAAGTCTTGAGAGGAGTTTCATGAAGAATATTTTTTAATTAATAATTCACTTATGCCTTCGGAAACTCCCAAGTAGTTCAATTATATCAAAATAACTTGAGGAGAAGAAGTATAGTAGCACATTGATTTTCACTGATTTCAGTTAAAGTAATGTCAAACACATTTTAAAGATCTTCCATATTGTAATTTCAGCACCCTAATTTGTTTGCCTGTTTAAATTTTCAGGAGCAGGGGGAAGATGGATATGTCAAGTGTTCAGCAAGATGGCATATATAGGCACTGAGAAGCAAAACAGTGACTTAAGGGGACTGATGTGTATTCTTTCTTTTTCCTTAAATTTTCAGATGTTTTTCAAAATTGACCTTTATTTTGCAGATGTTCTGCTTGAAATGTAGGTGAAATTCCCAACAAGAAGACATTGGCACTGTGTATTTTAGGCAGAGCTCATGAATGCTGCACACTTTTGTTTAGCCAGTGAAGAATCCCAAACTGTTCAGGTGTTAGAAATTACTTTGTGTTAGAGTTCAGTGGTTTTGGTTGTGAGCTATGATGATTTTATTTTAATCTGTTTTTTTTTAGTTTGCACTGAAAGACAAATCATAGTGAAAGACAGAATTATAATTGGAGCAAGGACTAGATGCACATTGAGGGATGTTCAATTTAGTGTCTTCATATTTGTGTTGTATTATTTTGGCTTTGGAATGTCTGAAGTTCTTTACCATCAATATGTACTGCAAAAGAACCAGAAATGATCTTCTGGTCTTCATGACTGAAGAGAAAGGCTTAAAAATTAGATGCCTCAGGTATATGGCTCCAGAAGATAAAGAAGTCAATATCATTGAAACCAAAACAAAACACAGTTTTGGGGAGTTGGTTCTGATGTCATATCCTGACATTGAAGTTAATCCTGAGACTGTGAAGTGGACCCTGCAAGGAAGAATTCAAGAAATTTAGGAAACTTCTCTCATTGTTTGCTACTCAAATGCGAGCCTTTCTGTGGAAGCTATTGTTTGAGCCAATTCTTGGATAGAGCAGTTCCATCAAGCTTTTGGCTCAGGGCTGCTAGGGGTTATATTCATCTAACCTCAAGATGAGTAAATGAGGCTGAAGTGATAACTGCGGACTTCGGGAATGAGATATTTTTTCTGTCATGGGTCACTCAGGTGATGCTTTTACTCGAACCTTTAGAATAATTACATTGATTACTATTTCAATAGTAGTTACCTATAAAAGTACTGGTGCGATAGTTTTATTTTACACTATGAAGGTGGCAGTTGTCCTTCATCTGCTGAGAGCCTGAAGGGCCTACTCCTTTCTCCTAACCCTAATGAAAGGTGGACTGCAGGGTATCTGCCTTCAGAATAGTTCTTTAGTACTCTACTTGTCAGCGTAAAATGTTTGGACTAGAGTAGCACTAGGGAATGGAATTTTTCACAGCATTTCGCTATTAAGTTCTCCCCAGTTTAGGATGCAAACTTGTACTCACTGAAGTTAATAAATGGTTCTTGGACTTGGATCAAGGGCTCCAAATCTTCAGTGTCTTTCAGGAAGTACAACTCCTTTGCCAAAACAATTAGAAAACACTGTGGTATGCAGCTATCAGTTTTCGAGGCATAGATCAAGATACTCGATTGTAGCACGTAATCATTTCCGTCTCTGTTTTTCTAGTTTCTTAGTATGAAATAATATCAGTAGTCAAATATCTATTCCAAGCATATACAAGCAGAGTGAGTTGAAAACACAGAAGAGTTTGTTGTAATGCTGTGAATGTTACGTCCCATTAAGTAGCTGAGTGAAGTATTTGAGCTCTGTATGCTGTGGCAGACATGTTTGGGCTTGTTTATTGACCAGGCAGTGTTCGGTTTTTCTGCTGTGTTGCAAAGAAGAAATATGACTTTTCCAGAATAATTCAAAATTAAGAACTGCAGTCTTTGAATGTAAACATAGTTCTCATGAGAAAAAAATGTAACCAATTAATACAGGAAGAGCTGTGTAAGCATGGTGTGAAACATGGCATTGAATTGGTAGGAAGGAATTCAGGTCTTGCAGTTATTTCACAGCCAGAGCTCCCTTGAGGAGGCTGAAAGTGTTTGGTCCCTCTTGGGGGCAGGTCCCACCTCCCCCTGATGCCCAGCCACTGTGCCAGCTCTGCCACCAAGCCCAGCCGCTCATTCAATCCCTTGCAGGCTGCTCTCTCCATGCTGTGCGCCCGGGCCCCCCTGCTCAGGGTGCTGCTAGAAATTTGTTGCTTCTAGGAGGATTTACTAGAGGCCACTCAAAGCTAACTACTTGACCTGTGTGTTTCATCTAGGGTATGGCTTCCTTTCCTCAGCGAAGGGTCTGTTTCACCAACTAGAAACCACAGCAGTAGTTAAAAAGCAAGTGGGAAAGGATTTGGTTCTCCCAAGAGTGTAGAGGTGGGAGAAGTTTGCCCGGCAATACGTTTCTTTGATAATGGGATTTTTTTTGGTATGGTTTCATGCTGGTCAGTAACACCTAACTATTATAATAATGCCTTGTTTGTCTTGGCAAAAATAATAGAAGAAATCAAAACTGTACTCTGAAGTTAGGAAAACTCATGACATGAACTACTGATAATTCTACCTAATATGAATTACCATAAGCAAGTATTTTATTTTTTCTGACACCATGTAAGTATTTAGTACAAAATGGCCTGAGGTCTCTTCTTCCTCTCCAGTAGACCTGCACAAAGCAGAATGAGCAGCTGACTTCTTAGGGCAGCACAGATTGTACTTTTTTTCTGAAACAAAGCAGTTGTTATCTTCAATAGAGGTGGTGGGGCTAGGCCAGGTACCCATTCTGACCACAAACTGCAGAGAAGCTGAAAAAAACCTCATTTTGTTTTGTTTCAATAAATGATAACAGAGAAATGCCAGTTATTTGTCCCATTCTTGTCACAAGAATAGGAAGAGGCAAATGTCATTCCTGTGTTGCAAGCTCATGTTTAGTGTGAGTTTTATCAGTTGCAACTGCCTGGTAGGAAATACCTAAAATCATGTTCACTTGTGTTCATGAGCCAGCATCACAGTTGCATATCAGTTACAGCATATGGCCATGAATCTATATTTCTAAACAGGAAATGAAATTCGGCTCTTGTACTATCTTTCCTGTTGCCACTGCATGCTTCTGTGACGGCAGTGTGCACGGTGCTTCTTTAATACCACTTGAGAAAGACATCCATTTAGCAGGAGGGGCCTTGGCACACATAAAGGCAAGGCAGAACGTTGCTGGACATGAACAAGGTCATGACTGTGCTGATCACTTTGCCTGTGCCAGAGTCCTGGAAGCCCAGGCTGGAGCAGCTGCTGCCTTTGCAGAGCCAGGGTGGTGGCGACTGCTGGGGGAACAGCAGGGACATGACTCTTTGGAAGCAGCAGTTGCTACTCTGACTCCTTAGAGGGTCCAAGCCTCAGGCTGGGGACACGGCTTTACCATAATGTATCTTAACTGTTAGATACTTTGCCTAATAACCTAGATCTTAGCCTGGTTTTAAAAGTCAATTTAAAACTAAAAATAAGAAATTTCGGTGAACTGTAGTTACCTTTCACCAGGTTCATGAACATGATTGTGACATTGTCATCTATAGCACAGTCCTCATGTTTTGCTTTTCAGTATTCTGTTATCTTTAGAAAAAAAACTGACGGGTTCTCTTATAAATCCTGAAGGCCCTCAGGGATTTTCTTTACTGATTATGAGATTCAGATCACAGTATCACAGTATGTTTGGGATTGGAAGGGACCTCAAAAGATCATCTAGTCCAATCCCCCTGCTGGAGCAGGAATGCCTAGGTGAGGTCGCACAGGAACATGTCCAGGCGGGTTTTGAATGTCTCCAGAGAGGAGACTCCACAACCCCCCTGGGCAGCCTGTTCCAGTGTTCTGTCACCCTTACTGAGAAGAAATTTTTCCTCAAATTTAAGTGGAACCTCTTGTGTTCCAGCTTGATCCCATTACCCCTTGTCCTATCATTGTTTGCCACCGAGAAGAGCCTGGCTCCATCCTCGTGGCACTCACCCTTTATATATTTATAAACATTAATAAGGTCACCCCCCAGTCTCCTCTTCTCCAAACTAAAGAGACCCAGCTCCCTCAGCCTTTCTTCATAAGGGAGGTGCTCCACTCCCTTAATCATCTTCGTTGCCCTACGCTGGACCCTCTCCAGCAGTTCCCTGTCCTTCTTGAACTGAGGGGCCCAGAACTGGACACAATATTCCAGATGTGGTCTCACCAGGGCGGAGTAGAGGGGAAGGAGGACCTCTCTCGATCGACTAACCACCCCCCTTCTAATACACCCCAGGATGCCATTGGCCTTCCTGGCCACAAGGGCACAGTGCTGGCTCATGGTCATCCTGTTGTCCACCAGGACCCCCAGGTCCCTTTCCCCTAAACTGCTCTCTAATATGTAATTTCCCAACCTATACTGGAACCTGGGGTTGTTCCTGCGCAGATGCAGGACTCTACACTTTCCCTTGTTAAATTTCATTAGGTTATTCCCCGCCCAACTCTCCAGCCTGTCCAGGTCCCGCTGGATGGCAGCACAGCCTTCTGGCATGTCAGCCACTCCTCCCAGCTTGGTGTCATCAGCAAACTTGCTGATAGTACACTCTATTCCCTCGTCTAAATCGTTAATGAATATATTGAATAATACTGGCCCCAGTACTGACCCCTGAGGCACTCCACTAGATACCGGCCTCCAACTAGACTCCGCACCGTTGACTACCACTCTCTGGCTTCTCTCCTTAAGCCAGTTTGCAACCCACCTGACTACTCTATTGTCTAGACCACACCTCCTCAACTTAGCTGTGAGGATGCTGTGGGAGGCTGTGTCAAAGGCTTTACTGAAGTCAAGGTAGACCACATCCACCGCTCTGCCATCCTCCATCCACCTTGTTACATTCTCATAAAAGGCTATGAGGTTGGTCAAGCATGACTTACCCTTGGTAAAACCATGCTGACTGCCCCTAATAACCCTCTTATCCTTGATATGCCTTGAGATGGCATCAAGGACAAGCTGTTCCATTACTTTCCCAGGGACAGAGGTGAGGCTGACCGGTCTATAATTACCCGGGTCCTCCTTCTTGCCCTTTTTGAAGACTGGAGTGACATTGGAGGAAACTCCAATCCTCGGGCACCTCTCCCGTTTGCCAAGACTTGGCAAAGATGATGGAGAGCAGTCCAGCAATAACTTCAGCCAGCTCCCTCAGCACCCGTGGATGCATCCCATCTGGACCCATGGATTTATGAATATCCAGACTATTTAATTGCTCCCTAACCCAGTCCTCATCGACTAAAGTAAACTCCTCCATTGACCTGGCTTCATCCGTGGTCCCAGGGGTACAGGGCTCCCCAGGACAGCCTCCGGCAGAGTAGACAGAGACAAAGAAGGCATTCAGTAATTCTGCCTTCTCTGTATCTTCTGCCACCAGGGCACCCACCCCATTCATCAGTGGGCCTACATTGCCTCTGGTATTAGTTTTATCTGCTATGTATTTGAAAAAGTTCTTTTTGCTGTCCTTGACCCCTCTCGCCAGCTGTAATTCTAAGGAGGCCTTGGCTATCCTAGCTGCCTTCCTACATCCTCTAACAGCAGCCTTCATATCTGTGTGGGTTCTCATCATACTTTTGTTTTGCTATTTTGGGAATACAATAGAAGCATCCTAGGGAGTATCAAAAGGAAGAACACTGATTAAAAAAGGTAAAGTTTAAATCTGCGTGGCCTGTTTTTCCTTTCATTTTGTCTGACTTTAAACTCCAGTCTACATAAACTCGGCTCATGGTGGTTTTCATCCTGCTCTAATTTACCCTCGTGCAGCTCTAATGATGTAAATGGAATGTCTCAGTGTGAAATCTCAATCAGGCCAAGAACTGTTAAGCTTTCTAGAAGGTGGCCTCAGATATGTCATGAGTGACACAGAAGAGATACATGCTAAATATAATGAATAAAACAATGGTTCTACAAAACAAACACAGTATATGGGTCAGATTTACTTTTTTTTTTTTTTTTACTTTCATATATGGTAACTAAAACCAAAACAAAACAAAAAAAAAGGAAGAAATATATCCTAAATATAGTGGAAAAAACCCACACACACAACAAAACAAAACATTGTTTTTTCAATAATTGGCTCAACAAAGTTTTATTCAGGTGTTTTTACCCTGTGTTTCTGTAATATTTACAAATATGTACAAAATGTAGAGAATTGCCACTAACCATAGGCTACTCTTTAGTACCCTTATTTTAAAGTAGCTGATGTAAGTTATCAATTTATTAAAAAATACATAAATAAATTAACATCAGTGGATCTATACAGGTTTTTATTTTTACTTCATTGAACACTTCTGGCTATTTCTTAGGAGATATATGCTCCTCACAAAGCATTGCATTTTTTGTGATTCGGTAATAATATTTTTCACGTTATGTGACTGTGATGAAGCATGATATACATAGTAATGAAGACTTTCTGTTGACTCTACTGAGCATGAAATAAAGTTTGTAAAGAGGACAAGAAACTTGGTTTCTGCAGTAAAGTTTGTAACTATGTTGAACATACATGTCCTAGAGTCCTGGGGTCTTGATCACCCAGAAGGGAAGCCAGCTGGGTGGTGTCCTATGTCTGTCTTCTCTGATCTTTAGCTTTTCCTAATGAAACCAAGTCTGGGATAGCAAGGAGTTAAGGCAGGTAAGTTGTCATCCCCCAAGGAGCTGGGACATGTGCTTACATCTAATGTACTTGAGGATTGCCAGGTCCACTAGATTAAACATATCCAGTGAGTTTCCGTAACACTTTTCCTGTGAAAGGCAGCAATTTAGGTAGAAGTGAAAGAGTTTGAGCTTGTTACGGAGCTCACACTTAGAGAGGCCACAGGAAATTTGGGAACAAATTTTGCCTCCACAGTAAACGTTCATGCAATTGGAATACATGGAAATTGGATACATGCAGTTGGATAAATGGAAATCCTGCAGTATGTGGCTTCTACCACATTCTGTCTTAGTTCATGAGGTTACTGTCTCTGTGCTTATGGATACAGTGTGTTGTGCCCATTGGAACATGTATAGGTGTTATTATACTGATCACTAATGTCTTCTGAACCGGTAATTAGCTGCCAGTCATCGTCATTCATAGCAATCAACATATACTTGCACAGCAGGAGTATTGTGAAGGTGTTTAAACAAATAACAAATACAAATTATGCCAGCATTGATTTGACTTCATCTTTGGATCAGATCCTTTGTTTAAGAGAACCTACTTTTATACCGCTCCAACAGAATAAAATTAATTTAGAGCCTTGAAGGTCTGTTAGAGATTTTCTTTCTGTAAAGAAAAATGCTGTAAATTCCATGCTACTCTGCCTTCCCATTCTACAGAGGAGTTGTATCAGGGCAGACCAAAGGCTGAAATAAATACAGCCAGAGCAGTATAATGTCTGCAGTCATTCACTTACATAAGAGCAGTGATGAAACCTTGAATAATTTTTCTGATTAAAAATATAAAAAAGAACTGCTGGATTTGAAAGAGAATATATTAAATGTGAACAGTGCTTAGTCACAACATGCTTCCTGGGGAAATTTGAGATGTCATTGTCTTTACGCATTTTCTGGGATCTTTTTGTTGTGATGGTGGTTGTTTTTTTGTTCTGTTTATCGAGCAACCTGCTCTGAATATGCTTATCATATCTTTTTTTGTACCACTTTATTATATTTTTGCTTATCTGGTACAAGTGAAATGCCCTATGAGGAAATATTTTTTCTGCTTATTTTTATACAAAAGAACACATCTGCCAATATCAAGATGCAGTCAGTTTAATTAAAATAGGGTTACCACAGGAGAAAATAAAGAAATTCTTCCTATGAGCAGTTGTGGATTTGATGAACCCAGTATATCTTCTGGCTTTTAGGCTTCTTGCAAAAAAAATATTCCAAGGAATAAAAGATGCTGGGAAGGGATAAGTGCAGGAGTTTATTCGGCAGGGCCCAGTAATAGCAAAACTTTTTATGTGACAGGGAAATATTTGTCTTTACAAACGTGTATGCTATAAATAATATGAAAGAAATATACTTTTCTATTTCACATGATAAATGGTTGCCAATCTGATGTATAATCTCAGTGACAAATGCTTGTTTCATTCACTGGCAAAATTCTCATTAGTTTGCATGGTGCAGGATTAGGGCATGAATGATGACTAAGGTCATGTTTATCATTAAGTAACTGATTAAGAAAAACATTTATTGCTACAAAAAATAAGAAAGAACAGATAAAAGAGAGACAGTAGTCTGGTAAGCCTCTTAAATATAATTGTCACAATGCAAAGTTACCATCTCACTTCTGCCTAATGGGTGTTTCCCATTAGGTGCTTGAAGGGAAGTCCTGCTAGCCCTGGCTATTAGGGGTGTGGAGGATTTTTTGCATGCAGGCCACTGCTGCCTTTTCCTTCACAGCAGCACAACCCAGAAGCCCCATGTTTTGCTGCATTGATTCTCCTGCTCAGTGTGCTAAGCCCAATTTCTGACAAGCTGGTGAGGGCAGAGGTGGGAGGGAGGCTGCTCTCCCTCTCCCAGGGCACGGGCACTATGCTGCTATGCTGCAACAGGATTGGGGACTTCATCGTTCTAACATGATAGCTGAGTTTTGTTTCTTGTCTTCTTAAACGATGTAGATGCTACAAATACTCTGTGTGGTGGTGCCTGTGATTTGCTACTACAGAAAGGACTGTGCAAGGCAAACTCAAGTACTGACAATACTGTTTTGATCTGCTTTTTATTTTGAATTGCTTACTGTGCTGTTTCACAGAAGCATGCTGTATCACATTTTAGAATACTAATCAATGCTTAGACAAGTATATTTTAATGTGAGCAATGTCCAGTTTTATGTCCAAGTATTTCCATCCAGATCAATGCACTTCCATTGAATGAACTGGCATAGTATATGAATGAATGAAACTCATAGGTGGAGATACATAGTTTTTGATTATCAGCTTACATCCTGAGATTTTGGGGAATGATATTCAGAGAAAAGACCCATTTTGATGTATGATCAAGTGCATCACTCCTAAGATTTGTTTTCAGCTGTTAAATTGCTTTAATGAACATTAGTAGTCAGTTTGCTTTTATATTTTTACATTTTTCTCTTCAAAAGAGTTGGACTTTAGGGAAGTGTTGTTGTTGTACTGAACTTAAAAATAGTACAAGAACTGTGAAGTCACATGCTTAATCATTAGGTCTGATCAAGAATGCAAAAATGTAAAAAAAATATATATTTATTTATGGAACATTTTCCATTTATGCACCAAAAAATGGTAGGAAGCATTTGGATAAAACCTGTGTGGTGTTGTAATTAAAGACTGACCTTATCACATGTAGAAGGGGAGAAGTTTGTACAGACACAGTTACCTCTGGCATATATAACTTCTGTGGGTTTTCTTGATAGTATTATCATACATTCCGTGACAGATGTTCCATAGTGTGAGCAGGTTCTGCCTGTTTCTTTCACTTTTCCAGCTGCCAGTCAAAGATTTTTCCCACCTTCTGGGTACACACTCCCTGGATAATTTACACCTTTCTCCTTTCCTCCTCAGATTTCTTCCCTTTAACCCAGCTTCTGTGTCTGAAATGGAGAGCTAAATCTAGCTCTCAAGTGGGGACAGGCATTGAGCATGCAGAAGAATTTATTTCTGGGATTAATTGGAGCTGAAGAAATTATGGGCAGTAAAGATTTATTTTCTTTTCCCCTATATTCCCCAGGCTGAAGCATGTTCAGCCACTCTTTGGGAGCAGTGTATGTGCAGTCTTCTTAGTACTTCATCAAGATTATGAAGGTGAGTTGTCAGAGAGTCTGAGTGCTAAAACTCAAGGATATGTGAGAATTTGAAAATGTTTGTAATTTGGACAAATTAGGGTAGGTTTCTGCAGGGGTAGCCAGAGCTCTGCTTCCTGCCAAATGTATAACTCTGGAGTTCCTATTTATTCATTCATGCATTGAGAAAAAAGTAAAGAGGCAGCCAATCTAAAATTAGGACTCTTTGCATCACAAATAGCTTGTAGATGGATAGACAAAAAATAATTTTCTTTCCATGGACTTGTTAAAGCATTGCTTGCAGTAAATCATAGCTTGTTTATATTTCTTCACTGTTTGTAGCTCTTCATCAGACAGTTTCTTTACTAACTCTTTTTGTCTTGCCATGGTTGAACAATTACACAGCCTTCCAGGATTTGACAGCCCTTTATTACCATAATAGAATTGTCTATAGGAATCAAGTTTTCACTGAAACAAATTCTAATAGAATTGCAATTTGTAGCTCACCAGTTTGTCTTGAAGTTTCAGCAGCCTCTTTTACATTTGGCTCGCTAAACTGAAAACACAGACCAGGCTATGTTTCTTATAACTTCAGGAGCTCTGTGAATGTTTAGGCAATTAGATGTTTCCAGTAGGCTATTCGGATATTTAATTTTGGAGTAACTGTCAGTGATTTGATCCTATGCAGCTTTCATGAAAAGAACTCACTGATGGTGAATGGACTTCATCAAATGAGGCGGTCAAAACAGTGCATTTTTTTAAGATGTTCATGTGTCATGTAACATAGAGCACAGAGACTGCGAGAATGAGGACCACAAAAGTAACTGTCACTGCAGGGAAATCTCAGTTCACCTTCAGGACATTGCCTGGTTTCACTTCCTTGAAAATCCTTCACTTTCGGACAGTTAGCAACTCCCTTTGCTGCCTAGTGTTCGTTGGGCAGATGTCTGTATTTCTGTGTGGTGTGCTATTTTTCATCATACAACATAGCAACATATATTATTTGGTGCCAAAAAGTTAGTATTACTTTAACCTTGTTACCATGTCTGTGTTTGTTTCTTACTGAATTTGAGCTGTTCTTTTTTTTTTCTTTCTTTTTTTCTTTTTTTTTTCTAGTCTTTTTATTTGTATTTGGGTTATTTCTCTTTGTTTATAGTAACAAATCTAGCAATGTTTTCTATCATTGTTGGTGAATACTCAGAATTTATTAATAGCATACTAAAAAACCCACTAAAATAAAGGAATGGATTATGAGATCACATATAGAACCCTCACAAGGGTCAGGTTTTTGGAAGCCTTGCAATATTAAATAGCAACATGTGCCAGCAACATGCCCTTGCTGCAAAGAAGGCTGATGATATCCTGGGCTGCATCAGACAAAGTATTGCCAGCAAGTTGAGGGAGGTGACACTTCTGCTCTACTCATTGCTGGTGAGGCCACCCCTGGAGCACTGTGTCCAGTTTGAGACTTCTCAGTACAAGAGAAACATGGACACACTGGAGAGTCTTAACAAAGGGCTGTGAGGGTGATGAAGGGACGGAAGTACCTCTCCTATGAGAAGAGGCTGAGAGACCTGTGACTGTTCAGCCTGCAGAAGAGAAGGCTCAGGGGGGTCTTATCAATGTGTATAAGTACATTCCTGAAGGGAGTATGCAAAGAAGACAGAGCCAAGCTCTTCTCAGTGATGCTCAATGACAGCACCAGAAGGGCACAAACTGAAACACAGGACGTTCCCTCTGAACATCAGGAAACACTTTTTCACTGTGGGGGTGACTGAGCACAGGAACAAGTTGCCCAGACCTGTTTCTCCATCCTTGGAGGTATTAAAAATCCTTCTGGATATGGTCCTGGGCAGCTGACTCCATTTGGCCCTTCTTAAGCAGAGGGGTTGGACCAGATGACCTCCAGAGGTCCCTTCTGAACTCAGCCATTCTCTGGTCCTGTGATTCTGCAAAGTTAACTGGAACCTTTCTTTTGTCTAAGAGGTACTTTCTAATGAAATTGATATCCTAAGTTTCTACACCTGAGAGAAAAATGTGTGGTTAGGGACTGAGCACTTCACAATTTTGAGTGTGATTTGTCTTTCATTGTTTATTCATTTCAATTCCTATACAAATACATATAAAATTTCACAGTTAGTATTCCGCACTAAAGTACATAAATATATTTTTTCCTTTCTGAGTGAATGTACTATAATTCTGCTGACAGCAATTGATGTAGCTCAGTTTAAACCAACTAAATTTTACCAATTCAAATCTACAGAGTTTGTCTTTAAGTATGTAGGAAAAAAAATAATTTAGTATTTAATTCCCACAGATCAACTCAAGCAGTAATTAATTCACAGTTATTCTGCAGAAGATATTAAACAGCAGTGGGTCTACATTTTTCAACCTCTGGTTTTCAAATGTAATTTTCACCAGCCAGATTTGCATGCTGCACATTACATTGTAATATGAATATATTTTTAGCACAGAATATTGATAATCCTCAGTAGTAACCATGTTAACTTTGGATTTCCATAATACTGCTTTTGTTTTGTTCTGTTTTGTTTCACTTTTCTTCTGATCAATTGATTTGGGGATAAACTGGAACACTGTGTGATAAGGGCATAAAATCCTGCTTTAAAGGACTCTTTGTTTTGTCACCAGAAAAGTGTAGGTGTACCTGTGTCACATGCTACCCAGCACAGGGGGACAAATTCAGCCACACAGTGAAGAGTGACATCATGTGCACTTGTCCTCTACTTGTAGTGCTACTTTTGTACAGATAATTTCATCTCATTTGGAAGTTTATATTCTTGTGGTTGGTGTACAGGACAGATTATCAAATAGGACTGGAAAAGTCTTCTAAGTCCTCTATTGTCTGCTTTTACAGGCTACCACACCAATAAAATGCTGTTGAAGTCCTGGAGGATTGCATTGCTCTTATTAAGGGTGAAAACTTTCCTCTGACTCCAGCCTAGATATATTCATACCCCATCACAACCTTCTGCTCTGGTGCTTTTGCATGGTTTTTAATTTAAATAAGTTTTTCCTTTTCTGGTGTTCATTCCTTTCTCTTTCTGTATTTGCGGAGAGCAATTATAGTCCTTCTGAGTAAGCAATCTACACAGCTTTAGTTTTCTCAGTATCTATTCCAAGCACTCACATTTTTGAACATGGGTTGCTAGAACTATGTATAATGCTCCATGTGTGTCCTTACTGTGTCTGGTGCAGCTGATCATATGTTGCCTAACAGCATCACGAGATTCCATTTGCCTTTTGTCACACTAGTGGCCTACATCATTCCTGTGGCACAACTACAAAAGTGTGTCTTCTTCTAATTTGGTTTATGTATAATGAGTTTCCACCTTGCAGCCAAAATTCACGTTACTCCATGAGTATGTAGCCTTGCATTCTGAGCTGCTTAGTAATAGTAATCTGTTTCCAGTCTACAGTAAGCTCAATTTCTTTAATTTTTGATATATTCAGATTCCAGTGTAATGGTGTTTCCCGATGCTAGTCCCTGGTAAACTTTATAAGCACTGTTGTGATTTTCCTGCCAAAATCTTGGCTGAAAATCTTAAAGACTTAGACTGGTCTTTGAGGAACTCCAACCTTTGTTCCGACTTATATCAGCATTGAAGAAAGCTTCTTCATCAAAGGAGCCTTTTTTGACTTCTTTACCGGCACTTGCTTTGTGAGTAGTTTCAGTGGTAGATAGTGGGACAACTCTCTGAGTTTGGTACTGCTCAGTGTAAAAGTGGCAGAATTGGTCCTATATTACTTGGTAGAGAAGTATCACTTTTAAAATACTAAAGGTACCATTTTTAAGTGAGGGATTGTATGTTTGGAGACACTTGGGAAAGCAAAGGAAAACAGATGAAGGTATGAAACCATTGTGAATGTGCCAAAGTATATTCAAGTCTTCTGGTATTCAGAAACACAAGATGTTTGTGGCTCTGAGAGGAATAACCACATGATCTAAGGCCATGTTAAATTTGTACAAGACCTCTGTTGGAAAGACAGATGCATGTACAGCTTGCACCCAGTTCTTCACTCCGAACATCTCTTCAGCACCTGCATAGATGGCAGCCATCATCCCATTTCTGAAACATTTTAAGTAGTAAGTTGTTTTGGCAGGATATACTACATTTCTTTTTATTATTATCATTCAAGGAACAATGGAACATAGGAGTTAGCATTTCCCCCAGAACTGAGTTATTATAAGTGCTTATATATATCTTTTTTAACTACAATTCACACTTGGAAGAATAATTAATTTGTAAGGTCCTGATGTGAACCTGAGTTGAAAGATACTTGAGCATGTGTATAATTTTATATATATAGCGAGAAATTCTTATGACTATTTTAAGTAACATAGCACACTTCTTACTAATAATACAGAACAGTTTTTCATAGAATTGTAGAGCCAAAGAACAGGCCAGGCTAGAAGGGTCCTCAAAAGATCGTCTGGTCTAAGCTTTTGTGGGAAACGGAGCCTAGATGAGGTTATCTACTGTTGTGTCTAATTGCATCCTGAAAACCTCCAGTGATGGTGACTCTACCACATCCCTGAGGAAGTTGTTCCAGTGAATGATTGTTCTCACTGTAAGAAATTTATTTCTGTATCAAGATGAAACCTCTCCCAGTGCAACTTTTACACATTTCCTCTTGTCATCTCTGTGTGGCTTTTTGTGAAGACAAGAATCTACTTCCTCTTTGTAGCCACCCGTTAAGTGTTTGGCCCTTTCATTTGCTTATAATACTGACCATATTGAGTTGAAATAACTGAATATGTGGATAAAGAATTAATAGTTTTATTGTAAATATATTTTAAATGATCATGCATTCAAGAATAGTAATTGCATTATTTCCCTTAAGTAGACTTTCATAGAGCTTCATGTCTATAATATGTGTAGCTAAAGTAAAAATGATCTCAAGAGTAAAACTGCCCAGACTTTCCACAAAATAAACAGGATTCCACATTTTTGTAAACCTTTAGTAAACCATTGTCATTTCACTGAATTTAGGCATAAACAGGACTGAGATATGACTGCAGAATGTCAGAGTTCATAGGCAAGGGAATTATTTCTCATCAGTATGTTTAAAGATTTAAGTCTGTAAGAAAGCTGTTCTTTACCTGGCATACCTATTTATTAGCATGGATGGATTGAAATTTTAGTGTCATATAGAACAGTTATTAATAAATTTCACTGAGTTTTCTGGATTTCTAGCTGATTTGCCACCATCCAAAACATCCCTTTAAGTATACAATTAAGGAAAATAAGTAGTAATTACAAGAACAAATGCCAACTTGACTCTTATCAGTTGTATCAGGCTGTTTTCACCTTGTGTATTGGTCTGGGAAAAAGATATGTGTGTGTGGAACACTAAGTTCACTGTCAGCCATGCCAGATGAGTAAATAAACAGACACCTGTAGAGCAGCGAATCCTCAATCTTTCAGAAGGTACTGAAGCCATTGCACATAATCATATAAAATGTTTAGTGTCCTGATTTTACTTAATATCTTCTTCAGAAAACTGCTTTTAAAAATGAATTAAATGAGCTCATAATGGTTTTCTAATAGGTGCTGTTTTCATTTCTGACTCTATTCAGGCGAGTGCAGGTACTATGATGTAAGTAATGTATTTACAGCCACATGGAGATTAAGATAAAAGTTAGCAGAGGTGATGAGAGTGACAGCAGTGCAGCAGCACAGGCAGAAATGCAGTAATGCAAATACTGCATTGATTAGTTCTGAATAAATTCTGCTTTTACATGTGCAGGAGAACAAAACACAATCTATCCAGAAGACATGGAGCAGAACAATTTAATCACAGTTCTTGTTTTATAGCTACTCAAAACACAAAATTATGGCAGAAGGACTGGACACAGGAAAGATGCACAGTCATAAACATAACATTTTGGGCATACCTTCCAATCCACTGCAGAAATCATGCTGTTCTCATTACTTTCTCCAAATGCCGAGGTAAGCCCTTCTGATCAACACGAAGAGCAGTTACAGGCAGTACAGTTATGTCCGGATTATGTCCTGGCTTCTGAGGATCGAGATTATATCAGTGCACTGTGCTCTGTTCACGCTCAGTTCCTTCCTGTGAAAACCAGAGCACAGGAAAGTGGGGGATAATGTGTCTGGATGGAGCAGGAACATTTGACACATGCGTATGGGAATATGGGCAAAACAGGGCATGACCTCCGATTTAAGGACTGGAAGTCTCCCAAGTCCCACAGTATAAACATTTTCTGTGACAGCCCAAGTCATCTGCTGTGAGATGGAGCCAGCAACCTGATATAAAGCACACACTCTCTGACACTGGCTAAACTTTTGGGTTTCCAGGTTTCAAAAACTGAAACCACTTGCACAGTCCACAGCAAGTATTTCCAGAGACTGATCAGTGAGTGTGCTTGTATAAGTTGACTAAGAACAAAAGAAGATAACTTGATTAATTTGGTTTGTATTTGATTACACCCAGATATTTTTGAAAATTCAAGCTTCTTTGGGTGATGAATTATTCTTTTGTATATTCTTATACTCTTATATCCTTACATTCTTATATCTTTCTGACTAGTGGCTGGATAGACACCTTCTCTGTCTTAGAAAGGAAAGGAATAAATAAGAAATGTGTAAAATCAAACTACATTCTTTGTAAACACATTTCAGACAGACAGTAACAGTAGAAAGTTCTCAGCAGCGTGCCAATAGCTGCACAGCAGGCAGTGTCTCTGCGCCCATGAGGCTGCTTCTCCACACTTCAGTTCCCTGTAACTGTCCCATCAGTACATGGGGTTTTTTCTCTACTTCCACTCTTCCAAATAACATAAAACCTTTGGCCTCCAAACCACTATACTAAGGTTACCTCTAGACTGAGCAATGGTATATGCTGGTGTGAACCTCAGGGAGCCGATCCCCATCATTGTCCCTAGTAGGGGTTTGGCCAAGGAAGACTGTGTGTCTTCTAGCCCTTGTGCTTGTCCTTCCTGCAGAAACTGGTTGGGAGCAGACTGGTGTTCAGTGGTGGAGCAGGCTGTAGGTGTTGTGTGCACCTAGATCTCAAAGCTTGGAATTTAGGTAATAGATCTGTTAGTGGGACTGTCTCTCTGTTTCTGATAAAACACATTCAGTATATCCCAAAGCCACATTTTGACAAATCCTGCCTTTCTCCTCAAAATACAAAAAAATGGAAATGTCCTAAGTGCATGAAGTATTTCAATATATATTCCCATTCTTTGTACTAGTACTGCTAAGTCTTGTTGTCAACTTCATTGCAGTGGCTCCTGAAATCAATTTTCCCCTCTTTGTTATTTTGCTTGCACTGCCCATAGCTCCCTTATACTTTTTTTCTTCCTAAAGTGTATAGTGTTGCTATAATATTAAACTTAGCAACTTACAAACAACATACTAGCTTTAGAGCTACCACCAACAAATTTTTTTATTTGTTTGTTGTTTTCTAAAAAGCAAAACTGTCTCAGCATTGTCTCATGAAAAATATTAAATGGAGACTTAAAGGAAAATAAATGAGCCTGCCTTGCCTCTGTGCAGTACTCCTGAATGGGGTAATCCATCTGTTTATAGAGGTGTTGATTAAAATATGTAGCTTAAAACATTACTCTTTTTCATAAGTAGAGTCCCTATATTATTGCTTTGACTCTGCAAGCTTTTCTACAGCTGCTTTAAGTTAAGAATGTCCTTAATGAGGACGGAAATTGCTGTATAACAAATGTTACTGAAGGCTTTACAGAATTTATACCATAGTGCTGACCAAACAAAGTTTCCCAGCAGGGTGCTATTCACCACTTTCTGTGCTGTATTGTGCTCTGAAGTGACATCTTGGAACATTGCAGGTGGTTTGGCACACTTTTCTGCACTTCCAAGTTGTTTTAGCAGTATTCCTAAAGGTGCCAAAGAGCTGGAAAACAAACAAACAAACAAAAGCTCCTTGGTGTTTTTAGGACATAACTATGGAAACCAAAGAAAACAGAAAAGGATGCTGAAAATTAGGAGCTATGAGCAACTCAAATTGAATTTCACTAAAGTAAGAAACAAAACAAATCTATGCAATATTAGGTCATTAGACACGTGAGCTCAGCTCTGTCATGTCCCTCACTCTGTGCATGAGACTCCTTCTTGGGTTACCTTGCAGCAGAAGCCTGTATTTGCAACTCTGGGCTGCAGCCACCTTCCTGCTGTCCCATTCCTAAGCACCTGAGGTAGGAGGTGCTGGATATGTGACCTGCCACTGCCCACCAGGCACCTGTGGCACATGGAGCTCCACAGCTGAGGGGGGGCTGCTGCCACTACCAGCAGGCAGGGACTGTGTTGCGTAGGAAGCCTGTCTCTACAAAAGCTCTGCTAAAAAGCATGCCACTACTATCTGTCTCCTGATGTATATATATACGATATGCATGATACTAGCTATTATCATATTCATGCACGATGAATATTTCATCAACATATTCATAACTGTCTGAAGATGTGTGGTCGTTTTTCTTCATCTTTCAAAATAATTTGTTCTAAATGTTTTAAAGTAAATATATCCAATTACATTTGCCTTCTTTTCATAACTGACCTAAAAAGGCAGTATGTTGTTGGTGCTTTAGTAGAGAAAAGGTTTGTAAAAATATGAATATATTTCCAGACAATTAAAGGAAGCCTTTTGATTAAATAAAACCAAACTTTCTTGCAACGTTTCTTTCAGATGCAGGATGATCTTGTCAAGAGTCATTGTGTTTTACAAAAACAGAAATTTGAATTCAACCTTTATAACAATACATTTAATGTAATGGCACACTAAAAGTGGACCTTTTATTCTCATTTTGATATTGTGTACTACCCTGTTGGCTCTTGTGACTGAACAATGTATGAATCTTCACAGTTCATAACTACCTTCATTTTAAGAGAGCAAAACAAAGTCTGTTCAAATGCTCTGGTGCTCTGTTTTAGTGAAATAGAAAATACTGCATATTATCAGAAATTTGAGTATGTTTCAGACTGGTCTAGGAGCACTCAAAAAATTCTGTGCATCCTTACATATGTTTCATGCTTCTTGTACAACAGCTCAAATATATTTTTAAAAGCTAAGTGGCCTTACATGTCTGTTCAGATTCATTGCTTGCTATTTCTTCTGCTTCACTGTTTCAGTTGCAAAGCTGAAGAACACCCATGTCTAAATAGAGTATGCAGTGATGAACCCAAGTGGCTGCTTTTAAAAGCTGCTTTCCTTTATATATACGATGACCTACAGAAGAGCTGTGCCATTCAGCCATTTTTATGCCTACTGAGCAGTATATTGTTACAAAAGCACCGGTGAGAAGACTGCATTGCTTTTTGCAGCCAAACATTTTGCTGCTTTAGGATATCGACAGTGTAGTTGGGTTGTCCCAGTCCCTGGATGAATTATTCAGGCTCTTGACATCAGAGGTTTCCGCTAGCGGATTGGCTGGTGCTCGGATAATAAAATCTTTCCACAGGAAAACAGTGGAGAAGGATGATGGCAGTGAGACCAGCAGAACTGCTACTTCCAATACAGCTGGCTTTGTCTGG
The DNA here is from genome assembly GCF_964273445.1 of Streptopelia decaocto. Classification (NCBI taxonomy): domain Eukaryota; kingdom Metazoa; phylum Chordata; class Aves; order Columbiformes; family Columbidae; genus Streptopelia; species Streptopelia decaocto. Next base: position 54,748,119 of record NC_138656.1, on the reverse strand, counting down.
CTTTTGCATTTCTGCAAGAATAATACATAAAGATGTTTTTAAAGTCTGGCTTCATGTGAATTCTCCAATTAGAGCAGGTGGAGGGATTTGTCTAAGAGGCCTGCATTTTCAGTGAAGGAAAAAAAAACAACAAACCAACAGATTGTTCTTGAAAAATTACTTCTGTCTGTATTCTAAAGAAAAGCTGCACACTACATGAGACAGGAGTAGCAGCAGCAGCAGCAGCATTTATGGCTCGCTACAAAGGTGCTGGTGGCAGAAGTGTTACATCTTTAAATGTGCGTCCAAGGTTCTTTCAGTACTGGCACGGTAAGTGGTCCAAATATCCTTTCTTGGACAGTCCTTGCAGGTGGGGAGAGTGTAAGAAACTGTCACATGTCTTGTGGGTGTAGATAAACAGTACCTCTGCAAAGAATTTACATCATTTCAATGAATTTACAGGGAAATTTGTATAAAAGCATGTTTATCATGAAATTTGAAGTATCGATCCACTGCTTGTATTATGTTCAGACATAGGTTTTACAGTGATGAGATCTGTTCCTTTTAAACCTATGCAAAATAAGTGCTATAAAAAAGGAAACTATTATTAAGAGTATGCTCTTTATGAGTCGTGTTAGTAGTTATTAACAGGGCTCATAAAACATATATTGCTCAAATATATTTCCTTGAAACAGGTTATTTTGAAAGGCTATTTCTGCTATTTGTTGATATAACTGGATCTGAATATGTCTTCTGCTGGTAAACATTTAGAAGCTGAGAACCGGTTCTCTGATTTCCAATTGTTGTCAGAAGGCTGCTTCTTAAGTTGTCAGGAGGCACTGGAACTGCAAATTAGGGAACAATTTTCCCTCATTTCTTTGATCAGAAGTTTGACTTCTAAAGGCCCTGTTCTTTTCTTTTGGCATGCCGTTGTTGTATCAGGGTTACTGAGCAATTTTAAGTTACAGAGGTGTGAATGAAGCCAGGGCTGGACTGTCTCTGTGCATCCTCCATCTCTATCCCCACACCTACTAACACACAGCCCAGTTCAAGTGTGCAAGTAGTTCCACTGAAATTAATTGGGCTACCTGTATATATAATTTCTTGTCAGAGCAGAGCTGACATTTACTGTATGTCACAAAGGAAACATCTTGTTCAGAGTTAGAAAGCATACAGTGAGAAGTCTGTTTTCCAGAGTGTCGAAACAATTATCAAATAGAAAGTAAAGATACCTCTTGCCAGAAATAGTCAGTATTGAATGAAGCACAATGCAGTATTTCGAGTGTTATTTTACATAGCTTGCCTGTTAGTGCAACAAGTAGATTCTGAGAATGTAATGAATGCTTTTAAAATTATGTAAGACAGTCTACCCAATGAAATCAAAGAAAAAGAAGAAAAGGAATGCAATGAAGTGTACTAATCTAGCAACACATTAGCTGGGGAGATATGTATCTTTTTTCCTCTGGTATTTCTTATATGTGAGATATTGTTTATATGTAAAGAAAATATAAAATCCCCAAGACATAATGTAGAAACACGTTTTGGGAGCTGATATGTGGTCAGGGATCCATTGTTGTTCCACTTAGTATTTCGCTGGTGAATTTTGTGCCGTGATTTGTGTCTTTATGTACCCTCATTGTGGAGCAGCATTGTTTGAGAATAAGTCAGGGAGCTTAGTAGTAATAGTACATCAAACTTATTAGTTATCTATACCAGAGCTTTAGAGGGGATTAAATAATATTCCCTTTTAATTTTACAGGTATGAAAGAGACAAAATCCCTATTCAGTGTTGCAAAAGTCAGTAGCAAAGGCAGTATCTAAAATTAGGTTTTCCATCTGTAGGTTTTGGGACATGCATGTGTTCTTCTTAAAAGTAAATGTTCAACAGCAATTTTATTTATTTGGATTTTCTGCAAGGGAATGAAGCTGCACATTCAGAACTTATGATGGCAATAATATGATTTGTTTTTCTGTGAAATAGGTATTTCCTTTTATTTTTTGAAAGAAAAATCCCCAGCATAAATATTTGAATGCCAGTGGTGTGAAATTATTCCATGTGTCAAACCCAGTTCCCCATAAGCAACGAATGGGACTTTGTGGATTGGTTATGGCACTGTGATTCTCTTCCCTCTGCAGCCATGACCCTGGCTGCTGAAGTTGGAGGAGCTCATTCAGGAGCTATTTTTGTCCATGCAGCTGGCAGCAATCCCTGAGGGACTATCTGAGAATCAGTGAAATTCACTATAAATCAGACAAGTGCTTCAAGACAGGACTAAGGGAGATAGTAAGTAGCAGTACAGAAACTGCCAGAACTAGCTAATGGTTCCTCCCTGTCTGATTCTTCTGTTGCACAATCAAGCTTGATAAAGTAATTTTAATTATTTCATTCAATATTATAAACATTTTCAGATGTACATGCTGAGTAATTTTTGTAAGACTTGTGTTGATTTTCTAAAGGAAAGCAACTTGACTGTCAGAAACATGGATTCTAGTTTAAAAGTACAGGTACAAATATTCAAGTGTCAGAGCATTGTTATAAGAGTATGAAGTATTTGTTATGGGCAGTTACATGCAAAAATTCCTGTCTCAAGAAAACATAGTGGCATTTCTGTCAAATGCAAAATGTATTTGTTGTCAATAGAGAGTATTATTCTTCCATCATGTAAATCCAAAAGGATTCAGCAGTGTCTAATCAAACTGATTTCCATTTTTTTCCTCAGATGAGCAAGAGTCAGTACAGAAAAGGACTTTCACAAAATGGATTAATACTCACCTGGCTAAGGTAATATATGGCTTTGAATTTTTTTTTTTTTAATCAAACCTTTTTATCGATGGCTGTACAGGCCCTGGCGTATAGAATGTGTAATATTTCACTAAACAGAATGGCATAAACTTGAAAAGGGGTCCCTATTATCTGTATACCATAGAGGATGAATCTGTTTCAGCATAATCGCGGTCAGCTGCAGTGTTGTGAGTGGTGTCTACAGGCAACTGCCCAGCTCCTTTGGCCAAAACTGAAAGGTAGCACAGTAGCTGCCCTTTCAGCCAGAGGACGTATTTGAAACTTTTTTCTATAAAAGAGAAATATTCATTTTATTACATGCAGTCTATTTGAATAAAGCTTGAGTCAGGTGTGTTGTTTGATAGAGGCATCCTCAAGTGGTTATAAATACAAATAGTGCTTTGTGAATCCAGTGCTGAATTAATTATCTGATGCAACTTGGCATTTATCATTGAACTATTATTCCTTCTTCCTACCACAACCTAAAACTCCTTCTTTGGTTTTAGCAGAATAAAGACAGTGATTTACACACAATTTTGAAGTATTAAGTTACAACTGGTACAAACCTTATCTAACAACATAAGCACTGAGATTTAATTTGGCATTTCCCAGAGCTTTGACACAGCACAGCTCTAATCATAGTTATCAATTAGTCCAGTAAATTGAAATAGTTTAGCACCAGAGGTGCTCTTTGAAATGCATATTTTTAAATCATGAAAATTAATGAACTTGAAAATTGGGCAAAGAATAACTGCGAGAGTACTGTTTTACTGTCTGTGTAGGGAATTGGATAATAATGCCCTCAACAATGAACTGAGTAAAGCAGGAAGCCAATATAATGCTACATCATGTTATTTTGTCTAATGAGGCTCTATGGTAGAGCAACAGCATTTATTTATGTTACTGAGGAATGTAAATGAGGGATTTACTGTCAAATTAAGTGTACTGACATTGTAAAATTCAACTGCAAGCGCAAGGCTTTCTTCAGGACTTCTTGGCAGAGGATCCTCACTGGGAATGATGTCTATCCCCCCGTTCTCTTGGGAATATTTTGAAAAGGTCCCCATGCATCAGAGAACTTAAGCACTCTACATATGTTCTGTTTACTTCAACCAAGATGGAAAGAAATTCAGTATTTGCTTAAGTGTTAGCAAAACAGGCCATGAAAATGTGTCAGAGGAAAAAGAATTATTTCATGTTTTTCTCTTTCCTAATTGTATTGCATCATTAGTAACTGAGATAATATCTGACAATAATTGACAATTTGATATATGTATATATTGTTAGATTAATATGTTTGTGTGTAATGGTAGTTTCCTTGTAATAACTTGGGAAGAGACAAAGTTGTGTTGGTAGCTCAGTTAAGATATTTTGCTCTGGATTGAGAACTGAACTCTACCTTTACTGTACTAGTCCCTTTGGCCTGTGAGGGCTCAGGTAGACCTTTTAACTTGAGTGATCTAGGCTTATATATCCTTAATAGGATATTGTAAAGGCTGATAAAATACTCACATTCAAACCAAGCAGTTCACAGCCACAGCCCTCGCTTTTAGCTACCTGAGATGCCCTTTAGTAATTGGTCTGTCTTAATTCACCATTTAAAATGAAATCTGTTTCTATCATACTTTTATTGATAGCTGTCAGCAAGTTGGCCTCAAATGTGTAGATGATCTGGCTTTGCTTCCCACTTATGCTGCTATGTTGCCACTTGAGAAACACTGTTTATAGACTATGGAGATTAGACTCAACAGGAGTGACCCGTACCATTCAAATTTTTAAGTTTTAAACCTTAATCTTTTACATCTTTGTTAATCATGTTTTTGGAAAGTGTGGAAATATATACGCTGAGTTTATCACAGCTGTAGGAAATACTGATGGGTCTGTGAAATGTGCAGGATTCCCCTTGCACACATGTTCTGAATTGTAACCCAGAAATTTGATATTTAGGTTACTTGGTTCTTATAAAAGATTGTTGGGGTTTTTATTCTGTCAAAATGAATTGGAAAGCTGTAATATTTCTATAGTCTGGAGGCCTTTGAAATATGATAAGGAAAAACCTGGAAGGCAACCCACTTTTAGGGAACATTGTCTGCATTCTGCTCTCATCTTTGAACCCTGGAATATGTGGAGCACCTGCCAAAATGGTACCTAGCAAGGAACACCATGAAGCTCTGGCCTCACACTAATAGCAGAGAAACAGCAATACGTGCTTCTACATTTGGGCCTATGTCTGTTAAAGCCAATGGAGTTACTGGGATTAAATAATATGGAAGGAGGTGTAGGTCCAGGTGCCCAAGAGGCTGCAGGGTGGCCTCTGTGAGGAGAAGTCAGGGCTGCCCTGTGCTGGACAGAGGTGGTTTCAGCTCTGATGGACCCACTGCAAGACACGGCTGAGCCCCTCAGCCAAGCTGGTGGCACTTCTGGGAGAATGTGTTTAAGAAAGGGCAAAATTCTGCACAGGCAGTGAGAAGTGAGGGAAGAAAGTGTGAGAAACAGCCCTGCAGACACCAAGGAGGCGCCCCAGGTGCCCAAGCAAAGACCCCTGAGGTCTACATTTTCCCTAACCTTCCTTTTGCTGCTGATGTACTTGAAGAAGCCCTTCTTGTTGTCTTTGACATCCCTGGCCAGATTTGCTTCCAAGTGGAGCTAAAGTTTTGTCTTTGTTTCTCACCATTCTAATCTATTTTAATTGGAAATAAATTAAATTAATATAAATTTTAAAAAATGAATATAAATTTAATATACATTAAAAGAAATTATTTTTCTCCAAGTAGAGCCTGTTTTGCCTGTGACAGTAACTGGTAAGTGAACTCCCTGTCTTTATCTCTACCCACAGGCTTCTTCACCTTGTTTTCATCCCCTATCCTGTTGAGAAGGGGAAGTGAAGAGAGCAGTTCAACCCATCACAAGGACATATACGTGTTACTTACATAATTATAGGTGAATTTACAGGGTTATTTTTTTTCAAAGGCAGAGCCTTGTTCCGCTCCCCTGCTTTGTGTGCATACACCAGTTGCCAGATTGCTGTGTACAATGTAATCCAAAATGCAATCCAGATCTACTGTGCTGAATTTGACTCAATATACACAGGCTTCAAAATTAACAGTAACTTCACTTAAATTGGCTTTCTATTTCTTGGCTACTCTGGTAAAACTTTGGGTTTCATTCCTTTTGATTTTGGAGGAAAGTTTAATAGTTGCCGTTTTTACTAATCTAGTAAAATTAGTAATGGAAAAAGTAATAGGATGAAATAAGAAAAAATGCTATAGCTAAAGTATGTAACTCTAACATCATGGCTATCTGGAGAAATGTTCCATCATAAATGAGTTTGAATGTTTTGGTCAGTACTGGTGAGTAACTGCATAAAATCTCAAAACCAGGAGAAATTAATGTTTTCTAAGCAAAGACTGATAGGGTTTCACTGTAGCAATTTGAAAGGTGGGTTTACTGCTGGCAAAAGAAAGGAAACTCTACCTCAGAATTTTTATCCTTGTACTGTGTTGGTTGAGTAGAGCCAAGGAGAATTAAAGAAAAAAAGAGCAGTTTCTGACATTGTGAGGGTAGTGATTTGAAAGAAATGGAAATGCAGAACTGATTTGATTGTAATAGGTAGAACTGAGGACAGTTAATAATTTGAGAATATATAGCAGGATGTGATGGTTTTTCAGGGTTTGCTATGAGTGAAAGATTCTTCACTGCTAATCTTTAAAATCTTAGGATATGCTTAATTTTAAAAAGTCATGCTCTAATTGAAACAGAAACTTATTCAATAACTAAGTTACATGCATCAAGTAGATTAAAAAACAAAACAAAACAAAAAACAAACAAATAATAAAATAAAACCACAAACAAACCCAAAACCTAACTAAACACCACACCATTTTTGGCTTTTTAAATATAAAGTTAAGAATGGGTTTGAGAATATGGATACAAATCAGAATAAACAAAGCAGGTAAATGAAAAGGGGGTACCAGTGAATTGAACTTCATGAAAGGGAGTAGGAGGGAGGTATGATTATTTTATAATATTCTCTCTTGCTCTTATAATAGAATGCTACCATTTTATAATTAAGTTTCCTAATTCATAGATGTATTCTTCCACAAGCAGAACATAAGTAAAGGATTTAGCATCAGCTAATTATGTGGCATGTCAAAGAAAGTTTGAGGTAAAACAGCCGTGTCCTCACCCACAGGGCAGTGTTCCACAAGGGATGAACATAGGAGAGAACTACAAGTATGATAACTAACAGGTAGAATAATACAGCTTTATTTGCGGTCAGTTGTTAGCGCTAGTCTGCATCTGTCCCTCTGCTCTCTGTCTCTCTAACCCTTGCTGAATCCATTCTGTGATTCTGGCTCTGAATCCATTCTGTGGATCTCGGGAAACTCGGCATCTGGAAATTGTCTCTTTGCCACCCACTTGCAGAAATTGGGGCATAAGCTACCAAATTAATGTGAACTATCTTCTGGCCATCCAGATTAATTTTTGTGCATCTGTGCAGTTCTACTAATGACAATTGAGATATGCATAGCTAACAGGACAAGAAGTTTTCTAATTGCATATCATTTATTCATATTTCTCTAAGATTCTAGAACTGAATCTCCTTCCTCTCAGTCTCAGCCTTCAAAGACAGGAATAATTTGAGTATGCTTCTGAATATCATTTCTGGCATCTTTTCAAAGTCTAAATTTAAAATACAGAAGAACATTATACCAAATATGTCAAAAAGGAGATACTAGATCCATTCAAAAGAGAAAATACTTAAATGTTTTTTTTCATTTATTTGCCTATATCAATTTTTAGATAATGGATTAGATGAGTAAAGCAGAAGAAAAATATGCCTCTCTCAAACAACAGAGCCATACGCCTTTTATTGCATGGTTCATCTTTGGTGAAAGTGCTGGGGAAAAAGTAGTTTCAAAGCTTCGGAACACAGACTGTAAATTGGTTTAACCCAACCAAATAATATCTTTGTTCACAGGTGTAGGGATAACTTCAGTATTTGTGCTCACCAAAGTATTGTTGTAAACTCACAAAACAGAGGGAACAACAAATACATACTGAAATAAATTATTCATTTTGTATTTCCATTAAAAGGATGCACACATCAACAACAACAAAAAAGCAGAGGATGAATATAAAATTAAAACTAAGAATGGGTAATATTTTTTAATTACACTTATGCATTTTTTTCATAATGCTGAATTAAACCTAGGCATTAAACCTTACATTAGAAGTTTTGAAATTGCAAAACTATGTATTTTATAGCAAAGAAAGGAAGAAAAAGAGAAAAAGTAATGGGTATGTCAAGATTTACAGTGTCCACACACAATGCTGCCAGTGGTGGTAGTTTGTTCTTAGAATGTAAATGGGTCTTCATGGAAGAACCTCATCAATTGTCATCAATGAACTAATTCTGTGGTATTTGTCTTTTTTTCAAATGGGAATACAGAGGCTCACAGTATCTGAGTCACTGACACAGAAAAAATTTAAGCTAATGCCCATCTTGACTGCATTATGATGAAAATCTGCCTGTCAGTTTTCTGCTCCAACAGCCACTGTGTGTTTTCACTAGTATTGTATGTAAACTCTAATGTTAAAAAGTGAATACTAAATTAATTTGTGTCATGAAACTGATCATAAAACTTAGGGCTGGATCCTTTCATACCTTCTTCATAAAAAGAGCCATTAACAACAAGGAACATGAAAATCTATGTGCTTAAAGATTTAGGAATTAAATTGGGGCAGAGGGGTGGGCCAGCTCTTACAGAGTAACTCTGAAATTTCATATTCTCCTTCCTGTTCTCATAGAGATAATTCAGTAGTTACACAGATTTGTTCCTATTTGTGCATGTGGATAGGTTTTAGCATATTTTTTTCAGGAGTTTTTGAAACATTTTTTTAAAAATTAACGTAGCAAAGGTCGTTTCTAAGGTTTGGATTAGCATCCATTGTGATTTTGTTTGTATAGCACGATTTGTTCATTAAAGTTAAGTGCAGGGTGTGAGGACCAGTTTCCTGTAGCAAAGTTTAAGCAAAGCATTTCCTCATCAGTTCCCATTTGTGATCAATTCTAAATACAGTTATTTAAATAAATACTTAATATGAGAAAAATCTGGTTCATTAACCTTTAAGATTCATTCCCAATTAATTCATATTCCTCCTACAGAGCACAGGAATTTATTTGTAGTGAGTGTGCCTCTGCATTTGTGATATGACTGTTCCTAAATGTGATTGTCACTATAAACTACATTACTGTGATTGCATATACTGCAATAAATTAGTGTTTAGTACATACAATGCAGTATGTAGCACATCATTAGTATTATTTTTCTATTTTTCTTTCCTAGAGAAGCATACAAAAAAACAAAAATAATAAAGCGTATGAAATCTTGGTGTAGATCTGACAAGTTGTAGATTTAATGTCTGATTGTTCATTGAATTATATTTTGAGTTCTTCCAAAGAATTTTGTTCAAAAAGTTTATAAATAGCAGCTTTTATTTAATATTGTAGGATTTTGAGATATTACTTCATATACTTTTAAACTGTTATTTTTTTCCTGATTTAAAAATTACTTCATTTGCACAGGCTTTCCAACACTCAAAATACAGTGTATTAGGATCATGGCAGTTGAATGCATTGCTAAAGTTATACATTTACATGTAAAAAGCCAAAATCTGGAGTACATTCAACATTTTCAAGATTACAAGGTGTTATGTTAGTTTTCTTTCTCTGCTTTTACTGATTTGCAGTTAGTATTTTAGCAGTGCATTAAGGCAGCTAACTGAATAGGTGTTAAGTCCTGTTGAGCCTCTAGAATAAAAAGTATTAATAGATTTTAACTGAATACAGCTTTAAAAAAACATTTAATCTCTGGAGGCTAGTAAGTAAGCAGTGTACATCTTCACTTTTTCCTTTCATTTCATTTGACACTATATATGCAGCAAAGGAATAGGTATTTATCCATTCCAACAGAAGATGTTGTTTTAATCTCAGTAGAGGTTCTGCCTGGAAAAACAGTCCACTAGCTTCAGCCATCTTGTGTGATGGTCCTTATACAATACATAAGGGTGTATGAACTAATCAGTATCAGCTAGTGTATGTTTATCTCCCTGTATTGTACTGACAAGGAGAATAAGATTGGTAACTACAGAATCCCTATGTAAAAGATTAATCTATTCTTCTATATATGGCACTAAAAATATAATTTGTACCATACTTCTGAGAGAGACTGGAGTCATAATAATATGGTAAATTCTATGCTATATGCCCAGAAACATGATGAGAGTCTTACCTTCTTGTAATCAGATGTTAGCATCTTCAGGTTAATGAAAAACATTATATTATAAAGCATAATATGGTTTTTTTGGCAGTCTGTATAATTAACTAATTTTCCATGTTAGAGGAGTCTCATACAGGAGATCTTGTGACGCAGCTGTTGTACCTGCCTTCTGTTCCTGTTTTATTGGTGTTAAGGTACATGGTGTGTGCTGCCAAACACTGGCAGCGTTTGTCATTACGCAACTTTCTGGCAACAAAAAGTGCAGTTCAGCCTGCTGATTTATGGGCAATTGTGATTTTCACACTTCAGAGCAATAGGTCTTATTAATTTTGATGTAAGTAATTTGACTTTTTTTTGGTTGCTTCTCATCTTATTCAATGCTTTCTCATCCCCTGGTTTTCCCCAAACCAATATTTTATTCATGTTGAAAGGAAAGTACTGTAGGTGTTAATTTCGTTGGATTATCTCTTCAGAGATATTTTTACTGCCTTATCTTAGTACAATGCCTCACTCTGGGTGCAAATCTAAGTTTTGTAACTACTGTCATGAGGAGGGTGCTTCAGAGCCGGAGCTTGACGTGGGCAATCAGAGGGGGTATCTGCAGTGTGAAACCATGCGCTGTGGAAACCAGGGCTGCTTCCAAGGTTTGGTTTGCATATGAATGCCAGATGACTTTTGACTTCATGTTGGGATGAAGCAACTTCTGGCCTGTACCCTGATCTGAGAGTAAGGATATCAAACCACTCAAGCTGGAAGGGCGCTGGGCTATGCTCAAACAGGTCGTCTGACAGGCACGTGATTGGCACCAAGCTTGTGAGGCACCCTTCAATCTACATGTATGCTAAATTGCCCTCTATAAGAACCTATCTCCATTACTGTAGGGTGAGCTTCATGAGAGAAACCTCACTACTTGGGCATTTAGGTGCATGTTGGGATTTTTAGGCCTTCACATCCTGTTGGATTAGGATGATTATTGCTGAATTATTTTAGCACAAAACTCTTCAGTATTATATCATGCGGTAATACTGATAAAACCAAAGCTGCTCCAAACTTCAAACAGGAAATGGTAACATAGAAGGTGAGAAAAATTAATTGCATTTATGTCAACCGCCCATGATTTGCTCCCATTCTACTGGAGCAAATTAATCTCTACTGACCTGTTTGCTCTGTAGAATTCTTCGGTGTTGTATTAAGGAAGAACATGATCCATTATCTATTGCATTGCTAGAAAGTAAAAAAGAACTATGATTAAATATACCTTCTTAATGAGTTGTAATACTGCTTTATTCATATACATGAGAAAATAGACTCTTATTATTGTGGCTATTAGAGCATGCCAAATGTCAGATGAAGTCTGCTTTCAGCAGGAGTCCTTTTTCCACTTTATGCCAAAGTTATGTCTCATTGAAATATTAGTTCATCCAAGCTGAACAATGAAGACAGGGTGTTTTGATTTGGGGAACTAGAAACCTTTGCTTTTTCCTGATTTGTTATAGCATTTCTACCTTTTCAAGGGCAGCACTTTGTTTGTTAGGTTCATCTTTTCAAATCTGTGTTTCTGCAGAACAGAAGTAAAAGGTTATTGTACAAGTCTCTTTTTTCAGAAGTATCTCAAAAGTAAATTATTAAACCTGAACTAATTTCAAGAATTTTGTATTCTGATTGTCATTTTAGTGAATTACCAGGTATAAATATGTGAATCGTGACAGGCTCATGTAAGCTAGAGGTTGTATTTCTTTTACCACTTTCAAACTTCCTGTTTCTAAGAGATCCTCTGTGATCATTAAAATACTGACCAGCTGAGTGCCATAGTTCCACAAACTGGGATATATTTAAGAAGATTGAGTTTAATTATGTGACCTTGTCATTCAAAATTCCTAAATCATCTGTTTCAAGATTTATTTGTATTGTGTTTGCAAATGTAAAGACATATGTTAAGCAATTTGTTTTAAGTAGAAGCTGACGCAGTGCTAACAGCACTGGAAGGCTGCAATGCCTGGAGGAGAGAAAATACAGTGACTTAGTGCAACAACTGTCAGCTGTGAGAAAGCAGCAGTGTTGCTCAGCCAGCCACACTGCTTTAGGGATCTTTCCTTCCTATAGCTCCTTGTATTTTGCAGACTGAGAGAATGAAATTTCTGTGACATACTTAACACTAGGCAAAATATGTCGATAGATGGAAGTGTGACTGTAGTAGTGCATCTGTAAGTTGTGTGTATTTTATAGACTCATAGGCAGTTGTTGGTGTGTTTCTTTGCTTGTTTTAGGGAGCAAGAGGTTCCTCCACTGTATTATTAGTGGCAGAAAGCATCCAGTCCTGCACCAGAAATGTTAAATAGTTAAATAATATGGTGGCAAAGCAATGGTTAAATAATACATTGATATTAAACGTTATAAAACATAAAGAAGGGGACCAGCCACTCTTTGTGCTTCTGTTTGCAAGGAGGGCAAGTAGGATGGTAATGTTGGCGAGCCTTTATAATACCTGACGTTTTCTCCCTTTTCAGCGCAATCCTCCCATGCTGGTGAATGATCTCTTTGAAGATATCAAAGATGGTGTAATGCTCATTGCCCTTTTGGAAGTTCTTTCAGGGCAGAAACTGGTAAGAACGTCCTTCCTTCTGAATACACACGATAGTTGCATAACTTCTCTAGGATATAATTTTATAATATGATTTTATAATATGTTTCTATATTTGAATACCATAAAAAACATGACTGCTACACAGCAAAACACGTTTATTCACAGCATGGACTATCTGGCTACAAAACAAACAAAAAAAGATGTTTACAGACTGACATTCTTGATTTTATTCATTTTCTATTAATTTTGTGTTAATAGTTCATAAAAATTTGCTTATTTGTGTTAGTCTTTGCAGTTCATCTGGGTGTTACTATGACACAAACAAGGTGTAAACTGCAAGCTACTTCTATACGTTATGAATAAATAATGTCAGTCTTTTCTTGCTCAATTTATGGCTTTCTCTTTGAAAAAAAAAAAAAAAAATGTAAGCCCCTCAAATTTAATGGGGTCTTATATCCATTTACCCTGAGAGCTGCTCTGCTACGGTAAAGAACCTTGTCTGATGCCAAATGGCTTTTTCACAGCCAAGTTGTGTACAAAGGCCACGGTGTGTACATGACAGACTGTCTTTTGGGAGCCAGGCTGGTTTTGTGCTTGTGATGTGGGAGAAAAACAAAAGAGTTTTAGGCCAAAGGCTCTCACATTTTCCAAAACAACTTGCAGGTTGGGTGGCAGCGTCTGAAAGAGCAAAGCTACAGTCTGTCCTTTGGCTTGCCTGGAGGGTTCAGATGTTACCTGCTCCCTCACATGTGGGCACTTTGCAAGTGCCACACGTGCCTTTCTCACATTTCACCTCCACTTTGATTTCAGGTGATACTCAAAATTAGGTAGTAATTCAGACTGCAAGAGTGATTTCACTGTAAGATAGGAAAAAAGCTATACTTTCAAGTCTGTTTCTGCTCTGTTGAAATTCACCTGTTTCTGTTCGTGCAATACAGAAAGTCTCCCTCTTGTGGCAAAACAAAAGTAGTAAAACAGGAAAAGAATTTTAACGCTGCACCTGTTAAAATAAAATTCATTGGCTGTATCCTGCCTACATGAATTAGTGAAAGACAAGAGAGATTACGGAACCAGAATAATGTCTGATATTCTGAAGTAACTGCAACAGGAATTTCAGAATCTATAGCAAGCCTTTTGTTAAATTCATTTGTAACTTTATGAACACAAATTTAAATGATAGTAGTGGTATATTTGCCTTAGAATATAAGATTCAGTGGAGAATTTAAATCCACTGTAGAATATCAGAAGCCTAGAATGTGTTCTTGATTTAATTCAAATAATTCTGCCTTTTTTTCGCCTATGTGTCTGAAGTTCAGCAAAATTAATTGTTCGGTGAGGGTTTGTGACAGATTTTTTTTATAACCAATGAGGTATTAGAGAGAATGGATACAAATCCTCTAGGTGAAAAGTCTTCACTGCAGACTGATTTTTAAAATTAATAACCACCTCAACGTCCCCATTGCAAGCAAAATATTTTACTAAAAGATTGTTTCATTCTCTCAAATATATGTGTGTGTGTCTGTGTATAAAAAGAGAAGTAGTTTATTTTACCTAAGAAAAACAGTTCTCTGATTTGATGAAGTTTATGGGCTGAAGCCCACAACTTGCATCTTGAGGTTATTAAGACATCTTGTCATTTTTTATAATAGAACCGTCACAGTTACATCCCTTATATCTGTCTGTCCTCCTGTTAGTATATGCAAAAAGAGAATTTGACTGTTCCAAGGAACATTTTAACATGTAAAACAAACTAAGATATGTACTTAAGGTGTCATAATAATTGGCAACTTAATTTTTGCATCAAATTGGCATAAATCTAATTGAGCTTTACACTGTTCTTTCTCTTTAAGCCTTGTGAGCAGGGACGTCAACTGAAGAGAATTCACTGGGTTGCCAACATTGGCACAGCTCTGAAGTTTCTAGAAGGAAGACGGGTAGGTTGGGTAGGATTTAGTCCTGGTTTTTCCTTATTTTTTTTCTTTCTTTCCTTAACTGTGTGATTTGTATTCACCTACCCACTCTTATTCTCCAAAGCTGGAGCTATGTATGCAGACTTCAGTTTCTATACAGTGCCTAAAAATTGCTGTAAATGAAAATGTCAAGTTCCAATATTAATATATAGCAATTTTTTTTTTCCTTACTTAGATTCACCTTGGATGATCTCTCTTTTTTTTTTTTTTTTAATGTGCCCTTCAGCTCCTCACGTTCCCTACTTTCCTATTGCTGTTCTTGGCAAAGAACAGTGATCTTCAGTTCAGTAGGGACATTAATTTATAATTAAAAGAATAGATTTCTGGACTTCCCCAGGTTGTGCATGCAAAATTCTACTCCCTAAAAGTATAGACCTGGAAATTTAGAACAGTGTGACCCCTTATTAGCTTGGCAGGACTAATTCTTGGATTGATTCTGGTACATACAGTGCTGTGAACATTTTAGAAATGAAGGAGAATATTTTATAAATTTAACAAAAGAAAACCTAGAAACTCAATGTGATCTAGGTATGAGTATCAAATAAAAGCAATCTATTTCTACCTTATTTCATCACTTTTTTCTCTATATTGTAGTGACTTGTATCTGTTTTATAAATTGGATTACAGATATTGTGTTCCTCTGCATTTTAGTTCAGTTTTTATCAATTCGGATGTAACACCTGATGAATTTTGTGTCTCCACAGTGCTGTACACCAGGAGCTTTTGCGCTTTGGCATTCGTTCCCTGTCTTTAACCCTATGGCATCTTGACCTAATTATTCAGGGTGTTTCAAAAAGATTTGAAATCACAGTATCTCTGCAACCAGGAACCACCCAGGAATGAAACTCTTACCCCTTGAAAGGGCAGAGCATAAAGTTTCAAATGATTACCACTAGATGCCTCTCCCAGCGCACAAACAGCCCCAGCCTCAGTCATTTGCAACGTGGCAACCCTGCAACACAAGGTGTTTTGGGTCCATGTTTTTGAAACACGCCGTATTTCTCTTCCATGGGCAACAATCTTAGCAGATGCCTGTAGAAAGAAATCTATAAGAGAACTTTTTTTTTTTTTTAAATTGAAAAATATATAACCAAAGCAAAGACAACTATATTCCCAAAGCAAAATTCAGCTTTAGCTCATGATTTCACTAGTACAGTTTGTTAATACAAACCATATCATATACAGCCTGATAAGGCTTACATACCAAGAGCTTCCCGGCGAGACCTGAACAAGATAAGGCAAGGCTGGGGTGAAGAGAAAAAAAAAAAGTACTTCCCTAAGTCTACATGTCACATGTTCAGTGACCTGAACTTTTAATGACCCAGCTTACATCCCAGGAATAATACAGCAGTGCATCCAGATAACTGACCTTGCTGAGGATCAAAATAGATTGCCGGAAAGGGCGTATTGTGGTTTTGCTTACAATATCTGGGTATTTTTGTCTGGACTTTTCTTAGTCATTTTTCTATGTACTTTGTATCAATATTGCAGATTTCTTCTAGAGGAAGCTGGAAATATGCGATGTGTCAGGTAGACTCGTGTGTGGCAGCAGGTGGTCCCTAGGTTTAATGCAGACTGAAGGATGCATATACTCAGTGTGTCAACCTTTTCCTCCCAGAGGAGGTGGGGAAGCTGTTCAGACAAGTGCCTCTTACAGTAGCTGAGTGCAGTCACTGGTCTGTAGTCAAAGGGAGATGGGTGGCTGCATGCAGCACTTTGGGGAGTGCCCACAGGGTTTCCTTCCTCCATGGGCTCTCCCATAAGTTATTTTTTTTTCCAGGTTTAATCAACTACTTGTTTTCACCATCCGAACAGACTTCTAGAGATACTCCTGCAATACTGCAAAATGCAGCTGGCAATTAACACATATGATTGTAGACCAAACTGTTTGTTTGGGGTTTTGGGTTTTGGTTGTTTTTTTTTGTTTGTTTTGTTTTGGTTTGGTTTTGGTTTGTTGTGGTTTTTTTTTTGTGGTTGTGAAAAGTTTATTTTGTAGTTTTAGATCAATTTTAATGGAGTATAAGACAAAGGTAACACAAGAACTAGACTAGCTAAGCTATGCTTCTGTGAGCAGTAGCCTAATCAAAATATTTAGTTGAATCCCTGTAAATCTTTTGGTCTGTAACACATATAAGAAAAAACGCACTTTCTAGAAAAAAAAAAAAATGCTTTTGTTGGATTTGGTCCAGCTGAGAGAATGAGACTCTTGGTGTATAATGTCAGTTTTCCCAGAGTTTTGCCAGGTTTCTTGCTGAAGAGGGCTAGAAATGTAACCTGTGGGGATTTCTCCTTTGCCTCTTCCCAAGCAGCCTGTAGAGTTTTAATTCTGACAGGAGCTTCACAGCCCTGAACAACAATTTTTTGTTTGTCACTATTATTATTTAGTAGTTTTCCAGCTGCTGATTCAGAGAACTGCAGTCTTTTCTCTGGTTTTGGGAGACAAATGAGGTCACCTAAAGTAATTCTCCTGCTTTTCTGCAACCTGTTCTTCAAGGTTTTTCCGCAACCTTTGTCCATGAACAAGCTTGCCGTGCATGAACACTTTAGCAGCCCTTCATATTTATATCATGATTGATGGCAGACTTAGTTTTGCCGAAGAAATAAGTGTTAACATATTTGCTGATTTTCCAGTACTACCTGTTTTATTCTGTTTCCTTGAGCATTATCTACTTGTTAATTCTTTCTGATATATTCTTTATCCCCTCATTTACTGCCTTTTATCTTATGAACTTATTTTGGGGCGATATTTTATTCAGACTACAGATTAGCATTCGGGAATTTAGGGTCATGGAATCTGTTCCTGTTTCAGTTGAAAAACTGTGCCCTTGGATAACTTATTTTTTCCAACTCTTTTCTTATTGTACAAGAACTATAGTCAGGTTTGTCTTGCAAGGGAGCCTTAATCAGTAGCGGTAATACCCTTTACAATAAAAATCTGTACTGGAGAACTGTGGCATTCTTTTTTTCTCTTATCTTTCTTTTATATTTTCTCCTCCACCCCTTCCTTTTCTTATTTATTCTGAAATTCACTTTTATCTTTCCATTCCAAATCTATTCAAACTATAGCAAGAAAACCCTGCATAATTGAAAATCTGTTATGGGTATTTAATTTGCTTTACTTAATTAATTGTGTTGCCAGATCTGCCAAAAATGTGCTTTTTTGCATTATAAAATTAAATTATTTAATTTACCTTATAATTAATTAAAACTTTTTTTTGGTGTCATCTTTTTCTCTTTGCTTTTCATGCTAGTCGGTATACAGAGGATCTCCGGTTTGTACAATAGCTCTATGTAATTTTTATTGTTCTTTCTGCTTGAAATTAAATATTTTTGTTCTACAAATAATAGCATGCAATTGTCCTAAAAATCTTTCATTACCTATAGCTATACTCTTCTAAAAAGTGAAATTGCACCTTTCAATGTGTAGGGTTTTTTTTTATTAAGAAACTTACTACTTGATTGCAAAAATGCATTAAAAATATAAAACCTATTTGAAATGTGTTTTATATTTTTTATCACTCCTTGTGTGTGCTAATAACATATTTTCTTTCATATATAGATTAAACTTGTCAACATAAACTCAACTGATATTGCTGATGGCAGGCCTTCTATTGTACTTGGCTTGGTGTGGACCATAATTTTATATTTTCAGGTACTACATTGTTTATATTTCAGTGTCGCTTGCTCAAACGTTTCCAGATCATGATTTCATATGAACTGGTGTAATTCCAGTGTAATTAGCTGAGGATCTGATCCTGAATAAAGCAACAATCAATGGTAGGGGTGCTCCATATTGGGTGAAATTAGATACTTGTATTTGGAATATATTAATCTGGGCCTAGAATTGAGTTCTTTCATCACTGGAACGTATTCTTCCACTTTCTCATGAAGAATACAACAGAGAAACAAAAGAAAACAATAGAGTTGTAGATTCTTGGTATAAATACCTTTAGCACTCTCAGTAGTGTTTGTGCTGTATATCTAATTCTGGTGCACTTGATGTCAGACAGTAATTATTTTAAAAAAATACATGTGGACATGCTGATTTTGCTGGAAGATGCAGGTATTTGCAAGGATAAGAATTAGCTGTGAATGGTGTAGCTTGAGAGGGCTTGGAATTTGTACAGGAGAAATCATTTGCATTCTGTTGAAGCTAGGTGGGAGGGAAAAATGTTTTTCTGAGTCCTGTCCATATGAGTTAAAAAATGAGTCACTGCTCAACCCTCAACCATTAAAAAAAAAAAAAGTCACACACACACACCCCCCAAAACAACCAATGAAACAAACAAATAAGCCACACTATCCCATAATTTTGTTGCTCTTCTTTATGGAGTTCTTTGGCTTTGGCTCTCCTGTGATGTAGCTTTCATGCATCAGGGGTGCTGTTCTCCTAAGCACCAACTAGTGAGATGCCTCAAAGGTTCACATCTCCTTCCCAGACTAAAAGTTAGTCAGAGTGATATTAACAGTCTTATTTTAATTTCTAGCACACTGACATGAATGGGGAAAATGATGCTTCTCAGAGTTACTGAGAGTCTAGTTCTCTACATTAGTTTCAGTTGGGTCATTTTTGGGGATTTTCTTTAGTCGTCATAGGCAGATAGATAATTTTAACATGAGTGGAAGCAGAAATGCATGAGAACTCATGTGTCTCATTGTGGCAGACTCATTCTGTGATTTGCCAAAACTAGGCAGCATAGACAATCTTGAAACATCCTCTGGCTATTACTTTTTCATGTTAGAGAACCAGATTGTTAGTCAACTCCATTTTCTAAAATGAGTCATTAAAGATTTTCATTTGATGGAAGGCATGATGCAAATAACTGTCATACACCCTTGGCAAGCACTGCTAATGCACTTTGCCTGCAGTCCATTCCTTCACAATGTACCTGTAAGCAAAGCTGCAATTAAATTTGCAGAAAAAGAGTAAAATGGTAAATAAAGAACTATCCAGAGGAGATCATTGAGGTTACTTCCATTTAATTGAATGAGCCTCCTCTGAAATTAGTGGATTGTTTTATAATTTGAATTCAAGCTAAATGTAAGCCACTGTCTCCTCTTTCAATGGCAATTTTTCATAATAGATAACATGACACACTTGATTATTTTTCTAGCTGTAGAGTGTCAACAATGTCTGATTGCTTGATGTCATACTTCTGAAATTAATACCACCATCAGGGCACATACATTAGCATTTTTGAAGCTACTTTAATGTACAGTTAAATAAAACACAGCATGTTAATCATAGCTTCTGCCCAACTTTATTTTTTCAGTTGTATTAGGAAAATATTTAAGAAACTGGTGAGAATTAAGAAGATTATCTACAAACAGTCCATTAACATTTTTTTCCCTGCAGATTGAAGAGCTTACCAGCAACCTCCCACAGCTGCAGTCATTGTCTAGCAGCGCTTCTTCTGTGGAGAGTGTTGTCAGTTCAGAAACTGCGAGTCCCCCAAGCAAACGGAAGGTGGTAACCAAGGTCCAAGGAAGTGCCAGGAAGGCTTTGTTAAAATGGATACAATACACAGCAGCAAAGTAAGTAACCTACAAATTAACTGAATTTATATTTTACAGGCAAACTTTTCCTTCAGATTCTAAAGTCTGTAGGTCAGGGATTGTCCTTTTGCTTTGTTTTTATACAGCACCTCTCTGTCATCATATTATTTTTGGCAATTGAGGCTGATAAATATCACCGCCATACAACAGGCAAGTAATAAAGAATTATTTGCATTAATTTTACAAGCAATCATATTTTATAGTTTCCAATTAATGAATGGGATTATCTTTGACAGAATGAGGAGCTGGAAAAGAGAATTACATGTCTGAATGACAATGTACTGGTCGTGATGCCAAAACACTCAATGTGACAATGCAAGTCACACACTGAGCTAGCATTCCTCAGTTACAGAACTTGTAGGAGCACTAAATTCTGGCACTTGCTGTTGAAGGGGAAGTGATGAAAAATTATTAATATCCTTCTGCAGTTTTGTGATACAAAGGACCTATTACTAAAGAAATTGCCATGAATTTTCATTCTTTTTAATCCAAGTTATGTTAGAGTTATTTCTTGCCATCTCTTGTTAACTTAAGAATTTTCTCCTTTATTTGTTATAATTATCCCACGTTTGCTCTGTTTCCAAAGTGGCATAAAAAAAGCATAAATTAGATCAAAGGTACAATAGTAGTTTGATGGCTTCCACAATAAGAAAATAAAAATCAAAGATGCAAAAGAATATAATGGATTTATTTTTTCGAGCTAAGGAGTCTCTGCTATTTGAAGAGAACAATCATGTACAAAAAATGGAGGAGAAATGGCCAGTTATGCAATGGTGCCTTAGAGGAAAGAAATATAACTGAAAAGGTAGAAACTTTCTCTAGTTCTCCAATAAATAGGCAGAAAACAGTAATTTATAGTGCACTACAGTCTAATTTGGCATTCTTCCTATTGCACTGTTGTCAGTAAGAGATAGGCAACTGAAAGTGTTCAGCTGCACTTTCCAGGCATGTAAACAAATAAAATACAAATGAAAAAATGAGGTTCATAAATGCAGCTGTCATCATTATTGGCAAGAGTAGGTGAAATGCGTTGAAAGAATCAGAGAGGAAGGAGGCTACACTTTGGTCAGCCCTGCTTCATCCTGTAATTTGCAAGGGCTAGTTCATTAAACTCAGTGAAAGTATTTCATAGATCACAGTGAGCTTTGGATGAAGCCTTCATTCAGAGTTACTGTTGCTGTGAACCTCCCAGTGGCAAGACTACCGTAATGTCTAAGGGAACCTTGGTGCACTTCTTTTGTTCAAAATACCATTGGCTTATTGCCACTGACAAGCTCACTGGAGTCAAATATGGTAAGCATATGACAAAAACTCTTGGATCTTTGTAGGCAGAAATGAATTTATACAGTGGATGGATGGAGCTGTAGTCAACCTGATTAACATTGCAGGAAAAAACAGGTGGTTTAGTTTTCATATGGGTAACCACTGGGTGGAACATCTTGTCTCGTCCCCTATTTCTTCTAGGCCTGATGTTGTTGCAAGTCACTTTTTTTTTTTTTTTCCCTTTAATATTCTTTAGGCAAGTTGGAATTGAAATAAAAGATTTTGGACAAAGCTGGAGGAGTGGTGTTGCATTTCATTCCATTATTCATGCTATTCGGCCAGATTTAGTGGACATGGAGAAAGTGAGGGGAAGGTCGAATAGAGAAAACCTGGAAGAAGCCTTCACACTTGCAGAAGCAGAACTGGGAATTCCAAGGCTCCTTGATCCAGAAGGTACCATAGTTGTAAAAAGTTTGAACTACTTGCATGGGTTAAATCAGATGTGCTATTTCAAAGTGTTTAGATATTTAAGCAGCATTTGATGCCATTCAGCTAAAAATTAATTTATTGTGTTCTGTTCGTGTGTAGATGTGGATGTTGACAAGCCAGATGAAAAGTCTGTCATGACCTATGTAGCACAGTTTTTGAAGTACTATCCTGATCCTCATCATACAGTGACTGATGTGCAGGACAATGACGTAAGTTTCTCTTGCATAACTACACAAATCAGTTTATCATGAAGGGGGCTTTGTAAATACATTTCATAGCTCTCATATTTTATTATGTTTGCTTTTGTTGAGCAGTTCAGGTGAAAAGTGAACACAATAAGAAAATTGGGAAAGATGGCTGAGGATAAAGGAACCAATATTGCAGATATTAACTGGTAGATGGAGAAAATAAAATGGAGGCAGTTACACATTTGACACCAGTTTCTTTCTATTGTGCAGTGATGTTTGATTATTCTCTCTAAGGAGTTGTTTTCTGTCGTGTTTTTTTTCTTGTTGCTTTTTGTTTTGTTTTGTATATGCTCTAGTGCATTGGATTTACACTAGAGTGGCTACACTTACTGGTGCCAGGTGATCATGACTCACTTCCTAATCCTGATCATTTGCTTTCTTCATGGCAAACACAGGAAACACTGCTGAGACAATCTGCTCAGCCCCAGCAAGAGAGAAATAGGAAGCAATTTTTATCTCTGTTTCTTTGCATTCTCTACAGAGTATAGAACAGCTTTGAGAGCAGTGAATCTCCCTCCTTGTGGCTATATGTGCCTAAGGCAGCTGTAGCTTTACTGTCCAATTCTAGTGCCTGAGCTCTGGAATTTTTAATTTTCCTCGCTGCAGCATTGGTTGAGGACATAAGTGTGCTGATGCCACAGCATTCCACTGAGGAACGAGGCTGCTGAAGCAGGGGGAGTGAGCACTGAATCCTTATGCTATGGCCTGTGGCAGGCTAAGGCAGTCCCATCACCTTCATAGCATGGCACACAATGCAGTTTTCTGCTGCCAGCAGCCTCTGCCTGGTCTGCTACTTGTGCTGGGGTTGGAATTTGAGGAACAACCTTGCCACCTTCTCCTGAGCTTTATGCAGAGACAATGCAGGACAATGCAGGAATCAGCCACTCAACACTCTGACTGCCTCTGGCTGTACCCACAGAGATGATCATAGATGGTAGCACATGAGCTGTGCAAGGAAAGCCACTGAGTTGCCTCCAGAATTCCCAGTGAATTACTTGAAACAACACGAACTCATCATTTCGACATGCTTAGCCCCAAACCGCTTCCTCTTCCTAGATGTCGCTAAGATATTCCAGTAGCAATCCAGGTGAATTTTGGTAGAACTGCTGATCCCCTGCACGTGACACTGCAGAAATCAGGAACTCCCAGACCTTGAGAAGAAAGTAAGAGTTTGACATTGCACTGAAATTCTAGTATCATAATTCTTTGTTTCCTTGAGGAAGAACTATATTCCTTCTCACACCCCAATGGAGCGTCTAGCCATTTAAGACAAACATCACTTCATCGGTGGAGTTTCCAGTCTAGAATAGTAATGGGACCCTCAATTTTTTCTGACGCATTCTGCTAATACATCTCTGGAAAAATTCTTATCCATATCAGGCACCTGTGTCCACTCTATATGTTGCTCCCTAGTCCTGTCCACCATAACTTCCAGTTCTCTCACCTCTGGTCATAGTACAAGATGAGGACTACATGGCCTGTTGTAGTTTGATGGGAAAAGTGCTTTCATCAATTTGAGACTGGATATATACAAACGGTCAAATGGCAAAACTTTTGGCACACTTTGGTCTTTTATTACTATAAACTTTTTTATTTCTGTCATACATCACTGAGAGAAGCTTAACTTGCACTCAACTGCTTTGCTTATGACTTTTCAGGGAGAATCTGTCAACAGAATCAAATTTCTTATAGTCAGAACTTGCATTTTAAGATATTTGATCTGTTTTCAAGAAAATCATAATGATAGGTTTGGCAGACTATCATATACAAATTCTAAAAAATGTTAGGACCTTAGTTTACACAGTTTTGGAAGGGAGGGTGAAAGAAGCCAGGATTTCATGCAGTTGATCCTGTTCACTGCAGGATACCTAGATGAAACAAGATATGCAGATAACCCTTGGCAAAATAAAGAGTGTCATTCATATTACATTATACTTATGAAGAGATTATAGTGCTGAAAAATCCAACAATGCAGTTTAAAAATATACAGACATAAGTATAGCATTCTATATTTGTGTAGCATTTGAAAGGAAAATTGAAAAAAAATCTTAAGCACATGTTTCGTAATGAAATATCTTGTGGAGTTTTGTGTTGGTTTTTTGGTTTTTTTTTTTTTTTCACCAAGTGCTTTCACATATTTTAGCCCCGATTCTTAATTGCATATAAGTTGGTGAAAATTGAGCAAAGGATCATTTAAATCACCAGGTTAAGTAAGGCTATCACAACAGCAGATCCAAATTGACAGTGTTGCCAGCAGGTCAAGGGAGGTTGTCACCTGGTGAGGACACACTTGTAGCACTATGTCCAGCTCTGGCCTCCTCAGTACAGGAGACCTGGACATGTTGGAGAGACACCAGCAAAGCACCACAAGGGTGATGAAGGGACCGGAGCATCTGAGAGAGCTGAGACTGTTCAGCCTGGAGGAGGCTCAGAGCGGTCTTATCAATATGTGTACATTCCTGAAGGGAGGGTGCAAAGAGGATAGAGCCATGGTCTTTTTGGTGGTGCCCAGTGACAGCACAGTGACAGTGACAGAGGCAATGGGCACAAACTGAAACACAGGATGTTCCCTCTGAACATCAGGAAACACTTTTTCACTGTGAGGGTGACTGAGCACTGGGACAAGTTCCCCAGAGAGGTTTCTTTGTCCTTGGAGGTATTCAAAATCCATCTGACTATGGTCCTGGGCAACTGACTCCAGATGTCCCTTCTTGAGCAGAGGGGTTGGACCAGATGATTTCCAGAGGTCCCTTTCAACCTTAGCTCTTCTTTGATTCTGCAATTCTGTGATAATATTTAAAAACATAGTAGATATATTTGAGATTTTTTTTTTTTTAATGAAACCATGACAGTAGAGGTCTTGCAATGCAAGAGGAATGCTCTTTTCTAAATGGCATCGCACAAGAATGGAGATTTAAGTTCCTTTGAAAAAATAGCAAAGTAGATTCTTTTTATAAGAGCAAGAACTGTTTTCTTTAGTACTTAAGGAAATGTTCATGAACTTAACTCTTCAAAGAATTAAAGGAAGTCTTTTTTGACAGAAGTAACTGTGTATGTCAGAGTACAACAAATGACTTTCTTGACTACACAAGCCATTTAAGTGCCTTTTTTAACCCCATTCTACACCCATGTTTTTTCTAATATTCACCTTGCTAGATTAACAGACTGGAAAAAATGTAAAGGAGACAGTATTTCTGTTCTCATTGCACAGAGTTGGCAGTGAATCAGATGTCAGGTATTTCTGTGACTATGTAATCGATTTACATTGAAAATTCATTTATTCTTTTTCAAGAAGTGTTGCCTGCAGGTTCAGCTGTAGGTATACAAATATATGCAAGATCAGACCCAACATGTAAAATAGGTTCATTTCAAAATAGCCGTTTTGTGTTTTGTGGAGACCACGTTGCTGAGCTTGATGCACTTGTGATCACCGTTAACACAGTGCAAGGGAGACCAGTATCTATTGCCCCTTTCTTCTCTCATACTGACTTCGAGTATCCATGTCCATCATAAAGCTTTCCTTAGGAATTTTGCATTATTTGGTTAGTTTCCTTATTTAGGAAAGGATTCATCCATCTTTAGGACCTAAAAGCTATGTACTTACACTGCACCTGTATTGAGTGAGAGACACTTTTCCAGGGGGTGTCTTTCTTAAGATGGTGTTCTAAATAAATTGAGTTCTGGGAGTTTGTGTTGCAGAGCATTTCGGCAGAGTTAAAACTGCTTCAGGTGAATCCTTCCATTAGGTAATGATAGGTAAAATGTTGTTGGCAGTTGATTAAAAAGAAATCCAGACTTGCGTTATATTTTTATGAGCTGTATAATCCCTATATTCTTGTCCTGCCTTCTCCCTGAAGTCTAGTGTAAACAAATATATATATCAGAATGCAAGTGCCTGGGAGAGATAATCTTGCAATCTTCTTGCTTCTTAAACTCCTAGGATACTCTTAATTTATTGTTTTCCAAAATGAAGCACTTTCAGGGTGTATTCCATCTGACCTGTGTTAAGTGCCTTCTGTAGAATGACATGAGTTGGGCAGTAGATGCTAGATGCGACTTTTTTTTCTATCTGTCAAAAATAACTGAACAAGTGGCTATCTATCTCAGTTCCAGATGCCTACATTTAGTTAGAAGAATCCTAGTTTGTTGTGGAGTGTGTCTGGGTAGTTTTTCATGGGGGTGGGAAGGATTTCTAACCCTCTCCCCCTGCCCTTTAGCCAAGTCAGCTGCCACTGAGTTTCCTCAAATCTGTTGTCCATACAAATTCTTATTCATCTTCCCTCCTAATTCAGTGCATGGTTTATAAGGAATTTGCATTTCCAGAATTAAAAGGGATGTAATATATCATGCATGGGCCAGCTATGCACGTGTGAACTTATATAGTCAACACATCTCAAAGAATCAGTTACTCTAAAGTTCAACCATGTGGTGACTAGTAATCTGGAAATCAGATCTAATATGAAAACTATTTCACTAGATATGATACAGATACATGTATTTGATAATATTTTAAGTACATCTTATATTCTTGTGTGGTTCTTTCATTGGACTTTCTGTGTGCTTTGCTTTATTTTGTTTGCCTTTTTTGTTTTGTTTTGTTGGTTTTGTTTGGTTGGTTGGTTGGTTGGTTGGTATTTTCTTCTTGTTTTCTCATTTGTTTCATATTGCTAGGAACTTCAAGCAATCCCAACTTTTGTCATTTCTTTTATGAAATTTAAGGTAAGGGTAATATGCTTCAGAATAATTGCTTGAATTGGACCTTTTGTGCTTGTTACCTGTTTTTATCCTGCACTTTTTTGACTTTAGATTTTGGGTGTTTTTATGAACATTGATTTGCTAGCCTTACATTATTCTTTCCAAAAAAGCAAATAGATTAACATGATGAGCCTAAGTCTACCTTCTTACGTGAGCTTATCCTAACAGCCTAATGCTTATAATTTCAGATAAATATTATAGAAAAGCAAGTAAACTTTCTTATAATAAATCTCAGACTGTGCTTTTGGTGTTCTTAAGTATAGCTATAAACATGAAAAAATAGATTACAGATCAATGTTTCTACTCATCTCATTTTAGATGGATATTTTTATATGGCACTAGGTTTATAGTGTAGATACTAGATTGTGTATGTGATTGTGTAAGTGATATATGTGGAGTGTGTGTTAAAAGGAGAGAGCATTCATGTGCAATTGCATGATATGCACTGCTCCTTTTTTCACATGAATTATGATATTTTTTAAATATAATTTTTAATAATCTTGGACATTTAGGTACTTATAATTGTCTGGTATTAAGTGAGAGAAGCTCAGAAATCTAACATGCAGTCTTTGAGATGAACATTTGGAGGTGAAACTGGAAGACAGCAGAAATGCATGTGTTATGAAACAAATAACAGGTGTCCCTGAAGTCAGTCAGTAGTGTTAATAGTTTGACCTGATGCAATTCATTACTTTGGTTCCACATTAATTTTTGTGTTTTGTTTTTTTTTTTTTTTTAATATATAAGCAATAGGTTATTTTCAAGTAAGCATGATCAAGAGTTCATCTCATATTTTGTGTATCTAACTAGTGTTATGTGTTGAAGTGAAGATTAATACTGATAGCAGAATTATTCCCGTCATCTCAATCCATTCCAACAAGTTTGGGTAGCTTTAATGAGTCTGTGTTTTATATTCTTAGCCTTACACAGCCCCAGTGCATTGCTGCTTCAGCTAGTGAAGATTCGAAATGACAAAAGATCTGTGAATTTCTTTATCATGGTACAAATTTAGTTGTAGAGGAAGCACAATCCTTCATAGTATTTCTCATGTGAAGTCTTGCTCTTTTTGTGCTCTGATGAGCAGGTAATTCAGAAGATAATCCTGTCGCCAGCAGAGTTCCCCAATGTCAGAGGAATTTCCTGAGTAGCAACTGCAAAAAAAAATTTTCTGAGCTACTCCAGTGATTTACTGTCTGCTTTTACAGATAGGCATTAATAGCTCATCCCTGAAGATGATGCTTGGCTCAACATTTACCATTCATCTGTGATACTGTTGTCAGTGAACTTGTTTCAGTAACATATATACACGTATACGTCCAGTAACACATACATATAAACCAGAGTTTTCAAAAGGAATAGTGTAATTAAATGAATTCATATATAAAGATTTTTAAAGGGACTTGATTTTCTCAGCACACAGGCAATTCAATAGTTCAACATCCCTGAAAGAACAGGTGACTTAATTTTTTTTAGATTTAAAAGTTCATATTTGAAAATTCTATCTTGCCTGTGCCTGAGAATTTGAGCAGTTCACCTGATGTATAATTACATATTAGAGAAGTCAACAAAGTACTCCTTTTCTAGTCTGTAATTAAATTTCACATGAAACACATATATATTTTTAGCACTTCAAACACCGAAGTATTCAGTGTTATGTAATTTTCAAATTAACTCTAGCATATCAGTTAAAAAATAATGTTTTGACTTTAAGTCCGGGGTGAAAAATTTCTTTGTAAATTTAAATTGTACCCCCTTTTAATATTGGCACTCATATGCCCTTTTCTCTAATTCTTTGATCTTCTTTGATAGTTGAGTGCTCCAGTTCTGTTAATCTCTGCAAATCAGCGAATATTCATACAATAGCGTCGAGATAAATTAATACTTTAAAATTCTGTTTATAAGTAACATGCAGAAAAGAAGTTACAGTGCCTTATATAAATTTAAATAAATGTAATCAGAAATCTCAGTGATCCTCACACTGGGGAAAACATAAATACTTACAATTATATTAGATAACTTTTCTCTTAGGGTTTATGTTCTGATCTGTATGCTACTAAAGATGTGTGGGCTTTAGAAAATAGTTTACATATCTGTAAGAATATTCTTTTGATATATTTTTTAGCTCAGAGTAAGAACCACTAGGAACTAATGAAAGTCTTGTTTTAAGAATGATAGTTCATTAAACCTGGGCATGTTGGTGACAGGTGCCTTGATGTCTAAGAAAGTGAACCAAGTTCACAGGTGATAAGTGATGTGCTGAACTGGAAACTTGCAAAAAATAAATAAATAAATAAATACATACATAAAATGCCTGTTGTGCGTTGTTGCACAGTCCTTAACAGCACTCAGGCAGTTACTGAAACACCTACATCAGCAATTAAGCAAAATAAACCAAAAAAAGTCTAAATAATAAAAAACCATCACAGAAGACTCAATGCCACCTGCTAACTTTATCTCTTCACTTAGTGTCAGAGAAATGGTGTGCAATTTATGAGAGGTGTGACTTTTCCTGTGTTCTTTATCCTCAGGTGCCATAGAGCTGTTCTAGATCCGGGTGATATTCTATTTCAGAAAGATTTGGTCAAACTCTGTTTTAGCCATTATTAAATTTTTAAGCTGTATTGACAGGAATCTTGCAAAATACTTATTTTGCACATATTGCAGCCACACAGGTGCTCTTCTTGCAAAGAGCTATCTTAAGGAGGTGCTTCTCGGCAATAGGAACGTGAGCCGTAGAGGAATAAAAGCCATGATTTACAAAACTGAATTTATAGTGTGAATTAAAAGAAAAATACAACATTGTAACACACTTTTTCTCTTCCTGACTTCAAGAATATCTTACTTAAAGTTTTGGTTAGTAGGATTGTTATAGGTCTTTCAATCCATTAAGATACATAGTTTAGTATTGCCTTTATGGAGCTGACAGCTAAATACTAACAGAGATCTCAACAGTCTTGCTCAAGTTACAACTTCTAATGAATGGAGTGTATTTAATACCAAAGTTCTTTTTTTGATACCTGAATGAATTAAGAATTCTCTCTTCTTATATTCTTCTACTCATAAGGGAGTAGTCCTGGCTTTGCTGTTTGTCTCAAACAATCTTGATGTTATTTTTCCAGGCACAGAGCCAGCTACCAGACTAGAAGACTAGGAATTTTATTCTCTTTCTGTATATTTAAATGATCTGAGAAGTTGGAATCACTAGGAGTTTTGGCTTCTTGGGCCACTGTGCAGCTAAGGAAACCCCAGCATTACAAATAGCTGGAGCAGGGAAGTGTCATATGTGTCCTACACTCTTTCTCAAGTACCAATTTTGGGGATTGTCAGAAGACAAGAGCATGAGCTATAGTGAACTTTGTTCCAGCACAGCTGCTCTAATATCATGTTAATCTCAGTGGAACTACCCAGCTAAGAATTTACCTAGTGAGTTAACATATATAATACCTGTGATGTTTGCACAATCTGTTGTGCAAATTCTGTCCAACCAGCTACTGCTGTTTTGAGTAGAATTAGTAGATATACATCTAATCAGGGTTTCTTTCTTATCTGAGGGTCCTGTCCTTTCCTCGGCTGAAATGAAGCAATAGCTCTACACTTTTCAAATTATTAAGGGGAGTTACATTTTACATATTTCAGGCAGCTTTCAAAGTAAGGAACCATAATTGACTTCTTTCCCAGGTTAGGATCTTTTCTTAAAAGAAAGTGTATTGTTTCTTAAATACAGTCAGTGGCTAGTCTTTTTTATCACATGGTCTGGTTTTTCTGATCTCATGTAATGCTTGAAACTTAATCACCCATTTTAGGCGATTAACTCATATGATGTAGTGTTGCATTTGTTCACGGTAATAGACCTGTTTCTGACAGATTTTACTGTAATGTGGCTTATATGGTTTCAAAGAGTAGCTTCTGATTAACAGCCAGCTCATACGGTTCATTGGTTGGGTATCTGAGATGGACACTTGTAGCCCACTTTATGAGCCTGCTTACACAGCACGCAAAAAAAAACTTTCTGTTGTCTGCTAACCTCATATAACACACTCACCAACCTTGAGATTTCCTGTTAGCATTTTTCTGTTCACTGCCAGGTCATTGAATTCTGCAGAGATCCTTGCAGCCTTGCAAAGCACCAGTGCCATGACCGACTGAAGTGTTAAAGCAAAACTGTAAAACATATATGCTGTTCTTCAAAGCTGTAAGATGGCATGGAAGTAATAGAAACTGAAAAAAATGGGTTCTCTTTCACTATTTTCATTTTTCTTGTTAAAACATTCTCTATCAAAATATTTTCCCAACTTCTTATCTCAGAGCTTGATGCCAAGGATTGCTCTGAGGTCACTCAGAAAATAACTATTTTCAGCAATAACAGGCTAGATAATAAAGTGGTGGTAAAAGATGATAAAATCCTTTCCCATGTCAGCTCAATTAACTTTTACTGAAAATTGACTCTGCAAATATGTTGGAGACTAAAATTAGCTGTTGAGGCATATTTAAAGGACTTTGTGTTAATTTAATATCAGATGAGAACTGCAAATAATATCTGTGCCACAGCAATGTCACAAATTGTTGTGATTTCACCACTGTAAGACTCACATCTAGATGCTGAGTTGTCCTCTCATACTCAGGAAGTATTTTTCAGTTAGACTGTATGAGGACAACTGATGAGAGAACTGGACCCAGATGTTCCAGTGGCTTTCACTACAACTAATGACCTTGTTTTGCTAGAGAGATGTTAGTTTCTGGACTATATATGACACCTCTACTAATAGGCTGTGATGCTTTTCTTGTGTGTGTGATTGCACTAAATCATAGAAGGAAGACAGACTGATGTTGAGAGACCTCAAAGTGTGGGCAGAACAATTTGAAAGAGACTTAGTCCGAGCACAGGTGGCAGAAACGAGCTTACAGGAGAAATACCAGGTAAGAACAGGGAAAATTTTGTATTATAAGACCTTATTGTCATCATTATGTGTAACATGTACTGCAGTATTTTATGCTATCTGTATATATGCAAGTCAATAGACTGTAGTTTAGACAAATAAGGACACAAACTGTCTTGCCTTTTATTGGTGAAGGATTTATAATGTCAGCTCCAGCTTTGCTACGTAGAGCAGCGCACAGATGGTTTGCCTAACACGGAGCTTTTTCTAGCAGTGTGAAGAAGGACTGTCCTAGTTAGAAGTGAGCATGTGTCTGTACAGTCCTTCCAGATCCTGCGTTATATAGCTCAGATAGGAGGTATGACTGAAGGCTGAATGAGGTGACAGGTGGAGAGGACAGGGCTTAGAGCTTCATTTTTAGTCCCTCTCTTAGAAGTTAGTGTCTAAATTGGAAATACAAATTTTGGCCTAAATTTTCTCCTGAAGATTGGCTGTTCTCTGAAAGCAGCCACTGTTTATCCCAAGTAGCATTTGATCCATTTGCTTGTTTATCTGATCAATTATTATTTCCTTTCATATAGGGCTCAGACATCTGATAACTGAAGGGAGATAAAAAAGCCCTACCTATATTTCCCTGAAGGATTCTATATTCTGCTAAAGTGCATTCCAGTGTAAATATACAAGCTTACTGCTGCTCCTCTTTGGGAAGGGTTAGGACTGCTATCAGTACAAAATCATAGATTGTAGTACTCAATAAATGTTGAAGAGTTTCATTCTTTGACTCTGTACTGCATTGATTTGATTTTCTCTTTGTACAGTCTTTTAAGCATTTCAGAGTACAGTATGAGGTAAAAAGGAAACAGATTGAACTTGTAACCCAGTCATTAAGGAAAGATGGTAAATTATCACTTGATCAAGCTATGGTGAAGCAAGCATGGGACAGAGTTTCTTCCAGGGTAAGTTGAAAATTATTATGCTTTATATTTTTTATTAAATGACAGATTTGAATTTAAAATCATTTAGACACTTGTTTGCTGTTGATTTTGTTAAGCATTAGGAACCTAAAATGAACCAAATTTCTATCACTGTTTAATAATTTTGCATTTGTTTTGAGATTATTTATTGCACTATCATCTTTAATATTGCTCAAAGATAGAATATGAACTTCAAAAAAATGACTATACTTCACAGTTTCCCTTTATTTGAAAGTGTGTTCACAGTACTTTGCCAAGTTCAAAATGTTATTGATGAAAAGAAAAGCATGAGCAATGCCTCTTTGAAATGCAATGTTTTAATGTAAATTGCTAGAGTTATCTGAGAAATTATAACATTTTTAATATAACTGGATAAAAAATGTGTAATAATAAATACTTTATCAGTAAATAAGGCTTTAATGCTATTTTTGGCCTGTTTGCAATGGTAACAAACAAATATTAGTATTTGTGATAGTAATTTTGTAATAATTGAGTGAAAAATCCCAAATGAGTTATATTGTTTGTCCCAAATGAGAAGTTATTAAATCCTTATTACTCAGTGTATATTAATGGATTTTTTTTTCATGTCATATATTTAACAGAGTATCTGTTTAAAAATATTCTGGAGTATTGATGTAATTGTCATTATTTTTGATTCCAGTAGCTGGGATTGCTAATAAGACACAGTATTTTATTGCTGTATTCTTGACTCCACAGTCCTTTCAGACGCATTTTTACTTTACATATAGAAAATATGTTCAAAATAGAGACAAAAAGATTTTATGCAAAAGTATGAAATAAATTATGTTGGGTGGGAAAAGGTCTCACATCCCTTGCTGTGCCTGTTAACTGATGAAATTCCAGACCTTTAGCTTGTCAGTTGTTCTAGTTTATATGGTCAGTTCTGTAACTCAATTACAGTTCTGAGAGAGAAATAAATGAATCAATGAATGCTTATAGATATTTTATTGCCTGTGAGAATGCTATAATTTCAGAACTAATGTGAAGTAATATGCCTAGGTTTATGCCTCAAACATACTCTGTTATGTGGGGGTTTGGTCTTACAGTATAAAGTCTGATTTTTCTCAAGATACTCGTTTGTATAATTAAGCAAGGAAGGAAGTTCAATCCTGTTACTCTTATTTCCTAGCTACTCGATTGGCACATACACCTTGATAAATCTCTTCCTGCACCTCTGGGTACCATAGGTGCTTGGCTCTATAGAGCAGAGGCTGCTCTGAGGGAAGAAGTAACTGTTCAGCAAGCTCACGAGGAAACAGCGAATACAATACACCGGAAGCTTGAACAGCATAAGGTAGATCTACATACATTCATTCTGTTCATTATATTTCATTGTTTCCAAAGCCGTAAATGATCCCTACTAATAGAATGAAGTGAATTTTCAGTGTTGTGAGAACAAATAGCATGAGAAGTCCCCTCTGCTGTGGCAAACAGGAAACTTTTCCAGATGAATCTGAATACCTTTTCCATTATACTGTGCTGAGTGCAAGTTTTCATTTAAAATCAAAACTGTGAGGCTTTTCTGTACATTTATGTAATTTATATGAGAATAATATAGACAGAAATTGTGAGATAATAAGAGAAACAGAACCAGTAAATGTGATGGAGAAAGGAAAAAGATGCTGTAAAGAAAGGCTGCATTTGCTGAAATAAAGCTGTATTTTATATTGCTTTTTTTCTCTGTCACTACTATTTTAAAACTTGATTGTAGTTTTCATATTTTTGTGTTTTGGATATGTGTGGGGTTTTTTATTGAAAAGTAATGCCATACAATGAAAAGCTGCTAAGCTTCATGGTCGTTTTGGAACAGCTGGGTCTTCAATTATTCTTTCCTAGAACAGTGGCTGCTTTTCTAACTCAAGTGGTGGCTAATAAAATTTAACCAAAACAATATTAAAATCTAAATACTGTTTTCTTTCAAGGTCTAGTTCCTTGTAATGCTAAATTTCATTAGCTTTCTTGTTAACATCAAATATTCCAGGGTTCATAGGATTTGACATCTGTTTTAAAAAAAGCGTCTCAAACACTTTTTTGTTCATATAATCTGAACACTATAGACCTCCTTTTGATACATTCATAAGAAACATAGGAGAGTGCATCCTAAACTGTATTTTCTTTGTGTCACGAATGCTGTGATGAGGGATTTCTATGTCAACAAATAAATTTTGATTTCAGTTAGTCTATGCCAGGGGAGTTTTCCCATGGGAATGAGATGGGGAAAGCTTCAAGAGAAACATGTGTAATTATATCTGTTCCTGGAGTTTGTTTTGTTGCTCAGATTTGCAAAATGAATCATAATGTGCTATTGGATAGTACCAGAAATGCATTAGTGGGTTTTTTTCAATCCTTGTTTACCAGGAAGTTGTTGGGGTTGTTTTTTTATGTTTTTGTTGAGATAACATCATCTCTTTCTCTATATCTTTGTATGACCTGACATGGGTTATTTGAGTGAACTTTATAGCTAATGGTCATTTTGAAGCTAATACAAAATGTACCAGCTTATTTGGACAAACCTTCATGCAATTGGGCAAGTGCTTAAATTTGTTTTAGTTAATATTGCCACCAAGATTCAGAAATTAAGGACAATGTCTGTGTTTGTTGAGGGTCATTTTTCAGAGCAGGACTTGACTTCATGAGAACACTGTGTAAAGGTTTTCATCGACTTCCAGTAGATGTTGGATAAAACTAATGGGGTTTATTTTTAATTACCAGTGCATGTTAGGGGCATTCCTTTTTGTCTAGCAAGGTCTCAAATGCAGCTAGCTGAGGTACTTGTTCCAAGTCTTTCCTTTATGTGAGAGCATGTTAGTCACAGGATACCCTCAGTGGAGTTCTAGCCATGCTAAAATCAGTGCATCCCTTGCATGTGAGAAAGCCTAGGTCATTTCTCTTCTCAAGTTGTTGGCTGAAGTGGAAAACAATGAAGTGAGTTGATGGGGGTGGTGGGACCATTTGATGAGCCAAGCCAGTGAATTACCTTTAATTTCTGCTGTGCAAAGACTGGGGAGAAAACCTTTTTCAGTACATAGGAATAAACAGACATCTGTGATCAATGCACAAGCCTGCACTTTGTTCCCCCAGGTGACAAAGGAGGACTTTTGCATGGTTTCCTTTGCTAATACTCTTCTGAACATGTTGTGCCAGGAGCTGTCTGTATGCAGTAAAATACCCACTGTCGTGTGTCCTCTCATCCACTGGGGACTTGGTGTGTTATTCTTACAGTATCTCTTCAAAGACTACTGCCAGTCATTCATTTTAATATGTAATCTCCAGGAAACCGTTTGAAGCGGTGTTGCTTAGTTACAGTTGAAATGTGTTCTGCTGTAAGGTTTTTGCTGGTACACTTCTTATCACAGGAATACAGGTCAGGTACCACATTCTTCATTTGTTCATATAATATAGAGCGAGCGATTCTGAAATCTTTTGATGCTGAGAGGGTGAAAAGTTTACTAAATACTGAATATTCAGCGATGGATCTTCTGCCTATATATAGTGGAGTAGATTACTTGCTGAAAAATTGAATCTGTACTTAATAAAGGTTAGTATCTGTTATAAAAATGTAAACAGTAAATTTAGCAAGATTATGCTGTTGTAATATTAGAGTATTTGCAGATTGCATTGAGTATTTGCAGACTGCATTTCAAGGATTATTTAGTACAGTTAAGAGTTCTTTTTTTTTTTTTTTTTAAATCTTTGCAGTGTATCGTCTGTTTTAAAATCTTCCATAATTGTTAGACACAGCTTTAGCAGAGCATCTTATAAGGGGGGGTCTTTATTTAAATGTTCTAGTTGGTGTAAATGCTTTTGTGGTATGCATACCCTTGCATGCAAATGTGAGAGCATGATCAAATACTTAACTACATTGAGTCATCAGTGCAGGCTTAAAATTGTGCTTATTAGTTAGATAGCCTACTGTGAGCCTTCTCTCTCTCTCTCTGTCTCCCTCTCTCCCCTCAACCCTCACTCTCTCAATCTCTCTCGTTTTCTTAAAATCAGGATCTGCTGAAAAACATAGATGCTCACAAAAAGGCATTCCATGAGATCCACAGGGCCAGGTCTGTTAACGGAGTGCCTGTTCCACCTGACCAATTAGAGGATATGGCAGAGAGGTAAGGCTTTTGATGTGAAATTCACTCGCTGTGAATGAAAGGGAACCTGTTTGCTTTTTAGTCTGTTCATGTAGAAATCGCTGTCTAATTATATTTCTCAGTGGCAAGCGTGAAAAAAATTGAAAGGAAAAATCTCCTAGCATATACATAAAAATATACCAAAAAGCCTAATGCATTAAAGATTGATGAGAATCAAAATAAGCTGTGAGGTCTAGAAGGGAATACTTTTTTACACTGATCGTGTTATTACTTGTCCGTGGAATAAATGTTATGTAACCACAGCCAGTATGCATTTGAAAAAAAATAAAAGAAAAATGACTTTGCAAAACTTAGTAACAGATGTAAACTGATTATTTTAATGAATAAACAGAAAAGTAATTAATTTGCTATTCAAGAGCAGTCATCAGATCATAATGCATAAATAAATGTTTGTAGATTCTGAGTTAAGTGAAAGATTAGAAAAATAGCTGAACTGTAACTAAAGCCTTCAGTCTCTCCTGCAAAAATGAATATTGCTGTATTTTACTACAGTGTGATTCATTTTTTAGGTTTAATTTTGTTGTCTCGTCATCTGAGCTCCATCTGTTGAAGATGGAGTTTCTGGAACTGAAGTACCGTCTACTGTCACTCTTAGTCCTTGCAGAATCAAAGTTAAAATCATGGATTATCAAATACGGAAGGCGAGAGTCGGTGGAACTACTACTTCAAAATTATATTGTAAGTTCAGGTTATTTTCTTTCCATAATTTTTTTTTTTAATATTCATATTTAAGATTACTGGAAATGAATAAAAGAACAGAAACTGAAATGAGACTTGGCAGACATCAACTTTATGACTGCATTCTTATGGAATATTTTTTCAGAGGTGAATCTGTGTTCCCCATGGAGGAACTTTAGTCAAAAGGCTAAAAGCGAAATTCTCTTTGCACCATCTCTTCAAAAACAGAAGTAATGTCCCAGCTGCTAACGGTCTGACCATCAACTTATCAAGCATATCTGGAGGTTCCAAATACTAAAATTTTACTTACCTTAGGTAGCAATTACAAATAACTTAATTTCATCTTCTTTTACAACTGCATAGATGCAGTTTATAGTGACTATTCACAGATTAAGTGTAGAGACAGAGGAGTTATTTGACCTGTAGTCCCCCACAGTACTTTTACATGAAGAAAAAGAAGTTATGCTGCCTCTGTGTACTTGTTCAATATAGTAGACTGATAGCTGAGTAATTTTATTCTTTTAAATAACATTTTTTTCTTCTCCTACTCAGCATTAGTTTATTAAACCCATTACTTTATATCTGTTCTGGAAAGAGATTGCTCAGCCTCTTCATGATCCATATATCATGTGAAGCAACAGGCTATTGACTTTGAAATGCTCATAGATACCTTCCCTGTTGGTCTTATGCTGCTGTATCTTATTAAATCCACACTTGCAGTGCCAAGTGGCTGGTAGAACAGTGCCACTACTGCATTTCTACATGAGGGAATGTCAGGAAAATGTGCCAGGGGAGATTTAGGTTGGATATTAGGAAAAGGTTCTTCGCCCAGAGGGTGGTGGAGCACTGGAACAGGCTCCCCAGAGAGGTAGTCATGACCTCAAGCCTGACAGTCTTCAAAAAGATACCGGAAAACACACTCAGACACATGGTGTGAACTGTGGGGTTGACATATGCAGGGACAGGAGTTGGACTTGATGATCCTTGTGGGTCAGGACATTCTATGATTCTATGATTCTACATTAGGACGTGAGGGATTCTTTCAAAAGCAGGACAGAGCTAAATACTTTTTCCCCTTCTGTCTAATCCATATGAGGAAAATCGCACAGGAAAATTCAGTTTGGAAATAATTTGTACAGTTAAAGAAGCATTCAGAGCCAGGACACTGTGTAGAGAAAGGTATTGATGCCCTCCCACTTTTTAATGCTTTGGAAGAAAACTTCAAACTCAAGTTCCTCTAGAACTGAAGTCGTGTTCACACTTTTGCCTTTCTATGTTTATAGTTAGGAACACATAATTCAGGAGTTAAGCCTTGTTTTAGACAAGCTTTGCAAAATTCAGATGGTTATTTAAAATAATGGAGTTTGCTAGGGTGATGTGCAATAGCTAGTAGTTATAGTGCATTTGTATACTCTGTAAGACTAGCGCAGAAACTACTAGAACATGTCAAGGGAAACAATGAGGAAGTGGATAGTCTGACTTTGGGATCATTATTTTCTATCGCTTTCTTATTTTTTGCTTTAAAATGAACATTAAGTAGTGAATCTGTATGTTATTTTGCAATTGCCTCAGTTATTCTTGTGCTTAAGACCACTAATGCTGAGATGGTCATTAGGGGAAAGAAAATGCTTCCTTGGATCATTCATACATCTGCATCGCATCAACGTGAGAAAATTGGGACAAGAAGATAAATAGAGCTCTGTTTCAGGCCTGATTACCTTGACTTCTGCCTCCTTCCAGGTGTCCAGTGATGGAAAGAGACTTTATTTGCTTTGGCTTACCTGGGAACAATTTGATAGGATGAAGAGCCAAGTGTTATTCTTTCAGTAAATTAGGAGTCTTACATAGGAATGCTATAGTCAGTACCTTGTAGTCAGTGACTATACTAGTAGGAGATAAAAATGTAATTGTTTGTCTGCCAAAGCAGACAGAAATGTCAGCATTCTAGGAACATGCGTAGTTAGGATCTGGATAGAACATATGCCTGGAAAATATTTATGTACTGTAGCTGAAAAATAACAGTGGTGGTTGTTACATTATTCCATCTTATTTTCACCTGTCTGTCATATACCAGAATTAAAGGTCAGTATAAATTGTACACCAACAACCTGAAGAATTTACTGTACCAAAGTCTCAGCTGTAATGGAGACACTGGGTACAGTTATCCATTAATTTAACCCATGTTACTGTGTTTTGGCATTACTGTATTAGCATTTTTTTAGCACCATATGCTATATGGATTTGGGAAAAGCTACATTATTTTCTTTGAGGGATCTTCTCAGATGAGAGAACATTAATCAATAAAATGTCAATATTTATTTTTTTAAAATATTTCCAATTGCTCTTGAGATCAG
Organism: Streptopelia decaocto; assembly: GCF_964273445.1. Lineage (NCBI taxonomy): Eukaryota > Metazoa > Chordata > Aves > Columbiformes > Columbidae > Streptopelia > Streptopelia decaocto. Next base: position 54,708,158 of record NC_138656.1, on the reverse strand, counting down.
TATTATATATAAGTAGTTTGATACAGTCTTTTACTTTCTCATATGAAGTCTTACAGTTTTTGGTTCAGAGTAAAAAGCTTGTGTGTATGGGTTTGGCAAAAGTCAAAGTCAGGTGTTTGACACATAAGTCATAGTAAAGTATGTAGTTCTTTATACATGCCAGATATTTTTTTTAACAGTAGAGCAGAGGAAAAAAAGGGATTGTCCTTGACTTCTAGTTTCCTTGGTTATAAACACATTTCCAAATTACACACTAGATAACTGTGATGATTGAACATAACTGCAAAATGTTTTAAGCTAGAAGATTTTTAGATATATACTGGCAGATTATTTTTTAAAACTGTTTTTAGTGTTTATGTAATGTCGGTTTATGAATACACAAAATCTCATTCTCCTCATCAAGGTACATTGAACTTTGATCTCATTTAAAACATGGTTTTACAAAAATGACACTTGTACGCATAGAATTTTGTCTATTCTGACACTCCAAAGCTTGTGTAGACCTATGTGAGATGTACTTGCCTTAATGTTGTAGATCTGTAACTGAGAAGGCTTGGGAAGTAGTATGTTACAAAACCTTTCCAAAACTCTGGATAAGTACATTAGGCAAGGCGAAATAAAAACCTTGTAAAAAAGCAGATTTTTTCCCTTTTTTAACAGTGGTAATGGAAGATACAATATGCTTTCATGATATAGAGAGATATATATCACACTTAACCAGAGTAACACTTCTGAAAGGCATTTAAAAAAGAGTCAGTATCACTTGCCATGAAGGATAAAGAGGCATAAATGATAAAGAGCTGTAACTCTCTGACCAGAATATTTCCAGATAAAATATTCATTGTGCTGTAATAGCTAAAACATCACTCACAAAGGAAAAGCGCTGTGTCACTCTTTGGAAAAGCAGCATCTTTTTGTGCACTGTTTCCTCAATTGTTTTTTTATCAGTTACAAAGGAGGTAAAGGAAACATGAAGAACAATACTAATTTTTTTCATCTCTTACAGTGAAACCTGCCTATCTTCAAAGGCTTAAAACAGGAACAATTTTTAAAGTTTGACTGGATTTGATTTTTGTGGTGACCCATATGGATGAAGTTTTCTCTTTTATTAAAATGATCCACTTAGATGTCAGTGTAAAACAGCTTCCATTAAATAACTTTGAATGTGCAGAAAAAAAATATTTTATGCTAGTGAGTTTTAGCAAGTCAGCAACTAGCAGACTAAGAATATATTAAATATTCTTTCCATATGCAAAGTAAATGAACTGTATTTATAAAAGGAGACTCTGCTGTACCATTAATTTTAAAAGGTGAAATTCATCTGTTATTTTATAATGATGATAATTTAAATATTCTTTTATAATGGTGAAAAAAATGGAGGAATAATGAAGTTAAAAGTTGTCATCATTGTCCTGATATAATTTAATGGAAATTATCCTTATTCTTAATGTCTACCTTTATTTTGTCTGTTGTATTTTTTTTTCCTTTTCAGTCTGTTATTGAAAATAGTAAGTTCTTTGAGCAGTATGAAGTTACTTACCAGATCTTGAAAAGAGCAGCTGAAATGTATGCCAAAGCAAATGGCTCAGGTAAATGCCTATATTTTTTTGTCATGGGGGCACCATTTTAGTCTCTTTACACAAAAGTATCCCCTAAAAAGATCTCCCAATATTTATTTCTTCCATGCAACAGAGCTGTACAGCAGCTGGAGTTCACCAGAGAGGCTATGGCCTCTGGTAGCAATTTAATATATTTTCTAGTATGAAGCCAGCAGGTACAGAGCAACCTATTTTCCTGGTGGTAAGGTTTTTTAATCATCAGAAGAGGGTGTTAATTTTCAGACTTCCTAATGGGAGAAGTCCATGGTCCATGACAGCTTCTGGATTGTTTCAGTGCTGTTGACTTGACCCAAAAGTGTGTCAAAGATCAAATTAAGAGTAAAGAATATCATGTTTTGGTGCCTGGAAATGTGCTTTGGATTGGCTTCATTTACTAGGAAAAAAAAAAGAAAGAATTGGTCCCAATATTGTAGTAGCAAAAGTATCCCCCAGATTATTGTGGATTCTTTGTTAAATGTGAAAACCTATAAGAGGAACCCAAGTGATAGTTGAATTATGGATATACATGAGAAAAATGTGTAGCTGATTCAATAACTTCCTCCTGTAATTGCTGAACACTTCTGAGATCAGTGGCAATGCATGAGGCCATTACTTGACCTAGATAGTTACGGAGATGAGATGATTTTAATCTCTGCTGAGGAGATAACACAATAATGTCAGTGGAGGATTTCTGCAGCTGCTAATGTGGTTAGCAGATGTGGAGAGAAATGGATATCATGTTTTTGTTGTGAGATTTAAGCTGGTGACGGTGACACTGAAGTTTTATGAAACTAAACATTTTTTACAAGGTGTTCTTACAAAGAATAAAATTAATAGATTTATTCAATGCTATTACAAAATTATATAACAAATTCTTTTATGAATTTTCTACATGTTGTATGAAGTGTCAGGACTCTCTTGGGTCCTTTTTCTTTTTTCTTTTTTTTTCTTGAATGAGGACACACTTTGTTGCCATGAGGAAAACACTAAAAATTAAATGGCAAAAATTAGCAGCAGTTTGGTTTTCAAGTTGGTGGAAGGAAGATCAGGATTTCATTGAGTAGTCTTCAATTCAGACATAGTATGTGTTTGTACATTATACATCTCTATTATTTTCTGCATTTCTAAGGAAAATTTCTCTCTTGATTTCTTTTATTGCAGATTAGAAATTAATACCACACTGAAAATGCTGTGTGACTGTTTTAATATAGCACTCATTTGATGTACTTTCCTTAGTCTTTAATTCACAGGTTTAATTTCTCAGTTGTAATTTTGCACTAAAATTAGGATGTTAACTGAGAGTATGGATGTAAAAAAACTACTGAAATAGAAGTTGCAGTAAAATATAATTTCCTGATGAGAATGGATAAGCATAATATAAAATTAAGATTTACATAAATAATAATGAACCAAAATAATCAATTACTTTCCCATATCTCAGTGGAAGAAGTTGAGAATGTGATGAAATTCATGAATGACACAACAGCACAGTGGAGGAACCTCTCTGTAGAGGTGAGAAGTGTTAGAAGCATGTTGGAAGAAGTAATTGCTAATTGGGACAGATATAGCAGCACTGTGGCAGGTCTACAAGCTTGGCTAGAAGATGCTGAAAAAATGCTGAATCAACCTGAACATTCTAAAAAGGTATGCACTAATAGCATATGTATCTGACTATTTTGTAAATTGTGAAACATGGGATGTATTTTTCCATTTGCTTAGGCTGTTTTACAAAATGTTATACAAGAGGGAGAGGGGTTTTTTCAGTCTCTGTCATACTCTCTACATGAATCACAGCTGTTTCTATGTTTGCACATATAGCATGTACAAACAGAAATATACACACAATACAAACAGAATCACAGAATGTTAGGGATTGAAAGGGACCTTGGAAGGTCATCTAGTCCAATCCCTCTGCCAGAGCAGGAACACGTAGTTGGGGTTACACAGGAATGTGTCCAGGCGGGTTTTGAATGTCTTCAGAGAAAGAGACTCCACAACCTCCCTGGGCAGCCGGTTCCAGTGTTCTGTCACCCTCACTGTGAAGAAGTTTCTTTTCATATTTAAGTGGAACCTCCTGTGTTCCAGTTTGTACCCATTGCCCCTTGCCCTATCATTGGTTGTCACCGATAAGAGCCTGGCTCCATCTTCATAACACTCACCCTTTACAAATCTATAAACATTAATGAGGTCACCCCTCAGTCTCCTCTCTCCAAGCTGAAGAGCCCCAGCTCCCTTAGCCTTTCCTCATAAGGGAGATGCTCCACTCCTTTAATCATCTTTGTTGCTCTGTGCTGGACTCTCTCCAGCAGTTCCCTGTCCTTCTGAGGGGCCCAGAACTGGAAACAATATTCCAGGTGTGGTCTCACCAGGGCAGAGTAGAGGGGAAGGAGAACCTCTCTCGACCTACTAACCACCCCTCTTCTAATACACCCCAGGATGCCATTGGCCTTCTTGGTCACAAGGGCACAGTGCTGGCTCATGGTCATCCTGCTGTTCACCAGGACCCCCAGGTCCCTTTCCCCTACACTGCTCTCCAACAGGTCGTTTACCAACTTACACTGGAACCTGGGTTTGTTCTTGCCCAGATATAAGACTCTACACTTGCCCTTGTTCTATTTCATTGAATTTTTTGCCGCCCAACTCTCATGCCTGTCCAGGACTCGCTGGATGGCAGCACAGCCTTCTGGCGTGTCAGCCACTCCTCCCAGTCTGGTGTCATCAGCAAACTTGTTGACAGTGCACTCTATGCCCTCGTCCAAGTTGTTGATGAATATCTTGAATAGTACTGGTCCCAGTACCGACCCTCGAGGGACTCCACTAGATACAGGCCTCCAACTGGACTCTGCCCCATTGGCCACGACTCTATGGCTTCTTTCCTTCAGCCAGTTCGTAGTCCACTTCACTACCTGATCATCCAGTCCACACTTCCTCAGTTTAGCTGCAAGGATGCTGTGGGAAACTGTGTCAAATGCTTTACTCAAGTCAAGATAGACCACATCCACTGCTTTGCCATCATCTATCCATCACCTTTCCAGGGATGGAGGTGAGGTTGATCAGTCTATAGTTACCTGGCTTCTCCTTCTTGCCCTTTTTGAAGACTGGAGTGACATTTGCTTTCCTCCAGTCCGCAGGCACCTCTTCCATTTCCCACGACTTGGCAAAGATGATGGAGTAGTCTAGTAGTGACCTCAGCCAGCTCCCTCTGCACCCGCGGGTGCATCCCATCTGGACCCATGGATTTATGGATGTCCAGATTGCTTAATTGCTCCCTAACCCAGTCTTTATCAACCAAGGCAAACTCCGCCATTGTTCTGCCTTCCTCTGGGGCCTCAGGGGTATGGGGCTCCTCAGGACAGCCTCCGGCAGAGTAGACAGAGACAAAGAAGGGCCTACGTTGCTTCTAGTGTGGTTTTATCTGCCATGTATTTGAAAAAGATCTTTCTGTTGTCCTTGACCCCTCTCACCAGGTCTAATTCTAAGGAGGCCTTAGCTTTCCTAGTTGTCTCTCTACATCCTCTGACAACAGCCTTATATTCTTCCCAAGTGGCCAGCATGTCCTTCCATGATCTGTAAACTCTCCTCTTCCACTTGAGTTTGCCCATCAGTTCCCTGTTTAACCAAGCAGGTCTCCTGGCTCTCTTCCTTGACCTCCTGTGTGTCAGGAAACTCTGATCTTGAGCTTGGAAGAAGCAATCCCTGAATGCTAACCAACTATCTTGGGCCCCTTTACCTTCAAGTACCCTTGCCCATGGGATTTCCCCTAGCAATTGCTTGAAGAGGTCAAAGTTGACCCTACTGAAGTCCAGGGTTGCGATTCTGCTTGGTATTCTGTTCCTGCCACATGAGATCCTGAACTCCACCATCTCATGGTTGCTGCAGCCAAGACAGCCCTTAACCTTTACTACTTCAACCAGACCATCCTTGTTGGTGAGAATGAGATCCAGCAGTGCACCTCTCCTAGTTGGCTCATCCACCTTCTGCATGAGGGAGTTATCATCAATGCACTGGAGGAACCTCCTGTACTGTGGATGGCTGGCTGAGTAGTCCTTCCAGCAAACATCAGGGTAGTTAAAATCCCCCATGACAACCAGGGCCTGTAACTGTGAGGCTGCTCTCAGCTGTCTGTAGAAGTCCTCATCAACTTCCTCACCCTGATCTGGTGGCCTGTAATAGACACCCACAACAGTATCACCCCTGCCAGCTTGCCCCTTAATTCTCAGCCACAGACACTCAACTCACTCCTCATCTGCCCCTGGACACTACTCAATACATTGTAGTTGCTGTCTCACTAAAGAGCAACTCTACCACCTCGCCTTGCTGGCCTGTCTTTTCTGAGAAGGACATAGCCATCCATGACCACATTCCAGTCATGTGAGCTGTCCCACTACGTCTCTGCCACCATATCATAATCTCCTGACCGAACACACAATGAAGAAAGGCATCATCTGTGATAACATGGTCAGAGGCATCTTTGGCATGAATATAGGGCAGTGGTATTACTAAGAGATAAGTATGTTACACGATTCACTCAAAGACAAATACAGCTTTTAACACCAAAGTGCATAGTCATGTGCTGTGTATGGAGACACTTAAAGAAAATTATTTTTTCCACTGATTTGTCCTACCACAGATGTCAGATTTCAATATTAGTTGCCTTCGCAAGTCAAAATTATTAAATTGTGTTGTTATGTTTGATGGGTAAGTAGTTAATCCATTTCTTTGGTGTTTTAGGAATCTTTTAGAAAGTTTCTTTTGGGGACATGCAGTCATAAAGATAGTTTTACTGTCTTTTTTTTTCTTTTTTTCTGTTCTAATATTAGAGTACAGAAGCAATGAGTTTTGTTTGTGAAACTTCAATAATGATCCAGATTGACTGGAATAATACTTCACTTAATAGGTGCTACATTTCCACCCAATCCCAGCTCTTAACACCAAAGTATGGTTTTCATAGCTTCTAAGATAACAAAGTGACATCAGGTTAGGAGTGAGCATTTCAAGTTACATGACAGTATAATTTTTGGTAAAAGTTTGTTAATTTAAATTGATATAAAATAATGGAAAACAGTTTTTAAATAAAAATAAACCTGTGAAAATAATTCAGTAGACTGGTATAATATAAATACCAACAGTTATCATTACTGAGCAGGAAGGATGATCTCAGCTGATCAGGTTGATTTTAGCTTCTTGTGTTTTATGTAAGTAACTTGTGGCTACTCTATCTCCCCTGAACAAAGCTGGCGTCATGATTCAGTCTATTGGGAACAGTCCTGGCCACATCTTGTCCATTGAATTGTGGATTGTTTGGGAGGAGCATAGCAGGGACAAGCTAAAACCATGTCAGAGAAGATGTGGACAATCATGGGACAGTGACTGATCCTGTTCTGTTTACTGGTATAGCTGTAGTCAGTGGCTGGAGATACCTGCCTCAAGAACAATTTCCCAGCCTCTTGAAGAGCAAAAAGGAAAGGAGGGGGCTGGTCTTTGTACCTGTCTACAAGATGCACAGAAGCATTTGACACTGTGGCTGGGATGTTTAGGCTGCTGCACTGGAACAGGGAAAAAAATCAGTGACAGCTGTTCCTTTCCCCTCCCCACTCATCTTCTCTGAGATAGAAAGAAGCAGCAATAATGAATCAGTCCTCTTACGTCTTCTGGGATGCCAGACCCCAGAAAGATGCAGATGGTTCACAGAATCTCTCCACAGTCTGTATATGGCCCAGGTTACTATATCAGCCCATACCGCTTCAGGGCAAGACAGAAATTAGAGGAGTCCTAAAACTGTTTTCTGTTATGGAGTTTTCTCTTAAGGAAGAGTTCCATAAGTTTAACTGAAGTTACTCATTGGAGTGAAATGAGCTGTAAGTAAACTGGTGGTAATTTTTAATTCCATAGTTTATATTCATGATTTTAATATCTAATATCTCACATGAAGAGCTTCAGAGGATGATTGTTCAAAGAGTTTTATCAAGCCATTAGCTAGTGATTAAATTCTAGTTTCATGCTTTAAGGTAAAGACTATTTGAAAGGGTTTCAGGAAGGTGTTTTTATTTTGTCTTTCAGGATTTCTTCCGGCATTTACCTCATTGGATCCAACAGCACACAGCCATGAATGATGCTGGTAATTTTCTAATTGAAACATGTGATGAGACCATTTCCAGAGACCTCAAACAGCAGCTCCTGTTACTTAATGGAAGATGGAGAGAATTATTTATGCAAGTTAAGCAGGTATGTGTTTTTGTGCTTGTTACTTTTAAATATTTACATCATCATTTCCATGCAAGCAAGACAGATTTGTTCCACTAGCAGGACTATAGGACAACTTACTAAAGTGCCTAACTGTTCAGCATTATTTAAATTAGAAATCAATCTCTGACAGCAGTTGACTTTATTAGGCCTATTCCTTTGTTTATCTTTTGGGGTATATAGCTTTTTATTTTTGGACATTTTCAGCTAGTATGATCTGCAGTTTTTCTTTATGTTCTTGATACAGTGAATATTACTTACACATATCCACTACCATTCTTTGAAGAATATTATTTGGTTTAAGTAGCTAATGTTATTGTAAACTCTGTAAAACTAAAGAGTGAAAATGGTGAAAATGAATATTTTTATTACTCTTTAATGAAAATTGCATTCAGTTATACTACTGCAGCAATAAGCAGGTACAATGCAAGTTAATTAACTAAATGTTTTCCCCAAATCAGTCAAACATTACTTCCTATCTAGTGTGCAAGGATGCACTGATAATAAAAGAAAAACACCTACTCTTTATCTCATGGAAGAGATTCAACTGATTGGAAAAAGAAGTGATGTTTCTGTATTTGCTCTTTAAAAAGCAATGAGATAAAATTACACAGAAGTGTTTCACACCTCATAAACACATTAGAAAATATCTTTGCTATGGTCAATATACATCTAATGATATTTTCCCATTCCAGTGATTATAAATAGCAGTTGACTATTTGAACATGCTGGATCTGTTCGGTTTTTTTTTTACTGGTATGATTATTACCATTACAGTCAAGTTAAACTGAAAAAAACATAATGATTGCCCCTTTTTTATTGTAGCTTTTCCAAACTGTTGACTAGAATGTTCTCAGGTTTTGTTTACTGATGATCTTTAGGGTGATTCGCTATGGAAACAGTAATGCCCAGGACATAAGTGTCCCTTCCCCTACTTACGCAGATTCTTTCATATGTTGTGATATGGTTTTACTCACTGGCTTTTCACCAGTTCTGTCATACAGCTCATTCTAATATTCGTGTTTAGCCTTCCTCCAGCCAGCAGTTCTTTCATTGAAATTTCCCTATCCATCAGCTTTCCTAGGCTTTTCCTATTCTATTCTCTTTACTGAATTTTCAAAATTGATACTGTTGGTAATGAGAAATGAATTCAGATGTTGATTCTAGGTTAGAAACAAATTAGTCTGGCATACCGTGAATGATCCAAACCTTAAAAAAGATTGAACTCTTGTATGAATGTTGTTCTTTTTAGTAACAGCACTTTCAAAACTAATGCAGGTGATTAGTGTCTAATGAATTTAGAAGATTAGTTCTTAATATCTTGTATTTTATTGAATGTGTTTTTTCCAACAAACAGACTGAAAACATGCTAATTCTCTTAAGTCATTACCTAATTGACAGACATCTAATTGGGGTGGTTTTGTTGTTTGTTTGTTTTTTGTTTTGTTTTGGTTTGGTTTGGTTTTTTTGTTATACTTTGCATTTTCCTAGTATGCTCGAGCAGATGAGCTAGACAAAATGAGGAAGGAATACTTGGATGGTGTTGCCCATTTGACAGCTTTTATTGATGGAAGCAATAAGAAACTTTCAGCCCCTGTAGAAGTGTCTTTCCTTGAAGTCAAAATGTTTGTACAAGAGTTAGAAGTAAGTGTCTTCCTTCCATTCCTATCTTTCTCCTTCATAAGAGTGAAACTAGTACTATTTAATTCTGAGACCATAAAATTATTTTAGTATACATTTCCACTATTATGCTATTTTGTAAAAACAGTTGTGCTTTTTTGTATAGTATCTGCTATAGCTGATATAAATCACTTTATGAGTGACATTTCCAAAACACTGTCCATCTGGATATTTCTTTCTGTGTAGTTTCAAATCACATTCAGTTGAGCTGACTGATACCCTTTGGCACAGTTTTCATGCATTTGAAATACAGTCCATTATTCACTAAAATCAACAATTAATTATTGGAATATATATATTTTATCTCTTGAGATGAGACTTGTATCTCCCGTTAATGCATAAATGCCATTGTTGAAATATTTTTTTGAAACATTTGTTTCAGAATATTAAGCACAAATTGCCTGCAATGGAAACTCAGTACAAAATGCTTACAAGAACAACTCAACTTGTTACAAAAGAAGTTTCCCAAGAGGAAGTGAATGAAATGCTTGGAACTTTGACAAGGATCAAAGAGCAGCTGAGCAAGGTTGCAGAATACTTTTTCTACTAGACATTGTTGACTGTTGAACTAATAAATAGTAAACTCATCTATATAAATGCTCAGATATATGCACCTGAGTGAATCATAGAATAGTTTGGGTTGGAAGGGGCCTTCAAAGGTCATTTAGTCCAACCCTCCTGCAATGAGCAGGGACATCTTCAACTAGATCAGGTTGCTCAGAGCCCCGTCCTACCTGGCCTGGAATGTTTCCAGGGATGGGGCATCTACCACCTCTCTGGGCAACCTGTTCCAGTGTTTCACCACCCTCATTGTAAAAAATTTCTTCCTCATGTCTAGCCTCAGTCTCCTCTCTTTTAGTTTAAAACCATTACCCCTTGTCCTGTCATAACAGGCCGCACTAAAAAGTCTGTCCCCATCTTCCTTATAGTCTTTTAATTACTGAAATGCTGCTGTAAGTTCTCTCTGGAACCTTCTCTACTTCAGGCTGAACAATCCCAACTCTCTCAGCCTGTCCTCACCGGAGAGGTGTTCCAGCCCTCTGATCATTTTTATGGCCTCCTCCTGGACCCTCTCCAACAGGTCCATGTCTTTCCTGTACTGAGTACACCAGGGCTGAACACAGGACTCCAGGTGGAGTCTCACCAGAGTGGAGCTGAGTGGCAGAATCAACTCCCTTGACCTGCTGGCCATGCTCTTTTTGGTGCAGTCCAAGATACACTCGGCCTTCTGGGCTGCAAGCACATATTGCTGGCTCATGTCCCATCTTTCATCCACCAGTACCCCCAAGTCCTTCTCGGCAGGGCTGCTTTCAATCCGTTTATCACCCACCCTGTATTGATACTGTGGGGTTGCCCCGACCCAGGTGCAGAACCTTGCCCTTGGCCTTGTTGAACCTCATAAGGTTCTCATGGGCCTACTTCTCGAGCTTGTTCAGGTCCCTCTGGATGGCATTCCATCCCTCAGGCATATCAACTGCACCACTCAGCTTGGTGTCATCTTCAGACTTGCTGAGGGTGCGCTCGATCCCACTGTCTATGTAATTGATGAAGATATTAAGCAGTACTGGTCCCAGCACGGACCCCTGAGGGACACCGCTTGTTACCGCTGTCCATCTAGACATTGTGCCATTCGCCACTAGATATATATTTATAATAACAATAGATTGAGTTCAGGGTGGAGAAATGTTACTTTTTTTAGTCTTTAAGACTACCATCCTTAAATGGAATATTGTTTTCTTTAGAAGTAATACAGGATCAGCATTGGTCTATCTTAAAAGAGGCAGGTAGCAAATATATAAACCCACATGCAGAGGAAGCTGCTATTTATTGGATTTTACAACTTTTTGTAATTATTTGTTTTCTTTAAAATGACAAAAAGGTTAAGGAGTATTCCTGTGCCCTGCTGTATGAATGCCAGCATCTGCTGTCTCCACTGGAAGAACTGGAGAAACAAATCACGCATTTTTATGAATCTCTTGAAAAAGTCAATGAAATTATTTCTATCCTGGATCCTGAAGCACAACCTACAACTGTTCTTAAACAAAAAGCCCAAGTAAGTTTCAAAAACATCTTGCAAAGATCTGCTGCCTCTGAATATTTAAGATTAGTTTTTCAGGAAATTGAATTGCAACTTGGTAGAGCTGAGCAAATGTTTCTTCATATTCAGGCAACAAACATAACCTATCCTAAAGTCAACTCTAGGCATAAACATAAAAAGACTGAAACTTATGTTCCCTCCTACTGCCCATGGTTTCAATCCAAGAAATAAATACGAGATTTTTTTTCTTTTAATCTTGTGGAAATTGGACTGAAGTATCAGAAATACATTGTGTTTTTTATTAATCAGATGAAATAACATGACCAGGAGCTTCCCTAGGTTTTCTTGGACAATTATGTAAGTTTCTTAGAAGCATGTAAGTTGTTTCTTTGAAGTGCATTGTAGTAGAACATTAACTTTTCTACCTGACCAATAAACATTTCATTCTGGAGGAATTAAGTGCTAGTCAGAACTCACTTGGAAAAGTAAACAAAAATATGAGGATTGTGGGATTTATCCTTGTGTGTGTGGTATATAGCCTAGAATTAGTCCCTCAAAATTGATGTTCACATTTCATTGGAGTTGGATTTGACAGGTGGTATAATTAAATGGGTTTTTATGGGAAGCTGAAACCTTTCAAAACTGTTTAGAGTCCTTTGCAAAAAGAAAACAAAAATAGAACAAAGAAATTTCATTTTATGTCTGTGTATATCTATCTGTCTGTCTATATCTATCTATCTATCTATCTATCTATCTATCTATCTATCTATCTATCTAAATATATATAAAATTTGTCCAAGCCTGTAATGATGCTGGAGATTAGCCCAATAATTCAGCAAGAAGGGTCTTCTCTTGCAGTGACTTCAAGCTTTGATTGCATTTGGGTAAAAGTGATCTGGTGATCTTGAATCAAGCCAGTCCATTTATCTTCTGACTAAATCCTGTTCTATTTATGAACACAATCTGAGTGATGTCTGGCCTGCAGGTTAAGGAGCAGCTCAAGAAAGTGCTTCTTTCCTTTGCTTCTGAAGGTTAACCTGACCCAGAATGGTAAAATAAAAAGACATGTTTCTTCTGGAGTTACTTGCCAACCAGGGAACCAACATCTCCTCAGTTATCTGGAGGGTGCTGGTTTCTGCTGATGAGAGAGTAAACAGAGATTTCTTCTGAGGAATACAGTGTTCCTTCAACAGCAGAGCAGTTTCCTCTCTACATATTTTTTTTAAAAAACCTTTTTTTCATCCTGTGCAACTACATGCATGTTTTCTTCTCTCCCTCTTCTTTTTTTTTTAATTAAAAAAAAAGATGTAATTCTCATTACTTAATGCCATTTATAATGAAATCTAAATTCCAATAGCTGACACGAAAGGTTAATTTGTTGAAAGGCAAGAAAGGTTAACATCTCAGCCTGCTACTGAGAGTTGTCATTCTTATGTCTATTGCTTTCACTGCTGCCTACTTACAGTTATACAATAAATATAGACATCCCATGAAGTCAAATCACAGAAAAAATTATTGACCTGCATTTTCTAAAATTACCTGAAAGGCTTGGGTGTGTGTCTGTGTCTTTTTTTATCAATAGCTAGAGCTCTATTTGGGTACAGAACTCTGGATACAAGGAGAAAGTTGTGTGGTCTGTGCTATTCCATATAATGTTTTGTGTGGTCTGTTTGTTGTGGTGCTTTGACCTTGTCCCTTTTGTTCTTGTTGTCAAAAAATATCTTCCTGTTATTTTGCCAAACTTTTCTCTCCTTTGTTCCTGGCCAGGGTGGATATATGTTTTTTTCTTTCAGGATTTGGTAGCTTATCAAGAAAACTGCAAGAAGGATTTGTCCTTGATTGAGAGAAATAGTCAGAGTATCCTGCAGTGTGTGGCTTCTAGTGAAGTGTTACAGCATTTCCATCAGTCAACATTTCAGAAGAAAGTTACACAAGTTCAGATCACTTTTCAGGTAATTACGTCATGCCTTGGTGCATAGTTTTGAAAACTTGTTCATATACAGATGATCCATCGTATCAGATCTCCATTTCATCACTCCATAGCTACTGTCCTAGAGAGCTCTCCTTTCTGGTGTCGAGGCATTAATTAAGAATTTGTCTGTATTAGGTTGTGGTCAGGGGGCTGATGATCATGTTCTCCATACTGTTGTTCAGAGGTGACCCTGCCTCAGAGGATCCAGGGATTTAAGGAGAACTTTCACACCTCTTGGTCTCCTTTGGAACGAGGCACCTGAAATCCAACCTTTAGGGCTGCACTGGTGTTTGTTTCTCCTGACATTGTTATCTTGGCTAATTATTTGCTCCTATATTGCCATATATCCACTTTCACACAAAACGTGGAAGATGGAAACTTTTGCAAATAGTACTATTGCTGAGCATTGTATTTCCTCAGACAGTGCAGTGGATTGTGAATATAGAAAGTTGCATATATGTATTTATTAATGCATATATGTATTTATTAATTTATTAATACATATATGTATTTATTAATGTAAAGATATGTACTTTGGGCTACAATTCCCTTTATCTGTAGAGATCTGTGTTATTATTAGCCATACTGACATTTTGGGGCTTACTCAGCCCCAGTCTAGCCCCTCCACATGAGCATGAAATTAACCCTTTTCTTGGATTCAGATCTCCAGATGTTGAGTTCTATTAAATTTGCTTTCAGGCAATTATTGTTCAGTATTAGGCTATCTAAACTGAATTTTAAGCTACAGAAAATCATCCAGCAGTAAAGACCTGACCCTGCAAGGTGGTTTTCAAAATTTATGTTGTATTTTGTGGATTACACTTAAAGATATATGGGTTTAGTTTTACAATTTAGAAAGAAATAATTTAAGTTTAGCTTATAGTAACAGAAGCAGATACAGTTGTATCCATGTTACTATGTTAAACATTACTTATTCTGTGTCTGTGAAGATGGACAGTGATTTATCACTTTTCGTGTTAGGAAAAAAAAGCCATGCAATTTGGCATAAGCATACAAAATGTGGCATACCCAGAGTTAAAATATTTATGGATCCAGAAACTGGCATTTTCTTATGTAAATACAATCCTATATTATTCTGTTATTATACACACATTTTTATCAGGAAAGCTTAAAAAGGCTTAGCAAGATGTTTAAGTTGAGAACTACAGATTTCATTAGCTCACTGTATAAAACCATTACAATTCCTTACACTGAGTTTTGTAATCAGTGAGGATGGTATGATAAAGTATATGGTTAGTAAGCAGTGCTGAAATTACCTTGCTGCAGCTGAACTGGTGAACTGTTAATTTCCCCTGGTAAATTTTGTTACTTGCTTATGGAATTGTGCTGGGACAGACTACGAAGCAGAATAATGAAGAGCTGTGACTAGGGCTTCAAAACAAGAGGATTTTAGGTCAGCAACTAAACCACAAAATTTGCTTTCTTTTTAGCAGATTTCTGCCTGGTTGCTTATCTGGCCTACTAGCATGATAATCATACAAACCTCCTCCAGGTCAGAAGACCTGTAGCATGGAATTGTTTGGATCCATCAGGCAAACCACCTTCATGTAGAGTCATGTAGAGGAGGTAGTCTGCTACTGGGAAAAATTGAATGGCAAGCTTTTAGCCATACCAGATGCTTTACATTTAAAAGCAGGCTTTAGGAAAGAAGCACTACCCAAATGGCAGAGGCATTCTGATGGTATCAGACACATCTGTATTAGATAGGTATCTATTTTTATTTGAATGAAGGATGACATTAGCACAAGCCTTCATATAAGTACTAAAAATTGGAAAAACTGGAGCTCTTGTGAATGGCATATATTTGAGAGAGTGACGGCAATCAACTGCATTTTTTTGTAAGATCATGGTAAAAGAGAGCAAATAAAAAACAGTGAGAAAGTGGCAGCTCATTTTCTTTGCTTATAACTCAGAATATGGTCAGGAAAGCTGGTGACTGGAGAAAAAACATAGAAGCAAATAGCCGTTTGATGAAGAAATTTGAGGAGTCTAGAGCAGAACTGGAGAAAGTAATACAGATTGCCAATTGTTGCTTAAAAGAAAAAGGAAATCCTGAAGAACTTCTCAGGAAACATAGCGTGAGTAAATTCTCTGACCTTCCTCATGGAAATCTTCGAGTGCATGACATAGAAGTGAAAAACCTACTTAGTTTTAAAATTGATGTGGATTTCTTTCACGTGTAGAAGTTATACAGATCAGGTCAAACTAATGTTAAGATTGAAAAATAAAAAGGAAAAAAGATCACCCCCTCTTATTGATGCATGTAAGGAACCAGAAGGTTAACAGGGAAAACTCTGTAGAAATTAGGGTCGGTTTTGCCAGTAGAACCGCTGGGAGTGAGGGCACTACAGTTTGGCAGTCTAATGCATCCGCTGCTTTGTTTTTCAGATGTATCCGTATCATAACCATTACTTATGCATGTAGCTTTTAAATCTCAGTGTACTGGCTGAGAATAAATTAATTTGCTGGACTTCAAATAGCTAGAGATAGTTCTTTCCTTAGCTCAAACTTCAATTCTTCAATGCAGCAGAACTAACCTTGGAACTTACAGGGTGTATTGGGGAACTGCATATTGGCAGGGTACCATATCAATAACCAGCTTCATCTTCTCATCTGCCCACTTTCCACCTCAACTTCAGGAATTCTTTAACCAGTTGGATCAGAGAGTCCTAAATGCCTTTCTGAAAGCATGTGATGAACTTACTGACATTCTCCCAGAACAAGAGCAACACAACCTGCAGGAAGCTGTGCGAAAACTCCATAGACAGTGGAAGGTTAGTTACACTCAATGATATCTGTGGAAAATGTGAGTCTCAACTTCAGAATGTTTCTGCATTACCTTTATGTTGAAAAAAAAATGAAATAAAATAAGTTGTATTATTTGGCTTCCTGCGCAGTTGCGGAAAAAAAAGAAAAAAAAAAAGAAGTATTTTACAGCATTAGATACAGTTACACCTACAAATACCCTCTTGAAAAAGCCCTGTTAAGCAGAGTGCTCAAAAGTCAAGAAATGTGAGAAATTATGAAAGCTCTACATACAGACATAATGATACCTCTGTTAAGAACATTTGTTGAGAATAGGTGCTAACTTCTCTTACTTTATGCTGATATTGGATGATTGCAGTTACTTTCTCAACCCTAATAAAACAAATTTGTAAGAGATCAGGCTATCAGTTCAATGTTACAGGTCAAAGCTGGAGTGATGAATGAGTGGTTTCCTCACCAGCATGCAAACAGGAACCCCTGGAAGCAGCTTTACTATTATTGCTGTATTGTTTTATACAGGAAATATTTGGTTGTATCTTGCCAAGAATCAAGATGTCTTTTTAATTTTCCTTATACATGCATATTCTGGTCCAGAAGAACTTGTGACCTTATGATATATCTAAGAGATATTAGTAACAGCATTGCTTTATTTACTTAAATGAATATGGAGAAACCCCCTTCTTTTCATGCATATATATTCTTTATTTTCTGTACTAGCGACTTTTAGACAATTTATTTGTAGTAACATCACACTGAGATAGTGGGACTAGTGTTTTATCTCTGTGCTTTTTTATTGCCCTGGTGGGTGTGTAGGATCTTCAAACAGAAGCCCCATATCATTTGATCCACTTGAAGATTGAAGTACAGAAAAGCAAGTTCTTGGTTACAGTAGAAGAGTGCAAAGCTGAATTAGCTCGACAGAACAAGGTGTTATCAAGAGAAGACAATGAAAGAATGATCGAGGAACACGTGGTATGAATTATATGCCACCACATGGGCATTTACAGAAATACATTTCGATGTCAGTAACAAATAAAAGGTCTGACCAACTTCTAAGCCACCAAACACTCTATGCACAACTAAATGAGATAGGTCCTTGGGGCCTTTAACAAAAATTTTGATTTGAGCTTAGTATGGTTTATAACGAATATATAGATATGCTTTGTGATTTCTACCAGTTTGTATTTTAATTGAATTTTCTGCTTTGTCTCCCATCAGTTGTTCTTTGGTGACAAGGGACCTTATCGTCTGTGTGAGAAAAGGCTACAACGGATTGAAGAACTGTGCCAAAAACTGCCAGTTTCTGATCCAGTGAGGGCTACATTGGAAAGCAGCCACCGAATCCTGAAGGAGCTCAAATCCCAGATAGACAGCACATACATAAAACTAACAGAGCGCTCGGACACCTGGAAGGGCTATAAGAGCAGGTGGCAGCTCAGTTGCTAGCTGAGTCTTGTAGAACCTTATGTGGTAACTCCTCTAAATGTTGTCATAGATCAGTACCACATTAAGAATGATGCTGTGTTGATAGGTTCAAACAGAAAACAGTGCTTTATATAGTAATTCCACAAATTATAGTGGGGTTTTGAGTGGATTTTATAATTTGGGCTTAAATTTAAGTGTTTACCATTTTGTATTGACAATTTTTGTCTGACTTGTTTCCTGGCTTTGCATTATGTGATGTTTTATTTCAGATTTTCTGAACTGGCAAATTGGATTTCGTCAACAGAAAGAGAGCTAAAGAAGATAAAGGGAAATGTCAGTGATACTGCCAAATACCAGCAATTTAAAGCATCTGTGGGGGTGAGCCCTTGGTTTATATTCTAACAAAGCTGTGGTCATTGCTGCTGGGACTCTGGATAAAATTGTATTCTGAAGCAGTGCAACTGTTTTACAATGGAGACTATAGTAGCTCTGCTGATTCCTGGTATTTTTAAAAAGGCATTTCCAGGAGGAAGTTCCACATGTAGCAGAGTGTGGCAGAAGTTCCTACTTTTAATATTTTAGAGAATGTCAGGTCCCTTTGTATATTCAGAACATCCAAAATATAGAAGCACACAGAATAAACGCTTACCCCTCATCCTGCTGTGTGCAGAGTTAAAAGTGCTGTGCAAAGAAAAAACAAAATTTCTGGACTGGTTCTTTTTGAAGAATCAAGTTACTGTCTTACATTTAGGGAAAGCTTCTGTAATAAAAATTACCTTCTACAATAGTATAACAAGGAAGGCTAAGATAATTCTACCATTCATTTTTTGCATTGGTGACTGGTAACAGAAGTGTGAGAATAGTTGAAGATTGAGTCATTTGCTTAAATTAGTCTTAGGGAATAAGTTATTGTGTCACTTGAGACTTAGCTTGACACTTATTTCTTTTTTTAATTTCACATAGTAGGAACAAAAATAGGAAGGTCAAATACTGTAAGAGTTTGTGTGAAAGTCATGAGCAGGCTAACTGTGCAGGGAAACATAATTAGGATGACCTTGATAAAGCAGATAGACCTCTGTTTAATGCGTGTTTCTGCTCCAAAGGTCTGATTTACTCATGAAGTTTTACTGCTGGTAACTTCTCATTAGCAATGACACAAAAATACAAATGAACTACTGGGTGAAAAGAGGGGGAAAGATAGCTATTTAAAAAGGAATAAAAAATACACAAAACCTTATACCACCTGAAATTTATGTTTGAGAAAGTAATCATTTAAGATTTAAAAGGTAACTGAGAAATTTGATCAATATATGGAAAATAGATATGTGTTATCTACTATATATCTATCTGCTAGTTTGTGAGGAAAGAGTACTCTACTTATTAAAGAACAATCTAATAAATAGTAGTGGAGTAAAGTGGAAGGAAATGCTACAATCTCTCCATTGACTAGAACAGAATCAGATAGGATATGCAAATAGAAAAATACTACATTTCTAGTGTTTCAATTTAAGAACAAAGGTGCTACGTTTACTCTACTAATCTTTGAATTGATGCCATTAATTTCACTCATTAATGTATTTTGTTTATTTGAAGAAAATACATTTTGATTCTTCCATAGGAAATTAGGAAGCGTATTAACAAGCAAGGAGAAAATCACAGCTGGTTGAAATCTAGACTTGCTGTTTTGACTGAATTATGTCCTGAGGTGGAGGCCAAGAGGACAGAGGATGAGCTTTGTAAACTTTCCAGTGACTTCAGGGGACTCCTAGATTTGCTGGCTGAGGTACAGTATGAGAGACACAAGAACATCAGTCATCACTTTACAAATATAAGTTCCCTGCTTTTTTTCTTTTTTTATTAAGTTGCAAGCATTCAGCATTGAAAAACTCATTTTTGCTCCCTGGGTAGCAAAGCCTTGAGAAAAGTAGGCAAAAAATACTGGTACTATTATAATGGATCTTTTCCCTTTTCAGGATTGGAGAGCGTTGTAGTAAATGTTTCTGGAATCAAAACGTCAGTATTTTTAGAGGCAAAAGATCAGTTTCTAAATATCAGCTCTTAGTGAACATTGGCAAAACTGCGATGTACATCAGTTCATGCATATAGAATTTGACCTTAATCTTCATTTATGTATCTTTTATGCTGAAATAATAAAGGAACTACTGTGAGGTAGTTCCAAATTATTAAGGATAGCTATCATGCCCTGAATTTGCAGGAAAAGGCTGCAGTTCTCTGAGACCTGAATGATAATGACATACTGTAACTGCTGAAATAATGCAAAGTTTTTAACCTGTAAGAAGCAAAAACTCTTAGAATCCACTGAACCCTTGAGTTTTATGGGATCTCAGGGAGCTCACTGCTCTAAGTTTTCACAGTGTAAAGAAAGATCAGAAGAAACTTAGAACATATTACACTTAGAAGACAGAACAGATCTATTTGAAAAAAAAAAAAAAGAAATTCAAGGCAGAGAAAGAGTTCAGACTTCAAAGTCCATTGTTAATGTCTTTTCCTGTGGAGGCTTTGTAGGTGTTCCAAATGTAAAAAAGTTTCATGTATTTTCTGAAACTTCTTTAAACTTCCACGATGTGAAAACTGTGTTTGGAAATCTGGGGGAAACAATGTTCTGTTCCAAGTGACTGCAAAAAAATTAAGATAACTTTTTTTTTTTTTTATTTAAAGTACTTTTGCTTTTTGTTTCCTCTAAAAGTCAGAACTAAGGGAAGCACAAGTTCATGAAGGTTTTTTTTTTTTAAAAAAAAAGCAAAACACCAAACCAACCAACCAAACAAACAAAAAACCACAAACAAAGAAATAATTAGTCTAAATTTGGTTTGAATATAAAAGTATAATCTAAATGGCACTTTATACTACGATTAAGAAACTGCTGATGCTTAAAAGTCTGAATACTCTCTATAGCTGAATTTACAGCTTGTTGATAAGATGGATGAGACTGTTTAGACAAAGATTGATACTAGATATTTCCAGAATTCAGCAATGTTTTTTGGAGAGTAAAGACTAAACATTTATATAACAGGAAAGAGAATGGCTTGAATGTGAATGACTCTGTGAAGTGAATATGGATTGGAAAGAAAGGAAGGGGGGAAGAAAAGAAAGGAGTTTCTTAGTTCTAGAATACTTCATGATTAAAACCTTAAAACACACACACTGTCTGAGGAACAGAGCCTGTACTTGAAATGAGCTACCAGTAGTTAGCTGAATCATACAAAGAGGGAAGAACTTTCTGATATGTTGAATAAATATATTTTTTTCTAAAATTCTGCAAACTGAGACTGGCTATTGCACAACCTGCATATTGTTGTCCAGAAAACCAAGGCAACAGGGCATTTTAATATATTTGTGGTTTATGAGAGCATTGTTCTAAAAGGGCCAAAAGTTTCAGAATCTGGGTCAGCCTGCAAGGGTGTGGACAGCATGTATTTTCTAAGCAGTCACAAATAAGTGGCTGTCACGGACAGCTATTTACCATATTGCAATGTAATAGGAAGAATGGCTAAACAAGACAAAGGTCTCCTTGGTCACAATTTAAGTCTACAGTCGCTCTTTCAATGTAAAGTTAGGGGTGTCTGATAAGAATGCTGGAGGCAAAAATAGTTTGAGTTTAGCCAATTTACTATGTTTAAAAAAAAAAAAATTTCCAAATATGTGTGCCCTTAAAATGTAAATGTACCTTTCAACATTAAATGCTTAAAGTTATCCGTAATTGTAGATTGAAAAAACATTAGGCACTGTTGGAGACTGTGTCCAGTACAAAGAAGAAGTTAAAAGTGCAATTGAAGAGTTAATCAATAACTCTAAAGAAGCTCAAGCAGAGGCTGAAAAGATCCTGGATACAGAGAGTTTATTACAAGCACAGCAACTACTACTTCATCATCAGGTAAGGCAATTACTCGTGTTCATATTCCTTTTATTTCTTAAGTAGAATGTATTAAATTACTAAATATTGTTATGTCCATTAGCATAACTCTTTATATTTAAACTTGAAAGACTTATAAAGGAAACGGTCTCATATGGCCTAGTATTGATTTCTTATAATGAAAAAAGTACACAGTCATCTTTTTAAATGTAAATGCCCAAAGATGGGCTTGGTTTTCAACATTTTGTTGTATATTATTCTATTTCCAATGGGTTTTTTGGGCATAGAACACCTGAAAAAACAGGCTTAATTTACTTGAAATTTTGAGTAAATGTACTCTGCAGAATGTAGTCTCTCTCTTTTTACCTTTTTAAAGCTTGCAGGTCAGATCTGATCATGGTAAATTTGTCCCAATCCTGGTTTTGGAAATTTCTCAACTTGAGCAGCTTCTTTGTGGCCTCAGCTCTAAATGCTGGAGGGGGAGATGAACCTCTAGCCTCATCTCCTCCTCTGGATAGCTACTGCAGTGGCACATTGGCTTCCAGTTTGTAGGAGTAGAACAGGAGGCTTTTTATGCACTAATAACAGATCAAAACACCTGTGGGCTACAGTAATAATCAAATGGGTTGCATGGAGCAGGAATCATGGGTTTTAAGGCCAAATATGGGAAATGAACTTTGAGGACTGCACCGATCTAGAAAAATAAGAATAATTTACTGTCAATATTTGGCCATGATATTTCATATTAACATCTATTTCTGTAAGGTCAGACATCTTACTGTATGATGAGGCACTACTATGTCTTATCTCTGTCTTATCTAAACTCTTCGGTGTTTGTAAAAGCTATTGTAGCTATTCAGTTAAGGTTCATATTCTTTCAAGGCTGGTAATGAGTCAAGCATATTAGGAAAAGAGAGAGCGTGTAGTCTTAGGACTTTCTGATGGTGCTACAAAGCAAAACACATCAAAGAAAGAGTTATGCAACTTGGCCATGCCCCTTCTGCTCCTGGATGAAGGCTGATATATTGCTTTGATCAACCTGAGGCTCCAGCCTGTGCAGAGCAGACCTGGATGCTTCCAGGCAGTCATGAGGAATGTGTGCACCTGTGGCTGCTGCTGCAGTTGCTCAACTATTGTGGCCTCTGGTTTCTAAAATATTGCTTTGGATAAATAGCCATGCTGTCACTCTTTCTCTCCAATTTGTATGGGAGAGTGTCTTAACACATTTTGGAACCCAAGGCGTATACTTGATGAGTATATGAGATTCTCAAGGATACTTGCCACAGTTTATCCCTGTGACTGTTAGTCTCATTGCATACCCCTCAAAAAGCAGAAAGTGGTTTCATTGTCCAGTTTCCCAAAGAAGCTAAAAAGTCTAATAGTTTATGTTGGATGAATCCTTTTAGCAAAGGACAAGGAGACTCCGTGCAAAGAGGCAAGACGTGCAACAGCAGATTTCCCAAGCTAAACAGTTGCAGATTGAAGGTGGACTGCCCAGCACAATGCAAGAAGATTTACAGAAGTTGGAAGGAACATTAGAGAACATGCAGCAGACTATGGAGAAACGTGAAGAGCAACTGCAGGTCGGTCCTTTGCAAGTAGAAATAAAAACCTATGCTTCCTTCTTTTTTTTTTTTTTTAATTTAGTAAAATATCTTTTATTTTTTAATGTTAAAAGTCTGAACTAACTTTCTCACTGCTGAATCTTGGTCCTTGGGTTTTCATGATCAGTACCTCCATGAAAACTTCTTGAAGTTGCTGGATACCTCTTAATTAATAAACAACAGCATTTTGTTTAGAAGTCCCCACTATTCAGTTGTAATAGATATTTTAAATAATTTACCTGTGAATTAATTTTTAGATGGGCTGTCTCCCCTGGTTACTAAAGGTGACATTGCCTTTTAATTGACAGTCTTTAGGCTGAATATTGGATTAATAACACCTGATGCTGTGCAAATATAATCTTCACAACTACTGTGTGGAATACATGCTGTCATCCTAAATTTAAAGAAGGAAGAAAAAAGGCACAGAGAAATCAAATGTATGATTCCAGATTGTGTAACTAATCACTGACTGAACGGGGATTAGAATTTATAGCTTCTTGCACCCATATCTGAGTTGTCCTTTACATTTCTTTAAGCAGAATGGTGACCCAGCTGTCTACTATTTCACACAAATTTTTAAAGTCATCAAAACTATTTCCCATGATAAAACATATGATGAAAAACATGATCGATAGAGCTCAAATAACTTCTTAATGTAAGAATTTATTATTGAAACCAATGGTTTTCTAAGGAATCCCATATAAAAAAGTCTTAGCTCAGGCCTTGCATTACTTCAGAATCAAGAGGATATTTTTCTATACTGTCGTAGTTCTTGTGACTGATAATTAAATGCTGTATATTAATCAAAATTTTACATTATCAGAAATGGAAAAATAGATTCCTTCATATGAGTTTCCTATGAGTAGGGATTTTCTTCTACCATTTTGCTGTAATTTATTTAGTTAGAGGACTTGGAAATCCTTTTAGGTATTGTTGACTACCTGTCACCATAAGCATAAGCATCTGCATATATTACTTCAGACTTCTTATAGTACATTCAAAATAAGATTTAAATATTGCTGACAGCTTAGAGAACACTGCTTTTTGCACAGTGCAGTATGAATGAGTGAAAATGCAAGGGAAATCTTTTATTGGGTTCAGAACAGTTTTCATCTGTAAAGTAGATGGCATGTGAGGAGAAGTTGTTTTATTTTGTGTCAGGTCTTTCTCTTTGTTTCCTTCTTCAGTAACTTACAATGAAATTATTTTTTTTCACCTCTGCGATCTTTTTGTCTTTGTGTTTCTGTCTGTTTGTTGTTTTTGTAGGTCACAATAAATAAATGGGAGCAGTTTGAAAGAGACAAAGAAACAGTAGTAAAATATCTCAATCAAGCAAGCTCTGCGCTTGAACGTATCTTAAATTTCAGCAGTTTAGAGAGCCTCTCATCAGAACTGGATCAGACAAAGGTATTCAATCTGTGAAATACAGGAACTGAGATGATGTATTTCTGCCTTCCTTGTTAACATGTACTGAGCGAATTGCCTTCAATCTTTGGATCGTTTCCTGTTAATGCCAATGCACATGCAGATTAGAGACTGCATAAACTGTTTGGAGGTAAAAAGTTATTTTACGAAAAGATCATGAAGAATTACTCAAAATCTGCATCTGAAGCGCACATATGGAAGGTAAAATGATTTTGAAGACTTCCCATGTTGTGCTCAGTAATTACCTATACTATTATGGTAAGCTAAACAGTGTCAAGCACTGGCAAATCAACATCGCTTGTGTGCTCTTTGACAAGGTTAAGTGGACTATGCTGACTAGCACTCTTTTAGTCCTGAGGACAAAAAAGGAGAGACTTCTACAATATGGACATAAACCATAACATGCCACTTGCCCTTGGTAACACAGAATTGTTCCAGCCCATTTTATTTACTAATACAGAAGCAATAGTAGTGATTTGCTTTCCTAAGTGCCATGCTTTTCATGCTGTTTTTACCCTTTGGTGAATCTGATACTAAACTGTATATATCTTGGTTGTGCTCAGCATCCATTGTTCCGGTGTATGGATTTACTGTTTGTGACAGAAAATAGTTGCTAAATAAAGTGAGATTACAAGCTGCAAGATACTGCAACATCCTCTCTGTAAAAGTTAGCATCTAAAGTTTAAATAAAGATGCATATTACAGAATCACAGAATGGTTGGGGTTGGAAGGGACCTCTGGAGATCATCTAGTCCAACCCACCTGCTAAAGCAGGTTCACCCAGAGCAGATTGCACAAGAATGTGTCCAGGTGGGTTTGGAATATCTCCAGAGAAGGAGACTCCACAACATAATCTTCCACAATTCACACATTTCTTGAAGAGCGATAGAATAAATTTTGATTGGTTGAATTAAAAACTTTAGGACTTTTTCCCTTGCTAAATTTTATTCAAGCTAGTTTGCTCTAGTGAACATTTCCTAAATACAACATGAAAATAACTTTGTTATTCTAGTTACACATTCAAAATATACATATTGGAGACAGATACTTTTTCCAACCACAAACATTGAGGAAAAATACTTTTTGTTTAAATATACGGAACTGTTTATAGTTGTATTAATGTGTCTTGCATCCCTACAGGAACTTTCTAAACAGACTGAAGCAATGGCAGTGCAGGCTGAGAATCTGGTGAAGAGTTCTTCTGAGATACAGCTTGGTTCAAAGAACAAGCAGTCCCTTCAGCAGCAGGCAAAATCAATCCAAGAACAAGTGAAAAAAGTGGAAGTTACTCTTGAAGAAGAGTATGTTCTTAACAAGTCCTAATATTTATTATCCACTGTAAGATTGTATCAGATTTCTAGAATACCTTGTCAGCATTTTGTGTTGCACATCAGCTCCATCATTTACAGCTTGCTGTGGCATAGTAACGAGGTTACACTATCAAATATGTCAAAATAGTGTGTGCAAATAAACAAAATCTTTGCCTAATAATACGTAGTTTATAAATCCACCATTAATTACATTTAACCTGTCACTTATTTTTAAACCTCTGTCTTGTGAAGAAGGGATAATTAAGCTCATTCTTGAAGTAGTAGACTCTTTTAGAAAGAAAAAAGTCTCAGTGCAAGTGTGAGAACAGCACATTTACCATATTTGCCTCAGTTTTCAGTATTCAACTTTCTCCATAGGAATGCCAAGTGCCTTCATCTTAGCTGAATGCCCAGGTTTTATTTTATGGGCAATATCAAAAGCTGCTTCTGCTGCTGCAAATAAAAAAGGCATAATTTGTCAAATTTTATTTAAAAACCGAAAGTTCAAACTCCAAGAAAATATTGTTAAATCCTGTAAATATATGTAGCTTTTTGTATTTGTAAAAGTGTCATCCCTTTTCTCAAGTGAGTAACTCAGTTAACACGTTACTCAACTTCAGCTGTTGCCATTCTCATTTGATCTATATACACATACATTTATATGTGTGCATGAAATTAGTATTTTTGCACATATAAGATCTGATGACCAAGTCATGGATATATGTGCCAATTCTATGTTGTCTTACTGAAATTATTATGTGTAGCTCTACAAGTTTAAGCGCGTACCACCACCTCCATCTCAATATGAGCAAAAGGCAATGCCCACGTTTTTAGGGTTTTTTTTCCCCTACTGACCATTGTCATGTTAATCTGGCTTTAATTTTGTGCCATATTCTTCCCAATACAAAGGAACAGCTGTAAAACAGAATAACTAGCCTCTGCAGCAGATGTAACTTTTAGATTATTGGTGATCTATTTTTTATATAGCACTTTCTCCAGTATAAAGTATTACAGAGATTTGCAGTCAATTCTGCCATATCTTACTGAATACTTTACATTATACATAATATTCTGCAATATTAGAGAGAAAACTATGTGATTTATCAATTCAAGAAACTCATCCTTCCAACTATGAATATTCACTTTTTTAATAATGTCATCTATTTTTAAATAAAAGCCATAATTGATATCCCCTTTCAATGTAGATATGAGATAGGTTTTATTTGAATATATGGATTTTACCGAATGTCTGTGATACCACAACAGATAATAAAAATAAGAAAAAAAAAACTGCTGCAAAATATGCAACTATATGCAATTCTCTATAGTGAATCTACAGAACATACAATCGGTGTGTAAGGGTTATGTTGTGACTCCCATTATCAATAAAAATCTTGGCCAAGTACTTTACAGTGGAGGTATCCCAAACACATACTATGCCAATGAACGGGAAAGGGAAAGAAAAGTTTGAGCAGCTCTCCGTAGTCAGCTGCAGAACAAACATAGCACCTCTGTTTTCCAAGGAGATCATGCAGAGCTCTCTAGAGTCTTTGAGACTATTTTCTTTACAGTCTGCAGCTTTCTGACAACTTACAAGGAAGGCAGATACAAAGGCAAATGATTTTCAGCTCTTGTGCCACTGATTTGGTCCCTCGGATCTGATTTCCAGCAGCATTTTTTTGGGCTGGACTTGAGTGAAATACTTCTGCGCTTTATTTTCCTACAAAGAACTTGAATTTGAATGCAGTCTTATCAATAAATGGCTGTTGATGTGGCTGGTTTTCGTTTGGTTTTGGATTTGTTTTGTTTTGATTTTTTTTTCATTTTGAAAATAAATAAGACAAAATAGAAAGGCCAATTTTTACATTTTTACACTCTGTGTTTTCTTAAAGCTTCTTCTAGCTTTAATAGGGTGAAAAAGAATAAATTAATTTTTTTAACATGAAATGTTTTTTAAGGATATATTTAAAAGGCAAAGGTATTTTGGAATTTTGTAGTATTCAGACTTTTCTGATGAAGTTTTAATATTTTCAGTGAAACAGAAAAAGTATGTTTTGCAAGATGTGTGTAGGGCCTATATTAGCACTGGTTTCTTTACAATTATTTGAAAGGCGGCTTCTTTCTTGTGACAAAAACAAGGGTGCTTTGTTTGCTATCCAAGATACACAAGTATCAGTCATAATCTGTCTCTGTTTAACATATTTATAATGTATATTTCAAAGAATATAAATCTATTAACAACTTTGAGATAGTTGATTCATTTCTGTTGTTGATTCTTTGGCTCAATATGAAAGCATTGCCTGAGAAAACACAAACTTCCCATAAGATGGGCAGATTGCTGTTATAAAAAAAAACAAGTTTAATAAAGCAGCGAAGCATTGGTGAATATATGTACATCCACAATACACTGGTTTAAATAATTCTGTCTTACTGACTATATGACTAACGTCTATGCACTCAGTTATCTCAATTTTTAGATATCTGATGTAATCATAATTCCATATTATTTCATCAAAATCACACTCGTTACTTTTCCTTTTTCTTCCTGCTATGATGAGATTCTTGGTGTACAGGTGATGAATGAACCTGTACTCTGTTTCCCCTGTCAGTGTCCTTACTATGGCAAAGATACTTGTTTGACTTTTTGGGTGCATAGTCTAAGAGAGAACCAACTGCAGAACTTGGTCCTCTAAAACCAGGAGTTTCTAAAGTGACCCTCGTGTAGATTGAATGAGTCACATTTTTATTCTAGCCCGAATATGGGCAGCTTCATTATATTAAACTGTTTATTCTTTCTAATTAATTTGGTTAATTTTAGTATTAAAAGCATGGAAATGGTGAAAAACAAGTGGGAACATTTTGGCAATAATTTCGAAGCTCTGTTCATCTGGATAGCTGAACAAGAGAAAGAACTGGAAACTCTGGAAACATCATCATCTCCTTTGGACATGCAGATCAGCCATATCAAGGTGATTAGTTCTTGTTATGTTTAGCATTAAAAGCCCATTTAGCTGTCATTTTGCTAGAGGCCAAATGGGAGAACAGATATTTTACCCGTTTCAGAACTACCCTAATGTAACAATGGCACACTTTGTATACAAATATACTAAGCAGTAAGGTTTTACACAAACTAAAGGAAAATTCTTAAGACTGCCTTCTCTGTTAGTGTTTAATTTACATATATGGAGCCTTTGTGTGTATGGTTAAAAAATATTATTTAATTTATACTCTTTTTGAGTAATCTCAACTGGTGTACAAAATAGCTGCACAAATACAGGTGCATAAAGCTTTTTTATTTTGAAACATATATCAGCTAGTGGATATAGTAGTTGATTTTAATCCTGCAAGCTAACGTTATAACTTGCTCTATGTATCTTTTATGCTGAAATAATAAATAAACTGTTGCTTTTGGTAGCTTGCAAACCTACATACCATTTATTGTGGTTATATTTACATCGTCTTAAATTGTGTGTACATTCTTGCAGATACATAATGGTTTAGTTTCTTGTGGCTAACTGAGGTGCATGTTGTTTCCAAGCATTGCGTTTCAAGGGCTGACTTCATATCCTTCCGCAAATTAAAATGTATCTTCTCTGAAACTTCATGATTCTAAGGGAGCGGCGTTTTTCAATATGCAGTGCACGCTGCCATTTTCTTCTATGACTTAGCTGCTCCTCAGAAATGCACAGGTGTACAGCTGCTTGCAGTGATGGACCAGATTGACACTAAGTATTTCCAAAGGATCCTATTAAGGCATTTGTTTCATGTGACAGAAACAGATTATCGACAGATTTTCCTGGTTTTAATTTTATCACAACTTCACATACACCAAATAAATAAAATATTTTGATTTCATCACCGAAGATGCTTGAATTCTTGCTTCATCACCACAGCAATTTAGAAAAGCTTCCTTGTGAAATAATGTAGATGCATTTATTCCACTGGCATACACTGTCATGTACTCTTACTTTTCAGTAGTTAATAGATATGATTCAAATGCTTAAGGCAGAAAATAAATGCATCAAATGATGTTAATATTGCATTATGTTGTGACGACAGCTCTTGTCCATCTCAATGGAGCCTAGTTGAGCCCTACTAGTCCATTCAAGCCAATTTCCCAGAAAGGTTGTTCCTTGCAGAATATGGTGAACAGGTAATTTTTATAAATGTCTGAGTGAACAGACATAAGGCAGAGAATTTTCTCCAGGTAAAGCCTAGAGTACATTGTTATAACTGAGGTGAACAAATGAGCTTTATGAACTGTGATATGTGAAATGAGTGCACTATCCTCTGATACATGGACATAGCTGGAGGTCTTTTCAGCAGCCTTGCTCTGTGCCTGATTTTGAAGAATTTATTATGTTTTGTTCTAAGTTTCATAATATATATTACAACGTATTAGTGAGGAATATTGCAACATGAGGCAAATGAATAAAAAATGGTGTGCTTTCTGATATCTTTGGCTGACCACATAAAAGCCCTGGGGTCAGCTGAGTGCAATTGTCATATGTAGTGATCATATTCTACTTTTGGTGACACTGATTGCAATGCCCCCCCGATAACTTCAGTAGAGCCAGATTTTCACCTACGCATTTCTCCGAAATTCCTGGTGAACAAAATGACAGTTATCACAAGTAGTTACCATTGGTGGCAGATGCAGTAAGAATTTGAAGGCCTCAATTATCCACCTTCTTTTATGTAACTGAGTGAATTTAACAGTATAACGTGGGAGTAAAAAAGCGCTGCCTCATTTGTAGCTACTGCATTGTTAGATAATTTCAGCACCAGGGCCAAAAATCTGGTACTTTTCCTCAGCACCATATTTTCATGCAAAAGAGATATTTTCTAATCCAAATTAGTTCAGAATGATGTTCATGAAGAGACGCTATAAATGCTTACGGCAGCACATTTTTTTCTGTACTGTCACCCTGCTAATTCTAGACTCTGACTGTTGCAGTAAGCCACTTCTGAACTTTGTAATGGCAAGTAAGATACCGTATTTATATCACAATTATAGCAGAAGGTGGGCATGTCCTATGCTTTTAAGAGTGCATTTTCAGGAAAGTTTTTGGTTGATGTCATATACATACATATCTTAACATTTTTATATCTGAGAACACTGTTGCCTATTTCAGTTTCAAAGAGCACTCTTGCACTTTCAGTTCCCTCCCAATGAGTGTTTTTCACTGCTTTTGATAAGAGCTCCATGGGCAAGCTACATCAGCAAAAATGAAAAGAATTCTGTTGTGATAAAAATCCTATTTCCAAATGGACTGATGTTTGCTGAAAAAATAGCCACTAAATGTGAAACACCATAAGTTTCTGTCTTGGATGTTGTAACTTTCAGTTTGCCTCTGATTTGAAATAATAACAAGCACAAAGTAATAGGTGGAAGTTGCTGTCAGGCAGTTGATGAAATGTAAGGCCAGTGTGAGTTTGTATTTTTGCATTTACTAATTGATAGAGAAGACAGCTGAAAAGTACCAAAAGCCATTATCACCCTTGTCTTATGGCTTACTATTTATACTGTAATGTGGTTCTTTATTTAATCCTCTGCCTGAGGTCACACGCACCTTATTTCATAACCTAATTTAACTTATTCTTTATTATACCATAGAATTTCTATTTAGAAAATAAAACCAGTCTCTATTGGTTTTCAAATCATAGCATGTTTTATTTTGTAAGTTCTTGAAAACTTATTAAACACAAATAATAACCAGTTAGGGTTTAGCTCCTTAACAATATTGTTTTCAGTTACACAGTTACTTTTTACTAGCTTGTATTTATTTTGAGTGTTTAAGAGAAATTTGTATTAATTTGCTGTGAAATAAGAGATGCTAAAATACGAACCATCTTGTCTGCTTGTGAAAACATGCACCTCAGCAAATTCTGATTCCTCTTCATAGACACTGTTTTTAGGCCAGGCTGTTTTTCCAGTGCTAGTTTCAAGAAGAAAAAGGGAATTTACAGGGCATATGAAGACTTGCGTAACTAGTTATTTCAAGGTGTCAATAAATTCTCCTCTTATTTACTTTTTCAATTAAGAATATTAGTAGCTCTGGTAAAAGAATGATGGTAGCAAATATTATCATGATAATAAAAAAACATATGGTGTTTGGTTTTTTTTTTTTACTACTACTTTATGTTTTAGGTTATTCATAAAGAAATAGATGGTAAAATAACTGGAATCTCAAGACTAGAAGAGGAAGCTGAGTCTCTTTCCCAGTTTGTTACCTCTGGAGAATGTGCACATATTAAAGCCAAACTGACTCAGGTCAAAAGGTATTGGGAGGAGCTAAGAGATCATGCACAGAGGCTGGAAGCAACAATCGCAGGGAATGCATCAGCACAGCAGAAATATGAAGAAAGCCTTAAACAGGTAGACCATGCAAAATCTAATAGACTGTTTGCAGCAATTTATAGAATTGCTCTTTATTTTTCTAAAATTGAATATAACATGCATATTATAATGGGATGGACTAGAATATATGAGTAGATTTTTAAGGTAATTGCAAGACCTCTAAACATAAATTTGTGCTTTGAACTAATTAAAAAGCAGGTTCAGGAAGACACTAAAATACACACATTCAGAAAATTATGCTGTCTTTTAGAAAATATAAGTAATTATTGCACTAATAAACCACATCCATACTTTCTATGAACACTTTAACTTCAATCTTGGATTGTTAGTAGGTCTTAAGGAAAATAATTTAAATGCTATTCTTGCTGCAGTCACAAGGAGCTGAGCACAGTTAGCATCTTTTAGCTTCAAAGGGCACTCAGCACTACAAAAATTTAGGATATAATATTAGCACTAAATATTGCAAAGATGTTATTTAAAGCATCATTTATGTATTTCCTACTGGTTTTAGACTCTCTGGTTTGCCTTTTCTTCATAGGTGCAGCAGACATTGTCTGAATTTGAAGCTAAGCTGGTGGAGCCTCTCACATCATGCTCTTCATCATCAGCAACATACGCAGCCCTTCAAGATTGCACGGTGAGCATGTGGCCGGTGACTCTAAAGAAGGGAAAGCCTAAAAGTATGAGTTAATCTTTCAGGCTGTTGTTTTTAATTGTATGCATCTAAACCATTACAAAAAATAGAAGATAAGAAACATGTCAGACATTTTTTCTTGAAGATTTTCATGAAACTTACATCTTGATATAGAGAACTATGTGATTTAAAAAAAAAAAAAAACAAACTTCTTAGATGTAGCTTTTTCTTGGACAATGCAGAGACTGGACAGAATTTCAACTGACAAACTTTTATCTGTCATGCCAGAAATCCATGGGTGCATGGGCATTTGGTTCAGTCCATTACAAAAGAAAAATAAACAAACATTGATTGGTATTCACACTACAAGAAATCCCAAATCTCAGGGAATTTGGTGTAACATTTTTATCTGTGTCTAGAAGTCTGTGATGTGTTCTTCCCACAATAATCATTATGTTCTTTTCTAAGAAAATATTGCAAATACTTTTAGTCATATTGTTCTTGCAGTCAAACATATATAATCTCTTCTGAACTTAGTGTTAACTACTTGCAAAGGCTGTATGCAAGGCAGACCTGCCCTGTCTGCTTCAAAAATGCTTGATTCTGATTGACAAAAAGCATTTTGCATATGGAAAATTTATTCAGACAGCACATGTCATGATTATTGTTATTGGCTTTTAAACATAAAACATGCTGGGTATGCTCTTGTAAACTCTTGCCCTGCTTGTAGGATCATCATGATTCAATGCCTAAAGGTGAAATTATTTTTTATTATTTAGTTTAAACATCAGCTTGTTGCTGTATAATACACATTTCCTCCTATATATTCATGACCGTAATTATAACCATTATTACTGTTGTTATTATTGCACACCTGTGAGCTGGAAATTTAGTGGTCTTAAATCTATTTAATTTTGTGCTTTTGTAACTCATTGTACTGTAGTTCAATCATTTTGGTGTGAACATTTCCCAGTTGTCTAGAAATGGCAGCACTGGTGAGTCTAGTTGACATCAGAGATCATTTCTATGAAAAAGACCTTTAGCTAATGCTGACACAAGTTCACAGTAACTGATCATTACTTCTCCCATGTCATGACATGGGCTGCAAGTCTGCCAGTCCTCACGTATTGCAGTGAGCTTTTGTAATTTACTGTATATGTATAAATTAGAGAAACTCTTAGCAGATGTTAGGGAATTTGGAGCTTTGTCCTTAAATGATCATGCTGTGTCCATGCCCATTCAGAAGATTTGATGCTTTCGTTTCTGTCTGTTTTTTCTTTAACACTGTGCTTAGGAAAGTCTTTCTCCACTACAGTCTACTTGATTGATATGCTCAGGACGTGTATCTAAGACAGATCTGAGCAAAATGTAAGCTCTGTAGTGATTTCATGATGTAGCACCACTTCAAACTCTGAATAAAAATACTGCTTTTTTTTTCCACATCATTGTTAATGTTTGTACTGTTTTTTATGTATGTGACTTCTGTTTCTTTTTAATGTTTGTTAGGACCTCTATCATACTGTGGAAAAACTGAGCAACACTCTGGCCTCTCTCTCAGGCTGTGCCCGAAAGGTGGTCAACAAAGAAGAGGCTGCTCAGAAGGTTACAGCATTACAGCAGAAATATGAAAAGGTGCTAGGAAATGCTAAAGAGAAACAGACCTTATTAGAGACTCTTCTGGCTCAATGGCAGAAGTGAGTAGCCTCTCACATCTGTTATGAGGAACATGGAGACCTTCCTGCGGTCAGTGTGTGAGGCTGAGGAGACGACTTGAATTGGTAACTCTACGTTGTAATTTTGTTAGGCAGGAGAAGGAGCTGTCTATATTCCTGACCTGGTTGGAGGGGTGTGAAGCTATGGCCAGACCTTCAGAGCAGTATGTTTCTGCTGACAGAGTTAAACTGGAAGGTGAACTGCAGTCGCTGCAGGTATGTTTCAACTGAAAGGTTGTCACCCTACATTTCCTGGTTTGTTTTCTTTAAAGGATGCACTTGCTCAGTTGTACTCTGACAGTCACTTGATTCTGGGCTTTGGAAATGTCCTGGGAAAGTGTTACATTATTACTGTGGTTGTTTGTCAAAGACAAGAAAATGACAGGAAGAATATTATTTGCAAATATAATATACTGACTCAAGAAAAATAAAACTCTGGTATTATCTGTCAAGGAAGGACATTGATCTGCTTGCCAGAGGATCCTTTCTCTAGAGAAATCCCTTTGTTAGACAATGCTATTTTTCCTTTTTTTTTTTTTCATGTGAATAAAGTTGCTCAGATGACAAAATACTCAAAGATTTTGAATTCACAGAGAAAGTCTGGTTGCTGATTTTTATTTTTTTTTAACACAAGACTTTCATCCTTCTCTAAAGTATACTTTCCCTTGGAACTTCTGCCATTTGTTTTTAGATTAATATGAAGCAGTTGGCCAAATGTAGCATCTTTCCCACCCTCCGTGAAGTCAATGACTCCATAATTTCAGTTTTAAATATAACTGGAGAGAAGGAAAATAATTTTTTTGGGGTAGTGGTTTTCTGTTTGGGCCAATTTGCAACATTTCCCTACAATTCTATTACTTCACACAAAATATGTCACAAACGATTCTTTACTTTAGCCACTGTCATCATACAGTAGAGCTGTGTGAAAAGGTCACAGTTGGTCCTAAAGGAGAAACAACAACAAAAACAAAACAACAAACAACCAAACAGAACACACACACACACACACAAAACAACAACAACAAAAAAATGACTTTAATGAATCCTTGCTGAATTAGAGTTGCAGATTTAGCTGTCTGAGAGGTGTTGAGTACCTGCGTGTCCTAATAGATCTCAGTTCCCTCTATGGATTTGATTGTGCTCATTCACTTGTCTCAAAGTGATGTACTGGAAATCCGTAGCTAATTTTTAAATTATTTTTATTTTTCATAATATGATGCCATATTTAATCTAAAGACTGTACATTTCATTGTTCTGCCAGGATTTGCAAGAAGACATTGAGTCCCATGGATCAGTCTATGCAAGACTATTACAATTGAGTGAGTCGCTATTCCCAACAGCTTCCAAACAGTGTGTCAAAACAATAAAAGAAAAATTTGAAGAGCTGGATGAGAGGTGGAAAGCTTTACCACAAACTCTTGATAAAAGGTTTGTGTTTCAGAATGTTTTTTATGTGTTGAATGAGAGTAACCAATATCCAGATGAGGAATCCCAATCCTGAAACATAGTTTTTACAGTATTACCATTAGGAAAACAAAGGTTTAAGATTCATATTCGACCCTGAGTTCCAAGTAATAGGGTTTGGGGAATCCCAGAGATTTATCGTGCTGTCTTTTTGTCATAGGAGAGTTTTGTTTGAAGGAACATGGGGCATGAAATGAAGATAAGGTTGCATTTCTTCAGTTACAATTTTACAAGTAACTTCCTAAGTTACTTTCAAAATCTGCAATATTTCTGCATTTTTGCCACTTATATGCTTTATCTTGTGTACAGCCAGACTATTATCTCATTAAACCTGCTTTGAAGTTTTCGTTTGCAATAGGTACTAGAAATGCTTAATTGTTAGGCTGCTGGCTCATGTTAGGCTCAGGAACACTGCTCCCTTTTTTTTGGAAACTGTATGTTATCATATATTTAGATTTCAATTGTTTTCATGATGAACATAAATATTTTACTATTTGTGAAGGAGCTTAAATAATAGACCATGGTCAAAGATGTAATCTTCTAGGTCGGGGGTGTCAAACTCATTTTTCACTGGGGTTCACATCAGCCTCGTGGTTGTGTTCAAAGGGCCGAATGTAATTTTAGGACTGTATAAATGCAACTACTCAGTCCTAAAATTACATTGGGCCCTTTGAAGGCAACCACGAGGCTGATGTGGTCTCTGGTGAAATGAGTTTGACATCTCTGTTCCAGGTGCTTTATCAATTTGATTGTTTTACAAGATTACAATCTTCTACATAGCATTTCATGTTGAAAATTATGTAGAGAATTGTCTAAGGGAAATAGGAAGGTAAATGACAAGGCACTTTTTAAGGCCAAGGTTTATAAGCTTAGTTCTGCTAGGTGCTTAGTACTGCTTTGGACATATTCCTCTTTTGAATTGTCTTCTGAGCAGACTTGAACCTCACTTCACTGGAAGCTGAGCATGCAGTACTCACTCTTTGCCTAAAGTTATGAGACTCTCACCTTACGTGTTGCAGATGACAGGGCAAACAGAATTGCAATGTCCATCAAAATCATTATCTTTGCTGGGACTACTGTCATGAAGAAAAATTGAAGAACATACTTTGATTATTTGGGGCACTTCTAACAGTTGATATGAATAAAACAGTGCAAACAGTGGAAACCACTGCTTTCAAGTCTTATGTTATTCCCCAGCTAAGAAATCAACACGGCAGTCATCACGTTTGTAACGTAAATTAACATTTCCTTTTTTCCCTCCACCTGGCATTCATTTTAATGCTGTCCAGTCAGCTGTGGTTTTGATTATGGGAAGTGATTCATTTATATCAAGTGCTTTCATATTTACATCTGACATCCTATAGGATCAACTTCCTTCAATCTCTTATTGCTGAGCATGGGCAGTTTGATGAGCTCCTGCTCAGTTTTTCAGACTGGATTAAGCAGTTTCTTGCTGAACTACAAGCAACTTCAGAGATAAACACAGCTGATCAACAACTAGCTGCATCTCACAATAAGGTAAACTTTTGGATATAAATACTAAAGACAGAGAAATTGTACAGTGTATTCAGCTAAATATTCATCTAAAGCTAGCATGAGGTCATTTGTTTGAAAACCAAGACACTGTTGCAGTCACATACAGCATTCTGTTATTTGACCAGTGTGAAGCAAAATTTTAACACTAAACTGTTCTTACTGAAAATCCTTTGGTAGTGCTTGTTTTGCTTGTAAGTTTAGTACTAAAATGTTTTCTGAGCTTTTGTTTGGAAGAAGAAACCCAGCCCTGTTTCCTTTCTTTCCCATAGAAACACACAATGGAAGTCGAAAGTAAGAAAGAGCAATTACGGAGTCTGAAGGAACATGTAAATAAATTGTGTTCTTTCAGCTGCCCAGAGGACCAGCAGACATTTCAGGGAAAGACTGAAGATTGCTTTCAGATCTTCCAGGAGGCAAGTCAAATAACTAGCCAAAGGCAAGAGGCTCTGGATCAGCTGCAGGTATTCCTGGAGCTCCACAGTTCTGCATCAGGAGTGCTGCACCAACTGAGGCAGACAGTGGAGAAAACAGGAAATATGGATAAAACTAAATCTGAATTACTGGAGAAGGAACTCAATGATGTTATTCAAGCCCTTAACAAGCTGGAATCTGTTGCTATCAGTTTGGATGGCTCTCTTACTAAGGCCCAGTATCATCTAAAACATGGCATGTCTGAGCAGAGGACCTCCTGCAGAGCTGTGGTGGAGAATCTGTGCTTGGAACTGGATGCAGTTCAAAACCTACTGGGAACCAAACAGAGTGAAGCAGAAGCTCTTGGAGCCCTGAGAAGGTCTTTCATGGAACGTAAAGAACAGCTACTGAAAAGCATTGAAGATATTGAGGAAAAGGCTGACAAGGAGGGCCTGAAGGAGGCAACGCTACAAGCCCTCCAGCAAAGGTAAAACCAATATTAATGTTTGAGCTTGGGACTTCCTTATTTGCTCATAGTCTCTATAGTTTTTCTTATGCATTGAAGTCACGTGTGAGTTTTCTGCCTGAGCACCTTATATCTTGCCAGGCATATAGGAGTCCATGTATCTACTTAATAAAATTTTGTGAGTGTGATGTTTCGATAGAGGGACAACATAAGCAGAACACTTACAAAGTCTTGCTAATCTTTTATGTTGAATGAATAGTCAAGAAATTCTTTGTCTCAGAAAGTGAGTTTGTCCAAATGAATCCAAGCTCCAAACAGCTATTCGAAATCTCTCATAACACAACTATCTCTGTTACAGGACTGAAGACTGTACGTATGTGTGGGAGGAATTGAAAACACTAAAATAAAATATTAATCTAAATATTTGAGTATGTTTCCAAGTCATTGTGTGTGATGAAGGCATATGTATATCTATATAACTGTATAGCTGTATATGTATCAGAAAAATCACATTTTGAGCCCAGTTGTAGCAGAAAAAAATCCAAATAAGACTTTGCTTTCTGAAGATATTGTAGGAAATGCTAGATAAAGGGAACTTAATGCACAGTAACTCTAAGAGCCACTGTTTCACTCTTCCTTTCTCCTCTTTTCTCTTGCATAAAAGTGAAGATATGTAAATTTGAAATCTTCTTTTTAACTTGCAGATTGAGGCTTTTTAACCAGTTAGATGAAGAACTGAATTCTCACCAGCATGAACTACAGTGGCTCATGGACAAAGCAAAACAAATAGCCCAAAAAGATATTACACTTACTCCTGAGATTGACAAAGAGATAAATCGCTTAGAATCTCTGTGGGAGGATACCAAGAAAGTTATACATGAAAAGTAAGTAGATTTTAGACTTAAGATGAGAAAGGAGAAAGTTATTTTAGTGAGAGAAAGAGACACAATTATTTACATTTAATACCTTCTTGCCATATTAATTCCAATAAAAAGTGGGGCTTATATGTTAAATACTGAGTAGAAGATAAAACATAGTATAAACCAGGATATTTGTACCAGTGGTAATTATAATATTAATAAAGCCACAGATAGGTTCTCAGGACAGTACCTATAAATATACTGAGCTTTTAGTTGTATGTTATTGTCTACTCTCCTGAAAGGTAAGAATTCTTCATTGAGATTTCACTGTCACTCCAACTAGCACATACTCTCCTGGCACATATTTTCTTCTCTATTGGATATGTGTTTTTTAGAACCCTATATTTAGTGCTCCTAAATCATTCCTAGATTTAAGTCTTTCTGCCTGCCCAAGGGACCAGGCTCATAACAATCACTAGTCTATAATCAGTGATGTAAGAGGGTGTAAGACAGTTTTGTATATCAATGAAAGTTCATAAAGAATTAAAGAAAATTTTCTTTTACTTTTTTCTTTGTCTTTGTTGCCTCTTCATTATCTTTAAAGAAAACTTCTTCAAATATTCTTTTT
Source organism: Streptopelia decaocto (assembly GCF_964273445.1). Lineage (NCBI taxonomy): Eukaryota > Metazoa > Chordata > Aves > Columbiformes > Columbidae > Streptopelia > Streptopelia decaocto. Next base: position 54,668,130 of record NC_138656.1, on the reverse strand, counting down.
TAAGTTATCATGGTAAAATTAAGTGCTAGGTTCATTTGATACTACATCATCCTTAATGTACATAAATTTTGTCGAAGTGCAGAAACAGACCAGTTCTAAGCCTGGCAAATACTTCAATGGGCATATGCAATTTGTTGATCTCTGTGTAACTGTTAGGTTTGTGTACTGGAATAACAATTTAAAAAACAATCAAAAGTTTGTTTGTTTGTTTGTTTGTTTGTTTCTCTTTGCTTTCTATGCTGTATTGTTTTACACCATACAGATATTTGTAAATATGCTGCCCCTTAACCAGAACTTTGTATTATTTCTCTCTTGAAAATATGCACAGCTACATGAATTGCATTTCAAGTGTTTTGTTTTTTTTTTTCCAGCTGACTTCAGCCTGGTTTTCTAGTGAATTTTTAAGGGATGTATAAATCTGAACTAAGTGGAAGAAAGGGTTAGCTTTGTTTCAAAATGTCCACCATTGCTTTAGTCTTTATTTCTGCTTATTTATACCTCAAAAAATATTTCATGTGAAAGAAACAAGTTAAAAAAAGATGAGCTCTGAGTGCCAGCATCATTGTAGTGTGGTTTCCAGTCAGTAAGGTACTAAACCTAGGGAGAAGCTTGAATTCCAGCTTCAGTCTGTCTTTAGCTTGAGTCACTTGCTTCAATATCTTATATATATGTGATGGTAATTCATATCCTGTCTCTTCAGTAAGATGTTTTGTGATATATGGACCCATAGTGATTAGTAAAACCTAAATATTAATATTTCCTTGGCAGCCCAAAACATGTTCAGCAGTGCATCCTGATTTTCCCATAGTGAATCGCTACGTTATATTCTTTTTCCTTCAGAAACCTGACAGCAAATGGTGCTAACGCAGCCTTTTCCCTTTACAGAAAGGAGCAGTCCTGCATTCTCATTGATCTGATGAAGGAATATCAGAGCTTGAAGTCAACAGTAATGAAAGTCATAGACAGTGCTGGCAGTGCTTCTGTCATCAAATCCATTTGGAAGGATCATGAAGATGTCAGGCGAACTTTATCAAAGGTAATTACATATATTTTCATTTGAGGAATTTAAATGATCTTTGACTTAGGTGGATTTTTCTGTTTGAAAGGTGCCCTTGAGCTGTGTGTAAAGTTACTTGAATTTACTGACAAATTTTGTCACACTGATATTCAGGGTTTAAATTGTACTGATTCTGATGAGAATATAGTCCTTTCAGAATTTTGATGAGATCCATTAATGTGTATTTGATTGTTGCTATTTATAATTTTAACATCTAGAAATGCAAAACGTTGATTTGTATGGAAAGCATAAGTTATCTGCTCTTCATATAAAATACCTTGAGAATATATTCTTGTCATAGTATGAGAGAATATTTCCAGTCAACATACTTTAATGTTTTTCCATTTTGGGTAATTTTTTGAATGGATGAAAGTCAATAAAACAAAATGAACGGCATGCATTTCGAATGTGTGTAATTCTTATATCTGTCTCTTTTCCTAAAACAGCTTATTCCATGGGGTACAATGTTGATACTGGCCACTGAGCAGAGATAAGGATTAATTGGATCATACTTCTGATATTCTTAATTCTGCTATCCATCAGCCTGTCAAAATAAACAGTTCTGTGTTTAATTATTTTCATTCATTTGAAAGCCTATTGAGCTCTTCATTAAAAATTCTTCAACTCTGTATAAACCTCATTCTAAACTATGGATATTTATGGCCTCTTTTTAATAGACATTTTAACTAGAACTGAAAGCCAGAACAGAGCTCACCATTCTAACAAAGAAATGTATGTAACTTCCATATGATTCCTCTCCTTAACGTGAGCCTTGAGCTGCAGAAAATTCCTTGCTACAACAGCGGCCATATCTAGGCCTGAATGAGTTGGAGCACAATAAGTATTTTGCACAACTGCAGCCATAATAAGGTAGGCATGGCCACGTGGCCATGCTGCATCCAGATTAGTAGCTTATCTGCTGATCTGTAATACTTGTTAAAGAAAATCTATGAGATATTTACTTTGACCATTTCTCAGTATGTTGTCACCTATTCAGTAACAGTTTTAAAGATTTACCTATGTCTAGAATTGCAAACTTAGTAGACCTGAAGATTTTGTCTAATTCTTTTCTGAACACATTTGTACTTTTCCAGACAATCTAGGAGTCATGGGGTTTACAATTCTAAATTTTGTTTGCAACACCCTCTCTTTACCCTGCTCTAATTCCAGAATTGATTTTGGATACTAGTTAGTCAATGATTGGTTATTCAATTTTAGACATGTAGAGTGTGAAGAATATAAAGAATAATAAAAATAGAAATGCCTTAAGTCCCAAAGATAGCTGGTTACCGAATGCGGAAAATTCAGAATTTATTATTCCCACTCCTGTGCTTTACTTAGAAGAACAATCACACTATTTCATTTTGCTTATGAGAAAACCATGTTAGTTGCTTTGTATTTTGTGGCATAGATAAATATTAGATGGTACACTGAATGAGAATGATCAAATGCATAACATATATCACATGGAGAACTGGATTTTCCTTTCTTTCTTCAAGGATGTGTTAAACAAGCAAATATTTATGTTCACAGCATGAAGCTGCCAAGAATGACCTGAGTGATAAACAAAAAGACCTGGATACTTTCACCAATAAAGGAAAACATTTGTTAACAGAATTGAAAAGAGTGCATAAGTGTGACTTCTCTGCGATAAAAGCAGATATGAACTGTACAGTGGACAAATGGCTGGATGTAAGAATCTAGTGTTTATACACCGAATACAGTTTTTGAGTTGTGCTAAGGTTACAGTGTTAGTATTTTCCTGGATCTTAGAGTGCAATTGTTTAGTAAAGTTTACTCTGAAGTATACCTCAAAGGGTTAATCAGCAGGATTTGGCATCCATTATATGCAAAAGATTGTGACATCCATTTGATAGATTTTAAAATGATGTCTTATAACAGTGTATGAATGCTACTAGCATAAACTCAATGCACACTTCTGATTATAAATTTGGATTGGTTTCTCACTTAATGTATGCCAGTATTACTTTATGGAAGTAAATTGGACTAAATAAATTAGGCAGTAAATCGTATTGATCTGCACCATAAAATATGTCAATATGTTGAGAAAGAACCTTATAGCAGAAAAACAGAAAAAATAATATTTTATATGTATATTTATACAGCTTTATTAGCAAATTCATACCTTTCTTAAGTAAGACAAATGTAGCTGTTTTTAAAGATAAAGTTTACTTGAATATAAAACTCCTTCCCAATAAAAAATATACAAATTTTTAGAAACAGTCATGTATGATTTTTGTTCATTTTATGATGTGGGTAGCTAAACTGAAATTGGAATTCAGAACTTAGAATTAAATCTAAGAAGATTCTTCATCTAGGCTTATTAATTATTTCTGATGCACTTGTCTTGCAACTGGCTACAAAATAAGGAATTCTAAAATTAATTAGTGAATGCTATTGATAATTCTCCTCCTAAAAGGTGTCTGAAAGGATTGATGACAACATCGACCGTCTGAGTGTGTGTGTGTCCCTATGGGATGACATTCTCAAATCTGGAGATGAAATGGATGGATGGTGCAATAAATGCATTTCTCAACTGAATGAAGGCATCAGCAATTTGAGTAACAGTCAGAGGATGGAGATTCTCCTGAAAGACTTACAGGTGCTTACCTATAAATCAGTGATTAAAATGTTCTGGACCAAAATCTCCAGTGATAGCAGGCACATAGATAAGGCTATGCTGTTATAGACTACCGTGTCCCCTGTTCAAGCAGCGGTACCACTAATGCAGTGGCTGTTGGCAGCATTCAAGTCCATTTTTGAAGCTGTTTGCTTCTGACAGAAACAAGAAGAGCAGTTTCTAAAATCTCATCTAGGAAGGTAGTTTCTCCAGACAATAAAAAATATGTGCTAGACTGGAAGGCAAATTTTAATGTCACATTCTAGCAATTTTGGTAGGATGATGTCTTTATTTTCTGGATAGTGCTAAACTGTTTTAGAAATCTAGCCAGTGTTCAGGATGCGTGCTGCCTCTGTTGGCTCAAAATACATGGCAGATCAACCACAGGATGAGCCATATTCTACTTAATTTGAAATAAATTGTGTCCTTAAGAAGATGCACAGCGAACATATACAAGTAGTATGATAGAATATGAAATCGTACGGGATCAGTATTTTGCTCAGGACAAGCTTTATCTAATGTTTTTCTGATTAGTATAGAAATTAGACAACCTAAACTCATCACTATTAAAACTGATTTGGAATAAGAGCATCCAGTGCCCAAATCACAGGTGTACCAGATCCACGGGAGGGCCAGAATAGCAGAAGACATGAGCAATGTGCATGCATTTGCAGTCACAGAAGGCATAGTCTATAATACTTCTTCTGCACTTTCTTTTGCAAAGGCGAGAGGAAAGGTAGTTCACTGACAGAAGGGTCCTGCTCTTTCAGCAATCAGAAATAAATGAGCAGGGACAGAAATAATCAGTGGACCTTTTCTATGGTCCATTTCTTGATCAGTCACCTAATATTGTATCCTCCTTAGCACAGAATATCCCCAGAGGATTCTTCTGGGACCATCTGAACTTGACCATGCAGGGCAGATGTTTAGTGCAGCAATTTTATCTTGAAATCCACTGTCCAGTCATTTAATTGGAGTGATTTGTTTGAAGTTTTTAGAAAAGAAAGTCTGGGTAGTAGGATATATACACCGATTACTTTCCTAGTACTTCAGAACTACAATTATACATATTATGATTTTCTCTTTGCCATATTTTTAATAAGTATTATATTTCTTTATAACTTGGATCTATATGACCACAGTAAATACAAGGTCCAGATATGTCAGTGTATATGTAGCAGAATTTTTTAATTCCCTTTTGACATGAAAATTTATTTATGTGTCTAATTTTTATCCAAGAGTTCAGTTCCTTGTAACAAAAAACAGAGAGCACATGGATTATACTCTGCATACCATTAAGTGGAGCCTAACAACCACAGTAGATTTTTCCAGTTGAGTAAACAATGACATTCCCTTATTTATTTAGCTGGTTCTAAGAAACTAAAGCTGTTAGTTAATTTTAAATGCTAAAAATGTGTGTGGTTATTTTAATGGAGGGGGGAAAATCTCTGAACTGAGTCTAATAAAGGAAAGAAGATGAGAGGTTTTTAGAGAAGAAAACAAATAGAACAGTGTTTTCCCTCTAGTTGCTAAACTTTGCAATTGATGGAGCATCCTTCAGGGGGTATAGAATCTTCCTGTATTTTGGTATGAAACTTTGACCACATCTGTTTTACAGTCTGAAGTCAAGGATAAAGAACTGAAGTTGGAGCAGCTTAGTTCTAAAATTTCAGATCTCAAAGAACTGACTCATAGTCAAGAGCCTCCTGCAGATCTCCAGGTAAAATAAAGATATTGGTAATCACAGACTGTGCTCAAATGACTAAGAAGCTCCTGAAATTTCTGTTTCTCCTGTACTGCCCTTTTCTTTCAAGGTGACAGCTACAGCATTATTTATATGTATCGTAACTTTTTTTCATATTTCTTCAGTTAACTTTGGTAATTTCTGAAAAAAAAAACATGCCATAAAGTAAATGGACATTAGAGTTGTAAAAGTATTTTTTACTAAAGCCAAATAGAGTGAATAGTTTATAAGATAACTGATCAGATACGAGACAGATTATGTTCTTTACACTGCACAACGTTAAACCATACACTGCCTCCTTGAAAGAACTATAAGGCAGTAAAATACGTTAATTTGCTTTATCAAACCAAAAGTATTCTTTAGTGGACTGGAATTAGTGTCCTGAAGCAACTGTTACAAGAGAGGGGTAAAACAGAAATATTGAATATGTGCTTCTTGAACAATTATTCCTGGCCAGGTTCTTATTTTTCATGTTATAGGACAAATGCAAGACCAAACTATGACTATTTTGGATGTTTGATTTGAATGGAAATTGGTATGTGAAATTATTCACTTTCAATGTCAGAAGTTTTAAAAGATAAGATGGTTTCTCTGATTTCCACAGGAAGTGAAATGTCTCAGTAGATATTTATTCCAAATGCATTTATCAAATTTTAATGGAACTTAATACAACTGTCAAGCCTTGTCTGCATTTTGCTATGATTGTAAATATAAACTTAAATTACCAATCAGATGTGGGTCAAGAACGCTATAGTATAAAGATGTACAACTTATGTAGAAATGCTTGTATATTCTCCCAAATTGTTTCCTTTACATTAGAGGTTCAGAAAAATCAGGTGTAATCATAAGTTTCTTAATAAATATCTGTCCACTTACAGAGTGAAACTTAGGGGAAATTGTTTTGCAGAGTATCACTGTTAACTAACACATACCTATTCCCAACTACTAAATATAACAAATACAACAAAAGATTTAAGTCATACCTACAATAAAATAATTGTAGTTGAGATATAAATGCAAATTTGAAAATAAAGCCTCAAAACTTAAATCAAATCCCCAAAGTATTTGTCAACATTCAAATACTAAATATGTAAACTACAGCATGATCAGCTCATATTCTGAGAACATAAACAATTCCTTAATAGAATTTTCAGTAATTTCTCATTTACAAATATTTTCCTTTTATGACTGATTTGATTTACTTTTTATTAGAAAAATGTGCACAGCTAACATCTCCTATAATTTCACATATTGCTGTCTTGAAACAGGTTAATGGGCAATATTCTAACTCATTTTGTGCTGCCTTCAATTGTAATCTGTCTTACACTGAGATACTTTAAGCCCAAATGCTCTTAAGTTTCACCCATTGACATTTCTTTTTATGGACCTATGTGTATTTTGGTCATGTTCTGTGTATGTGGCAAATTAGTAAAGGAAAAAGATTTGTTAAACTTTTCAGAAGTGGATAATAACTTCAACAATTTGCAGTCTTGCTTTTAAGAAGTGAGTATTCCTTCTTTGGATTACTGTATCTCTAAGATTTGATCCTGAATGATTGACATTTTGTATTTATGTAAGTATCTTTAGTTATGGATATAAAAAGAGCAAAATTATCATAATTGATGACCTTCCCACCTTCCATTTTTTCAGTAAACTTTCGCCATAATAGGAGTTTTATTTCAATGCTTTAATACATAATATTTTGCTTTTAGTTTATAGCATCAGATTTGAGGCAGAAGTTGGAACATGCCAAAGAAATGTTACAGACAGCAAAAGAAACTTTGAAAGATTTCAGTACTCAGAAGATGGAGTTACAAAGATTTATTGATCAGATGACAGACTGGTTGGCAAAAGTGGAAGAAACACTACTAAGCTGTGCATGTAACCTGGATCCTGAAGCTCTAAATAAAGTGAAGGTTGGTGCTGAAAAAAATGAAGGTGCTTTTTGTTATGCAGTGATCTTTGGTTTTTTATCAGTTTTTGCTAAGCATTATATTTAATTTTAATTTGATAAAATACTGGCAAATAATACAGTTAGTTAGTTTAAGAAGTTCCACCAATGAAAAAACATTCTGAACTATTAACTTTATATAAACCTTTCAGAAAATTATAATGAATAATATGGTCTTTGTTGTGACAAGAACCAGTTTTGTTACATAGAACTCTTCAGTCATTACTCTAGCATATTTGAAAGTCTATTGACTCCCTTGAAATGTAAGCTATGAACTTATAACTCATCAAAGTAAAAGACCATGGACTGAACTCAATTTAACACAAGCTTCTACCTTAGAAGTCCTCCTCAGTCCTCATATATAGCAAGTCTGTTGCCTAGCTCTTAGAACTCTCAATAGCATACAGTTATGCACATCACAAAAAAAAAAAGGAGATTTTTTTCAGTGTGAACACATGTTAATAGTGATATACTAGCCTATTCAAATCAATTTCCAAACAAATGTTCCTCTCTACTCAGGTGAAAACTCCCTTTCATTCAGAACTCCCACTAAATACCAGTGTGATGCTGTATCTCACGTGCCCCTTCAGAGTTTGATGAAAATAACTATTGCTATTCAATATGCCTTGAAATTTATTCATTTATTAATAGAGTAGTACACCATGAGAAATAGCAATTTTCACATTTCTGTGGTGGCTAATGTTTCTAAAGTTTTGAGCATTCATCTCACTTGGAAAATTCAGGAAACATGATCCAGTACTTCTTCCTTTCATTGTATCTAGGACTTGCAATAGACCATAGGAGGAAGGAGCAAATGAGAGGAGCAAGGAATGCTTGAGGAAAAGAGAGGAATCTTTTGTTTCTTTGCAAATGACACATTTGTGTTGCAATTTCATTTTCAGGAAACAGAAAAAGACCTCCAGCTTCAGCAGAGCAGCATTGACTTGACCCGCGAGAACCTCAACAGCCTGTGTCGCAAATACCATTCTGTAGAGCTGGAAACTCTTGGTGGCACTGTCACTTCGTTAATAAAGAAGTATGAATCTTTGAATCAGCTCTGTTCCAGAACACAGGCCAGCGTGCAGGAGTCCTTGGAAAAACATTTCCTCTGTGAGTCTTCAGGCTTGTTAATACGAGCCGTTAGCCCACAGCCGTGAATCATTCTGGAGTCTGCCCCAGTTTCCAGTGATGTCACTTGCAATTACAACTTTATTTTTGTATAGAGCCTTTCAAAAAGTCTTGTTACCAACTGTTCATTTGATAGCTGCTACAAACCAAAGTAATTTACAAAAACAGAATTCAATTTTAAACACATAATATGCATGAAAGGCAAACTCAGCTCCATCTTTCTTCACTCGTAGTACATATCTCAATTGCATATATACACTTCACATATTCGCCATTCAGAGATACAAATAACCAAAAAGAGATGTTTAGAATGTGTAAGTCCCCGTCTCAATTATTTCTTGGGCTCCCTGGATAGTCAGTGGAGAGAAGTAGGCAATTTTTAATCTAAGATATTAAGATATTAATCTATAAGTTATCTAACATTACAATGGGATGTATCATACACTGAAAATGCCTGTCTTTTCCCATTGGCCTAGGAGAGCCTAGTGTGACTGTTCAAATTTGGATGTTTAGAGTGGAAACATCTAACTTCTGTGCAATGCATCCCACTCCCAAGGTCACTGAAAGCAAAGAGATTCATCCTATTAGCTTTTACACACTGTTCTTGAAGCATAATTGTGGAAGACAGCTCTATAGTATTATGAGTAATGCTGCTTCTTAAAAATGTATTCTCTCCTCTATACCTTTTTCTTAAATAAGATTCTATGCAAGAATTCCTGGAATGGTTTTCTGGTGCAAAAGCTGCAGTAAAAGAATCATCTTACAGATCTGGGGACAGCAAAGCCATAGAGGCAAAGCTACATGACTTACAGGTATGGTGAACAGATTTTTAAAAAACAGTATTAGCAATTCAGCTATATGTATCCAATTATATCTCTGAAATATTTTGTAAATGCTATCATATTTATTGTTTTTGTTTCCAAAAAAATAATGTAAGAATGGTTCAAGACAGCAATATGTACTGTAGAGGGAATACAGTGGAAAAATGTGTTCACTCTTCCGAGAGGTCACAATTTAATTTCTGGAAGGTTTATGTGTAACTAAATTATTCTTGTTTCTGATTTTTAATTTTTCCTTTTTTTTTTTTCATTTTTTCTTTTATTATTCCTACTTTTTCTTACATTATTGCTTATTCAGTCTTTCAGATTAACACTGATATTTCAAAGCTTATCTGTGTAGATTTTTGATGAGACAGAACACAAACAGCAGCCACCTACTGCAAACAGCCCTAATTGCTGAAATACGCAACACCTTCAGGACTACTAACCTCTCCTGAGAAAGACAGGACTATCTTCGGACCAAAGAGCTCTGTGAAGTGTAGCACCATTTAATAAACTTTTATTTGAACAATCTGCTTTGAATTTTTTTCCATAGCTAGACATGGCTCTTATATTGTTGGGGAAATCTGATCACTTAAAGATGATTAAGGGAGTGGAGCATCTCCCTTATGAGGAAAGGCTGAGGGAGCTGGGTCTCTTTAGCTTGGAGAAGAGGAGACTGAGGGGTGACCTCATTAATGTTTACAAACATATAAAGGGTGAGTGTCACAAGGATGGAGCCAGGCTCTTCTCGGTGACAACCAATGATAGGACAAGGGCTAATGGGTTCAAACTGGAACACAAGAGGTCCCACTTAAATTTGAGAAGAAACTTCTTCTCAGTAAGGGTAACAGAACACTGGAAGAGGCTGCCCAGGGATGTTGTAGAGTCTCCTACTCTAGAGACATTCAAAACCCGCCTGGACACCTTCCTGTGTAGCCTCATCTAGGTGTTCCTGCTCCGGCAGGGGGATTGGACTAGATGATCTTTCGAGGTCCCTTCCAATCCCTAACATTCTGTGATTCTGCGATTCTGTGACTTTTAATAGAAATATCTTTAGTTTTAAACTCTTGCATGTTTAAACTGTATCCTTTCATTACACAGGGTGTTCTGGATTCTGTTAGTGAGGGACAGAAGAAGTTGGATGCTGCTTGCAAGGAAGGAGAAAGTTTGTGTGCTTGCTTACCTGAACCAGTTGTGAGCCATATTCAGGAGCAAATAGCAAAGTCTAACCAGAACTTCCAGGAATTCCTCAACCAGTGTCTGAATGATAAGCAGGCTCTGGAAGCCTGTGCCTCACACCTGGGAACGTGAGTAATGCCAGTAGTCATAGGTGGATTGCATGAATCTTTTTGGCTGCAGAATTACAGGGCACAATTTGAAATTATTTCCAGTTATTCTAGTCCTCTTTGCTTTTTTCTTTGGAAATACTTAAGAGAAAATGAAGTCCTCTGCTAAAAACTCGAAGGGTATTCACTGGATAAAGAATGGAAGAATGGTCAAGATCATATATGTGGAAGATCTGTGTAGCTCATGCAATCCCAAATTAGCAGTTGGGATCTCAGTAATTTAAATGCAATATCCTGGAAGGAAAAGGTGTGATGAATTTTCAGGTTTTGCCATGGGATCTGAAGATAGTATGCTTTTTACACAGCATGCGTCTTGTCCTGTCCCATTCCAGATGGACATATTTCCTAAGGAGGTGATGAGAAAACACCCTTAAATTATTAGTTAGGGCTGGAATTTTAGGAGTTCAAACATTTTTAGGTAAAACTAAATTCAGAACTGTTGCTAATTGAAAATAAAGTTAGTGTAGCATTCATGGGTAAAATGGCAAGATGAGGTGTGTGCCTTCATGTAAAGAAAAGGTTTTCAAACTTAATGCCAGAGCTTGTTTTCCTGTATTCCAAGAGCTCTAGATTCCAGTTACGTTCTGTTGGAGAAACTGAAAGCACAACACTTCAGTTGTTTTAAGTCTCAATACTAAGTAAAAACTCATTTTTATCAATTTTTTCACCTCAGACTAAATCATTATAAGGATTTGGAAAAAGCTTTCTTTTTGTCTGCCTTTATTGAATCTAGTAATAAATAAAGGCACTGTCACTTTAAATTTTGGAGGCTTCTTTTCCCACTGTAGTTCCCATGATTTTGCTGAACATTTTTAGAGAGCTGCTGAATATTTTTAGATTAGTAGTCACTGTGGAATTATGTTTTGTGTACAACTCTTACTCTGAAAGCACAGAAGTGATACCTACCTGTATTTTCCTGGTCTTGGGGATATTGAAAGAACTGAAATAACTTACTGACTTTACCCCACCTGAGAAATATTTTTAAAGGACTGTTTATCTGTTCTGTAGCTTTGAAGATCAGCACAAGAAACTTGGCCTGTGGATACATGACATGGAAGAAAGAATAAACACAGAAGCATTAGGAGAGACCAAACAGCTTATTCCTGAGAAGAAAAAGGAGGTGCAGAAAGTGGAAAAGTTCCTGGAAGAGTTACTGAATTCAAGGTAGTATGAAATACATTTCCTAAAATACTCTACGTTCTTCTGTGCTAAAGCAACAGTGAAACTAAACTGTTTGGCTAAAGTGTGTTTGTGAAAGACAGAGAAGTGTTGCAACATACTCTATGAAAAGAGGCTCAATCCAGTTACTTCCAGTTTTAAGGAAATTGGAATGTGAAGCCAACTCCAAAATTTGATGCTGATACTTTTCTCATTAGGAAAAACTTATCTTGCTTCATTAATAAATGGAAACTGAAAAATATCATCTTAGAAAAAAATAAATCTTAAAAATATTGCTTGTAAAAGCAATAGTAAAAATAACACCATTACATCTATTTTAAATTTTTTTTTCTGTCCTGCAACACTCAGATCCAACCAGGTTATCAGAATCCACTTTCCTATATAGCTGCTTTTATAAAAGAGCTCAAATAACACCCACATTGGCTGTGAAATCTTTCTAGAATTCAGACTTAGCCAATAGACAATGAAGTAATTGCCTTTTTAGTACACTGTGGTTTTTCGAATTCTTTTAAAATTATTATTAGGTTGGTAAAGATAGAACAGAATTCGTAGTCAGTTGTTCAAGCCTCACAGTATACTAAAAGTATACCCAGTCTCTATCTATCCCCCTGTGACTGATGCAAGACATTTTGGTCTGATGTAAATTCTCTGTAATCACAGGGTATGAGGAAGGGTGATTCAGTAGACTGAGATTAACTGAAGCTTTACGCACCCAGACTTTTAATCTCTTTTACTGACCCTTGTACTGAACCCCAGAGTCAGTGTCTAATCCTGGACAAATGGCCTGACCTTTCCATCATGCCTTCCTTACCTGTCAAAGACTATAAACTTCTCAGAATCTTTGACAAGTAACAAAACCATAGAAGTTCATATAGAACCTGAGAGCTGAAAGTCTGACAGCTGAAAAGAAAACTAAGATAGCTTTTAATTTAAATGTGTAACACAAATATTTCAGTATAATCATTTTGAGAACCAAAACCTGCAAGAAATGGTACCGCACACAAGTAAAGATATTAATCAATACACACTGCTTATATTTCCTTTCAGTCTTTCCCAGCTAATTTTTCTGTTAACTATGAATTCTGTCACTGGTGAAGTAGGTGATTATGTCAGCAACCTTCATAATATCTGGTAATTGCTATAACAATATTTTATGCTTTCTGAAACTAATTTTTAGTTTCAATATTTTGTTTCAGGGAATCTTTTGATAAGCTGTCCCAAATGGCACAGACTTTAAATGAAGAAGGCCATGGTGTGGGCAATGAAATGCGCCTCGCTTCTCAGCATCTCACCAATTATCAAAACATGGTCAAGACTGTCAGGGAGAAGCTGCGAACATGTCAGCTTGCACTCCAAGAGCATCTCACTTTGGAGGAGGCATTGCAGAGTATGTGGTCATGGGTGAAAGAGGTTCAAGATAAACTCACATCATCGGAGAGCACTGTTGGTAGCAAAGCCACACTAGAGAGACGACTGACACAAATTCAGGTAAAGAAGGATACAATTAGAGATTACACATCAAGGTCAATATTGGTGTGGATCACATCAGTGGAAAAGAAATATTTTTATATTTTAGTCTTTGTACGGTTATGAGGGAGAGGATTAGAATTTAAGGTGTTCTTGACAAGTTGAGAGGTGCAGTATGAAAAACAGGATGAAGTATAATGGAGACAGGTGCCAGGTATTCCATTTAATATGGAATAATGAACTGTGAAAATATGTATTCAGGTCTAAAAAGGCTTTCCTAATGGAGGGGAAGCTCTGGAGACAGAGCAGAAGCTCTGACACAGAGAAGCTGTGACTTATCTGTCACAGGCAGTCTTCAGGAACAGGTTAGATAAACGTCTATTAGGAAGGTCATCAGTGTAGGACACGCTGCCATGGGCCTTCTCGAGATTGCCTCTACCTATGTGGTGCTGCCTTTCTGTGCAGTATTTGACCTGCTCACTATCTACTGCAATGTGAGCAATATTTTAGTATAACCAATACAGTGAAATACCTGTATGGCTGTGGGAAAAACTGCTGGATCACTTGCATATAGCAAGGGACAGGCACATACAAGAAGAGGTCCCTAGGAATTCATACTGCGCATGGCTTTCAAGGATAAATGACTTCAGAAAAGATGGTGTCCACTATTGAAAGAATAACAGCTTTCACCTCTCAGCAGATTGCATTTGATGTTTTGACTTATTTTGCCATACAGGAGATCCTCTTACTCAAAGGTGATGGTGAAGTTAAGCTGAACATGGCCATTGGCAAAGGAGAACAAGCACTTAGAAGCAGCAATGAGGAAGGACAAAAGGTGATACAAACCGAGCTACAGACGCTGAAGGACGTATGGAATGACATCATCAGCACCTCAGTGAACTGGCAGAGGTAAAACTCCTAGAACAACACAGGTCAGATCCTGCCATCTTTGCTCACAAAGAGTGGTACCTTACAGCACATAGGAGTCCATTCTTTCATTACTGGTATGTGAAGGGAAAGCTACATCATCAGAGAGAATCGAAATTGCCTGAAAAAAATACATCCTTCTATAAAAAAGATGAGTTGACTTTACCAGATGAAACAAATTTCATCTGAGATGATACTAATTTAAAAATAAATAGAAATCATACAAATTCATACAGTGAAAAACTTAGAAAGGGCTTTCTGAGTTATTGAACACATAGTTGGGCAGGACCAAGAACATCTGACAGATATTTATCTACCTTTTCCTTACAAAACTCTAGGAAGGTTTCTCGATTCTGTCTTTCACTGTGTATTTTAATTAAAAAGTAGATCCTAATATCCACTGCAAATAATCTTTCTTGTTAATTAGACTGTTTTCTTCTTGTCTTAACCTCGGTAGTATCACACTGTTGAATTTTGTTTACTTGTTTATCCTCTACTCTCTACAAATCCTTTTCCACAGAACTAAGCCTAGGCAGTTATCCCAAATTTTGTATTTGTATGCCTGATTTCTCCTTGCTAAGTAAAGTATTATTTTCATAATCAAATTTCATCTTTTAAAAATTTATTTTAAGGACATCTGATATTTAAATCCCGTTATCCAAAAGAGTTGCAGCTGCTTCTTGGTTGCTTTCATGTGTGGGCTTTACAAGCACTCCCTGTTCCATCACCCCAGTCATTACTGAATAGAAATGGGCACTTGGTGAACTTCTGCATGATCTGACTTCCTTAGTTCTCTAATGAAAACAAAGTCTTCCCTGCATCAGAAAACTCAAAGATCTGCATCAGAAAAGTCACATATCTGTATTTGAGATAATCTGAGTGTGAGGATAACTAGGTCCTAAAAACCAGCTGTCAATGGTGGGATCCATGATGTAGGTAAACTGAAGTTTTTCAATTGAATGTGGTGCCACATTCTTACTTATTCCAAAATTATAATGCAATTATTTGTAGAAAATTATAATGGGATACCTTTAAGATTTCGTGGTAACTTCACTTAATTTTTGTCATAAAATATTATTTAGATTAGGCTAGACCATTACATTTTGAATGAAATCCCTACCACACTTACATCAATTATTAAGTTCAGTGGAATGAGAATGATATTCGTCAACACAAGTCCCAGAGAAATCTGGTGATCTGCTAGAAAGATCAATATAGAACAGAAGACAGTACGTCTTATAAGTTGTAAATGGGACTATATATAATTGATTTGTTCTTCCAAAGGTTGCCATAATATCTCTTAATTATCAATAATTTCATAGGCTGCTGTACATTTTATTACTCTGATCATAAAGAACTCCAGTATTTGCTCTGTATTTTCCTTTCCTGGTCAGACACTGAAATGTGTTTTTCATTAGTCTGAAACAGACAGATTGCTCATGATTGCTATGATAGGAAAGTAGTTGTATCAGATTATATGTAGTAGCCCAAAGAACACAACAATTCTAGAATAGCTTGCGGGTAAGTTGACATAGAAAACTAAGACGGGGAAAAGGTATATTCTAAACATATTACACATTGCTACAGACAGCGCAACAATTAAGGTATAAGTAGGCTTCAGGCTTTTTTATTTTTTTCAGACCTTTCAAAAGTTCTCATCTGTACTGTGTATGTTTCTTTTCATGTAAGCTGCCTAGAGTCTGTCATTGGCCAGTGGAATGAATATCTGGAAAGGAAAAACCAGCTGGAGCAGTGGTTAGAGAAACTGGATCACAAAGTGGAACAGCCTTTAGAACCACAGCTTGGTCTGAAGGAGAAGTTTGCTCAGCTGGACCACTTCCAGGCTATTGTTTCAGAGATAGAGGATCACTCTGGTGATTTACAGCAACTCATTGAAAAAGCTGTGGAACTGTATGAAAAAACAGAGGATGATTCTTTTGGAGAAGCAGCTCAAGAAGAACTGAAAACACAGTTTAATGATATCAGAACTGTAGCCAAGGTAAGATAAAGACAAAGGCCTCCATTTCAAGTAAAATTTTTAGATATCTGTATGTGAGCCTAAAATTTCAATGTTCATAATTTTTAGTAACTAAAGGATTAACTTGAATAGTCTTGCCCTTTGTTATGGTTGACTATAACAAAAAAGTTGGATGTAGTTTACTAAAATTCACTGGAATGAAAAAACATTGTTGGGAATTGAAATTGGTATGGTTAGGATTTTTTAAAAGTGAAAGGCATATATTTTATTCTTAATTTCATATACACAACAATATTTCTGACACACTTCCAGATTTATTTTCATCTAATACTTTTTCATTCATTTATAACACTTTTTTTTTTTTAACCTGAAAAAGGAAGAATGAAATGCCTCCTGGAGCAGAAAACATATTGTCAAAAAGAGAAATGCTGTTGTCAGAAACATGTATGCCCGTATTTTGTGGTGTTTCAAGCCACTAAGCACTACACGTGCTATACAGGTATTCTGTTTGGTTTCTAAGAAAGGATGCATGAGCGCACTGAGACCTTCTGCTAACCAGATCGTGATTGTGATGACACTAGCTCTGAGTTACAATCTCCATCTTCACAGCTAATGAGAAAGTTTGCATCTGGAAGAGGCCACGTAATAACAGGCTAATGTGAAATTGAAGTAAACATTGTATATAAATTCATTAAGCTGGTGGAAATGTGACTTGAGTTTTCATGTATTGGGAGTAGAGCTGATAGCCTGTAGGTAATTAATCAATAGTCTCTATTAAAAAAAGAGAACCAAAGTAAAAAAGTGGAAGATCTAACAAATTACCGGTTAAGAAAAATGTTAAATCTAGGGCATATGAATTTACTTTAGTAAAAATCTGAATATTTCTCACTAAACTTGATAAATGAAAGTCATTATGTGGAGTCATGCACTTCAGGTTTGGATTTGTTTTATTGCTGTTTGTTGTTGTTATTGTTTTGTTGGGGTTTTAAAAAATTATTTGTGGGATAAGATATACTTTTATTGTCATTGCTTTATTGCTTTAAACACAGACCATGGACGTTATAGCCCTCTCAGATGTAAGTAGTCTGTAATTACCGCCTATTCAAACACTCTTGTTTTTATGATGAACTTCTGCTCTCTTTTTTCTTCCTTTTTTTTAATTGGTATGAACATGGTTCCTAGAGAATCAGTGCAGTTTCATCCTTGTATAACTCTACTTCTTTCAGTGGCATTAAATCTAGAGCAATACAAAGATTACTGACTCAATACAATGCTTTTAAACTTGTGAGTATCAGAAGGGAGCTTGGCAGTTTTCTCCTAAAATCAATATGCATCTATAAATTTAATTTCTTAAGCAAGAAAGACAGCTTTGCAGTCTTTGCCATCTTTGCCTTGGGAGAGAACAGCACTGACTGTAACTGGCAGAAGCCATTGCCACCAGAAAAGACCAAGTGAAGTTGTACTTTGCCTCTCCTGCTCTACTGGTGCTGTATTTTGATGTGAGCAAAATAAAGAGGGATGTGTGGTTGCCTTTCCTGGGGCTCCTTTGCTTCCCTAGGAAGCTATCTATTTAATTTAGAGACAGGCACGTGTTGATATTTTCGTACTCTGTTGTTGCATAAAATGCATTAAGATATAAAATCTTTGAGGATTTACTTTAGGTCTTTTTTGTTTAGCTAGTAACCATCATTTGTCTGACACATTCTGGGAAATTATGATGATTATTTTCAGAGGCAACAGTAGGGTTAATAATCTAACTTAATTTTTAAAAGCATTGGTTGTATATTGAGTTATTGGAAAAAATGAACAAACAAACAAACAAACAAACTGGAGTTTAATTCATAAGTGGTTTAGTTTGAAGCCAGTTTAAGGACACTTAGATCTAGATTAGAATATTCACATGGGAGTAAAAAGCAATTTGATTAGCTCAGTTCACTTTTAGTTAGTTTTGATAAACATTCCTGAGTGTTAGCTCACAAGAATGTAAGAACAAATCTACCGACTCAGACCAAAGGCAAATCTAGAGTAGTACACTATTTCACCTTTTTACAGTAAGGTAAGCTGATCCCACTTTAAGCTTACATTAGAAAGCGAAGATGGAGCCATGAAGCTGTCATACATCTATGTCAGGGTATGTGCCCTTCAGGGCTGCAAGGCAAGTGCCTGGGGACGGCCACCACTTCTGATCTGATTGTTAAAATGGGACTCATCGCCATAAGAAACTTTTGCAATTTTAAACTGCAAAGTCCTCATCTGTGGTCTCTGTATGGGATATCCTTCTGACTCTACTTAGCATTTATAGAGAGTTGATCCTTCTAAATAAGAGTTATGTTTCTCATGGCATGCAGCTCCCTGGAAGGACTCATGGATGATCTGTAAGACTCTCTCCAGGGGTATTGGGAAAAGCATGCCAGAGTTGCACGGCTGCAGCTTCAACGTCTATTAAGCGATACATTTTGTGTTAAAGGATGTGATAAAATACATTTTTGCATACATTTTCAGAAGACTTCTTCATCTTTTGCTCCAGTGGAACACACCTGTCCAGACACTCTAAACTAAACTTTGTACAGCGTAGCACTGTGTTCTGCTGCTGTAAGCTGTGCTCTATTCAGCATTCAAATGGACGCCATAGAGTCAGACTAACTATAGCACTGCATGCTTAAAGCCAGAACAGTATTTAAGAACTCCAATGATCTTAATGATCTTTTTATTTTCTTTTTTTTTTTTAAATCTGAAATGATAGGAGAAAATGAGGAAAGTGGAAGATATTGTGAAGGATCACTTGCTATACCTTGATGCTGTTCATGAATTCACAGACTGGCTCCATTCTGCAAAGGAAGAGCTGCACCGCTGGTCAGATACATCTGGAGATACATCAACCATACAGAAAAAACTGGCCAAAATCAATGTAAGATAAGTTAGCTTTCATTATTTCATCTGCAGTTCAGACCCTATGCTCTAAAATAGGCCAGAGCCAAAAAGTTGTGGGATCTTGCTCTTTGTATATTTGAAATAGTGATTACATTTCAGTGAGCTGAAAGCAAGCTTTCTAAGCTATGTTTTCTTTTCACCTCCCTTCTCATATTGAACTGGTGGAGTAAAAGTACAATCAGACCTGAATTAGCCACAGCACACATGGAAGCAATTTGCAAGAGCGGAAGCCCAGTGGCATCACAGAAGAATGTGTCTTAGTTGATTAATGAATACTGCTCTGGCCATCCCCAAATATACTTTCCTTCATGAGCAGAGTTGTCTGAATCAAAGTCAAAACCCGCCTCCCCTGAATTGCATGAAATGTAGCTGCATAAAGCAGTGCAAGGGTTATTCTCCCAAAACAAAGTAGAAATGTATGATTTGATTTCTTGTGTATAGTCTCCTTACCCTGGCATCCATTTGTACGCATTTGAATGCCTAAACAAGTTACGTATTTCTGAATGCAACATTAAAGCAGGCTCCTGCCAGATGTTTATGTTCAGATTCTTACGCTAGCAGCATTTTACTCTTCTCCTAAACATGAGAGAGTGGGACAGTGAACAGGCTACCAAACGAGGATTCAGGATACCTGAGATCAAATTACAGATTTGTTGTACATTCTTGGATTGTTTGTTTCTTTTGTGCTCAAACTCCCCATATATAAAACAGAGAAGGGAGGAGATAATAGTTTCTAGCTTGTAAGAGAGACAGGAGAATAAATAACATTACTCCATGCAACGTTTGAGATGATATTTATATTCTTCAGCTTCTTAAGCTGAAAACTCCCAAAATTCCCTTGTAGCGTTTGTAAGATTGAAATAAGACACTGTAGAAAGAATTCACTTACTAAAAAAAAAAAAAAAAAAAAAAAAAAGACATGTGCAACCAATTATGGCACATCAGGCACATCACAGATCATGGGTAGGCTGTAAAATGCTTTTTCTGAGCAGCACAGTTGTGTTTTTGAAACTGCTATGAGCAGCTACATACCAGTGCTGCTTATGTAAAAGGTCACAAGTAAGTTACTGTTTTCCGCATCTTAACCCAAACAGTATTTCCAGTATCTCTCTCGCCTAAGCTTAAGAAACTTTCAGTGTCGCTCTTTAACCAGTGTAAACCCCGCACACTCTCTCGCCTGAGTTTTATTTTCATCCATCCCCGGGCTGCGTTCCGCCGCCCAAGTGCCGCCGCCGCAGCCACGGCTCGGTGCGGGACGCTGTGCGCTGCCCCCGCCCCGCCGCGCCCCCCCGCCTTGGGCGATTTCCCCCCTCTTTCCCAGGGGTGGCGGTGGCAGCTCCGCGGGTTACCATGGCAATGTCGCTTTGCAGGAGCTGGTAGAGTCTCGGCAGATCGGCGCGGGCCGCCTGGGCCGAGTGGAGACGCTGGCTCCCGCCGCGAAGCGCAGCACGACCGCCGGCGGGTGCCAGCTGCTGGCTGCCGAGATGCAGGCCCTGCGCTCGGACTGGAGGCAGTGGGAAGAGAGCGCCTTGCGAAGCCAGGGCAGCCTGCGGGAGGTGCTGAGCCAGATGGCCCTGTCGGAGCGGGAGTTCGCGGCGCGGGTGGCGCAGCTGGAGGAGGCGGTGCAGCGGTTCGGGGGGCTGTTGGCCGCCTGGTCGCAGAGCCTGGTCCCCCTCGACAGCCGGCACACCGACGCCGAGGTCGTGGAAAGCTGGCGCAAGGAGAAAGTAAGGTTACATCTCTTTTCCTAGCTGCTTTTTGGTTGTACGTGTAGCGTTACTGTGGGCAGAAAACTTCTGCCAAGCCGGGCTATCAAGTAGAAAATGATAAAATGTGTTTGTGAAAAATATTTCTATGAAATCCCAACTTCCCAAACTTTTTTTTTTGTAACTGTAATCATAGCAAGCAGTGTTTACAGATGTTTCTCTCCTTGGCCTCTGCTGCACAAGGCTTACCAAATGCTGCCTGGATCTTAGATGTTAAAAACAGGGCTTGCCTCTGAGAAACTGAAGGAGCTGGCACACCAGCTCTGGACTTCTATTCCAGGTTGCTCAGTGTTTCAAGCCAGAGTAGCACTTGATCAGGCAAATGTGAAGCATTTCCTAAAAGCCAAGTAGCAGCTGGAGCCGTTTCTTACTTAAAATTTAACAGGAGTGTATTGAGCTTATACTTTCCATTTCTTGAAATATCTTTCACATTATGCACATTGAGATCTTGCCCAATATTTAAAGAAGTTATACTAGAAACAAGTATGCTTGCTATTTGCTTTGCTATGGAATGCAGTGGAACTTAGAGAAATATAGAGGTTGTTTCTGTTCCTGCTTGTTTTCTAGCAAGAAATTCCACATGGATTTATCACACACACACACTGCTTTAGATACATATGTATATCCACAACAATCAAAATATAAGTTTGTGTGTATCTCGACGACTGTGAATCACAGATGTTGAGAAAAGATACAGAGCATTTCCTTTCCAGGGTAGTGTTGCAATAAAGCAGTTTCAGTAAAGGAAGAGAGGTGTGTGATGCCTGCTTTCTGACTCCTTGACTGAAGAAAAAACTCAGAATACCTTGTCTTTGAACTGAGATTATAAATCTCCTCCTCCAGTGTCTGTGCCAAGTGATTTCTGTGGCTTCCCCTTTCACAGAATTCCCTGACACAGATTTATGGAACCTGCTTGCCTGAGTGCCAATACATATCTGTAGGAATGTCGTTACATTGGAGCAAATAATCATACAAATATGCAAAGTCTTCCATGTTTATATGCTTTTGAAAAGGAAAGGAAGATATGCAATTGTCAACAACATACGACAATGATTACCAGACATTTTTTTGTTTTATAAATGTAGAAGCACTATCTTCAAAGGCTATTGCTTTTATTAGCGTTAGATACACTGTGTATGTACTGTAGCTCTATGTAACAACACTTTATTTAGGCAGATGTAAACTTTAGTTAATGAGGGAAAATGCAGAGGCATCTCAAGACTTACTATGCAGAGCCCTACTATGTAATTTTATGTATAGTTAGAGGAAATGTGACAGCAATCTTTCCATTTCTGGTCCCCAGGGATAGGTCCTATTGTGAATGTAAAATAGCACTGCAGCTTTCCATTTCCATTGTCTCACAGTGATTCTGTTGCCATGTAAACCAAGGCCATGAGTTAAAAATGCATTTCACAATTCTCAGAATCAGCAAGCTCATTTTGTTATTCTATTATACTCAAGCTCTGTTCCTTTAGGTATGTGCAACATAATAGCACATACCACAGATCTTGAACTTGGAATTTGGGAAATTATTTTGGTAACTGTCAGATTCAAAATTAAATCCAAGTGGCTGCAATGGTGCTATCAGTGTTTCTGTGTGGAAGTATGCCACAGTTAAAAGTAGACTGTTTTGAAAGTTAATGTTCCTGTTTGTCAATAAGCTGTGCCTAAGGCTGTATGTCATCAGAATAATCTTTTAGTAGTTATTGAGGTAGGTTATTTGGCACTGAAAAATCTCATTGAAAACAGGCAATTCTAACCCTATGCTGCTCTTAGGAGATGCTTGCTTTCTTTACCAAAAAAAGGCTGTTAGTATTTCATTATGATGATTCCTGCCCTACACGATTTGTGACATCGTCAGTTTAAGTAATGTCCATTGTGCTGCTCTTCCTAATGCTTTCAAAAAATGTCCTGTATGCAGTTTAACATAAAGTAAGATAAACAAAAAGTAATTAGTTTACATTCTTTTCTGAGCATCATTGCT
Source organism: Streptopelia decaocto (assembly GCF_964273445.1). Classification (NCBI taxonomy): domain Eukaryota; kingdom Metazoa; phylum Chordata; class Aves; order Columbiformes; family Columbidae; genus Streptopelia; species Streptopelia decaocto. The sequence goes on along the minus strand of NC_138656.1, from coordinate 54,645,210 downwards.
AGTACATAATTACTTAATTCAAATGCTACTTTATATGGCCTTGAAACAAACTGGTAGTGTGACTATTTCAAGTATCTTTTAATTATAATTGAACAGATTTCTGGTGTATGAGTGACTCAAAGCAGATGAAGTCCATAATATAAGCATGAATAATGTAAATCAGAGGAGTCCTGAAAATCTGCTGTAGCAAAATATCTTTTCATACTTGCAAGAACACAAGAAAGTTTGTACACATAAAATATCTGAAATGTCTCTAGACTTAATTTTACAGGGCTTCCCTGTGGTGTATAAATGCAGGCATATTTCAGTAATGTTAATATAATCAAGCTGTGAACATGGTCTAAGCAACTGTTATTCATAGACAACGCATGCTTGTAGTTTTATTTTTCTCAAAACGGATAGTTGTGTTTTTTCTTCTTGGCAGTTCACATACTATGAAGAAGAAGTATATGTATATATATTTTATACTTGCTCAGAAATGCACAATATAGATCTTAAAAAATTCATTTCACAGCTCTGCAGACTTTATCAGGAAAAGGTACATGAAGCAAGTACAAAGTTGCTTGTGGGCAGCCTACATATGAGCTGCTTCACTGGCTTTTGTCCATTTGCTGTTTCTACTAAGTCTGTTCATTGGCTTGCTAGACCCTTGCTAATATTTCTTTTAACTTTTGATTTACATAAAGGTATATCTGTTTATTGCAGAGTTAGTTAGTACTTTGCAGTGAAAAGTCTACTCTTCTACTCTGCATTTTTATCTCTGTAATGTAGTTTGTGATACTTTGAAAACCTTCTGCATATATTTTCATGTACATCATTTGTACCTGTCCTGAACATTTTATTTTGTGTTGATAAATTATTACAAACTGTTTACTATGTATATTTTCAATCATCCTTATATATATATATATATATACACATTCAGAAACATGATTTGGGGACTTCCCTTTCCCATTTCCACGTCCCTATTTGAATTTGTCTTTACTTCCATGTGATCTCTTTCTTAAGTTTATATTGTACATTTCTTCCAGATTGGCACTTTGATTTAGCCGAACTAATCTGTATGTGCCAAACACTATGGCCTGCCTGTGCCGCAGAACCTCTGCTGTGGTGAATGTAATGAGCTAGAAATCATCTTTTTTTCCATGGTAGTTTAAGAGGAATGCCTGAAGACTTTAGTTCTAATGAGACAAGGAGCCAAGTCTGCACAGCTCATTATGCTGGAGTAGCTGGCGGGATTCTGCAGTGGAGATGCTGCGGACGTCAACAAAGACTGTTTTTGTTGGAGTGGTTATCACACCTCTCCCAGTGACGTAAACTAAGCCAACACAAGCAATTTTTTTGTTGGCTTAGCTGTCTCCAAAGCAAGAGTCTTTCCAGTGCAGCAATGACAGACAGTAACCCATTTACTCTCACAGGACTGTGGGCAGCTGTACTTTTTCATTGTGAAGCCTTCTGTGAAGGAGTTGAAGTTGTTAAAAGCTTTGTGCGTAAATTAGTTTTTTGGATACAGTTCAACACTGTTTTTATTGAACAAGCTAAACTTAAGCCAACAGGCCATTTATATTTATAGAAACATATATTATTTTCTATTCTGTAGTTGTATGGACTTTTATATGAAAACAGCTAACTGACAATACCATAGCTCATTTATTAAAATGAACTTTGTAATTTAAAGCATTCTTTCAGAACATTTTGAACTAAGAAAGTTGAGGCTTCCAGAATTTTTGCCTCTAGAAGCTCATAATTTCAAATAAGCTTCTCTACGTTTGACTGCTAAAATACTCTTGAAAGTGAACATGCCTGGATCATAAATGAAGTTGAATTTAAATTCTGATAAATTTTTATTCAAAAGATTTTATTTATTTATTTATTTTTTTACTCACCAGTATTGTTCATTTGTTTTGTATTAACAGGAAACTTTGGATGCTCTGGTGAAGTCTGAACATATGACAGATGAGATTAAAACTCAGTTAAATGATCTTTGTAGATTTTCCAGAGATTTGAGTACTCATTCTTCAAAGGTTTCAGGATTGATTAAGGAGTATAACAGGTACACACATTCATCTTGTTTATAGTTAATCAGTCCCATGTGTGAGTGTGTGGGTGTGAGCTGTCTTTTAGAGACCCGTTAATTAGAATTTTAGAATTAGAAACAGAGGTATACAATAACTACCATCTTTATTTTGATTTTGGTGTCAATAGCAGTTGTAAAAAGTAGCTATTTGGGTTTTTTTTTTCTAAAAGCCAGGCTATGTCACCAAACTCAGGTGAAACTAATGTATATCCACATCTGACCTATTACAGGAGGAATCCTTGTAAGAAGCTGTGAGGTAGCATTGTGGGTTACTTGTCTGAAGGAAGAACAAGCAATGCCAACTATTTAAGATATTTTTCTTAATTTTGCCCTTCAGTTTACTTTTCTTTGACTGGCTGGTTTCTTGAAACAGGGGAGCTAGCATTTGCTTGCTTTCTCTCAGGTCACTCTATCTGATTTACTTGGGAGTGTGACACCCGCATTTCAGACACAAGATTCTCTTTTTGCTTGCAGCGGGTTATAGCTTTTGGCTCCTGTAGCTGCAGAAGAAGGATGCGATGACCCAGATTGATCCCTTCTAACGTTATGAACTTGATTGAGCCACAGAAGCTAAAATCGGAGCTGCTGTAGTTCCGCACACTGTCCCTAGAGAGAGAAGGGGGCTTGCAGAAACTGTTCATGCTTAGGTACACTGAGTCACTCTGGAAACACACCTGCCATATCTGTGACACTTATGTCCCAATTTACATGCTTCACTTTTAAGGGACTGAAAGCCTCTAATCGATTTCCTGGTGCCTCAGTGAAATACTTAAAGCTGGTAGGAGGAATCCAGGTTAACCTAACCTTACTGTTGTATTTTGGAGAACTAAGTAAAAGCCTTGTCACCTAACAGAGCCTTTCTTCCCTCCCTTGCTCACTTCTGCTTCCATGGTGTGATAAACCCAGCCTCTGCCTGCAAGCTTCAAAAGGATGTCAGAGCAAAGAGCAGATCTTGCAGCAAAGATTTCGGACAGCTTTCAGGGACTTCCAGCAGTGGCTGGTCAATGCAAAAGTCACCACAGCCAAATGCTTTGATGTGCCTCAAAACATCAGTGAAGCTTCGGCAAGTCTGCAGAAAATACAGGTAACTATAGCAGTAAATTATTAGTCTAAAGGATACCTGATCAGTTTCATATAAAGCTCAGACTGAATTGTTTAGTGAATTAGTGGGTTTTGTTAATGTTGTTATTGTCAACACTAAAGGTGACTAATGGCAAGGAAATAAACCCTTTTTTTTAATGTGATTTGTTTATTATAGTTGTTGGGTTACAGTATCTGTGTAGTCATTGTCTCTCATAGTAGTTTTCCTTGTTTGTTTCCTTTTTATAATATGAAAAATGTTTTAAAAGTAGGAAAGTACTGTAGAATCAAAACAATATCAGAATTGGGACTTAGTACCTGGATTTATTTCAAAGTTATGTAAATATTTTTCCTCATATAAGAAAATACAGCTCCTGTGGTGCAAGAAGAGAGTTAAAACATATGCAGTGTGAGCAGGCATTCAAAAAGTGTATTTTTCATATAAAGCTAAAACGAGCCCCAAAAACTCTATGGATAGGAATGTCAATTAAAAGTTTATTTTAATAAAGCAAGTGAAAGAAATACTTTTATGAATATAATATAATTATAATTTTATCTGAAAATAGAAAAATGAGAATTACGTAACGAGACTGTTAAACCTTCAGTTAGGTAGTAGAACAGAAGAAATTCACAGCAATTTCTTAGGAAATACCAAAACCCAAATAACTTCCTCTTCCTTTTGGTAAATTCACTTTCCCTTGCTTAAACTGTTTACTTAAAAGCATAAACAATACTGTATTAATATGTCAAAACTTTAACTACCCCAAAATGAGACTATGTTTAGAGGAAATATTAGGAAAAAAAAAAATCCTAGTAGTTTTTAACATTAAATACAAGTTTTAGCAAGGTTGTTGGTGTTCGTTTTGGTGTGGTTTGGTTTTTTCCCAAGAGTGGTAAGATGTTTTTTCTTTATTACTGCAGCACCTTCATAGCATAAACCCTTACTTTGTTCTCCTATTCCTTGAAAGCTGCTTTAGATGAAATAAACTTTTTTTTGACATGCAGTGACTGCCTTAGGACTTCTAGAGATGTCCTGGTAACTTGTGTAAACATAAAAAATTATTTTTGTTAAAAGTTAATGTTCTGTCTGTTAGAACATTTGCCACCATTAAGTCACAAGGCAATTATATCTTTGATTTTAATATAGCCAGAACCTGAACAAAGTATTTCCAAGCTAACAGACCCTTTACAGTCTCTACTAAGATCTCTAATGTAACTCAGAATTAGAACCTGATTTAGTAATTTTTGTAATGATCTCGTTACTTCTGAATGTGGATGTGACCTCGTGATTATGGATATAAAACTATTTTTGTATCACATAATCATGACAGTAACAGTTTAAAATATTGGTATTAAAGACTACTACATTCCTTTGAGTCCTAAATGCTCACAGAGTCTTTTAATAATTACAAGTTATAAGAAAAGTATCCCAATGGATTGTTTCCTTACATTTGTGTGTAATTTTTGCATATACATGTTTCAATACCAGCATTGTACAAGATTTCTATGAAGAAAAATATCTTAACCAGGGGAGGTAAATTAAGGATGCAGAGGGATAAATCCCACAGTTTAGACATTACTCAGGGTCTGAGCATAAGCCCTTAGACGCTCAGGGAAGGCCCAGTGTGGCTGTCGCCCATGGGCAAGGCTTCAAGCCTGCCCGTGCTTCAGAGAGGGCCCTGGCTCCTGCATTCACCCGTGCCAGGATGCTGGTTGCCCAAAATGAAACTCTCACCATTTTCTGGAGATTTAAAGAAGTATAGTACCCAACTAAATGACCAGTAATGGTGTCACGAAGTGCAGAACACACAGGTAATTCTAGAGCCTTAATATATACATTATTCAGATGCATGGCACTTCTGGATTAAGTAGCTGTTCTTCCTAAATCACATAAATATGAATGATATTAAAATGGAATGCACCAGAAGGTGAGTTAGCATATTAATGCACAGAAACAGTAAACTCTTATCCCTGTTAAATTTTCTGGTAGCTTGCCTTTGACCTTTACTGCAACCTGAAGTTCACCAATTATCTTATTTGATTACTATTTTTAGGAATTCTTATCAGAAAGTGAGAATGGGCAACAAAAACTAAACCTGCTAGCATCCAAAGGAGAACTGCTGTGCTCTGTTTTACCAAAGGAAAAGGCTAAACTTATCCGGGACAAATCTGCTACTGCTAAAGAAGATTGGAAAAATTTCATCACCATCCTCCACCAGAAGGAATCGGCATTGGAGGTATTGAACCAGTCACAGTGGGGAAAGATAGATCTAAATTTCCTCTCTGCTTTTTTTTTTTTTTCAAACAGCACGGTTTAGATTTCATATATAGCTGCATTTATGATGTGACAGAACTTAGAAATAGCTGTTTTCAAGAAGTCTTATTCTTCCATTTACTTTTTACTTTTGTTTACTTGTCTCCTTATGACCTGATTCCACTTTAAGTGGGGTGTTTCATGCAGAAGGCTGTTCTTCAGAGTGACTGAAAGTAGCAAAGACAGCAGTTGCTCAAATTCCTTAACATGAGCCTCATCAAATGTACTGGATTACTAAAACACAGTTTCTTTTTTAAGGACTGTTTTAGCACGGACTTCAGACACTGGTGCTGATTGAATAGTCACAGTACACTGCATAAATGACACTCTTATTGCAAACTGATGAAATGTAATGTTTTATTTGAGCAACTTTTAAAATGAACCTCAGTGCCTTTCTCTATTCTGAACTCATGATTCAACCAGAATCACAGAAGGTGAATATCTTAAGAAAAATAATCTCTTTTAAGGTCATAAGTTTGAAGTTCAAAACGTCTTAGCTGGAATTCCTTGCATGACATAGGAGAATGAAAGTTCCTAGGCATTCCTATTTAATGCTGCTTACCTAGCTGAGAAGAAAGTTTAAATACAGTTAATACATCATGTATTAGAGACTTTCAAAGAAAATTCTCAGGTAGAAGGGATTTACCTTTCTTAATCTTGGGGTTGCCACGAAAAGGTGTCCTTAAAGGTTAATCTTTATAGGCGAGAATTTTTCAGTCTTATAGGTTTAGTCTTTCATTCTCATGTTTAAGTGATAAGGCTATAGCTAAAAAGAAAACTAAATCACTTTGGGAAAAAAAAAAAAAGTAGTTCTGGCACAGGAACTATGCTGTCCAGGTTTCTATTCTATGAGAGTTATTTCAGATGCTCTTTTTTTTCAATCATGCAGAATAAGTCTACAAGAAAAATAAGCAGGCATTTTACGTATGCCTACCTATGAATTTATGCACATGTTTTTATAACCAAAACTTTACACTAGAAAATAATATAATCAGAAATGATCCCTAGGATTGGGTTGAACTTAGTCAGTCATACATCTCTTAGGAATAGTGGCAGCGCATTTAAGGAGGAGTCAGTTTGAATGACTACAGTCAGATGTTAGGTAATTTGTATCCCAAATCAGCTTTCAGACTGTCTTAGCTGTGTGAGTTAGACTTAAATTGAGTCAAGGCTCATAAGATCTGTGAAGTTTTCAGTTTAAAGGAAATTTGCTTCAGCCTCAACAACTGTGTAGACATTCTTGCCTCTGTCTTGCCTCTTAAAGAGGCACTCTCTCATACTTTTAGTTTTCAGTGCCTGTTTGTGGGATGGGAAGGAGCAAAGCTGGTGTAATTTATTTTGAAAAGTTGTTTATTTGGCTGCAATTATACATACTTTTTTTTGTGCTTGATCTGTGTGTTGTGCATTACAGTTATGTCCAGTGCAGTGAGACTGTTGATAACATTCTGCATGTCTTCCCAGAACTTAAAGATCCAGATGAGGGACTTTGAAGCAACTGCTGAGCCTCTGCAGGAGTGGCTGACCACAACTGAGAAGATGGTACAAGGAAGTAGCGGTCGGCTCCATGATCTTCCTTCCAAGAGGAGAGAGCAGCAAAAGTTGCAGGTGATTTCTTATAAGCCTTTTCAACACAGCCAGACTTTCCTATCCCATATTCTTGATCTCATTGTTTCCTTACAAAAATATGATAATTCCAGCATCCTGACTTGTAAATAAGATGAGAACTGATTTATTTCAAAGATTGCTGTTGGTGTTCCTGTCCCATCAGGTTTTGCATCTCCAAATTTCTTACGACATGCTGCTTCATTGCTGTAGCCGTTTGGTGTGCCTTAGCACGCTTGCTATATGTCACTTTTGTTTTTCATGGGGCCTTCATGCTTCTCTTTCTCCTGCATTCTTGCACCCACTCTTAATATTAATGTGCTTCTGCTTTACAGTCTGTCCTTGAGGAAATAAGCTGCCACGAGCATCAGCTCAACAGGCTAAAAGAGAAAGCTCAGCAGCTGTGGGAAGAGCAAGCTGTCAGCAAAAGCTTTATGCGCAGAGTGTCTCAGTTGTCTTCTCAATATCTTACTCTAAGCAATCTGACAAAGGTAATGCACCTTGTGTATGTGCTTTTAAGCAGTTCGTTTGATGTTGGTGGGGAAAAAGACTGAAATGTGAAACACTGTGGTTGTCTTACTTGTCTGCTCTGAGCTATCTATCTTGTCTTTCACACTGGCTTTAAAGAGTGAGAGGTTAGGACGTGGATAATTCAATGAACTGTCAACAAAATGGAATGGTGATTTGTAATTATTTTTTTTAAACATGTTTTGATTAAAAGTAAATTCCACCTGATTATACAATATTTTTTTTCCAGATTCAAAGCAAGGTGGGTTTGGTTTTGATTATTTCAAGCATCAAGGACATTTTAGTTATGTAATAAGAGGCACCTGAAAGAAGTATTTTTCAAAACATAGGAGAGTTATTTTTTTAGAAATTACAGAATACAGAAAAGTTATTACTTCATTGAATCCTGTAACAATTATTAGTTACTTGCATTGTAAGTATCTTTATCTAAATCTAATAGATTGCCCTTCTGAAAAACTGACCTCTTAGGCTGCTTTTGAAAGTTCACTGAGAGGCATAGGCCAAACTCTAAAGCCTCAGACTGGGAACTGAGTGTTTAAACTAACTCAGTTTTGGGTAGTGGTGCTTTACAAAGACACTTCACCATTTAACAGTCCTCCTATCTCTGCTGTGCAGGCAGATAAGGAGGTCTTTGTATCAGGACTGTTTCTGTTTGTTTCACAAAGTTCCAGTTGTGAAGTAGGCTTGATACTGGATTAGGCTTACAGTTACTACAGTAATGAGGGTAATTAAGGATATAAGTGTGTTATAGGGTAACAATTCAATTCAGAAAGTGTTTAGATTTGGCCAGTTGCTAGTTTGATAATTTCTATATTTTCTGTGGAAATAAAAATTATGAGGCATATCTAGAGCTGTATGACGTACTGAAACTGATTGTATACATGGCCATAATAAATTTTCATGACTGCAACATGAGAAAGGGAAAGATGCGTGAGTTACTAACATTGACTTATGTGGACAGAACTCATAGGAGATGTCAGGATGAGAACAAGGAGTCTGAGACAGACAGTGCATATGATCCAGCCTATGAGAGAAATCCTGAAATTCTTTGGGTAGCCATGAATGCCTGAGAAAGATCCCTCTCTGTAACTTCCTAAGCCTGTTTCACTGGCTTGACTTTAGTTCCCTGTCACTGTGTGAAATATGCTCTTCTCTGTATTCCTGTTCACTTTAGGCCTTTAAGCAATGTAACTTGAGGGGTTTTTTTTATTATTTTTTTATTATTCATAGGATTATTCAGTGATTTTTTTCAGAAGAATGGTTATAGCAGTGGGAGTCATTAAGGAAAACATGTCTTTCTTTTCCATGTATCAATAAAGTAATATTGCTGCAGTGACATAACTTCACGGGCTTAAATCTGTCTTGTACATTGTCAGATTTCACAAGTTATCTTCAGCTGTGACATTGAACTGGAGTTTAGGTGTTATTTACCAGATGTTTAAGAAAAGGTGGAAGCCAGAAAACTCTCATCTACTTTGGATGAGAGGAGATAATTATGTGAAGCTTTACATTAAGAGAATAAGAAAGGGCATTTTTGAAATTTTCGTTTGTATATTATGTTTGGACAACTCCTGTGTGTGTATTCAAAATTCATTCCATGTTCAAGTAAGTGTACTTCTAATTATCAATGTATGAAGAGAATTTCTGTGTATAGTTTATGAAACTCATTCTCAAATCCATAAGTAAGTGTGGGGAATAAGTAATCCTTTGAATAGTTGCTGGTGCTAATTGCTGTGTGAATTTCAGGAGAAAGTTTCCAGAATGGATAGGGTTGTAGCAGAGCATCAACAGTTCTCGCACAGTGTCAAGGACCTCCAGGACTGGATGGCTGATGCAGTTCATATGCTGGATTCCTACTGTCATCCCACGGCAGACAAGAGTGTTCTGGACAGCCGGATGCTAAAGCTAGAGGTATGGAAACAATAGGCACCAAAACCTGCTCTTTTTACATCTGTAAAAAGAATATAAAGATAGGATACTTTACATTGTTTGTTGCATATTAGTGTGACGACTGGTGTCATTCAGACACTGGTTTTCAACTTACCCAAAACCAACTATTTTATTGAGGAAAAAGTTCATTATTAGAAGTTTTCTGTAAGAAGGATATAGGGAACCTTATGACATGGAAAAAAATGTATATATGCAAATTCTTAAAAAATGCAAAAGATATTGTGTGGCTGCTGAAGGTTAAATGAAAGTAGTAAGATATTCATGTCTATTAGTTTAATATATTATTTCCTAGATCTTACAGATGACATTAATTATTTGGAACAGCTTTTCCTGTATATAAGAGATTGTAGTAAAATACTAAAATTATACTTTATCTTTTGTTTGTTGAGTCTTTCGAGTTCATGCTTTTAGGCTTTTCGTGACTTTACACAGTGTTAGGGTTTGCAACTGCGCAGCTCCAGGAGCTGAACTCTCTAAGCTGACGATGCTAATAGTCTACTGAGTTCATATGTTGGCACCTTTTTGTTGCAGATAGATCCTAGAATTGAGAACTTTATTTCAGCCCTGTAGAAGAGCTTTGTCATCGTATCTTGTTTTCTCTATAAATGAATCCTCCTGTTTTCCATCTAAATGACATTCCCTTTGGAATGTCAGCTTTTCCACCCAACAGTACCTTCTCTGGTACACTGTAAGCACCTTCACAAATTTAATTAAAACATCTCTCTCAATTAAGATTTTTTTTTTTGGTCATAATGGCCTAAACCTACCCTTTGAAAGTCACATTTTCCTTGTGAAGCCCAGCTGAGAACCCCAGTATCCCTCTTCCAAATGACTGTACAAGCTGCTAAATTTGATCAGCTCATTTTCCAGTAAAGCCAGTTAGTATATTCATACCCAGTTAGTGATAAAAATAGAATAATATCTGCTGTCCTTTTAGGGACTGCTGGCAGTGAAACAAGAGAAAGAAATCCAAATGAAAATGGTTCTGACAAGAGGAGAATCTGTTCTTCAAAATACTTCCCTGGAGGGCGTACCAGTGATTGAAAAGCAGTTGCAGACCCTGAAGGACAGCTGGGCTTCTCTTCTGTCTGCTTGTATCCAGTGCAAGAGGTAAAAAGCTTATGAGGTGCAGAATGATGCTTAGCAATAAAGCTAATGATGCTTAGCAATAAAGCTAAACTAATTCCCAGAGTGTTATTATTCTGGGAGTCAAATTCGAAGAAAATTGCTGCATGTGCCTAACGTTGTAAGTCTAGAGGCCTTAAGTCACATGTTCACTTGAAGTACAAAAAGGGGAGGAAACCGTGTGGGATCAAGCTTTGCTTAGACTTCTTGTCAATATACCGTTAAAAGTGGATTCTGTGTTCATAATCTTGTTGTAAATTTTAGTTCGAGTTGCGCTTGATGCCTTGATTTGTTCTCAGAAATGAGATCTTTTCACAGACATTAACAGTTGCTCTGTCAAGGTCCTGTCTGGTTTTCCACTTGCTAGCCTTTCATGGAAGGTACTATATTTACAATGTGATGGTCCAAGTAATGGAATAAAGAAATACAGGGGAAAAAAATGCAGCCTTTTGTGGTGGAGCATCAATAATTGCAAATACTTCATTTTAAAGCAACAAAATTAATTAAACATTAGAGTGCAGCAACTTTTGAATGTATGCAAAGGGGCAGAAAGTTTCTCAATCTGGATCTCATACTTTCACTTGCATTTCGTTTACTAAAGCTAGAACACATCAGTCAGAACTTACAGACCTCCTTAATATTCCAAGTTTGTAAAACCTGATTTCTCTTTATCAGCCAAACAGTGCTCCTGGTTAAAACCTGTAAAGTTTTAACAGCTCTGTCTTAGACTGCTTAGCTTGTGGCATATCTTTCTTATATATAGCCTAAAATAACTGTATATTACTACATATCACTGCTTAAATAGCTTGAGAACACCCTCTATCACAACAAATATGTATTTTTAAATTACAGTCAACTGGAAGGAGCTCTTTCCAAATGGACAAGTTACCAGGATGATGTTCGTCAGTTTTCCAGCTGGATGGATAAAGTAGAAGCAAGCATGAATGCTTCTGAAAGGCAATATGCCGAACTGAGGGAAAAAACAGCTGCCCTCAGCAAAGCAAAGGTGTGTTTGCTTTACAACAAACAAGCAACAAGCCCATATCACCTTATAAGCAAGAAAAAAGGTTGAATAACTGCAAGATTAGTCTGTGATCTTGTTTTAATACTACCCATTCATTTCTGGTTTGCAGCTGCTCAGTGAAGAGGTGTTGAGTCACAGCAGCCTCTTGGAGACAATTGAAGTGAAAGGAAGCGGGATGGCTGAGCATTATGTCACTCAGCTTGAACTCCAGGACCTTCAGGAGCGGTATAAGTTCCTCAAAGACAGGACAAGGGTACAGTTTTTCTTGATAGCACTCCTCTTGTTTTGTTGGCAACAAGGAGAAAGAAAAAAGTCATTTCATTGTTCATGTATTTTGCAGTTAAATGAGGAGTAAAAGTTTGGGGACAGCTCTAACTTAATGTAAGAGAAAGTTATTAAGGTGATTTATCAGTCTGTCTTCCTGTACCACTAAGCTTCAGATCTTTTCAGAAAGGTTCTAAAAATCTGAATCTGAAAAAAAAAATAATAATCCTGTGATTAGTCTGAGGATTTCCATGTTAAAAGTCTCGTTGACTTTAGTGCAGGTAGGATTTTACACATTACTGTGTAGTTGATCAAACCATCCTCAGAATCCAAGAACTCTTGAATTCTAGGAAAGCTCTGCACCAGATACAAACTTTTCATCCTGATGGAAGTCTGGGTTTTATGTTTTCTTGGTTTGATGATACACTAGGTATTTGTACATGTATGTAAATCTTTTAACAAGCAGGAGGCAGTAACAAAAACTGAAGAACTGCTTAACTTACATCAAAAGTACCAAAGAAATCTGAAGGCCTTTGAACTGTGGCTGGAGAAGGAACAGGAAAAACTTGACTGCTTATCACATCTCGATGGTGATGCCCAGAAACAGGAGGCAACACTCCGAGACTTACAGGTAGATAATGTGTGACACCCTACTTGTAATCCTACTTGTAAAATAAGAGAATAATATTAAATACCAGAGAAAAATGGTATCTTTTGTTTTGTCTGGAGAACAGCTTGGAATCACGTGGTATATAAGTACTTTGCTGCTCAAAAGTGGCTCCATTAAAGGAAGTGGAAACATTGTCACTTATTTCCAGAAAGAGTTGTCAGGTCTTGAATGATATCTGCAGGCATAGTAATGCTTTCTTGGAAGTGCTGAATTTGTTTTATATGTTGGCCTTCCTTTTCTTTTTTCCTGTATTTCACAGAATATCAAAAGTATTCTTTTGATTGAGTTTCATCTCTTATTGTTTGCGGTGCAGATGGATCTACTTTCAGGCAGTTCTAGTCATGTAGGCTCCCACGGTGAGATGGGAAAACAATTACTGAATCACTTAAGTGACAACAAATGGTGAACGTGTTGTGCTTCAGTGATTTCTCAATTATGATCTTAAGCTAACTTGAAATACTTTCATACCTGTTGTTTAATTAGCAAAAGGTCAGTACTTGAGTTATGAAATATTTATTACTTTATTCAAGATACTGAGAAGGTCTTTGTATGACCAGGGACTCTGCATATGTCTTGTTATTATAGTTTACTTTACAAAATGTGAATCCATTTTGAAAATCTGAATATATATATCTCAAATGAAACTAAGAAGACACACAACTGTATTTTTTTGAGACAATTTCCTGGTTATGTTTTCTAATCAGATTGAATCTCTTCATTCTTTCTAATCAAGTTCTAATAAGCATGAAAATGCCACACATGTCCAGAAGAGGGTATCAAGAATTATTTTGGAATGATGTCTTAACCATATGTAAAAATAAACAGATTTGTTTATTTTAAAAGACTGAAACAGATTAAATTTAAAACAGATTCAATTTTAGGATCAGTCTTACAGTCTACTTGCCACAGCTAGAAAGTTTTGTGTTTAAGGCTGTGCTGATCAGATTGCATCCATCCCATGCCAGCTCAGACAGCTAATGTTTCAGAACTGATTATAAACTTAGCAGGAGGGGAAAGAATCTAATGCATGTCTGGTCAATAATTTTGTCTAATTCACTTATCAATAATAGTGATATTTGTTTTGCTTTGTAAGTAAGCATGCCATCATAAGTGTTCTTAGAGGTAGGGTAATATGTGTTCAACCATAGATAACTAAAGGGAATAGCTAGATAACATGGCACAACTGCTTTTGTCTCAAGTAGAACCAGGGCTTTGTTTGCCATGTGTGAAAGCAAGTTGTTAATGTAGGGTATGTATCCATTACTCTGCCTTTACAGGAACTGCAGGTCCACTGTGTGGAAGGACAAGCATTACTGAACGCTGCTGTTCATGCCCGAGAGGAGGTGATTCCATGGGGCGTTCCCCAGATAGAAGACCGAGCCCTGGAATCCTTACGGCAGGATTGGCAAGTTTATCAGCACAGACTTTCTGAAGCAAGAAGCCGATTAAATGCCACTGTGAGCAGACTGAGGTTGATGGAGAAAAAACTTCAGAAGGTTAATGACTGGCTGACAGGTCTGGAGGACAAAGTTGCTATCAGGAGTGGGAGGCAGTCTGGTAGAGCAACAAAGGAGATGCAACTTCAACAAATGAAGGTAAAGAATATAGTTAAGGCGTTCCTCAAACAAAATACCATGTGAGGTTTCCACTAAGTTCCTGGTTGCACTGTGAAAGTGACAACAAGCATTGAAATTCATTCAGAGGCAGTTCCTAGAATAATGGATTCAAGAGAGTTTCATGCCTTCTGAGTCTGAGTTTCTCCCATTTTACTGGTAAAGGTATGGCTAAATCAATGTTGAAATCTCATAGGAAGGTCTGGAATTCATATGCTCTGTGGTATGTGAAGGCATAACTGAGGACAAAGCGTGGTCCTGGAGTGGGAAAATGTGTTTACAAGAGTAAAATGTGTTAAGTCTGTGTTAAGTCTGCTGTGCTGATGTAATAATTCACCTTTAGTCACTGCAAGGAGAAGGCATGGTTCTGAATAAACACAGGAAGCAGATTTGAAGAGATTCAAGATTACACTGTACAATCACCTTTGAAACTCTGGGCAAATTCTGTATGAAGTCCAGGTTGCATTTCTATTATTATTTGGAAAAAAAAAATGAATCTACTCTAATGCAATGCAGTCCATATGGTATGCTAAAAAATCTAGTATATTCATCATGTTAACCTTCATCAGATTCTGGTTTATTTTCGTGTTGTAAATCCATGTTTACAACCTTTTTTGGTTGGTTGGTTGGTTTTGTGTTTTTTTTTTTTCGTTGTTTGTTTGTTTTGGGTTTTTTTGTTGTTGGTGGTGGTTGTTTGTTTTTTTTTTTCCAATGTATTTTCTGGCTTTGTTAAAAATAAATCCCTATTGTGTTTGAATCAGTCATATAAGCTGGTAATGTGTTTGTCATAGAAGTGGCATGAAGAAATTACAATCTACAAAGATGATGTGGAGGAAGTTGGGGTACTGGCTCAGCAAATACTAGAGGAAAGCCTCACTGCAAGTAGAATGGGAATCCAGGCTACACAGCTTACGTCTCGCTACCAAACTCTTCTTCTTCATGTCTTGGTAAGTAATGAAAATTAATTCATCTCAAAACCATAAATTGCCAGTTAAGAAGCAAGTATGAGCAGACTTTCTTAATTAGTCTTTATCAGAGTTTATTCATTACTGTAGACTCAGTAATATAATATTCACATATATATCCATATATATATGTATACACACACACGTAGATTTCATTGGACTAAGTGTATTACAGAACTATAATCAGGATAATGCCCTTTCAAAAATACACAGTATTGATCAGATGTCATTACCAGAAGGCTGTGCTGCCATCCAGAGGGACCTGGACAGGCTGGAGAGTTTGGCGGGGAATAACCTGATGAAATTTAACAAGGGAAAGTTTAGAGTCCTGCATCTGGGCAGGAACAACCCCAGGTTCCAGTATAGGTTGGGAAATTACATATTAGAGAGCAGTGTAGGGGAAAGGGACCTGGGGGTCCTGGTGAACAACAGGATGACCATGAGCCAGCATGTGGCCAGGAAGGCCAATGGTATCCTGGGGTGTATTAGAAGGGGGGTGGTTAGTAGATCGAGAGAGGTCCTCCTTCCCCTCTACTCCGCCCTGGTGAGACCACATCTGGAATATTGTGTCCAGTTGTGGGCCCCTCAGTTCAAGAAGGACAGGGAACTGCTGGAGAGGGTCCAGCGTAGGGCAACGAAGATGATTAAGGGAGTGGAGCACCTCCCTTATGAAGAAAGGCTGAGGGAGCTGGGTCTCTTTAGTTTGGAGAAGAGGAGACTAAGGGGGGACCTTATTAATGTTTATAAATATATAAAGGGTGAGTGCCACGAGGACGGAACCAGGCTCTTCTCGGTGGCAAACAATGATAGGACAAGGGGTAATGGGATCAAGCTGGAACACAAGAGGTTCCACTTAAATTTGAGAAAAAACTTCTTCTCAGTGAGGGTGACAGAGCACTGGAACAGGCTGCCCAGGGAGGTTGTGGAGTCTCCTTCTCTGGAGACATTCAAAACCCGCCTGGACATGTTCCTGTGCGACCTCACCTAGGCGTTCCTGCTCCAGCAGGGGGATTGGACTAGATGATCTTTTGAGGTCCCTTCCAATCCCAAACATACTGTGATACTGTGATACCGTCTTTTTTGACAGTTCCAGGAGATAAATTCAGAATTCAGTACGTTTGAATGCTGAGTGGCCTCTAGAAAAAAATGTTCAGATCATCAGTGAAACACATAGATATAGGGAAAATTTGATAAGGCACAGTCTTCAGGTCACTTTAAGTAGTAAGTGTCTCATGGTACCATAATCACAAGTCACAACTCAAATTTCAAAATATAAGTACCTTTTCAGTGTTTAGTATTAACTCAGTTTTGACATTAATGGTTGCTATATGTACAATCTGACAAGAACCCAGGGAAAATTACCCACCAGATATGAAAGAACTCAAAATCTATGTGTTTAATCTTAATATATCACATTTTATTAATAAATTATTAATTGCTTATAACAATTATACACATCTGGGTGGTTCTTGTTTCTTCCTCCTATCTTTCTGGTTTTTTTGAAGGAGCAAATAAAGTTTCTGGAAGAAGAAATACGCTGTATTGATGAGTCAGAATTGGCTTTTAGTGCTTACACAAACTGGTATGAAGCTACTAACAAGAACTTCAGAACCGTGATCACCAAGGTTGACGTGGTTGATAAAACAGCAATGGAGAAAAAAGTGCAGAAACTAGAGGTACAGCTTTCTTGAATGCAGTTTTTGTTTCTGTTCACCAGAAAGAGGCTATGTTTTAACATGCATCTTAGCTGTCCAAACTTCTGACTTCACCTTGACAAGGGGTTCTCATGTCATATACACATTAGATCACAGTTCAGTTGGTGTGGTTATGAATAGTCCTAGAAAATATAATCACACCCTTCCATACAGCATATTTGTATATGCTTAGTTTTAGATTAAAACTTAAAATAAATTCCCCTAGCAAGGCATCCCATTGTGTATATTTTATACCAGTATGCACTGTGGCAAGAAGTGCTTCTTATTTCTCCTCATTTAAATAACTGAGTAGTAAAACTCGTGTTTCCTCTCTGAGTTGTAGATGGCTTTTTCATATGTCCTGCAGCTTAAACATAATATACTAATAGAAAACTTTCATTTATTCCAGAGTTTGGAATATGGATCCTTTCCTGATAGCCCTCAGTTTCTGTGTTTATCTTCAGAAGCCCATTGTAGAACAGAAATATTTACTTTTTTGGTTTCTTTATAGTTTACCATACCTTAACTCCAGGCAATTTTGTAGCGAAAAGTCCATTCAGTTTCCCTAGCAATTCATTCTGTGTCCTTAGCAAAAATTAAAAATCAAAAAAACCCAAAAAACCCCATCCAACCAATCAACCAAAACCCAGCCTCTTAGTGATAATAGAACTATAATGAATTAAAAAAAAAAAAAAAATTAGAAAAGGCAAGAGCTTGCATACATTTTCTGTTACCCAACCCCTCCTTCACAGCTGCTATTGAGTGATATGGACATAGGCCACAGTTTACTGAAATCTGCCCGTGAGAAGGGACAGCGAGCTATAAAGTACATGGAAGAAATTGAAGTTGACCAGTTAAGAAAAGAAATTGAAGACCATGTGGAACAGCTTGAAGAGCTAGCTGGCTCCATCAGGAAAGAACACATGACTTCAGAGAAGTGCCTTCAGCTGGCAAAGGAGTTCTCAGACAAGTTCAAGGCACAGACTCAGTGGCTCATGGAGTACCAAGCCATGTTACAGGCTCCAGCAGAGCCAAAGAGTGAACTCTATGAGAAGAAGGCCCAGTTGTCTAAATACAAGGTGAGAAAAGGTTATATCATCGGACTGTCATACTGATTTTGATAAGTGACACATCCTCTGATCTAGGTGCCTGTTCAAGGTTCCTCAATAGATGTATGAGATGTATCTGCTCTGGATGTCCAAATCAGCAGCAAAGTGAAAAGATGCACGATACCTGCACCTATGAACCAGAGTGAGGACCTGGATTTGAAATGTCAATGTCCTAATAAGGCTTCTACATCTAAAATTTTCCTGTTATGGAGAAAAAAAATATTTTATGAGTACACATATGAGTAATTCTGTTGATTATCAACAGAGTTAACTGCTGTTTAAGAAAGGACAAATCAGTTGGTCTTCACTGCAGATGTTGCATCTGTTTACACTTAATTAGCTTTCTGGTAAAAGCTTAATGCCCTGGCTCAACTGACATCTCATACAGTCAGCTGCTATGGCGTCCTCTGCTTTTAGTTAGGATTTTAATGACATAGGTTTTTTTCCAGTCATAAAAATGAGTAGAAAAAAATGGGAACAAATCCCATTGCTTCTCCTAATGATGTTTTTTTGTAAAACAGTCCAGCATTACAGATGGTTTGTAAGATGTGTACTGGGTCTGGCTGGGATGGAGCTAACTCTCCTCATAGCAGCTCATATAGTGCTGTGCTTTGCATTTGTGGCTAAAACAGTGCTGCTGACAAAACAGTGTTTCGGCAAGATCAGTACCCACACAGCATCAAAGTTTTCTCTCTAGGCTCACTACCCCCTGCCAGCTTCAGTGCTCAGAGTAATATGTGATAGCTATGTGGTTGCTTTCTGCACATTTGGGGAGCTGGTATCTCACTGTCATTACATAGATGCTGCTGTGTGCCATGTCTGAGCCAGTGGCATAACATGACATAACAGATTGGATTGCATCTCACTCTTGAGAGTACAGTGCCTTTGTCTGCATACTGTCTCATTAAGGGGATGGATTTGCTGATGCTTTCCCACGTATTTGCAGAATTCGTTCCTCTGAGCAAGTTTTATCCCTGGCACTTGCCCCTTCACACACTCCCTTTCCTTCACCAGCTCCAGATTATCAGTTGTCCTACTAGCCACTTACAAAAGGAGCACTTGTTTTTAGATGCCTGCAAACTTGCTGTTTTAGGGCATGGCTGAGAATCAGAGTTCTGTACTGATAGCAATTCTCATCTCATCTGGAAAGGATTATATATAACATGACAGAAGGCTGTTCTTCAGCTCAAAGGGAAGTTCGTGAAATAAATCTCCAGTGTTCAATGTATATATTTTAATTCTTGCTTGCATTGTAGTCCATACAGCAGACTATTCTGTCCCACGAGCCTTCAATAAAATCAGTGATTGAAAAGGGAGAAGCACTTTTTGATCTGGTAAATGATGTGACTCTAAAAAACAGTATTCAAGACCTTGAGAATAGTTACCAGGAACTCTGCCGCACAACAAAGGTAAGAAGTTGGGAAGAAAACTAGGCTCTTTCAATTTGTTACTCTTTTTTTTCCCCCTCTTCAAGAAGTTTACTGTTTCATGCTGTAATGTCACACACCGTGTACACAGAACCAGTTAAATTTAATAACTTTTTCATGTCTGTGGGGCGGGGGACAAGGTGATTCTTGAGTATGGAAAGAACTTCGACTTCTTAAATAAATCTTAATAGATCTCGCACAAACCCTGTTCAGTCTAGTTTAACTGTTGAATGGAAGTCACTGGAGAAAATGAGCTGCAAGGTGGATATAATTTAATTCAGCAAGGGCACTATTAATTAACATTGATTCGTTAGTGCACACATATGTAGTATTTTGAAAGATCTAATACTTCTAAATACAGCCTAAAGTATTATTATTCCTAAAGCTTTTAATAGGTTATACTCCTAACAAGGATAAGCTCTGCAGACCATGTTAGTACTTATGTTTGACCTAAGTGCCTTTAATTACCAGTCCACCTACGGATGACAGATGATTTTATTTTTTTCACGTTGGATTTTTATTTACAGACATTCTTCTGATCTGTACCACAGAACTGATACCTGTTGCATTAGATGTAATGTTGATGACTTAAATGTAGAGAAGTTTATGAAAAATCTTTCTTAAAAAGAATAAATACATTTTGAGCTCAGTGTGTACATTCTTAATTTGCCTGCTACAATCACAGGCAATATGTAGGTGCAGAGGCTTTAAACAGCAGGGATCCAGCCATGACATTTGGTAGGACATGTGCAGTCTTTAAAAGAGCTTATAATAACTGTTTCTGAGTGAACTTGATGTCAAGTTGAGAGTGTTCCTTTTCTTAAAGTGAGGAGATCCTCAGTCTTCAAAGTATGGTATTTCATCTGGACTGAAAATACTGCTCAGTACTGCAGCGTTCATTCACACAAGTAATCCCTTTGGTGTCCACCTTAACAGTTTAGTCACGTGAGGGTACCTCACAGCAATAAGAATGTAGAAGATAACTCTCTTACTATGTTTTCAAGCTCTTGGTGAGTTTTGGTTTGTGAATTTTATTTATTCTTGTAATTACCTGAATATTTAATTTTTGTTTTTGTGGACCTGCAGGCATATGTTGAAAACTTAGAGGTGAGAGTAAAAGAACATGAGGATTATAACAGTGATTTGCAAGAAGGGGAGAAATGGTTATTACATATGTCCAGCAGGCTGGTCAGCCCTGACCCCATGGAGAGTAACAATCTTGAAATAATCACTCAGCAACTAGCTAACCACAAGGTGGGTTTGCTATTGGGTAAGCTTCCCTTGTCCAGTAAAATAGAATTTTTCTTATTTGCTTTTCTGTCTCTGTTGCAGAGCTCTAGTTATTTGTCATCTGCCTGTTTTATTTCTCTTACTGCTAACTGTGTGAATACACATTAATACAGTTAAAAAAATCTGCCTTGTTGATAGCACTTTTTCTTGGATGAGACTGCATTTGCACAATAGCTTTGTAATACAGTGGTCTGAATTTTTGCTCTGATGCTTTTAAGGATAAGGTTTTTTTCCCCTCTATTTCTGCCGTGCTCTGCCCACCCCCCCACTTCGTCCATCCCCCCTGCCCCCCTCCTCCCGCATTAGCCTGCAACATTTCCTCCATTGCTTTTGTTCAAGGTATAGTTATGGCTGCTATTAATGATAATCATTCACTACATTAATAGGCAGTGCTTTCTAGATGATAAAGAAAAATCCAACTCTCCCTACCTCTCCCTGAAACTCAAATTCCAAGAAAGAATACTGAAATCTTTTAACTAATTGTGATTAGTGTGTTATTTAAGTAACCTCCTTGGATAAAAACTTGCCTCCACCAAGGCCAGTGTAAAGAACTGTTTACAGTGGAAGAGTTTATAGAATAAGATATGATTCAGCATCAGATTTAGCCCTCTTGGGAAGATTAAGGGTTTTTTGGGAGGCATAAGCATCTAATGCTGACACATTATCACAGTGCTACTGATATTTCTCTGGGATATCTATGTACAGACTTTTGACAATGATTTTGCTATGAGTCTGCACTCAATAGCTTGACTAAAGCCATACATGTTTTCTGATTTTTTTCTTTCCAAATCTGAAAACAAAGATTGTTTAAGAAAAAAAAAAAAAGGCTAACTTAAAAAGCTGTAAAGCAGAACACTTTTTAAACTTAAAATATTTCTTCAAAAGTATTTTACCTGTTTCTTAGGCTATCATGGAAGAAATTGCAGGATTTGAAGATCGTTTGAACAATCTTAAGAGTAAAGGTGATTACTTGATCAATCAATGCACAGAACATCTTCAAGCAAAATTTAAGCAAAACATACAAAGCCATCTTCAGGGGACGAAGGACAGCTATTCTGCAATATGTAGTACAGCCCAAAGAGTAAGTCTTGTTTCAAAAGTGTATGTATGCCATTTAAGAAAATAACACACATTATTATTTCAATAAGTACTTGTTTCTTTAAATGGCTTAGTGAGCCTCCAAGTTACTGATGTAGCATTTCATCATTAGTGTGCTACAGCTGAATTCCTCTTGTCCTTGCAGCCAGGAAGACTTGCTGCCTGTCAGTTCTTAGTCTCTGCACACCCTCACTACTTTAATGTTACATTAGCTTCTGAGGAGCTGTAGCAAAGAAATTAGAACTGTTCCTACTTTAAACACTAGGGAGCAAATTGCACTCTGTCAGTAGTTTGCATGTGTGCATAACAGGTCTTAATTCTGTCCTAGGAAATACTGTCTCTCTTAGTAAGACGAGAATCTACACTTAAGAAGGGCTAGCTGGGTCATTCTGTTAATCCAATTAGCAGATCAAGCTGGCATAATCTAAAAAAAAAAAAAAAAAAATTAAACGAAAAAAGTAGACTTTATAGTCAGCAAGAAGATCTGTAGAGGTAGGTGAAACCTCATACTAGATCAATGGCAAAATGTTGAAGAATACAGAAATAAGAGACAGTGCTCTTCATTTGCATATGTATTTTTCCTTTCCAGAAGCCATGCCTTAGATATTGTCCATCTTCTCCACAAGGTGCAAGGTGCAGTGAGAGCTTAAGGAACTGTCTTCCCTTGGTACTTTTATATATGAGGGCTAAAATAACCACAGCCTTAATAATTCTGACTTATCTGCAGTTTTCAGGCTGGGACAAGAGAGCCAATAGTGATGTCTGAAAATGCATTAACCTTATAAAATGTTTATTTTAGGTGTACCAGAGTTTGGAACATGAACTCCAGAAGCATGTTAATCATCAGGACACCCTACAGCAGTGCCAGACTTGGCTGTCTACAGTGCAGTCAGAGCTAAAGCCAGCTACGTGGCCACCTTTCAGCCTGGCAGATGCAGTTAAACAGGTAAAAGTTCAGCACTTGAAAATGCTCAGTTATCCTTAGTGAGGTGAGCTCAGGTAAGATACTCTCTCTGACCTTCTCAGGGAGCTGTATAGCCTCATTGTTTATTGCCAGCTCCAAAAGGAATATCTTGAGTGAAAAATAACTGTAGGTGAAAAATCACAAAGGACTTCTGCTAGCTCTGCTTAATGCTTAGAAATACGTTACCCGAAAACAAGTTGGCTTATTAGATAAACCTGCTCAGATGTGTTTAGCAGAGAGGTGATGTCCTTCTGCTTGCCCAGTTGCCAATCTGTCTATTAATGTTCCTATATGAAACCTGGTTTCATAATACTGTGGGCACAAAGTCTGTAACCAGGCAATTAAAACAATTTTTCAGCTTAAGAGCATAGAAATGCATCTAGCCCACATTAGTCATTAAGAACGTTTTCTTTGCTTCTTGATTATTCTTAGTAACTTAATGTGTTTTACATTTGATTTGTACCTTGCTTTCAAATTAAACTGGTATGATACTAAAAATTCTGGAAATCAAGGCTGTCTCATCCACCATGTGTATTAATAGAGACCTTGAAATACTACAGGTGGCAGCTCTGCAAAGGCAGGTGGAGCAGGGGCATGGCAGTGAAGCTGGGGAAACCAGGGGGTGACAGTGGGGCCAACAGGATGGCACCTTCCCAGTGACGTGCAGAACTGCAGCACGCAGATGAGGAGAGCAGAGTCCCCTTGGTGTCAGCCACCATCTGGTGATCACCAGGCAAGTCTGTAGGGATGAAGCCAGTCGCAGGTAGATGCAGAAGGTCAGAGCAGCAAGGCGTGGCCAAGAGGATCAGCCAGGCACAGATGCACCTATAGTGTAGCTCAGGTGAGGTCCATAGGTTGGGTGAGAACCTGAGCTTACATCCAGCTCTCAAGTGAGAGGGAAGGCTTCTGAACACTTTTTCATTGGCAAGGTCTCAGCTGAGCCAAGTCAGGGCTGGCCCTGAGCAGAGGCAGCCAAACCCCAAGGGGAGTGGGACAGAGGTTGCAGAGCCTTTTGGTGCACTGAGGGCCCTGACCACCCCTGAAAAGTAGGGACCTGTTGCAGAGCTTAACTGTTCTCAGTGTGAAAAGTAATTTCACTCATATCTAAGAAGAATTTTCTTGTTACACCTTGTCACTTTTCCCTCTAGTCCTTTTTCCACTCACCTCAGCAAAGAGTTTGGCTCTGTCTTCTCAGTACTGTCCCCACCTGAGCCCTGTCATTTTAAGTAATGGCAGACTGCAATTAGCCTCTCTTTTCCAGGCTGAGCAAACCCAGTACCCTCAGACCTGTCCAAATGCCGTATTTATAGCCCTGTATCCCCCCAGCCCTTTGTTGGACTTGCACCACTTTGCCAATATCTGTTCTATGAGGGAAGAGGGAAACTGGGCCAAATACACCAGGGACAGCTTGACAAGTGTAAGTATGGGAGAATAATCACTTCCTATAGCTTGCTCTCTGCATTTTTGCTAATACAGTAATTTGGGGGTGCCACAAGGGCAGACTGGTGTTGTCTTCAATTTTCTGCCCACAAGGACCTACCATTGGCCCTCTGCATTAGGTGGTCACTCACCTCTCCTCTCTGGGACTTTAGGAGGTATGTTATTGCCCTGCTTGTCAACACTAATATAATAATTTTCTTTGGGGATATGGAACGTTTTCATCCTACGGGCAATGTCAGGAGCAAAACCCCACAACACTGTCATGTTGTCTGATCTTAGTAATTGTAGATATTGGGGACATTAGGAGGGTTTCAGAAGACCCTCTATAGGGTCTATAGGGTATAGGTATAGGTATAGGCAGCATGACACTTTAATAACTGGATAAAACCCTGCTTCCTTCACCTTGGGATAGTAAGTGACCTTGTTATGACTGTGTGTATCTAATGCTTTATTGCTAAAGAAAAAAACTAAGTAATGCATATTTCAGTAAGTGCTTTGGTAACTGGATGCTAATCAAGTGTTTTAGAGTTACTCTTTTCCATTACTATGACAGAGCAGCCTTACCTAATAAAAGAGTGTATGTCTACATTTCCTTTTTTGGAAATAATAAGCTAAAGTATAATTACTAAAATGCATGATTGTGATAAGAGATTATTTCCACAGTCTCAGAGTTTGAGGATTGTCTTCCCTCAGGTAAAACATTTCCGGGCTCTGCAGGAACAGGCCAATACTTACTTGGATCTTCTGTGCTCCATGTGTGATCTGTCAGATGCCACAGTGAAGAGTACAGCGGCAGATATTCAACAAACAAAACAAATGGTACAAGATAACCACAACAACCCTCTTTTAATCCTATTTAGAGCTTTAACTGCCTTGATCTATCCTCTTTTAAAAAGGTCATGTTGGGTAATGGTTTAAAGAAATGCCTTCTTACTTTCATCTTAAGTATTTCTTTTAGGAATAGTTCTAGTTTTTCTTTGTCTGCATGGGTGGTGTATTGGTGGTTTCTTTTTTTTTTTTTCTGAATTCTTTGGTTGTTGTTGGTTTATGGTTTTGTTTGTTTGTTTTGTTTTGTGTATGTTTTTGTTTGTTTGTTTTAATTCCACACATTAGCATCATGGTATTAATACAAAGACACATGACAAAGGTCTCTAATGGTACTTAGGTAATGTTACAAGTTGTTGGTCTAAAGCCACACAAATAACATCCTGTGGAAGAAAACCTGATCCATTTTTTTTTTCATAAAAAGTAATTCAATCTATTCTTCTCTGTATTTTATTAAAGCTTAGACAGATTTTATTGTTATTATTTATTCAGCAGTAGGCATGGTCTTATTATATAATCATAATTAAAAATATGGTGGTTCAATTCATAAACCAGAGTGCATCTGTTTCAGCATATGAATTTATAGAAGTGTACCTCAGTTTTAAGTTTTAAAGTAGCTTAATGCTTGGTTTTAGAATAAAATTATAACTATAAGTTATTAGAAAAGAAACAGTATGAGCATTCCTGTTGTAAACATGAAAAATTTAGTTTCACATGCACACAACACTGAACTTTTGAAACTACTCTATCATGTGTAAAAAAAACTAATATATACAGTAGCAGTATCCCATACCAGAGAGGCAAATTGTACAAATCCAAGTAATCCATAAAAAAGTGGCAATCCAGATACTGAATAGCTAAAAAGCATCCCAATCATCAGAATAAGATTATCCTCTTATTTATAAAGCAGGGAAACATTTTTAAGAAACCACAGACAGTACAGTGCTGAGATAAATTCAGCTGGTTGAGTGGCTAAACCTTAAAGGTGCCTTACTGCTGTATTTGGAGGAAAAGAAGCTGTATGACTATTGGTTTAAGGTGATTGATGGGCTCAGATCCAGTAGTCATTCTTCTTATTGGTGTTTTACAAAAGGCGTATAGGCAAAATAACTGGAGTAAGCAAATTAAAGGAAAGTACTTAGTTTAAGCTTTTATTTGATCATTGCAAAGACATGTAGGGCACAGTCCAGCAGTATTCTTGGCACGCAATAGGCTAAATCACACGGTTAATTTAAGGTTTAACAGGAGACATGAGAACACTTTGAAATACACTCATAAGTATACTTGCTTCCCTCAAGAATGAAGGATAACTTTTTTTTTTCCCCCCACAACCTTCCTTTGATAGGTCTTTTATGACCTTTGAAGATTAAGACTCATTTTATGAATAATATTAACCTCTTCAGAATCTAGTGTAGAAATTTGCTGTTAGTACAGTATTATACTCAGAGGGAGAATGGTATTCATTCTCCAAAAATAGCTGCATTAAAGCATTACCTCTTCATTTCTTTTCTTCTAGATTGAGCAACAGATAATGCACTCTCAGTATTTGGCTCAAGGCTGGGAAGAGATCAAACAAATAAAGGCTGACCTCTGGATATATTTCCAGGATGCAGATCAACAACTACAGAATTTGAAAAGGAGACGGGCAGAATTGGAGTTAAACATTGCCCAGACTATGGTACTCCAAGTTAAGGTAAGGAGACTTT
The DNA here is from genome assembly GCF_964273445.1 of Streptopelia decaocto. Taxonomy (NCBI): domain Eukaryota; kingdom Metazoa; phylum Chordata; class Aves; order Columbiformes; family Columbidae; genus Streptopelia; species Streptopelia decaocto. The sequence goes on along the minus strand of NC_138656.1, from coordinate 54,618,445 downwards.
GGGTTAAGAGTAGAAGGTAAGGAAGAAGTTCATCCTGTGGATGATATGATTGTAATGCATGTTATATGCACATATTGCACAGAATGCTAATATGTTCCATGCAAGAACAGAGAAGTCAGAGGAAAGAGGGTTTCCTTACTGATGATAAAGGGTGACATGGAAAGCAAAACACTGCACTTTAATAGTTTTCTGATTTTGTTTTTTAAAAGTAGACAGTTTTCAGCCTACTGTTCTGATTTGCCTTCACTTTTAATAGGCTAATTGCTGATCACAGTCTACTTGAAGATCTGCAGTTTGTGCTTGCTAAGTTCTTTTTTTAATTGTTTATATCTATTTCAAAATTGGTCTAGGAAACCGCTCAATGTTGCTAGGCTCTAAAAATCACTGGAGAATAGGTATGATAGAAACACAATTTAATTTACGCTAAATAGTGAGATAAATACTTTCAAATCTTTGCTCACTCATTTACATATGAGACTTTTTTAATGGCCATTCTGCACGTATCATCAACATCAGGAAAGCAACAAGAAGAAACAGGAAATCAGATTATTTTTCTGATAAATGATTAAATGCTTGGGTTTTGCGGTTTTGGTCTACACTTTGCTTGTATTCTTTTTCTGATATGCCAGAAGTTACGTGAAAAGTAATCAGCTCTTCCTCTTCGTGTCTGTTCTACACAAGTGTCTGAACAAAGTCATAGCCCTTGAAGATACCTCAGCACAAGGTGGGCTGAAAGCTGTTACACCAGCTATCATTAGAGTCCAGAAAGAAGGAGTCTGTATTTCTTCACTATTTCAGTCAGGAGTGTTGGTTCATTATGAAAGGCAGGCACCTGCTGTACTGTCAGATGTGGTACAATGTGTATTTTTTCCTTGTTTTTTCCCTGGTAAATGAAGATGCCTAGCTCTATTTGATGCAGTCTCCAAGAGGAATGAGGCAGAGCTGGGCAATAGCACCCTACCAAGTGTCACTGCAAATGCATCATCCCAGAAAAGTGCTGGAGCTGGGCACATTGTTTAGTTACAGTTATTGAAAATAGAATTTAGGAAAAGATTACCTTAGACAGTTTGTAAGGGCTGAAACATATTTGGTTAGTTTTATTAATAGTTCTCAGTATTTCGTATATTCTTTTGTTCTCTGTGACTTCCTATACGGTCAGGTAAGTGTGTGCAGAGGGACTCTTTACTGGAATGTATTACAGAATCACAGAATGTTAGGGATTGGAAGGGACCTTGAAAGATCATCTACTCCAACCCCCCTGCTGGAGCAGGAACACCTAGATGAGGTTACACAGGAATGTGTCCAGGTGGGTTTTGAATGTCTCCAGAAAAGGAGACTCTACAACCCCCCTGAGCAGCCTCTTCCAGTGTTCTGTTACCCTCACTGTGAAGAAGTTTCTTCTCATATTTAAGTGGAATGTCCTGTGTTCCTCCTATGTTAACTCAAATAGCAATCATACCTTAATAATCATTGGCTTTGTTTCAATAGTGACAGCAGTAATGGCTGCTCTTATACAAGTAGGAATAAAACAAAGTGTGGATGTGGGTGCTCACTGACTCATGGGTTCAGCTTCTTATGTTTAGTTTCTAATGAAAAGGAAAAAAAATACCTAGAAACGGTACTGTTAAAATGAATTCTCATGAGATCCAGACTCTCTCATGTATTTCAGCTGTGCTAGTCCAGAAGCCTGGACAACAAGGTGTGACTTGATCATGATTTCTGTTTGTCTTTGGCACTTGGAAACTGCTCTGGTTTCCTTTCCCATCTGTAGCAAACCTGTCCTCACCTGAGAAGATGAGGAGAAGTTAGGAGATGGGAGAAGGCACATCTTCCAGTTTGCATCTGCACATTCGCCTGGACAGATAATTAGTTCTTACACTATTTATTCATTTTTTTCAGAGTTTTTATTTAAATTCCATCTTCTAATTTTGAACAGCTGTCACCATGTTGATTTTGACTTGTATCTTTTTCAGGAATTCAGTCAGAAGTTACAGTCTAAGCAGTCAGCTCTTACCTCTGTGACTGAGAAGATGAACAAACTAACCCAAGGGCAGGAGTCACCGGAACACAAAGAAATAGGAGAGCTGAGCAACCAGTGGCTGGACCTCTGCCTTCAGGCACACAGTTTGCTCATACAGAGGGAGGAGGATCTGCAGAGGACGAGGGATTACCATGACCGCATGAATGTAGTTGAAGTCTTCCTGGAAAAGCTCACAAAAGAGTGGGACAACCTGGCCAGGTAAAAAAAAGGAGTAGCACAGACAAAGCTGACTTAATGCATATATGCTGAAAGAGCTGTTTACAAAGTGACTCTAGGCTGGATGCACTAAAACTCCCTTTTTCCATGCTTAACTAAAAGCAGGCCTCCCTTATAGTACAATTACTTGTATTGAAATAAAGAGAATTTGAGAAGCCAGATCTTCAGTGTTTGTCTTTAAGGCAAGTACTGATCTCATCTCAGAGTATACCATTTTCTGATATTTCAAGTATTTTGACAATTTTGTTGGAACCTTTCATTTGTCTTTACTGTGTTTCATGTGTGTTTTTCATTGAGATATTGTGTTTTATCTGTTAGACTATTATATTAGAGTTTAGTTGCTGCTGCCAAATTATTGCAGCTGCTTAGAATAGCATGAACATCATACAAGCTGAGTGTAAAGTTGTGAGAGTCTATTACTGCTGCTACCACTGTCACGGAACAAAATTCACTTTAGCCTCAGTACTTGTTGTTCATAAGTGCAATATAACCAGTGTGCTTTGTAGTATTAATTTTAATTTGCATTGTCAGCCTGATGGCCACATTGAAGGTGAAAGGGAGAGGAATGAAAATGTTGAACTTTTTAGTTAATATTCAAGACTGGTACCTTCAAAAGAATCTGAAAACTGTGGGTATTTATCATATTGATTTCAGTGTATAGTGGGCTTAAAATTAATCCTGACCTCTTTTAAAATACTTTCCTGAGATAGTATCTAATAATTAATTTCTGTCCTGTCCATTTTGATAACAGATCTGATGCTGAAAGTACAAACATACACCTTGAAGCTTTGCAAAAATTGGCACTGGCACTGCAGGAAAGAAGATTTGCTCTGGAAGATTTGAAAGATCAGAAACAGAAGATGATAGAACATCTGAACCTTGATGACAAAGAATTAGTAAAGGAACAGTTTAGTCATTTTGAGCAACGCTGGACTCAACTGGAGGACCTTGTCAAAAGGAAAATTCAGGTTTCTGTTTCAACCTTAGAAGAGCTCAGCTTAGTGCATTCCAAATTTCAGGAACTAATGGAATGGGCAGAGGAGCAGCAACCTAGTATCTCAGAGGCTCTTAAGCAGAGTCCTCCTCCAGATTTGGCTCAGAGTCTTCTCATGGATCATCTTACCATTTGCAGTGAACTTGAAGCCAAACAACTTGTTCTGAAGATGCTTGTGAAGGATGCTGACAGGGTGATGACCAACCTAGGGCTCAATGAAAGGCACGAACTGCAGAAAGCACTTTCTGATGCAGAGCACCATGTAGATTGTCTCAGCAATCTGGTTGGCCAGAGGAGAAAGCACCTGAATAAAGCACTTTCCGAAAAGACACAGTTTCTTATGGCAGTCTTTCAGGCTACAAACCAAATTCACCAGCATGAGAAGAAGGTAATGTTTCCAGAACACATTTGTCTGTTGCCAGAAGATGTGAACAAACAGATCAGGACTTGTAAGAATGCCCAGGCTAACCTGAAGGCCTATCAAAACGAAGTCACGGGGTTGTGGGCTCAAGGACGGGATTTAATGAAAGAAGCAACAGAACAAGAAAAGAGTGAAGTGTTAGATAAACTGCAAGAACTACAGAATATGTATGACACTGTTTTACAAAAATGTAACCAGAGATTGTTAGAACTAGAGAAAAATATAGTTTCCAGGAAATATTTCAAAGAAGACTTGGACAAAGCTTGCCATTGGCTGAAACAAGCTGATATTGTTACATTCCCAGAAGTCAATGTAATGAATAGTAACTCTGAACTACACACGCAGTTGGCGAAATATCAACAGATTCTTGAGCAATCTCCAGAATACGAAAATCTGTTACTTGGACTGCAAAGAGATGGCCAAGAAATCCTACCATCACTTAATGAAGTGGATCATTCTTATCTGGATGAAAAACTTAACGTTCTCCCTCAGCAATTTAGTATCATCACTGCTTTGGCAAAAGAAAAATTATATAAGGTTCAGGAAGCAATTCATGCCAGAAAAGAGTACGCCTCTTTGATTGAGCTGACAAATAAAGCTCTGACTGAGCTAGAAGATCAGTTTATGAACATGGACAAAGCTCCAGCTGCTGTTTTAGCCAAAGAAGCTGTATCACTCCAGCAGACCTACAGAGATCTCTTAGGTGAAGTCATGAGCCTTGGCGCAGCAGTGGATGAACTAAACCAGAAGAAGGAGGCCTTTCGAAGCACTGGGCAGCCATGGCAACCAGATGAGATGTTAAAACTTGTTACACTATATCACAAATTGAAGAGGCAGATAGAACAGAAAATTAACCTGTTGGAAGACACCGTAGAAGCATGCCAAGAACATGAGAAAATGTGTATGCAGTTTGAGGCACAACTAGAAGCAGTGAAGAAAGAGCAGGTTAAGGTAAATGAAGAAACGCTCCCAATAGAAGAAAAGTTGAAAATATACCACTCTTTGGTGGGCAGCTTGCAAGACTCGGGGAGTCTTCTGAAGCGAATAACTGAACATCTAGAAGCCCTTTCTCCTCAGATTGGTTCATCTGCCTGTGCAACCGCAAATAACCAAGTGCAGTCTTGGCAAGAGAAACTGAAGTCTTTGCATGCTGCCATAGGTGACACCGTGATGGAGTGTGAGAACAGACTTGTGCAAAGCATAGACTTCCAGACAGAAATCCGCCGCTCGCTTGACTGGTTGAGATGGGTGAAAACAGAGCTTAATGGAACATTAAGTTTGGACCTCAAGCTGCAAAGCATCCAAGAAGAAATTCGAAAGGTTCAGATACATCAGGAAGAAGTGCAGTCAAGCCTGAGAATAATGAATGCGCTGAGCAACAAAGAGAAAGAGAGATATATGAAAGCAAAGGAGCTGATACCTGCTGACCTGGAAAACACTCTTGCTGAGCTGACAGAACTAGATGGTGAAGTTCAAGAAGCTATACACATGAGACAGGTTAGTGGACCCTAAGTGTCATTAGTTTCTCACTCACAAAGCTGAAAAATATGGCTCTGTGGCTTGATGTTTGTAATCGTCATGAAAATATTTATTTAATGATCCTGTTGTTGGGTTGTTTCAGTGATTCAGGTTGCGGCCTGTTGCCATGGATGACCTGGAGGCGAGTGGGAAAAGGCTTCCTTAATATACGTTTATACCTGCACATAGAATTGCAAACTCACTGAAAACCTGGTTCCATGTAGTCTCTCTGGACCCATAATTTAAATACAATAAAGGGAAAAGAAAACAAGCATGGGCAAAATCCACTCTCAGTGGAGGCTATTTTTGTTGCTGCTGAAGTTTATGTCTGTGACCCTCTGTATAATTTTCCCTTTTATTTCAGGCTACCTTGAATAAATTATATAGCCTCTGCCAAAGATACTACCAAGTGATGCAGATGACAAATGATTGGCTTGAAGATTCTCAGGAATTTCTACATTTAGCAAGAAATGGTCTTGATGTTGAGAACTCTGAGGAGAACCTGAGGAACCACATTGAATTTTTCAGCACAGAAAGTCAGTTCAGTAATCATTTGAAGGAGTTACAGGGCCTCTTGTCTGAGATAGAGCCATCTATCCAAGCCACAGCAAGAGAGCAGCTGGTGCAGAATGTAGCGGCATTGGAGGAAAAGGCCAAAGAGACAAAGCAAGAAGCCAAAAACCAGCAAGAGCAGTTGCAAAGGTATATTCATCTTTGTTTTTCTTTCATTTTAAGATCACCTTGTTGGTGATGGAAGAAAGAGATCACAACATTAGTTGGAGCTTTGTAAAATGTTTGTGGTACTGATGAGCGAAGTGGATATTAGGATTCAGAGCTCTTGTATTCTGTTTTCTCCTCTGCCACTGACTGACTAGATGTGTGATCTTAAGGAAGCTATGCTAAGATTGTGTACAGCTTGGAAGAGTACTGAGAAGATGAGTAGGGAATAACTGTCCCTTAATTTCATCTGGCACAAGACCTCCGCAGAAACAAATTAAATTGAAGTAGACATTTTGAACTGAAAGGAAATACCTTTTTAACAAGCATAATTATGTTACATGTTATTCTTGAATGTTCTGGATTCCAAAAGTCTGAGGGGGTTTAAAACACAACCTAGACAAGGTCATAGAGGGAAAGTCAATCAAGGGCTATTCTATGCCAAGCTGTGTTTGTAAGACACAGCTGAAAATCAGGGGCATATGCTTCTGTGCATGCTCTTTCCCAATAATATTTCCTTTTCTTGGAAAATACTACATAACAGCAAAACTAAGTAGTTACATTCAAAACTAGGTGCAATGGTATTCCTGATTTTCAAATGTGTTGATATTGCGTTAAATTGTTCTTTCTGGAACTGTATTTGTTTAAGGTGTGCTTCTGAGTGGCAGGAGTACCAGACAGCAAGACAGAAAGTTATTGAAGTGATGAATGAGGCTGAGAAAAAATTATCTGAATTCTCAGTAGCTAAAGCTGCTTCTTCTCATGAAGCAGAAGAGAAATTGCTAACACATAAGGTAAGGTACTGAAAATTATATGAAATCATTTTCCTTCAGTGAAAATAAATGTATGCTATGTAGGTACCTACCTGTGGCAATCTGAATTTGAGGTTTTACATCTTTTCCTGTAGCACTCAATGATGTCATAGCACACCAAGAGGTGGTTTGTGTTGTGCACAACACACATTACCTATGTGGGGTGACTGGGACAAATATTTTTAATTACTTTTCAGCTTAATATCTGTCTATTTGCTTACAACTGCAGAGAACTGGAAGGAACCTAAAAGCCTTGGGTGCACAAGTCACAACATTGTGTACCTTACAAGAAATTCAGATGAATAGAAATATCCATCTACTTTGTATCATATGGACTAGTTTTACTTGGACAGGAAAGATTGTGGTTTACTGTTAACTGGTTTTTAGTCTAAAAGAAAGAAATGTAACTTAAAAAAAATTAGGGTGCTAATAAGTTGCCTTAATAAATGCAATTATTGACACTTCCAGTATTCTTCCTGGTCTTTAGTTGTGACTCTGCGAAGGAAGGAATCTTCCCTAACAGTAATGTCATGTCTGCCAGCTTCATGAGAACATCTTGGTATCCTTGGACATCTAAAATGGCATTAGTGATAAACATGGCATACATGTATGCTGAAGCAACTGAGTTGCTTCTTTCATTTTTAGACTGTAATAGAAGTTAGCCTTTGCTATGAGAAGGATTCTGAACTCTTATTTCTCTCATTTTTAAGGAGTTAGCAAGGAAAAGAAAACCTGATTACATCAGATTTCTGCTGCTTCAAGAGAGTTGCATTTTGGACCAGGTCCTTCAAGCATCTGTAGCTAATACATTGTGTATGAAAAATAAAGTGAGACCTATCCACCTCACTCTGCACAGTGTACCTCCTTTTTGCAGTGGATGGAACTGGCTTATGTGCTTGTGTATTGAATAGTTACGAGTTGTGCTGTAAAAAAGGAAAACAGTGCTTATTGTTTGCTTTTTCAGACTCTTGTGTCCGTGGTGAATTCTTTCCATGAGAAGATCACAACCCTAGAAGAAAAGGCATTACAGCTGGAAAAAATTAGCAATGATGCCAGTAAGGCAACTATAAGTAGATCCATGACAACAGTTTGGCAGCGCTGGACACGACTCCAGAATGTAGCCCAAGAACAAGAGAAAATTTTGGAAGATGCGGTGCAGGAATGGAAAGGCTTTAATGATAAGGTAAATTCTGGTCTTGGTAACTCCCCCTTTTTTTAACCGTACATAGCTTTCACTCATTATACTGCCTTCTTAGTCATCTTAAGGTAAAGAAAGCTGATAGCAGCAATCACAGTGATTTTTCCTAGGTCTTGTAATAAAGCAGACCTGGAAAACATAGGTTTAGAACCACAGTGTCTCCGAGACTTACTGTTCTTCTGTATGCACATATGTATAGTAAATACAGAGTTGTTTTGGTTTATGGTGGTTCTTCAGAATATTCTCCTCTACATTTCCCTTCCCGAAGTGGTCTGTTCTAGATTAAGTCCATCTCTTTTATATTTTTTTCCCTCTTTTATTTTTTTCCCTGGAAAGTATGAAGTTGCTCTTTCTAAACAGTGATATTATTGTCCATCACTGCTCATGTATTTAGTTTTGTTTTCTTATATCCTGCTTGACTTTTACCTGTTGTCCATTTTTGTATGCTCAGATTCCATGTTCTCTGGAAACAGGAATAATCTTTTTGTTAAACATATGACTTGTGCAAAAAAGGGGTCTCCCCCAGGATAGAGAGCTCTAGTTCCTATGACAATAAAGTTAATAAATGCTAAAATATATGAGGAACCACTCATCACTTAACAAAAAAGCCCTTGGCAAGTACAGTGTGAAGGGCTAGGGCTAGCTAGCTAGATCTAGCAGCATTAGGACATAGATTTATATATGCTATGGAGACTCTGGCACAAGCCCTGTACCACAACTGTTTTACAGCATCTACATGTAGAGCACTGAGTTTAGCACATTTTGGTATTGGTTGTACTAGCTTCTTTTTAATTTCATTATTGACAAGACTGCATCTCTTTCCATAGATTCAGAAAGCCACCATAGCAATAGATCAGCTACAAGGTCGCTTACCAGAAAGCTCTGTAGAAAAGGCATCCAAAACAGAGCTGCTGGAACTCCTGGATTACCATGGCACTTTCCTTTTGGAGGTGGAGCACCAGCTATCGTCTTTGGGCCTGCTCAAACAGCAGGCTGTCAGCATGCTCCAGGATGTGGAAATAAAACCTCTGTCTCATGAGGAACTACCAGTCATACAAGAAATCAAAGCAATGCAAGATCGATGCTACAAGTAAGGCAGTGTTTTAAAAGATTCACTAGGAAAATGATACCTTGAAATTAATTCATTAAAAAAAGTTCATATGTCATTTTTGTTACCATTAACAATCACCGTGCTTAAAATAAATACTAGTTACTATATTTAAAATAAGCATCAGTTTAATTTAAAGTATCTTTATTTTTTTAAATAGATTTTTACCATTATTTTTATTTCCATCTGCAGGAGTATTGCATTTTAGAATATGTGCTTTCTGCTTTGCATAATAACACTAACTTATGCAAGAGCTGTATAAACTACATTAAAGTTCAAACTGATCTTGATCCATGCCTTATCCTATGTATTTTACAAACACAATTTCCATCAATATGCATGGAATTTATCTCACATTATTTCAAATTGTAGATATCTGCATCTGAACTGGTTAATTCTCCCTCTCTAATTAGTGAAGAGAAATAGACAAGCCTAAGATGCAGTTTTTCTGACCTATTTTAGAAGTTTCTTTTAGAATGATGATGAATCACCCTAAATCATGCCCTAGAATTGCCTCCTTCCTCCGCTGACAATCAGGACAGTCTGTGATGATGAACTCAGATGTAGGTGTCTGTATTGTAAATATTTGCATTTCTTCAAAGGAATTGTGAATAGATGTCAAAACACATAAAACTGCTAATTACAGGGAATGAAGAATGAACATGAGAAATTTAAGTGTGCTGAAATTTTGCAACACTGCCCCAGTTTTTATATCTCTGGATGTGATGCTATTCTTATCTTTATTATTCAAGATTTTTTGACAAAGCAATGTTTTTAGACATTGCATAATTCTTCATAAATAGTTATCATTTCTTTGTTTCTGAAGTATGCAACAGAAAGTGAAAAAAGGTGTGAAGATGGTTAAACAGGAACTGAAGGAGCGTGAGGAGGTTGAAGCAGAGATTAATAGTGTGAAGTCTTGGATCCAGGAAACAAAAGAATATTTGCTAAGCCCTGATGTAGAAGTGGATACTCAACTTCAGGAGTTGCAGGTATATAAAATTTGTCCGTTTCTAAATTACAAGATTTATCTTCATTGTAATCTGTTATTACAATCAAAGTGTTAATAAGGTCAGAACCACCAAGAATTCCAATTAGACAGTATTCATTAGTTTTTGAGTAAGCCACCCAACAAATTCATAAAGCATGAAGTAGCTGATGGGCTGTAATACTCTATTTTAAAGATATTTAAATATATTTAAGTATTTGCATGTATGCATATTGTTTATTAATTTTCTCTTCTCATTTAAGATGTGGGGGAACTATAGAATGTGAGTGGACAGAATATAGCATTTCTTTTCTCTCTCAGTAGTTTGGGAGAGAGTGACGCAACAAAATAAACTTATTTAACTGGAGGTGCTGAAAACTTGACATTTTGTATATACATCTGGTCACATGGGAACAGAGAACTGGACACAGTCAAAAATGAGAATCCAGTGAAACCCAAGATACAGTTCTTTTTAATGAACTGATTAAACAAAAATTTGAAACCACTTAGCTTTGTTGCAAGCTGCCTGTAAAGTCTGCATTTCCTAAGATTACATAGACGTGTTTTTCCTATTGTTCTTGACAAAGCTGTTTTTCTGTCATTAGTCTCTCCTTGGTGAAGTAACTACTCATCGCCAGGCTGTTGAAAAAATGGCTGAACAACAACAGAATAAGTACCTGGGGCTTTACACTGTTTTGCCTTCTGAACTCTCTCTTCATTTAGCAGAAGTTGGGCTGGCCCTTGTAACTGTACAAGATCAGGTAAAGCATAGTAGATAAATGTGTTACAGATCTATAGCAATTCTTTAATCTTCATAATATAGTGAAATACAGTATCCAAGTGTGGTTGAACTATGACAACATAGACTGGCTTGATTACCCTCTTCCTTTATACTGAAGTAAGTTAAATGAAAGTTAGCTTCCTTTCAGGTGGAGAAATTTCTGGTTACTGAATTTAATTTTTATTGTTGACAGATTCAAACCAAAGAAAAAGAAGCTCAGCAGATCAAAACATTGAATCAAGAGTTTGGTCAGAAAATCCAGGGGATAGCAAATGAACTAAATGCCATTCTTTCCAAACTGAAAAGGAAAACAAATGATATAGCACAAGCTAAACTTGAACAAAAGGTAAGACAAGGCTTCCTTTATTTGGTTACACCATAAATTATTCTGACTTGAGATGTTCACTTAATATCAAAGTTGTATTTCTGAAGACTTGCATGAGACATTTTTAATGTAGTTCAAATAAAGAATGGAGAGATGAGATTTTTTAATTACATTCTTTGCAAAGTAGCCCATACAGGGGCTTGAGCAAGTAACAGAACTTGGAGGAAGTAGCTGAGAGTACAAGAAAGTCAGAAGGACAAAGTTATGCAGTTCCCTCTAAATAATGACTATGACAGCAAGCCTAAGAGTCTTCCAAACTGTTCCTTGTACCAGGCTGTACTGAAAAGACCACTCTTTACAGCCCACCTTTACTTGTGGTATATAGAATTTTAGTAGTCCAGCTCATATAATTTGGTACGATAATGAGGTAATGATGGTTTGGTTTTTTAACTCATCCAAGATAAACTTGACCAAGTTAATGTCTGAGATTAAGCAAAGCATACCAAATAGGAAAAGATGTCTGGTATGTCAAAAATTACCTGTTTATTTTCATGAGCAGCTCTCAATATGCTCCAAAATACCATTTGCTTTGCAGATGTCACTGAAATATATCCCTTCAAAATTGGTGCATCTCCTTGATTCCACTAATTAAGCAGAAAGACACTGAAATGTGCTTTCCCATGTTGCACGGGTGAAACTGGACTGAAATTTAGTAAAGTTCCCTCACATGCATTTATATCAGCACTCGAGTGATACTTCTGAGATTGGGTTGGCTTTGATTATGGTAGTAAATATTTTGTATTAACATTGAAACTGATTGTGAAAAAAAAAAAAATCTGTTTTAAATCCATGTGACCCAGATCAAATTGATCCTTCCCTTGCTTTTAAGTAGCATATAAATTCTGTATCATTTCTATAGTAGACACATTTATTTATGCCTGCCTGAAATATGTGTGTGTGTTTATTCAGATGAGTAGTTCAACATCTATCTTTATGTCTACACATAGACAGTTATGTCACTAAGTCATGCTACTGTTAGTGGAATAGTATTTGTTTATCATCATGGTTGCTCATAACTTATACTCTTAAGGTGTGTCTGCCAGGACAGCCTTAACCTGAAGAGTTTGAAGTAACTTCTCTAATCACCTGTAGCTAGAGCCGTGTTCTGAATCAATTTTTGTCTGATGATTGCTATTTAAATTTCTACAAATAATTGGAAAGGGGCTAGAGTGTTTGATGAGACTTATTGATATTACAAAACCAAATAATTAACATCTTAGGTATAAAAAACAAATACAAAAAAAACCCCAATACTCCTTCCTGTAGAAACTGTAGCTTGTAAGTATGTTTTCAATCTATGAGAAACATGTAAAACTTTTTAGGTTCCGTTTTTAAACTTCTCAGAAACTTTGTAACTATGATAAAAAAAAAAAAAACTGGTTCTACTGAAACAGTCAAACATGATTCATACTTCTGCATCAAGATCAAACTATGAAAATGCAAGTTTGAAATGAAAATGAAAGATTTATAATGCATTAATGAGTAATTACATATTCCTGAGTTTTTAAGAATATATTTTAAGACAGCAACAAAATGAAATCCCTTTCCAATAAATCAAAATCCTTGTCATAGCAACGTGTGCTGAGTAGTCCTTTTAAAAACAAACACAGGAAGGTGGCCTAAACAGTTAATGTCACTCTGAAGTGTCTCAGTCTTTTGCTGTGGTAGGGAAAACAGTTATCCATTTCAGCTGAGAGGTCAGAGAAGAAAGAGTGGTGATACACTTTTAAGAGATGATCAAACATTCTGCTGTTCTACCTTCCTGGTTTGTCAAGCATTGTTGGCTTCCAGCCAGAATAAAAATGGCACAAGCTATGGAGACTTTGGACAGGGTATAAAAGTTGCAGGTTGGACTAGAAATAATCAGCTAAGAAGCTAACACTTCCCAGATCACTGATTTTCTTGTTTTTCTGTCTAGATCCTTGGTGAAGAGTTGGACAGCTGCAATATAAAGCTGTTGGAATTAGATGCGTCAGTTCAGGACTTCGCAGAGCAGAACGTGCCACTTGCTAAGCAGCTGGCTAACAGGATCGGGAAACTCACTGTGCTGCAGCAACAGACTATACGGCAGGCTGAGTGCAGGGCAGCCAAGCTCAACCAGGTGTGATCTCAAATCCTTTCTGCTGTTCCCTTTCAGAAGCAGAAGGAGCATACGAAGTTCTCATTTATTTTCCTGTAGTTCTGCAAGAAGGGGCATTCCTTAGCACATCTGCCTGCTATTAGTCAGGGCTTGCATCACACATCGAAGAGAGAAACAGATGGGTCAGATCAGGAGGGTGGAATAATTCTGTGATGCTGTTCTAACATTCTCTTCCATGAATCATCAGATGGTTGGTTCCTCTGCTGCCCTGAAAAGATTATAGACCTTCCCACAAACAGTAGCATGCCAGGAAGTACTTTCTCATTGGACTTTTCAGGGCCTCTGTCTTACAAGTATTATCTATATTTGCAGCATTAAAATAAAAAGAAAAAAAAATTTGCTCTAGTCACAATCTATAGAGGGTGAATGTAATTTGTAGATTCAACAGAAAAGCCTAGATACAATGGCCTTGATAATGCATAATGTTTGTGCAACATTTCAGCATTCATACAGATGCTTCCCCTGCAGTTTGAAGTCCCTGAAATTCTTATTTATTTTTTGGCAGTTTTTATTAGCCCATGAAAAAGTCTAGCTAAAAACAAAGAAATGGATTTTCAATGCTTCCACCATCAATGACCCGATAAACTGAGAGTTCTCTTTTCTGCACATCTGAAGAAGCTTCTTGTAAGACTTGAAAAAGATAACTGTTTCATGATATTCTTCTCAATTTCCTCTGAAAAAAAAAAATTTTTAAAAAGAGATAGAAAATTACTATTACATCAAAGTAAGAGTTCAGTCAAAGGCACTTGTTGAAGAGATGTAACACTTAACATATTTTTGTTCAGCACCAAGAAATCCACCTCCTGTCATAACAAATGATAGCTAAGGCAAACTGCTTGCAAATACAGATCAGTCACCTGCGATTTGATCCATTCTTCATACAGAACAAATGCGTGAAAATCAATGAAATTATTCCTGCTAAGTGAGAAGAGAATTGGAACTAAGAGTACTTTGCTGAATAGAAATTGGGTAAATCAGAAACCAGAGCTTTTCTCCTGTATTTTGAAATAACTGCAACATTTCACTTTTTGGAAATATGGCAGACTGAGTGTACAAAGCACGTTTTAAAAAAGGTGACTTAGTGGCTGACATGGAAAGAGCCAAAATAAAATAAGGAATGACAGAAAGAAGGCTTGCAGTGAGCCATGAATTTAGGAAGAAGGTATTTTAGAACTTACATGTGAGGCTGAAAAATGTGCATTAACTGTACCCCCTAGGGATACATTTGAGCATCACTGCACCCTCCCAGTGTGACCTACATTCTTATAATGCCTTTTTTTGCCCTGAATTAGATATGCTTGTTACTGGAAACAGACCAATTTTAACTCCATAAATACAGAGGTAATTAAAGTATATTCAACAGTAGGGAAACGTTGTTAAAATGATCACCAAGTTAAAAACAATAAATGAAATAAAATTAATTTATCATTCTCTAATAACTGTACAAAATTACATCTTAAATGGATTTTTGTTTTAAATCCAGGCTGCTTCGCACTTGGAAGAATACAATGAGATGTTGGAGTTCATATTGAAATGGATTGAGAAGGCAAATATCCTAGTGCACGGTAGTATAACATGGAATTCTTCCTCTCAGCTTTGTGATCAGCTTAAAGCCTACCAGGTGATTATATGAGCTATGAAATTTAAAGGGCAGTGTATAAATGAAGTTATTTTTCTAAGCAGTGAAGTTTTACTTCGTACAGCTTTTTTGCCTCCCTTCCTTCAGGAGAAAGAAGTTTTCAAATGCTTGGTTTCCTTGACGGTTCCAACTCTTAAATAGTATTTATTTGTTCTGCACAATTGTTTTGGAGACAAAAATGAAGATATATTGTTGAATAAAACTATATGATTCAAAGTTGATCTCCAAGTTTACTCAAGTATATTGACTTCAAAGTAACTTTTGATTGAATAGTGCATCTATACATTGTGATTCTGTCACATTGAGTACCTCATTGCAACTGATATTCCTGTAAAATTTTAGTTAACCAAACACATTATTTTCAGGTTTGTGGGTTGTTTTGTTTTGTTTTTTTCTCCTCTCTCCTTTACACTAAATTGGACTAGCCTTTGTGTTCATCTCATGAGTTTCGTACCAAATGTTCTCAGATTGATACCCAATAGATTCGTTTCTTCCATTTGCTTCGTCAACATCTCACGTCAGAGTGTTTTGCTGTGCCTGTGACAGTCCAATTTGTTCTGTGTGTGGAGTATGTAAGTGTGGGATCAGTGGAGCAGTTTGATAAGGTTTAAGCTTGCCCAGTGTTATATGATCATGCACAACAAATCAAACCATAAGATGATCATGTCTCACTAGTACCAAGATAAGACTACATTAAGTATATTTATTATATGTACATTAGTTAATTGTCAGCTGCATTCATTTACATTGGGGCTAAGTAGTATGTCACATTTCCTTATTCTGAATATAAACCTCCAGGAATTTTTTTCCTGAAGACAGCTGGGAAATAGCATTTCTCGTTTGTTTTTCCTGTGGCTTTTTCACTGCTTCGGAAGTTGAGGAGGATGCAGGCTTAACCAGTGCCATCGCACCAAACGCTTTGGTAGCCATTGTTTAGGCAGCATTAATGAAGCTGCACCCAAGTGCTTTCTGCTGCTCCCTATTATGTAATCAGGCTTCCAGAACAAATCCTGTCCATAGATTGTGTATATTATATTTTTACAGACTTGTGTGTAGCAAAACACTAAAATAAATGTGTTGGTGAGTACAGCAGCTGAGGCTTCATGACTTACTGTTTTGTTTCCCAGCCTCCATAAACTGAAGCACTTCAGCATACACTCAGAATTAAGCATTTTGCCTAAGCCTTATAGGAAATCAATAGAACTTCATAATATAGTTACAGATGTGTAGAAATTGACGAGTTTGCAGAATAGGAATATACTTAAAGATGTGTTTAATTTGAAGCTCAGCTCTGGCATTCAGTTTGTTCTTACCTCCATCTAGGCTATGCTTGATGAATCTGGAGAGATTCATGGTGATCTTGAGGCCATGAGTGAGAGGACTGAGTATCTGGCAAGTGTCTACTGTACTGAAGAAATGTCACAACAAGTGGTGGAACTGGGGCGGCGGACAGAGGAGTTACAGCAAGTGATCAAAGTGCGGCTACCCAGTCTCCAAGATGCTGCCAAGGTATATGAAAGCAATTTTTCTAATGCTAGCTGAGAGCTAGGGTGGTGTCTGCATCATGTTTAGGAGAATATTAGATTATCTGTGGTCTATAGAGGACATGATTGTGTTGTCAGAAGTTAGATGTTGGTTTGGAAAAAGACTTCATTACAAAAGCACAAATCAATAAACCACAGTTTATGAGCTGAAGGCTTTTTTTTTGTTTTTTTTTTTAATTTTATCTTTCATGAAACAAACCAAAGATTTATGTACAAGTAAGAATAATAGAAGTAAAACTTACTAGCTTCAGCTCTCAGAGAAATATTGGAACTGTTGCATAAACTCTTTGTAAATTCTTATAAGGAAACAGGGAGATGAGTAGAAGATGACAGAGATTTGTGAAAAAAATCAAATCAAAAGTGTCCAATGTAATGTGAAACTTATAGGCCTTGTAAATAAATGTACAATATGTCATATATTTGGACTTTAATCTTTCACATAATATTGTGATTAACAACATTAATAAGCTTATCTAGTTGAAAATATGATAGGTAGGTGTAAAGCTGGCTAGAAAACTTACCTGGTGTTTTGCAGGGTTCTCTCTTGGATCTGGTACTATTCAATCTTTTCATTAATGAGTTGAATGATGGTTTAGAGATCATGGCTTTTGGGATGCTTAGATAACACCTAATGTACAGGGATTACCTGAAAAAAAAATTAGGCTGATATTCAACAAGGACAGGGGCAAATTGTTACACTTAAACAGAAAGAACCACATGTATGTGTATCGGAACGAGGAACTATGGGCTTGGGGCATCCTATTGAAAGACCTTACATTTAATAATGTGGATCATAGAAAAATGAGTGAACAATGTCACATTGTTGTAAAAAAAATCCAAACACCATGCAGAAAATAAAGTATATAACTATAAGGTATGTGAAATAGTCCTTGTGTTCTCTGTATCAGTCACTAGCAAGGATTCAGCTGTGTCCAGTTTTGCATTTGAGGAAAGATGTGGACTGACTGGAGAAAGAACAGAGGACAGCGATGATTGCTATATGTGTATAAATTTGTAGAAAATATTCATGAAAAAGAATATTCTAACATATAATGTATTCAATTAGAAGAAAAATAATTTGTTCTTCATGTCTTTTTTCATTGGGATAGTAAGTGAACGTTTTAAATGACAACCAAAGCTAACTTCATGTCAGACCATCAGAAAAAACTTTCTACAAAAAGAGTACTGAAACAGTGGAATATGTTGTCTGTAGAGATAAGTGGGAATCCCCTGCTAGTGGTCTTTATAAACGGTCTGTAAAGATAAGACAGCTATGTCCTGTCTTATTACAGGAAGTTAAGAGCAAATCTTGAGTTCCTTTCTAGGCCTCAAACTTTATGATATTAGCTTTATAAAGTACATGCTGTATTTGAGATTGAGGAAGTACTTAAAATAACAACTCTGGCATTGGGACCTCTTTTTATAGACTTTCATATGACTGATACATTTATCCAATATCTTAAACATTTAAAATTCCGTGATACAACTGTGAATTAGTTTTAAACTGTATATAAGGGATGTAGCTACAAAACCAAGATAGATATATTTATAGTGATTTTATATTTTATCCTCCCTGAATCAAATCTGTTCTGTTGCAGGACATGAAGAGATTTGAAGTTGAACTGAGAGCCCTGCAGGCTGCTCTGGAACAAGCCCAAGCCACACTAACCTCTCCAGAGCTCGGGCATTTGAGCTTGAAAGAGCAACTTTCTCACAGACAGGTAAAGGCCAGAACATCAAAGTTAGCACTTCAGTAGTGAGAATTTACATAGGGAATAATGCAAGTTGGTGAGATTGATTGTGATGGTTCTTAGGTGGGTCATTGTTTCAGACTCTAGCCCCAAATTACTGCCAAGGAAATAAGGGAGGGAATGGGAAAAATCATTCCCTCAAAGAGAATTGTTGAAGCATAATGCTGCCTGTTCTTCGGTTGATGCAATACTAAGAAATGTGGATCCAATCCAAGTTAATTCCATAATAATAATAAAGCTGAATTATTATGCAGGGTTTTTCATCAATAGTTTCTTAAAGTACTTCAAAAGGAAGTCTAGATTGTTATCGCCTTTTTATAGATAGAGATGAAATGAGATAGTGTGTTGTTAATTCCCCCAATAGTCAATTTGAAAGCTAAGAGAAAATTCAGCCCTGTTACTTTTTTCTATGTTTAGTTGAATTACCTCCATAAGGTATTGCTGCTTTCTATGTTGCACTTGGGCTGCTACAGAGATTTGTCAATTTGTTATTTTTGGTTTCAGTCTCATGACAAGAAAAATAACCAAAGCTATAGCTTCCTGAGTTGCTTGAGAAATATTTCTTGGTGCAGGCTAGTATAGAGTTTTAACTGTCCTAGTTGACCAGTTAAAACTAAATGTCAATGGATCCACTTTAAGATTAAAATCTGCAGAAAAATATACAGGCGAAAGGTAAATGCTGATAAAATCTATTCTCCAGTCATTGCACTTAGACCCATCTCATGCATATGAACAGACAGCTTGAATGGACATGGTGAATGCAATAGAGTCTATTAACAAAGGCATCCAGTCAAAGGAAAAGATTTCTATGTAGCTGTGCTTTTTTCTGTTTGATTGCCTTTTATCTTTTAAGCAACATTTTCAGCCATGGTCTGTATTTTCAAAGGAATGTTGTGAACACAGTAGGATTCATTTGCTGTTTTGAAAATATGCTTCTGTGTCTCAGCATGGAGTTCCACACTAATTTTAGCATTAACTTATGTGTATGCATAAATGATATCTATGCTGCTTTGATTTCAGGGTGGGAGGGTTAAGATTTTTTTTTTTCAAATATTTTTGTACTTAAAAATAGGTACTACTATGCGTTTAATGAATTAGTTTTATTCATATTATATGGGCTTAACTAATATTTAGAAGAAGGCTCATTTCAGAATGAGCAAGTCCAGACAAAGGGTGTTCTCGTTATATTCAATTTAGAAAACAGATAATCAAATCTGTTGTTTGTTTTAGTGGTTGAACTCATCATTATATTTCTTTTTTGCTGGATCGAATGCTCTGGGGGTTCTGCAAATCTGCCTTACTGTGGCACTGGCTTTGTTTTTAGCATCTTTTGTCTGAAATGGAGTCCCTGAAGCCAAAGGTTCAGGCAGTACAAGCCTGTCAGAGCGCCCTGAGGATCCCCGAGGAGGTGGTGACAGGGCTGCCCCTGTGCCACAGTGCCCTGCGGCTGCAGGAGGAGGCCAGCCGCCTGCAGCACGCCGCCATCCAGCAGTGCAACATCATGCAGGCAAGTGTGATGCCAGACCCTGAATTACTCCCAGTAAATCAAACAGTGCCATGCAAATTGTATTTCATATCTCTGTGAACTTCTCTTTTCTGTGTAGTACCATCAGGAAGTTCCCCTCTATGTTTTAGTCATTTCTGACTCCATATTTTTCAGGATTTTAACATTCATGATGATGTTATTGGTTGATTTACCCATCAGAATCTCATCTCGGTTCTCTCCTTGATCTTGCTCTGTTTTTTCGTAATGCTGCTAGGATTAACTAAACAAATAGCTAACATACAAGTGTATGCAGGTTAATTTTATAATATATAAAATTAGTTAATGAAATTAATATATCATTATAACATCAGCTGCTTATAGTAATCGCATATCAACTACTGAGTTGGTTAAACAGCTTTCTAGGATAAAAATAATGTGGGTTTTTTTTTCCTTATTTATTAAAAATGTATATATATGAAGATATCTCTGCCCATTGCAGAGGGGGTTGGACTAGATGACCTTTAAAGGTCCCTTCCAACCCAAACCACACTATGATTTGCTTTCTGATTTTCAAACCGTTCAGCAAGTATTACAGTTGCATTTTCAAGTTTTGCTAGATACAAGAAAACTAAGTTTTGTTTGATTGTTTGAATTCATACTTAAAACATGTAAACAGTATTTCCGAAAAAGAGCATAAGCTTTTCTTTCCTGCTTTTTAGTCATAGAAAAATACATGGTGAGATAGGTTACTAGTAGAGGGATTCAGGTTAGATTAAAGACGACACTTTCGGTCATTAAGGATACTTAGTGATACTTAAGTACAAGGAAGGGTACAATGTCACAATGAAAAGCTTTAAAAACACGTTAGACAAACTGCTGGTGAATCTATGATACAAAGAAGTGATACCACACTGAAAGAAGTGATACTGTAATGTTCTAAATTAATATTCATAATCCTCTCCTAGTTCTATTTTCTGTAAAATTTAGGTATTTTTCATAGAGCCTTTCCATTTCATAAATGGAGGTGTGAAGTGAAAAAGCAGAGGAAAATGCTTTATAGTAAATCTGTGAGACTAAGCAATGCTTTATTTTGGTGATTATGTTTGGTGCAGATACTTGTTAGAATCAGAAATTCTAGCCCCTCATATTAGATACATCAAATAATCATGTGAGCTGGTTTTTAGAAACAGTCGAATAAAGAAAACCATTGAATTCATTATAGTTCACAATATTTCTGAATGGACTTCCTCCCAACTCTATTTCTGTTTTGCTTATTTGGATGGGACTCCCAGATAGATGTAGGATTGTTCCACTTCTGAAGGGAGATAAGTCATGCTTGAACTATGTAAATATTTTTTTTCCTATACACAACTTACACAATTCTTTTTTTTCTTCCCTCTCAAGGAGGCAGTGGTTCAGTATGAGCAATACGAGCAAGAAATGAAACATTTACAGCAAATGATAGAGAGTGCCCATCGTGAGATCCAAGACAAGCCAATAGCCACCAGCAACATCCAAGAACTCCAGGTCCAGATTTCACGTCATGAGGTAGGAGCCAAAAACATGACAACATGGGCTCAATGGCAGTTCATTGACCCCAAAAACTGCTCATAGGCAGCCATCATCTATTAGCTTATTAGCTTTTTTCAGACTTGATCAAGGGCAGGTGAGCAGATAGAATCTCATGGTATTGGTATGGTGTGGTGTATTTGTTTGTTTAGTCAGTCAAATGTGTCCTAATCGCCTGGCAAAGGAAATTACATTGTATGATTAAGGGACAGTTACTTCTTGGGATAGAAAATGCACCACTGAGCTCTGTGTGTCACTTTTGGCACCAGATGGCACCATTTCTTCAACTTTGAGTTAAAAGCTCTGTGTGCTATTATGTGATATTACTATAACCCGTTGTTCATTTTCTCTCCAGCTGTTACAAAAGTTACCTAGTAAAAATGCAGAGCAGTTTGCTTAAACAAACACTTCTATCATTTAATAGTGAATTAAAAATGCTACTACTCTCTATTCAAATATTCTGGAACAGCAAATGCAGGAGAATGACTTCAGCAATACAGGGTTAGAGGAAGAACAGATGCTGCAGGGAGGAAGGAATTAAAAATGGGGCAGCTTGAAATGTCATCTGCATTTGAACAATTTTGGTAGCTAGGAGACCTCCTAAACATTTGCAGGAAGACGGCAGCTTTACTCTATTGCACATGCTGGGATCAACCAGAGTAGTCAGGTTTCATACTTGCATACTCAGATATGCATATTTTTGGCTAATATTTTGTCTGTAAAATGCCTGTGGAAAACCATAGCATATATTGAATTATGATGATTTCCCACTAGGCCTCAGAGATGTCATTCATTGCACATTAGTGAATGACTGGTACTTGAAAACAGAGCAGATAACTGTTCCAGTTGCTACATGTTAAAGGTATGGCTTGATTTGATTGCAGTTTGGTTTTTGACTGCCCTAGTTTGTTGTTTTATGCTCAAGAATTTGCTTCGTCTTCAAGGAAAACTTTGGAGCTCCAAGAGAGCTCCTTTTGTTGCTGACGTGACAGGCGATGACCAGGTACCATTGAACCCCAGGCAGTAAAGTGTCATCCTCAGTCTTTGTGATGCTTCCATTTCTAACTCTGTATTTATCACTATGACTGTTCTGCACTCTGATTTTGAGGAAATGGTTTCCTGAAAATGTTACATAACAACAACAACAACAACAACAACAACAACAAAAATTCTTTTTATTTTACCAGCCAGAATCAATAATCTTTCTTACTTTTTAAAAGATATTGCATTTATTATTATTCCCACTAGATCTTGCAACTTCAGATGCTATTTTTCCTTGAAAACTTGTGTTTGCTGACAAAATCAAAGCAGAGATAAAAATAAAGCAGAAATATGTATTTGAATAAATAATCACTGATTTAGCAGGCAAACTTATACAAATGTTGTTTTTCACTTTATATATCAAAATCCTGTTGTGTTATTGAGCCTCTAGGGAGACAGGAAAAATAACTTTGACAGAAATATGAAAATATTCCACCATTTTTTGCTTTCAATATATTAATTGAATGCTTTGAAGCTGGACACTGAACTAGGCAGCATTACAGGGCAGGAGAGAAGGCAAGTCAGTTTCTACGATTATCCATTTCTATCTTTCATCTCTGACTGAACTTGAAGCTATTTCGATGTCTGGCCTTGCAGATGATCTCATAGCCATAAAAACCAGTATTTTAAAACATACTCTTCTTTAGGACAGATTCCTCAGCTCTTTTTAAAGAAAGGTCTGTGTGCAGCTCAGCTTTTAACTCTGAAGACTTACACAAAACCAAAACAAGATTAAAATACAGCTTATCCAAACACTGGCATTTAATCTTCTTATGTGACCGATTGTTCATATCACATTTGATCTTGTTAGATCCTGTGAGGAGTTATTGTTTGAACAATTCATTCTTTCTGGTGGGAGCTGAATGAGGCATTTTTTACAGTTGTGGTTACCATATGACCTCATTTCCATGGCATGCGTTATGCAGAGAAGCTTCATCTTCCTCAGATAAATGGAAATAGAACAGAGGAAATAAAACAAGACAGGAAGAGGGAGAGACATTCCCCTTTGCTGCAGTCTGAAGCTTATAGACTTCATGTCAGGTTCGGGCTGGATGCAGGCGTGAGCTGTCCCTCCCTCCCTTCCGCGATTACCATCCACACAGAGCCTTTCACAGCATTTTTGTTTTTCCGGTTTCGCTCCAAAGCTCTGGGCTCTGCGGTTTAGCTGTGCAGCCAGACGCAGCCCGACTTGTTCCCTCCACTATCAACATCCTGCTTGTCAGTCAGTCAGCCTTTGCAGCAGCTTCTGCGGGGTTTCTGGGAGGCAGAACACTGATGTTATTGGCTGGGCTGGGAAGGAGAGCTCGCCTTCGCCGCGGAAGCTGAAATGCTGCTGGTCCTGTGGCCTCCCCTGGCCGCCTCTGCATTAGGGAAAAAAAAATGTTTCCTCAGGAGCTGGCACAGAAGATCAAAGGATACCAGGAGCAAATTGCTGCTTTGAATTCGAAGTGCAAGATGCTGACAATGAAAGCAAAACATGCCACCATGCTACTGACGGTGACAGAAGTGGAGGGGCTTTCAGAGGGCATGGAGGAGCTGGATTCAGACCTGCTCCCAGGACACCCCGCTCATCCCTCGGTGGTTATGGTAAGGAATGCATTTGTCTCACTGCTGCTTATCTGAGCTGCTTGCTTTTGCATCATTGCAACACTCCTGTGTAGCAAGTTGCGGCAGCTTGCATCTACATTTTGCTTTTGAAACAGCTGTAGTGTAGCAAACCAAACAAGGTACGGCTTCCCCTTTCCGCATTTTGCTTTTTATGGGTTTTCAAGACTTATTGATAAAGGATGAAGTTACTTAACAGACAAATAGTAGCAGGAGTTGTCTGTAATAAGATGCAAATATAGTGCTTTTCATAGCTGTCAGCATGCAAGAGCAAATGCTAAGAAACTACTGGATTCAGGAATAACATAAAAACAGAATAATTATTATGCCATAACATGTTGCAGTGTATAGGTTTTGTATGAAAATGTTGATGTGATAATTGACAGCATGCTGCTATATTCTCAGATGAGTGTGTTGGAAATGAAAGCTGCCTAAGTACTGACATAGGCCTCATGTGTGAATTACTCTGCTTTTGTTTGTTTCTAACTGGGTCTTATTACAAACATACTGCTGATGCTATTGGGATTTTTGCCTGAGTGAAAATAGACTGCAGCTTCAGGATTTATCACTGTATAACAGTATTGAGGAAGCAAGAAGAATATGTTGTTACTGGATTGTGTATATTTTATATTTTAAGTTTGTTCTGTGTTCTAACCAGGCCTGGGTACTGAGCCAAATACTGCGTTATTCTGTAGCTCTCCATAGTATTTCCACATGCAGTACTGATTGTTTAGAAGACATTTAGGCAAACTCTAATTCGTTATTACTGAGTTGCTTGCTATATGTTTTATTTTAAATTCATTAGGGTACAGGAGAGCATGTTCATACTGAAGTATGACAGGTAAAAGACACTGTTAATTCAACCAGGTTTTTAAACTGGTAAATATGAGAGTATGAAGTAGGACTAAATAATGTCATGGTAATTCTGGTCGCGTGTTGTTTTTCTTATTTTGATCTCAATCTAAGTCAAACCTAAGCTGAGGTAACCGATTTTCTTCCTGTACTCTGGGGTTGCTTTTCCTGTGGCAGATGACTGCTGGTCGCTGTCACACGCTGCTCTCCCCTGTCACTGAGGAGTCTGGGGAGGAGGGAACCAACAGTGAGATTTCTTCTCCACCTGCCTGTCGCTCTCCCTCACCTGTGGCTAATACAGATGCTTCTGTTAACCAGGTACCTCCCTCTTGGCATTCATTCAGCTTTCATCTCAGACATGCATGGTTCCAGTTCACAGGTGGTTTATTTAATGTGCTGAAATAATATTTGCATATAGCTCCAAGGACCTGAGACTTAAGCTCTAACCTAAGTGAACCCCCAGGTTCTAGTTCAAAGTTTATGCAAATATTGATTTCTGAGTTTTAAAATGTATAAATCTGGTGTCGCAGCTATTCAGTGTTTTTAAAAATAAAATCTAAGTGACAATTACGAAGCTCTTCCATGTCACTACTATTTTCTATTTATAAGCTAATATTAATTTTCTCAGTAGTACTCAATGGAATCTTGCATCCTGAGAAAAAGTGCAATTTTGTACTGCCCATAGTAAAACATTGCATTATGTCCTTATATGTCTAGCTTACTGTACCATTGGCACTGCAGCATTGAAGTCACTGTCTGATATCTTCCACTTAATACCATTCCAAGTATTAACTTTCATGTATTTTTTTAATGTATTGTTCATTCCATAGTTTCTGAAACAGTCTCTTTTAAGTGCTAATGAGGCAGATCAGTGAAATCACTGAAATCAAATTTTAAATCAAAACCGGGGGCTCTGTCACTTCTAATAGGAACAAGTGTACATCAGCATTGATTAAAATGCGAGCAATGAACCAGTATGTTGAGCATCACACATGAAGGCACACATAAAATGTGAAGTTTTAGAAGTTTAGAAATTAGTCCTAGGAGCAGTCGCCACCTCAGTGAATTCGTCATGTTGTGCATTCTGTGGTTGTTTGTTTGGTTTTGCATTTGTGACTGCTTCCATAAACAACCACTGCACGCTTAAAGAGTAGAGTGTGTTGTGTTGCATTGCTGAGTAGAATTAGAGAAGCTTGAGCAAGATGGCCACCGATTCCTTCCACTAACTTCAAAGATGCATATTGGCGCTATAGAAGTTGCTAAATAAATTATTCATTTTCATGAACTGACATAAGAAAAAAAATACTAAATCTACAACAGCTTAATAGAAAAAGTTATATAATGAGTGAGAAGCGTTTTTCTAGTGTTCTGCCATTTCAGATAATCAGAAATTTCCCTGTAAAGTTTACTTACCGTAGAAAGGCAGCTATGTATTTCAACACAAAAATCTTACAACGAAGTTAATCAGTGAAACAATTAAAGGACCAAGAGAAACTTGCTTCTTGATAAACAAATCCAATATCAGTTCATTACATTTCTCTGAAAATGTAAAACCAGGCTAACAGCTCCAGTAACTCAAATACTAAGCAAAAGCCAGTGAAGGTGCTGTTGCACCATGAGCTGACACCAAAATGCAAGTTTTAGAATCTGTGAATTACGAGGGCAAAATTGAAAAATAAGATGATATCTTTGGTTTAGCAGATCTTTGGAAGACATAAAACTGCTGGTGTTATAGTATCTAAAAAATGTAAAGATGAAGGTTTCTTCAGTGTGGTTAATGTTGAAACGAACTATATGTACTAAACAATAAGCGGAAGAAGGTTCCAAAATGCAGTGGTTTACTTACAAAATGCTCAGGTTCACACTCACATGAAATTTAAACTAAAGACGCTATGAAGCTGGCAGTGCTGATCATGATGAATACCAAGAGAGACTTCAGGAAAGGAGGTTGGTTTAAAAAAAAATTAAAAATCCAGAGATTAGTGAATTAGGAGCTTAAATGTAAATTAAAAATTTCTTGTATTCAGTAAGACTCAATAAAACTAATTTGGAAATGTTTTGTTTTAAAAAGTAGCCAGTGTTAAGAGAAATAATTTCTCACAGGAAGATCACCTACAAAGTACCAGCAAAACATGTGAACAGGAGCTCTAGAAAGTAAAATTGTTTATGTAAAAAATGTAATTGTAACAGTATAATTGTAAAATTGCAGTAATATAGTCTTTGGGGAAAAAAAAAAAAGCCCTTATGAAATGGGGGTTGGGAAGGGCAAGGCTGGATGTTAAAACTGTTTTTAAAATAATGTCTAATAATCTCTGTATGGTCTTTCATTAGGGTTTCCTCCATCTCTTAATGGTGTAGCCAGTCTGAATGCAGACATCTATGCACTATTTTTACATTACTAACAAGTAATTAAAATATGAAACAAGTGGCAACTGCATATTAATGGAAATACTGGTTCTATGTATTGGAATAGATTAAAATGACCATAAGTACAAGAAAGTGACAGATCTTGCACTTTTATTGAAACTTCTCTAAAATCAAGCTTGGGGTGACTATAAAAATGTTTTGAAAACTTTTTTCTAGATACACAATGCAGAGCAATTGAGTTGAAAAAGCTGAATTGTTGGCAAAAAGTCTTAGAGGCCATAGCTGATCCTGTCTTCAAGTCTTCAGCACCGGGTCGCTATTAAGTGTCTTTCTCTCTCTTTGTGCACAGCCTACTTAATAATTCTTTCTCCTTCCCTTACGTAAACTCATCCAGGGTGCAACAGCCCTTGTTAAATAACTTTTGAAATCTAAACACACCCTTTGCCCCTACATTGTAACAACAGCAGAGTTTGAGAACTGTTAATTGGCTAATTTTCATAAAAGCAAGCATGAGATTTTAGGGCCTTTATAGGGGGCAACAAAATCTGTTACTTGTGAGAACATCTGGATTCACACTACCATTATTTGAAAGCTCTACTGAAAACAAATTGCCATGTTGTGCACTCCAGAAAGTAGTTGAAAAGATGGGGAAAGACGTTGCTTTTTCCTCTCTGTAAAAGCAAGCCAGTTTTTCTGGAAACCATGATTAAGCAGCCTCAGAAGCATGGCTTCTCTCTTGGCCTTGAGAGAGGACTAGCTAAGAGCCAGAGAGTAGCTGCCGAGAAGGCAAAATGAGAAGTCTTCACTGGTGCAATTTTTCACCATGACTTGGAAAGATCACTTGTGGTCAGAGTAAAAAATTCTGAAATTGCAATACTGAATGCTGTGCTAAGCTGTTACCTATTCCCTGTTGGCTCCTGGACATCATAAACACCTTCATTTTTTTTTTTTTTTCAAGTTTCCCAGTTACTGCCTGTGAAGAAGTATCTCATCTGACATTTTTGGACAGCTTGATGTGCTGTCCATTCTTGGGTCTTCTGACTTTTTCAAGCGTAAAGATGTGTGATTGAGCAGTCTGTAAAATACACTGTTGGTTGCTGCTTCCCATTAAAAATATTGGTGGTGATCTTTGAGCAGCACTTTCATTGTTAAAATGTCCATTCAGGAAGCAGATAACCTGCTAAGTATCACCATTCTTGGAGGAAGGAATAAAGAACCGTGTCTGTGCAGCTGCTGGATGATGGGGTGTTTTCTGGCATGGGGGCGCATTCTCTGCTTCTTAGGTTTTGTTAGAAGGAGAGCCAAAGTTGACTCCACCTGGTTTCTGTGGTTTTCCAGAACTTGGATATGTTCGCATGTGGTATTAGATAACATATTCAAATAATATTGGGAACTAAAGACTCGGCTCCAAATTAGGGTCATCATTATCCTCTCAGTTCTGGTACCTCAGAAGTAGACTTGTTCAGTACCTAACTTTTATGTACCTACGCAGAATCACAGAATGGTTGAGGTTGGAAGGGACCTCTGGAGATAAACTTGTCCAACCCCCTTCCTCAAGCGGGGCCACTTACAGCAGGATTTCTGGGACTATATCCAGATGTCTTTTGGGTATCTCCAAGGAGGGAGAGTCCACAACCTCCTTGGAAAACCTGTGCCAGTGCTCAGTCACCCTCACAGTAAAAAAGTGTTCCCTGATGTTCAGAGGGAACATCCTGTGTTTCAGTTTGTGCCCATTGTTTCTGGTCCTGTCACTGGGCACCATTGAAAAGAGTGTGGCTTTGTCTTCTTTGCATCCTTCCTTCAGGTATTTATACACAGTTATATGCTTACATTTGCAGTATGGTAAATGGTCTGTGGTCTCTTTGGTGGACACAGCTCTGCAAGCTGCCAAGCAAAAGGCGCTTAGTTTTCTCTGGGTCACATGGCTCAACATGCTGAATTTTCCTCCCCATCATACAGGGTCAGGAAAGAAGAAATTTGAGAAATTTGCAGTCTTTGGAGGAGGATTTTCCATGTACGCTTCTCAGTAGATTTTGAGCAACTTTTTATGCAAATATTGTGATAACTCTGAGACCTGCCTTAAAGGAGGTTTGGTCCAACCCAACAGAAATTGGTGGAAAATCTCTTACTGATTTCTCTGGCAGTGAAGCTGTGTCTTAGAGTTTTCACCAGTGGCATTTACAATTTCAAAACGATTGAGGAAATTGGACAACAACTGCTGCATCGCATGATCTGGAGCATAGTTCACTAAGTGGAGCTATGAAGCGAGACGAGGGAAGGTTGCATGATATTTCACCTTCCAAACAGAAGTGGTGGTAACTCTCATACATGGGCTCAGTTTTAAATAATCCTTGTCATCAAGTCTGCTTTCCTGACTTAAATGCAGACACTGTGCATGTTTTCTTAATTTTACATTTCTTTTTCATTGTCACATGCAATAGTTGAAGAAATCCCCATACACTAAGTATAGGAGTTCTGATCAGAAACAGTTCTGCCTTGAATTTTTGATGGTAATTTGAACATTTGCCCATTTTCCTTAGTGCTTTTGGTCCATTTTCCCACTATCTTTTATAAGTTTGTTTTGAGTACCAGGCTTACTATAAGCTAGTGCTTAATACTCTTTTTTTACCTCATTGGCTAGTCCTTCAGCATACTCCTTTTCGGTTCTTCTGTTGCCTTCTCTGTGCTAGTGTTATTTAGGATGATATTTTTTGCCACCTACAATACTGTAACCCACTGTTGTGATGCATTTTCCCCATGTATAGTTGTGATGATGCTACAACAAGGCTCCCAATTGTAGTACTCTCCTCCCAGCATTTCCATGTCTGTCCACAGTTGCCTCCTGAGCCTTTTTGCTAATATGAACATGAAAAAAACATATCCACAGTCTTCATCATATTGAAGCTCCAAACCATAATCATTGTACTGCTATTTATTGTGTTGCTCAGAGGTTTCTTGGAGGTTTTTGATTTGTAGGTTTTATTTGAATGGACATATGCAATGGGCAGCATGTGGGGGGATATTCTAGGCGCTATGTTTTGTTTTGAAAGTGCAGTAATGTCCTTCGTGCTTGTAGGACATTGCTTATTACCAGGCCTTATCTGCTGAACAGTTGCAGACGGAAGCTGCTAAAATTCAACCCAGCACTTCAGCCACTCAGGAGTTCTACGAATCAGGCTTAGAATCAGCTGCTAGTGCCAAATTGGACGATTTGCAGCGTTCTTGGGAAACACTGAAAAATGTGGTAAGTCTTCATCTGAACTCAGAGTCCCATGCAGCCTGACATTAAAAGTTTCCAGGGACAGGTCATCTACCACCCCTCTGGGCAACCTGTTCCAGTGTCTCACCACCCTCATCATAAAAGAACTTCCTCATGTTTAGTCTAAATCTGCCCTCCTTTAGCTTAAAACCACTGTGCCTTGTACTATCACAAGCCCTGCTAAAAACTTTGTTCCAATATTTCTTATAAGCCCCCTTTAAGTTTTGAAAGGCTGCAGTAAGTTTTGCCTGGAACCTTTTTTCCAGGCTGAACAACCACACTCCCAGCCTTTCCTCATGATCATTTCTTCCCTCTGATCATTTCTGTGGCCCTCTTCTGGGCCTGCTCCAACAGGTCTGTGTTGGCTACTGTCAGACTATATTCCATAACCTAGCAGGGAAATCCACTCATGCTGAATGAATTGGAAAAAAAAAAAAGGATCCAGTTTCTCCAAATCCTGAATAAACTTCTCACATTTCTGCATAGTAGTGCAGTATAATCATTCAGTGATGTATGAAAATGGTCCAAGTTTTGATATTATATAAATTTTAATTCTTTGCAGAGGCACAGTAGCTATTATGAGGTATTAAGAGCAATGTATCAAGCAAATTGTTCACATTCTCATCTTTGAGTGCATAAAATCTAAAATAAGGCATGAGAATGTGTCTAGGTTTTCCCTGCTTAGTAAAGTGATTTTTTTTCAGTCACAGAACCTAGAATTCAATTGATAATGTTTAAAAATATAAATATTTTTAATAAGCATGTTTTGCTTTATAATTTATACTTTTGAAAACTTGTTGCGGGTTTTATGTTTTAGTCTTATAAAGTCATCTTTAGGGATGTATGAAGCAGAAGAAAGAGCAAATCCTGTGTCATAGCTCAGAATTTATACCTTTCATTTCTTTTCAGATCAGTGAAAAGCAGCGTACTCTCTATGAAGCTCTTGAGCGTCAACAAAAATACCAGGACACACTCCAGTCTATATCCACAAAAATGGAAACCACTGAGATAAAACTAAATGAGAGTCTGGAACCAGCCAAAAGCCCAGAGAGCCAGATGGCTGAACATCAGGTAAAAACTTTTATATGAGAAATAGAGGGAGACCATGCATTACCTGTATATCTTTAGGTCCTTTTTTTAGGTAGTGGCATTCTTCACGATGGATGCCTCAAAAATATGCAGTAGCTGTAAGAACTTTCTCTGTTAACAGTATTTCTTGCCTTTCTGGACTTCCCACTATTCTAAAGATGGTATAATGGGGATTCGTCTAATAAGGAGTCTTTCAAAAAAGCAGAATAAATCACAAGAGTTTGTCCAATCAAAATTTTCAGCAAAATCTTTTATCAAAAATTGTGTTCAGTGACATCTACATATATTGTTCTTCAGCATTAGTGCTACTGGCATATATAAGATTATTTATAGTGTTCTCAGATTTACTAAGCTCATAACCAATACTCATGCATTGTAAATTGATCTAAATACAGTCTTTGCTTTGTTAAACAAAATAACCAAACTAAAGCACACAAATAATTCCCTCCCAAGGAAAATCTTGAGAAATGATGCTTTGAATAATAAGAGAATACTTTACCAGTAACCAGTCTGACAGATGATCAAGTCGTAATCATCTAAGCCTTTTATCTGATAGTTTTAAATTATCTGGTGGGGCTAGTTGTGATTTCAGTTGAAACCTCGTGACCTGAAAAGGATAACATTTGACTTTCCTAGCACCACCAGATGTCCTGTGTATCCAGTGTGTATGTGTATCCAATGTGTACTATCAGACTTGAAAGTAAAGTATCTGCTCTAAGATACTGTTAATGCAGCATCCTTTTGTAGGTATCTTGGAAAGTGGTTAATCAGATAAGAATGATAGTGGGAACTTCTTTTACACCATGGAGTTACATATGCATGCTTAAATATATTGCTGGATATTCTTTGTCCAGTCAGTAAGTTTCAGGCTGGAAGTCCCTATTTCTCTCTCACAAACACACACTCACTGACTTGTTCATCATCTTCACTATATCTACTAGATTAACCTCCAGAATTATTTTGTTTTAAGAATTAATCGGTGTGTGTAATATTTTCAAAGTAATTACTTCTCATGATATGTTAGAAGTTTGCGATAAGTAATTAAATCCATATTTCATTCATTAGATGCACAGTCCTAGCTTAAGCATCTGAAAGCAGGACTCAGTCCTTCTGAATTCTGACTGCCAAACCAGAGGTGATATGTTGCACTATTCTGTGTTCCTCATGCTCCCTTGAGACAATCATCTTGACTTTTATATTAAGTTATGCCTCCTGAGGTGCTTTCTTCATACTGATGAATGAAGCAAATGCTTTATCTGCTCTCATTTCTAAATAGGCTTTGATGGATGAGATTTTAATGTTACAAGAAGAAATCACTGAGCTTCAGACGTCATTAGCACAGGAGCTGGTTTCAGAACCACTGGATGCAGAAGCAGCTGATCAGCTGGCATTGCAGTCCACGCTCACGGTCTTGGCAGAACGAATGGCCACGATTCGAATGAAGGCATCAGGAAAACGACAACTGTTAGAGGTACAGGAAAAAAAAAACCTCTAGAAGCAGGTCTTTTGGACCACATTCCAGATTTTGCAAGGTGCTTTTCGCAGAGCTGTACTTTCACCAAATCCTTAGTCACCAATGAATGCTGATATTTTAAAAAGTCATTTTCAGTTCTGCTCTTTTCTTGCAATGCCTTTCACTAATAAATCACTGTTATTTTTAGTGAGCCTCTCATCTTAATGCTAGGTGATAATTAACCAGAGGGATCTTGGAAACACAATACAGGAGTCATTTTATATGTATACTTTTTTTTTTTTTTTTTTTTTTTTTTAGTGTCCTCATGGACATTTTCTCAATAGGTTCCCTTGATATTCCTTCCTCCTCCACAGGAGAAGTAATGGAGTGCAAGTGTTAAAAGTTATATTATCTAAAATAACCTTTTGATGAGTCACCTATCCAAACTGGGAGACAAGAAAAGGGGAAAGCTTAAAACATGAAATTATACCAAATGATTGCATTGTTGTCTATGCTTATCTTCTCAGTGATTTGCATGTGAACTTTTATTTTGGAAGATGCACCGCTTTATTTCTTTGTCTACCCGCTTTACCAAAAATCCTTTAATACTAAGATGATTTTTAAAAATATCCTGTATATATAGGAAAGTTACTGTGTATATTACACAGGTGAGAAAATCTAGTCATGCTTAAGCTGGCTACAGTTTGTTTGAACATTGCAGGGCAGCTTTATTGCTCTACTGGTAAGTACTGCAGCAGTGAACTCATAAACACAGCAGCTGCTGCCTTTGTGATTTCCAGCATTAACTGATTCTGAGAGACATGAGTGAAAATTTGCTCTGTCGATCTACCTGGATTACAAGGGAGTCCCAGGGTACATCAGCTGCATTAGTCCTGTGCAGTCAGCTGAGGCAGTGAACAGGTCCTTAGGAAATATCTTTATTATTCTTAAAAAATTACACTAAGCGTTTTCTTCTCAAAAGAAAAATGGCATTTAATTAAAAATAAGGAACTGCGACTAGACTAGAGATCTGACTGTTTATAGTTTGCACACCATACAGGATCTTACAAACTTCTGATAGTACGTAGGAGGAGCTTCTAATTTATAATTTTAAGATAAAGCATGAGTCAAATACTACTCTTAACTATGGCTGGGATTCTGACAGTTACTTTCATACAATAGCACAGGTATTCCCCAATAATCCTGGCTAAGAAATATGTATGGTATGTAGGTAATATTCAGTAATTTAACCTGTGCACTTTGTAGCTCTGATTCCACAGATAAGATCTTCCAGAACACTGCAGGAATGTAAATATAGAAATACAGATAGAACAGGTAAAAAAAAAAGCTTTTGCTGCTGAGGATGTGGATTGACAATATTGCTCTTTCCATAGACCTAATTTAAATAATTAGATCTTGAGAACTGTTTGACTCTGGATTCTTTGAGACATTTAACAGTTATCACTATTCTTTAAATTATTCTAACATGCAGTTATTAATATTTCCATTAAAATTAAGCATTCGGAAAAGTTGTAGAAGCACTTATCTATTTGAGGCAATTACCCTGCACATGCAGGTCTGAATTTCCTTACTGCACATGTACTTGACTTAAGATTCTAAGTATGCTTTTAAAAGCAGCATGTCTTAGCTCGGACCTATAAGGTGTGTTGTGAACAGAAGTATGGTAGGTTGACCCAAGCCAGTGGCCAAACACCCACTGTGCCTCTCACGTCCCTCTCCCATGGGATGGGTTAAAAATAGACGGCAGACAAAAAGACTCACGGATTGAGATAATGACAGCTTAATAAGGTAAGGAAAAGCTGTTGTGTGGAAGCAAAGGAAAATAAGGAAGTCATTCACTGCTTCACCCTCAGCAGGCAGATGTTTAGCCACTTTCCTGGAAAGCAGGCTCTCAGCACATGTAGCAGTTCCTTGGGAAGGCAAATGCCAGAAGCAAAAATGCTCCCTCTCTCACCTCCCCTTTCCCTGGTCTTTTGTTGCTGAGCATGATCTCATATGGTGTAGATTATCCCTTTGGTCAGTTCAGGTCAGCTGTCTTGGCTCTCTACTCTCCCAACTTTTTGCCCAACCCTAACCTGCTGGCCTTTTTTAGGGACAGTTGGAAATAAAGCCTTAATGCTGTGCTAGCACTGTTCAGCAATAGGCAAAACATTGCTGTGTTATCAACACAGTTTCAGCCACAGTTACAAAGCACAGCACTGTACAGGCAGAGATGAATTTAACTCCATCCTAGCCAGATCCAGTACAATCTCCTCCCCTTGTTCCTTACCATTTGCAACATGCTTAATTCTGCATTATCTGATACATATAAGTATCCTCTGACTATCCCATTCTATGCATTTCTTATTATCAAAATCCCTTCTACTCTCTCCAGAGCTCTGTATATCTCTTTTGCTGGAGAGCCCAGAACTGGACACAGCACTTAAAGTGTGGTCTCACCAGAGTTAAGTAGAGGAGGAGGATAAACTCCCTTTGCCTGCTGGCAACATTCCTCCTAGTGCAGCCCAGAATACCATTTGCCGCCTTTGCCACAAGGTCTCATTGATAGCTCATGTTCAACTTAGTGTCCACCAGGACACCCAGGTTCTTTTCTGCAAAGCTGCTTTCCAGATGGTTGGCCTCCAGCAAATACTAGTGCTTGGGATTGTTCCTCCCCAGGTACAGGACTTTGCATTTCCCTTTGTTCAGCTTCATGAGGTTCCTGTCAGCCCATTTCTTCAGCCTGTCAGGGTCTGTCTGGATGGCAGCACAGCCTCCTGGTGTATAAGCCATTCCTGCCAGTTTTGTGTCATCAGTAAACTTGCTGATGCTCATAACTGACCTCTCACTAGGCTTTTTGCCACTAATCACCACTCTTTGGGGCCAGCTGTTCAGCCGGTTTTCACATTCATATGGGACTATTAAAGGGTGAGCGAGCCTTGCTGATCATTCCCTGTCTGTCCAATGGATGGACCAGCTGATGAATGAAGCCAGGGAGTCTATGTTGCTGCGATGCTGTTGCTGCTGCAGCCATTGGAGCTTAATGCCCACAGCATAGGGAGCCTCCAAGAGGCCAGACAAGGTAGACAGCTCCTCGGTCTTCTCTTTACCCACAGTGGCTACACCAAAGGCCCACCAGTACACTGTTGGGTCCCTGAAGCACCTCTCTTCTGCCTCTCTTGAGAGACTATAAGGCAATGTGACAGCCTGCTGCTGCCAAACAGCACAAGGCTGCTATCCTTTCCCTGCAACCCAACCCCAGCTCTATGTTCCCTTGTGTCTTTCTCCTGAAGCAAACAGTGCTGTGCTAGTTGAGCAAACTGAATCAATGTGGGGCAAATGCAAAGGAGAGCAGCAAGAGGAGGCAGAAAAGGCCTCACCTTTAAAAGGTTGTAATAGTAGACATCCACTGAAGGAAGAGAAAACACAGTGACTTAACTGAAACAGAATTTACATCACCAGAAAAGCAAGTTCAGTGATTGAAAGCAATATTTTTTTAAGGTTTTCCAACTTCTGAAAGAAAGGGTTTATTATGGATTAAAAATACTATATAGAAGTTGTGAGTGACAGAGACAGAAAATATTTTAAAGTGATTGTTGTTATTTGTTTAGAAAAGGTAAAATATAGTTTGTACCTCTAGGAAAAGCTGAATGAACAGCTGGAAGAACAGCGGCAAGAGCAGGCTCTTCAAAGGTACCGTTGTGAAGCTGATGAGCTTGACCACTGGTTACTCAATACCCGAGCAACACTGGACACTGCCCTGGTTACTGCTGAGGAACCTATGGACATGGAAGCACAGCTGGTAGACTGTCAGGTAAAATTATCAGTCTTGTAATGTTAAGATGAACAGGATGGACATAGTTTTTTGTGAATGAAGAGACACATATGGAACGTCAGTGTTAAGGCTATTATTGAGTGGAATGAGCGAGCATATTAATAGGGAAGAATTTCTGAGCTCCTTAGTACCTCATATATGCTCAGTTAGCTTCATCAATTATTTGTGAAATAAGATGTAGCCTGTTTTTAATTTCTTATTAAAGATTGCAAACAGTGCTTTAGAAAGAATGTGTAAGCATAGCAGTAGAAAAGCAAGATATTCTGGCTATGAGAACATTTGAAGCTCTACAGCCTTCAAGGGGATTTTGTTTTGTTTTGCCAGCCTTGTATCCTCTTCACTTATTGTTTTTTCTCCACTTAAGCTAGAGTTGTTGCACAGCTCACTTGATAGGTATGAAAACACCTGCAGTCTGCTTTCCGACTCCTCCTTTTTCAGCTGAAGAACACACACTCCCACTAGCAGTGGTGACTGGGAGAGTGTTGTGTTTTCTCCAGGAGTAATCCCTATAGACATTCAGAAGTAAAATATAATCATCAATAGTTACTATTTTTATGAATTTGATATTAATCAACCTAGAATACCAAAACAACTAAGGAAAAATGTGTTGCTGGAATAGGAGTAATTGCATATACTTTTATTAACAGGACTTGGATCAGTCATGACATCCAGGTTCTCAAATTAGTGGAAGTTTTCCATTTTTAAATATGAGTTTACAACTGTATGATCATTATAATTAAAATTACAAGAAAAGCAAGAGGTAGATGGACAAAATATCGCTTTTCATATTAAAGAATTAGGATCTTGACTATTTTAGGATAAATGGCAATCAAGTTTCATATAAATCAGATGAATTAAACACCTAATTAAATTCCCACCAACACCACTTCATTATTGGAATTTTCAGTCTGCTCAGCCTCAAGTATTCTTTCAGCACCTGTCCTTGGGAGCTGTTTTTTTGTATATAGATAAACCATGTGAACTCAAACAAAGCAGTAATTTTAAAAAAAATATAATCTGTAGGAAAGTCAAAATTAAAAAGAACAGTTAACTTTGTGGAAAAGTTAATACTGCTGTCCTTTTGCTGATTCTTAAAATCTTAATAGAGTAAGTTGTTTGTTTGTTGGTTTGTTATTTTGTTTACAAAAAAAAGTCCTTTATTTTTTCCACCCTTTAGAGACTCTGCCCATCTCATCCTGCACACATTCCTTCAAGACCAATATTTCTAAGTTTATGCTTGATGGTTGCTATGGCAAAAATAAACATTTGATTTTTTAGCAAGAATTGTATGAGCTTTGAGTTTGGAAGTTCAAAATATGCTCTATGTCTTTGATACATGAATGGTTAATGGAATCTCAGGAAAGTAGCTTTTGAGAATAAACATGCCAGAGATTTGTCACTCTAAGTCTCTCTTTAGACTAAAGAGGATTATACAGAAATCCGTAAGTCCATCACACACCAATCAGAAAGAGCAAATAGTGAGAAGAGAAGCTTATCAACGCAGCCAGAGCAACACATAGAAGTAGGTAGGAAGCATTTCACTGAACACACATGAAAGAAAAGAAGTCACTCTAGCTATGTGCTCTGTTTCTTCTCATTATGGACGTCAGTCTAGCATATTAGGCACCGTTACCTTTAATGTACAAATAAAGAGCATCTCCTCTACAACAAATGCTTTGTTTCAAATAACTTTTTAATTTCCTATTTTGAAAAAGGTTGCAAACAGAAATGGCAAGCGCAAACATTTGCAAACCTATTCCTCAGGTCTCTGAAAGGGCCTGGAAGGCAAAGTAATGATAATCTGACTTGCCCTTAGCTTGACGACGGGTGAGGAAGGCCACAGGTTGTCTTGCCAGAAAGCGCGACAGATGCTGGAAAATGTATGAATTTGGCTCTTTGTTTTTGCTACTGCAGAACATGTTGGTTGAAATAGAGCAGAAGGTGGTAGCCTTGTCAGAGTTGTCTGTACACAACGAGAACTTGCTTATGGAGGGGAAGGCTCACACCAAGGACGAGGCAGAGCAGCTGGCCGTGAAGCTCAGGACACTGAAGAGCAGCCTCCTGGAGCTGCAGAGAGTTCTTCATGACAAACAGATCAACATTCGGGTAAGTGGCTCTTTCCAGCTGGCTTCGCAGTGGGCAGGAGGTTGGGGGATTTCATAGAAGTTTTGTGCAACTGGGAAAAGGAGCAAAAGTATTTTACTGATTTAGTTTGATCTATTTGACTTTAGTTAGTAAATGGAATTACACAATAAAGAACTGCCTGGCAAGCTTTAGCTTATCATTTTCAAGTTAATGACACCTCTTCATGGTGGAACTATCCTAACCTCACTATCTCACTGAAAGGACAGTGGTAAAGTATATAGATAATTAGCTTGGTCTGCATATACCCTATTCCTGTTATGAGTCCTTTTAGATTATGTAGGCTCTAGGGCAGGATCCCTCCCCTAACAAAAAAACAATCCTAACTACATGCTTTCTTCCATACAGTGTGCACAATGCAATGAAAAGATAACATCAAGAAAATAGAATATTTTTAAATATGGATAATAGTGGCATCATAACACCAAACAGAATATTGTATAAACAAAGATACATTTAACCTCAGTCTTGTCCTAGGTTTCGATTCATAGCAGCATTGGTCTGCTTACTGTCAGTATTTCATTTTATTTAATAGTTGGTTTTGGTCATTCTTTAGGTTAAACTAGCATGTGAAGAACCAAATACAGACAAGAAACCCAACCATGTAATGTGACTGACTGGTTTTGAATTTGCTTGCCCTGCTGTGACTCCCTTCCCCCACTTTTCTTTTACTTCTTTTCTGGGCTTTGCTGTGCAAATTAAACATGATAAGCTTCAAAGATTTCTAGCTTGTAATGCAGATTAAAGTCTACTGAGAGGTTAGCTTGAAAAGTCACTTGACTTGCTAAGAACTATTTTTAGTCCCAAGCAGCTAGAACATAGCTTCACCAAAAAAAAACTCCACACCCAACAAACAAACACCAAAAACAAAGGAAAGAAAAAAATGAGGTATTTATTCCTATTGCCTATAAGATGAAGTAACTTTAGTGTTATTCTTGCATATTAAATCTCATGATTAGGCAGAAGAAAAGTGTTATCAACAGCATCTAGGCATATAATGATCTATTCTGATCTATTACTTGAGAAGTGAAAAGACATCACAGACGTTTTTGCTTCATTTTAAAGTATGCATGCTGCATTTAAAATACAATGGTGTGATTTAGTTTTAAAACAGCTTTTTAAATGCTTTTGTAATAGTGAAAATAACAGCACAATAATTTCCAGATGTAGAATATGAATTATTTAAGATGCTACATGCCTGCAAGACTTTAGTTTCTTTATGAATTGTAAACCTTTTTTGGACTCCACTTATGGATTGTGAACCAAGTTGAACAGTTATTGTCGCTAGGGCATATCAAATTTAGCAGATAATTTTTACAATTTACAGAACAATGGTCCTTTTGCATTTTTAATAGAGTAAAATTCTAATCCCTCTTTATCCCTCACATAATATTTTCTTTGCCTCATCTGATATTGTATAATGACATTGTTCACACAGGGTTGAACCACATCAGCTTTTCTAGGAACTTGTTCCTACAAAGTACCAAGGTTTGTCTGCAAGCTGAATCCTTAGTTGAAACAAAGCTATTCCACAGAACAAGAGCTAATGGTTCCTTCCAGCTTTAGATACCTGCTTGCTTGTTTTGCTCCTCTTCCAGTTTATGTCCTCTAACACTAATCAGTCCTTTCAATTCCAGTATACTAATTATTCCTCAAAACTGAAATCTTACACCTAACTTCTACTATTTAGCCAAACTCTACCGTTTAGTGCTTGATGCCAGGGACACTGGTGGCACAGATCCATCCCAGCTGTTAGTATGAGGAGTACCAGCTGAGGTACAAGGGGTTTCCTCAGCCACCTTTGGCCCTGCTGGGCTCTGCCTGATTTGAGACAAAGGCTCTCTGGATGGTGGAACATGAACCTGTTTTTGTTTTGGGAAGAATTCTGTAATGTCTGAACCATTTGCCACATTTACCCTATTTAGATTAAGAGCTGAATCATGGGCAAAATATAAATCCTACAAAAATGAGATATATAGACAAAATGGGAGAGGAATTAAGCCCCAGCTTTAGCTCTTGAAGCTGAAAAAAAAAAAAAAAAAGGCACAAACTCTACACTTATTGTGTGTCTGCAAGTGAATGTAATATTAAATAAATCCAGAGAGGTGTGTGGATCTAGGTAGCCAGACCTACAAGTCTGTCTTTAATATTAGGCCTAGTGTATTAAAATTCCTGCATTTGAATGCGCTGTCTGCTAAAGTAATTTATACTTACAGCCGACAGGGATTTCAGAAGTCAAGAACTTCGTAAAGCAATTTCTGGAACTATTAAGGAATTTGCTCTTTCTTTCTTTGTTTACACAAGGAGCCTGTCTAATCACTCATACTGGAAGAACATAATGATAGAAGTATGAAGAGAAGGGACTGTTGCTTTTCTGTTCTATTATAACATTCTGTGGTTTGGTCCCTCTTATTGTCTTTACCATTCACATCATATAACCTGCTGTTAACTGACTGTGTTTCTGCCAACCATGGACAGAGTTGCGTACTTCTTGATAAATAAACTTTGACCAGAAGGATAACCAGCATTCTCTTGTTTTTAGTTAGATTTAAAAAATGGCTTTAATTAGACTAAAAGCCTGGCAGAAACAACCCAGTGATTCCCTGCATTGCCGGTTAAAGCTACACCCTCCATTACAGATCAATGCTGTTTCTTAGGAAAATCAGAACAGTCTTCAGAAACACATCAGTCCATGTTCTGTGATCTCTGGTCCCTGATTCTGCTAAGTGCATTGGTGCATGTTTATTTTTACATTTTTAGGGGTGCTTTCTTGCTGGTAAGGAATGACCAGTAGAAGTCAGAAATCTAAGGTTATTACTCACGTCAGAATTTTTGTGAGCCAGCAACTTGAGAGGTGGAAGGTGGCACTACATGTGGTTTTCAGTTGGTGAGCTGGACCTGCTTTCTAGCAGTGTAAGCGATTTTGTAAAGTCTTTATTTCTTTCTCTTAAAGCAGAGTTCATTACAAGAAAAGGAGGAGAGCGATCTGGACTTTGTTTCCTCACAAAGCCCCAGTGTCCAAGAATGGCTGGCACAAGCAAGAACCACTCGCTCACAGCAACAACAGAACACCCTGCAGCAACAGAAGGTTGGTGTTTTGCATTTCTCTTACTCCCATCTTTAGATTGTGCTTGACAGTGAAGCTGAGCCATTCGTGTTAGTGTTTCCTCTGAAATCTTAATTTTTACCAGGTTTCTTAGTTCTTTCGTAATGATTTATCTGAGCTATTTGTATCTGTATCTGTAACAGCCAGGCGGAGTAGACTTCCTGGGTGACCATGGTCAACTCATATTATCACTTCCATTGTCCATTAGTAGAATTGAACTGAAGCAACCCTTAAAGTTATTCTAAGGAGAGATGATGGTATTTGCTCAAAACAGTAATCAACATTGTCTTTATAAGCAAAGATACACACATTATAAGGTATATTGTGTTGCATGATACACAAACATCCTCACTAGGTTACATTCTAGAAACTGCATTGCATTAGTTAATTAGTTC
The DNA here is from genome assembly GCF_964273445.1 of Streptopelia decaocto. NCBI lineage: Eukaryota > Metazoa > Chordata > Aves > Columbiformes > Columbidae > Streptopelia > Streptopelia decaocto. The sequence goes on along the minus strand of NC_138656.1, from coordinate 54,575,993 downwards.
TCTGTGTCCCTGAGTGGAGATTTTGCACTGCTTTTGGTGCTCAAGCAAGCCATATCAGAAATAGCTCATCTATCTTTGCACGACAGTTGCACAAAGTAGACTTGTCCTTCCCAGACAAAAACAATCTGCTTGTGTTTTGTTTTGGTTTTGTAACTTTGTATATTAGGAACTGGAACAAGAGCTAGAAGAGCAGAAGAATCTGCTTCGGTCAGTAGCGTGCCGTGGAGAAGAAATCCTAACACAGCAAGGTGCTCCAGAAGGCCTATGTCTAAGGTATGATTTCATGTGTTCTTCTGCCAAGTTCTATGATTGTGCCTTGTCATCCTTATGTTTACATCCTGCTTCTGCATATAATCCTCTAAACTTTGTTTTTGTAGTTTTATGTAGCACCTAGGATACTGGAGTCCTGGTTTATAGTTCAGGGGTCTGATGACATTATTACAAAAATTGTTTTGTGCTAACAAATCATCTTCAGCATTTTGAAATTCCTTTTATTTGTCCTATCAAGTACCACACTAAAATTACAAACTAGGAGGATTCATTAGAAAAGCAGTGGATCAGTTACTATTGCTTTATGATCCAGCATTGGTGTAAATCATAGCTAAACTCTGAAGCGTTGTAGTCTGCCATTGTAACCAGATCTTCCCAGATGAGATACTAATTGCTTAATTTTATTTTTTCTGCAGTTAGTAAATATTTTTCTTTTCAAAGCCTTGTCTTTCAAATTTCATCTCAGATCTGTATTTTGTTATACACTTGCCCATTTGAGGGAGAAGTAGATGTCTACAAAAGCCTTGGCTCTGACTGGGAGAGACTTCTGCCCTAGACAAGGCAGAAGAATACTGCTGATGCGGACCTTCGGGGAGCAGGAAGGGAAAGCTTTTGGGAAGAGGAAGCCAGGGTGAACATTATCAGCTTAAGAATCAAGTAGCAGTCAACCCTTTAGTTAAAATACTTCCTTGATGTATCTCAGTAGTAATGACGACCTTTGTGGCTCCTCCAGCAAGGTCTAGAACATGAAGGTAGTTCAGGAGGCAGCAGAACTAAGACTTATGCACAGGGAATGTAAGCTGTACTCAGTAAGTTCTTTTCCTCAGCATTTGTGTGAATTCAGTTGTATTTCTGTTAATTTGGTTGCGTTTGGTTTGTTGTTGTTTTTTTTTTTAATTATAATGCCAGAAAGTACTTCTTATTTCCTATTGTTTGAGGCTTCCTTCTGTCACATGATGTTATAGTGTAGAAACAAACAAAAAAAAAATCAAACAGAAAATGCTGAATTTCATTCACTGTTTACCAAAGCCAAACTCATATGCTTGTCCTACATTAAAAAGTTAGGATATGTCTGGCATTTTGAGAGAGGAGGTGAGGAAGGAGTCAGAGAAAATATTTTTTTTATTTCATGCTTTGTAGTAAAGTTTGTTTAAAGGTTACGTTTCAATGTAGCATATATTCAGTCTCTTTTGAGGTTTTTTTTTTTTTACTTAATATGGGTGCTTACAACTCTGAATAGTTTCTTAGAAAGTACAGTTTAGCCCATAGGACAAGAACTTCTTGCTGTTACAAACCAGCCTTTGTCTTATTATCTGAAAAAAAAAAAAATCAAAGCTTTAAAAAGCAGCACTGAATTTAAATGCAGAATTTCCTGATTGAAAGAGGAAATAAATCATTTATATAGTTACAGCTTCTGTATTTGTTAAGCCTTTATGCATCTTCCCATTCAGTGAGAAGCCTAATACACTCTCTGAGGAATTAGCCTTGGAGGGTGAGAAGCCATCATCTGAAGAACAGATGAAGGTGAAATGGGAAAGCCTGAACCAGGAATTCAATACTAAGCAGAGACTGCTCCAGAAAGCTTTGGAACAAGAACAGCCGGTAGTTATTTTTAATTTCTCTTCACGTTTTCTCTATGAAAGCAGTTATCACAACACGAGATTACAATATGTGCATAGCAGATGCATTAAGGTGATGTAGTTAATACAAAGAATATGGAACAATTTATTTTTGTGACATCTTTAAAGCCATTAAATACTGGCACTATCACTGGTCCTGTTCAAAGTGATCTTAATTGCACTACCATTCAGGTGAATAAACTAGAAAAGAAGAAAGGGCTCAGACAAAATTTTGATCTACTTGTCTGACCCAGGATAATTCTGTAACAAATCATCCCTCTGGAATTGACCAGTAATCTGGCAACAACTTATAGGTAAAACTGGTATTTTCAGTTTGAATGTATTAGTTATGTTCAATTCTTGGTCTTAGTGGATATGTGACAAAGAAGCAAGTGATTTCAGTCACAGAATTTTTACTGAAAGAAACAGGGATTAATCAACTAAACTAGTGATGATCCAAGATCTGTATTAAAATACATCCTCCATTTTATTGTTAGTAGACCCAGACCCACTATTCTTTATATAACACTATATTCAAATGAGCTTGCGAAGTTTGAAATATCTTGTATTCATTCAATAGTATTTAATTATTTTTTCAGTAAAAACAAGTCATTGCTAATTCTGGCCACAAGTATTTATCCCGCACTTCTAGTGAACCTCCTGTTGAGCAATCCTTTAGTCAAGATATCCATGACACAGAACAGTCATGGGAGGACCATGAGCATAATTTTGTATTGTCCTCTGTCAGTGGTAGGATCTGTATCGCTGGATTTTGTACCCTGTATATGGTAGAAGCATCCTAATTAATACTCCTCTCTCAGCAGTTTTATAGCAGACCAAACAGACTGATATCTGGAATGCCTTTGTATCAGGAGGAAGGACAGGGTGCAGATAAATCCATAGTGTCACCAGTACTGGTTGAATTGAATCAGGCCTTTGAAGATGTGTCACCTGAGGTAACATTTCAATTATCTTTACATCTGTCCTCTAGCACACTTACAATGGAATTGCTTCTAGCTTCCACCTGGAAATCCAGCCCTTTCCCAAATATTAGATATTAGAAGGAGTATCTTGTACTTCTGCTCTGGACTTCTCTGGTTCCTTTTGCCCAGGCTGGACAGGTGGAACAGAGCCTGCTTCTTGAACAGAAGCTGTATGATGGTGTCACAGCCACCTCCTTGTGGCTAGATGACGTGGAAGAGCAGGTCTTTGTTGCTACAGCTCTGTTGCCGGAGAAAGAAACAGAAACATACCTCTGCAAGCAAGAGGTAAGGAATCCATGAATAGGACTTTCTTTAAATTGCCAATAAGGATGCATTTTATATGGTGTTTAGGAAAAAAAAAAAGTTAGAATCCTGGATAAGTGACATATTGCTGTCATAATCTCTATGTATGCTGTTACTGGTAGAAGTAACTTTATTGACAATGTAGAGAAGGTTGCAGAAAGCAGCACCAGAGCCAAATTTTGCCTGATCAGAAGAGAACTAAACACAGAGTCTTTCTTCTATTTAATTTCTTTGCTAAGTATTAGGAAACACCACATTGTTGAAATTGAAATGAAGTGAAAAAGAGTGTGGAATGTTCTGGGATATAGAAACAGTACAAATTCATCAACAGGAAATGGGGAGAGAGAGAAGGAGGTGGGAAGGGAAGGAGCAGGAGTTGGGAGAGAAGGAGGTGACAGGACAGGGGGTAATGGTTTTAAACTGAAAGAGGGTAGATTCAGACTAGATCTAAAGATAAAAAAATTTAAAATGAGGGTGGTGAAACACTTGAACAGGTTGCCCAGAGAGGTGGTAGATCCCCCATCCCTGGAGACATTGAAGGCCCGGCTGGACGGGGCTTTGAGCAACGGTCAGGTTGAATATGTCCCTGCTCATTGCAGGGGTGTTGGACTAGATGACCTTTAAAGGTTCCTTCCAACCCAAACTATTCTATGAGTCTACATAATTTTATTTCAGCACTTGTTTTCCTCAGAGTAGTCTGAGGTCTTTTTACTAACAGAGGTACTGTAGCTGCATAACTGTGGCTAGTGTGTGTATATTAACAAAGTAAAAAAACACATCACTGCAAAACTGACAATGCTTACAGTGATTGATGTTTGCCTGCTTTCCAAAATGTCTGATTATCACTTTGTTTTGTTTTCTACAAAATCAGTCTCTTGCCAAAGAAATCAAAGACATAACAGAAGAAATGGACAAGAACAAGAATTTATTTACTCAGATATTTTGTGAGAATTGTGATTATAAGGATATTATAGAAGACACTTTAAATTGTCTCCTTAGAAGACTGACCTTATTGGAGTCAGTAGTAAACCAGAGATGCCATCACATGAAAGGACAGCTCCAGCAAATAGTGACTTTCAAGGTATGGTGCTCATCTCAAGGAGTTAACAGGGGTATGATATCAAATGGAGATACAAAGATTCTCAAAGCAATGAGAGTTTTTGGTACCAAATGAGAAGAACAAGGTTGTCACAGATTTTTATTGAAAAATCAAACGTCTTCATAGGCTGTGCAAAGCTTGGCACCCAAATAATGATCCAAAATTCAAACTCTCTTCTACAAGTCTTATGGAACTCATGCAAGTATTGTAAAGTGATAATTCATCCCATGCTTTCTCACCCTGCTGGGTGACTTCTGTTCTCAAGTGAGACAAAAGCAACTTTAGAGTTCCACTCTATCTATTTTATAATTTTGGAAATGATAGAGTACGCTGTTTTTATTAGCTGAGATAAGGTAGAAAACATAATTCTGATTCCCACCTTTCTGAACATCTTTAAGCCGTTCCATTACTCTATAAGAGCTTGTGTCTCAAGCCGCCTTTGTTGAGCAAAGCAGAAAAAATGAAGATAAGTGGAGAAATGTGCACTTTTAGAATTTTTTTCAGAGTTCAGAAATGCTTTCAGATCTTACTTGGTTTCTACCTTCTCTCCTATTATTATCGTATAAAACCTCCAGTGTGGTTTAGTGTTAATGAAAAAACATAAATTACAGAAAAAAAGAAAAAAGAAAAGAAAGGAAAATAGATTCCTGGTGTCTTTAGACATAGGTGATTACTACAGGATTTTTTTCCAAACTCCATAGCCTTTCCTCTGCAGTAGACAGGAAAAAAATTTCAACATTTTTCAATGAAAGGCCTTCCTTTGCTGAAAAAAAGCAGACAAATTTATTAGAATCCTGTGCATTATTGTTATACCAGAGATATTTAGTATTTAAAAGAAGTACTGCATGGGAAAACAAAACAAAAGAAAAAACAAAAACAAAAAAACAGTAATGCACTCCTTATATAGTGCTGGAATTCTTAGAAAAATGTGCTGATAAATTTCTGTTGGGATGAATGCATGAAAATAAAAAATTAATTGATTGGAGCTTGACAAAATGTTTTTTAGTATTTATATGTCCAGTCTGATAAGGTAATCTAGAAGTTGTCATGTCTGGTTAGCCCTGCAACATGTTGGAGCCTTGTTTACTTCTTTGTTGTACTTGCTCAAGTTTGTAATGAAGAAAGCTTCCCTTAAAAAGTAAAGCCTAGCTTGTTTACAAGCATATGTGATTGAATAAACTTCACAAGAATAGCATTTTCGTTAAATGAAGTTAATGAACCTTGTTAATTAATCATCTAATTGTAAGGCAAAAGCAGAAGTGTGTTGACAGTTTATGTTCTGAATAGGAGTTCCTTTAGCTTTTAGCTCATATATCCAGTTGTGGATCTTCAACAATGTTAAATGTTTTGCACTGACTAATTTTGGTGCTTCCAATTTTGAATAGATTTTATGGCTCAGTGCTGACATTATAACATTGTGATGCTTAAACATTTTGGAACACAAAATATTTTTCAGATGTTTTGTGCTGTGGTTGGCTATAATTTGTTGTTGTTGTTGTCTGCCGTAGAATGATCTGAAGGTCCTGTTTACATCGGTGGCTGATAACAAATACTTAGTTCTGCAGAAACTAGCAGAGGCAGCTGAGAGGCCAGAAACAGAACAAATGCAGGTATTATCGAATGTCAAGTACTTGGGGAAGGGTGAAGACATTAAGTTTCCATTCAAAGTATAAGTGGATTCTACAGAGTGGTTGCTTTTTAAGGGAGAATGTACGTGTTCACATAAAGTTTGTTAAAATGAGTACTTCCAAGAGTGTACTACATGTTTATAAATGTTAAAAAAAAAAAAAGTGTCTTTCTTATCTTCCCAGCTGACCTAGTTATGCCTACACTGGGTAGTACTTGAAAGATATAACATTTCAATGAACCAAAAAAAGTCTCAAGTTTCAGCTATTACACTTTATTAAAAACCAAAGGCACTTTCTTCTGCACTGTTTTATAGTTGTATTTTTACTGTTAGTCATTCTAATTTAATACAATAGTTTTCTCTTTATCAGGAATTGCATGATGAATAATTAATTTTTAATATGACAAAAGATATCCTTTTTCCTTGTTTCTGTTTTGTCAATAAGAGAAGAGAACAAAGTATGCTAAGGGCTCTTTTCTACAGATATTTCTAGTTACCCAAGAGCTACTGATGTCTGGTGCCAGCAGGTGACTTAGAGGAAGAGACTTATCCTTCAGCTAAACAGAAATATTGTGCCTTGTATACCTGATAATCAAATTTTGAAGGATTTTTAAGTTTCCTGTATGAATAAGTGAGCTGGCATGCTTTGTCTTTCTTTTCTGTCCTCCACGATGCAAAAGACTTGCTAAAATTTAACTCCTCTATGATTAACTGCCAAATAGGAAAACAACATGGTAACAAAAGCAACTGAATTGATTTGTTTCTGAACATCTACCTTCGCTGATAAAGCTTTCAAATTTAAAAGTGTTGCTGTTGGTTCAAGCTGTGATTGGGAAAGTAGAAATAAGGCCTTTAATCAGCCAGGTAACTTAACTGCCAGAAGTCTAAGTTTAATGACTGTATTGTGCATACCCCGCGTTATCAGGAGTCAGGAGTTCTACCCACGTATATTTCTTTTAGCATATTTGGATAGACAATTTCCAATAAATGACCTTAAGAGAGGACTTTCAACTACAGGAGCCTACCTTGTACTTTTAACTGAGTTATGGCTTGCACTACTTAAGCAGAGGCTCCTACATTGAAAGACCCAGGAAAGCTTGTAGCTTCCATTGAAAAAGTCAAGTTATTACCCTCATACACTTGCAAATACCAAACTGTTTTCCTAAGATGTAGTTTTGCAAGTGCAAAAGGGGATGTACAAGTCCTTCTCCTTGACAGTAATTTTGGACCTATCCTGGTCCTGAAAGGGAACTGTGCACAGCTCTTTGCTGTCATTCTTGTCTTCTGCTGTGATGGTTGTTTTCTTGGTACTCAGATATGACAAGAATGAGTGCTAATAAAAAGAATACTTGAAGGTGTTAGAACAACTAGTAGTCCTTTTGTGCTTGTACAGTATAACTAAAGCTTGGAACTTCACAGCAAAGTTTGGTATAAAATGATGTAGAATACTAAAACAGCTTGTTATTAAAAAAATAATGCCGTATTGTATTTCACTTTAAGAAGCAAGCTGGGCTCTCCCAACTTTGAATTAATACTTTTTTTTTTTCATAGTATCCTTTAAAATTTTAGCAGATTGAAAGACTGATTAAAACTTCAGGCAGAAAACAGGAAAGAATATTACCATATGGCAGCGATAGTACTGTTGTTAAACCTTCAAACTAAATCATGTAATTTTCAAATACAGGTCATACTGCAGGCAGAAGAAGGTTTGAAGGAACTAGATGCTGGAATCAGTGAATTAAAGAAGCGTGTGGACAAGCTACAAATTGACCAACCTTCTGTGCAAGAGCTGTCTAAGATCCAGGTATCGTTCATGAGTTCTATCCTAGACATGTCTGGTTATATCAAGGGTATTAGTATGCTCCTTTTTGCTGTTCGTAAGGCACTTTAGCAAAGCATATTTAAAAGCATTTCAATTTGTATAACAGATTGTTTTCTCTCTGATTCATCTGTTTTTTCTACTTTTTCAACTTTTCTAGCATCTCTATTACTAGCAGTATTAATAATAAAATCATAAGAAAACATGTTTCCTCTCAGTTCTTGTTGACTCCTTGTTCAAATAGTTAAACATGTAACCATAAGTGTTTGCTGAAAGTTGAAAGGGGATAGATAGTGAAGTGTGACCTGAAACTGGGAAACTGGTAATGTTCTGCTTTTACTAGAACATCTTATGTGTTCCTGCGTACTTCCAGTTAGACCAGGTTTTGAACACACCTAAGTAGTGGGACTCTATCTAAAGGCTCTCTGAACTAGATATATATGAGCAATTGATCCAGAACTTCTATATGGCTGTTGAAACTTCTTTGTGAGCAGTTTGATGCTGAGGCAGGGAAATGTGTTAAGAAAGATCAATGAGTTTTATGACTCAATTTTACCCTTCATAATGACATAATAATAGATTGGAAGAGAAGAAAATAGCTGAAACTAGACCATAAACTTATTAAGCAAACAAAAAAGTGATGTCAATTAAAAGTGACCAAGTTTTTACAAATGTGTCTTTTGCCGAGTTCTTTATCCTGTTGCTCTCAGAGCCTCCTGGTTTTTATTTTTTTTCCTGTCAGATTAAGTGTACATATCTCCCAGCCCATTATATCAGTTTTTAGAAAAGCCTTCTTTTTACTTTTTTGACAGTTGTGCTTCTCACAATTGTCTCTTTTAAAGTGAGGAGAGCCAGCTGTAGCTGGAACTGATAAAATTGTTCCTTTTGGCTCGTTTTGTGATTTGGCAGTATGGGCATACTTTGAAACAAACACTGCGCTTTGCCTACACTTCTCTATATTGCTATTTTATGCCCAATATGGGTTTTACTACAGGCTGTATGTATCTTGCTTGCTACCAGCAAGCTGCAAGGGCAGGAGAGGGGGACAAATCTGGTTTTGAGATGCCTGTAATCTGTAGCCATGATGGAGTCCGTGCAAGTCTCTGCATTATAAGAATCAAAATGTAAGCAGCATCTGCAGTGTGCAGTAGCCATACATCTGTTTTTTGATGGTTTAAGCCAAATCACCCTACTCCTTTGCTACTTAAGTCAAGCATTTGGAATTCTGATAACTTTGTTACCGAATGCAAGCACTTGAAAGAGTTGCATGTCTTGCTTATTTTTTTTCTCTTTAAATAATGGGTTGTTAATTTATTGATCTAGTTGATATACCTGCACAGTCTTTTCGAGCTGGAAATAGATGTTATTCTTCTAGTATTCACAGAGGAATACAGGGACAGTAAGATTGCTTCCACAAAGACACATATAAGGTGTGAAATAATAATCACCGTTGCTGCTTTTTTGCCCCCAAGGATAAGTATGATGAGCTGATGATGATCATAGGATCCAGACGGAGTGACCTGAATCAGAATCTGGCTCTTAAGAGGCAATATGAACGGGCTTTGCAGGACCTGGCTGACCTGGTAGAAACAGGCCAAGAAAAGATGGCTGGTGACCAGAAAATGATTGTTGTTTCTAAGGAAGAGGTTCAGGCTCTACTTGACAAACATAAGGTAAGAAACTATAATATATTTCAGGATTAATCATGACTATAAGCCTGGTCACAGTGAATTGCTAACCTTCTGTTCCTAAAGGTTCAGGAGCTTTTCAGAATGCTGGGTATCAGGATATGTTAAAACTTGCTGTGTTCTAAACTGGAATCAATTAACTGTTTTGACTGAATGACTTTCAAATGCTCTGTTGAAGGTGAAGCCAGGTAGATTTCATTTTCTTCCTTATTCTCATAACAAGTTCTTATTTGTGTTCTGTCATGTTACATAGCAATTTAATCAGCCACTCAATTTTTTTTTCCAACATGAATTTACATTTGCTGGTAGCACCCATGAAATATAACAAGACTTTTCCACATGTTTTTATTAGACATAATTTTTTGGTGGTACATATTTGACTTACACTATTTTTGTTTATGGAATGATAGCTGGGATGGAATTTACATGGAAAGTATCACCTCTTTCTTTCTTTAAAAAGGCCGTTGTCCTTTTTAAATTGTGTGTTTGATTTTGTGAAATGTTGGTGGAGTGAAAAGTTTGCCTAATTCTATGTAAACAGATGTTTGTACTGCTATTATCTTAATATGTTATTTTAGGGGTAATGAATTGAGTAACAATTGCACTTTCTATTTTCTATTATCTCTTTACTCTCTCCCTTACACCCAAATTTCTCAGGAATACTTCCAGGGGTTGGAGTCTCACATGATCCTGACGGAAACGCTCTTTAGGAAGATGAGTAGCTTTTCCCTCTTGAAGGACACTCGGTCACATTCAGAGCTAATGACACAAGCTTCAGCTATATTAAAGCTGGCTCATAAACGGGGTGTGGAGCTGGAATACATTCTAGAGGTGAGAATTTCTCTGTTCATTTCTGTACTGCCATCGTGATCCACCACTAGGGTATTCTAGAATGTTTATTTCCTATGCTTGGAAAATATTGGTGGACATCAGTCCCCTTTGTCATACACACAAGGTACTGATAGACTACATGTAAACTTTGCTATTTAACTGTTGTGACCTTCAGGTGACACAGGTTGTGTTCCTCTAAATTTACAAGAACTGCTTAGCTTTAGCTGACAAGGAGAACACAACTTTACCCATTCTAGCCAAAATTTGAGTTTGACACAGAGATAGTGTCGTCTTATAAGTTCACTGCACATTTGTACTGTTATTTCTGTACATTCACAACCATGCAGCTGTAGGATTTCACTTTCAGAAAGCAAGTAATGAAAATTCTAGATACCTAGATTCAATTTTCATGATATATACGGAGAATTTGTGCTTGTAGACCTGGATGCGTCTGGATGAAGATTACCAGGAACTTACCAGACAGCTGGAGTCTGTTGAAAGCAGCATCCCCACTGTTGGTTTGGTGGAAGAGACAGAGGACAAGCTTGCAGATCGGATTACACTTTTTCAGGTTGGTGCTTTTTAGGCATTCTTTATGGAGAAGTTCCATTAAAAGGACCTCTGAAGGTCATCTAGTCCAGCCTCCCACTTGAAGCAGGACAATTGCCATGGACTGGATCAGCAATGACTTTGGAAACCTCAAAAGATGGAGATCCCACAGCTGAGCTGCAGTGGCACACCACCTCCTGCTGAAAAGGTTTTCTGTAATGCCCAATCTAAACCTTCAACTTTCAGCTTGTCACCATTGTCCTTTTCATATTGTGTGGCACTACTGGCAAGCATTTACCTCTGTCATCATTTTAATTGTATTCCAAATAGCTTTAGGCCTTGGTTAAACTGACCTTTAGGTTCCTGTTTGTCCATCTAAAACAAGCACACCTCCCTCAGCCTCTTTTTAAAGGACATGTGCTCTAGGTCCCCAAACATTTTAATATATTAGCTCTACACCATACCCTGACAACTTCCTTCTTCTTGGACTTGATGGGAGGTGGGGACACAGCAGAATCAGATGCACTAGATGTGGCCTCATCAGCACCATGTAGATGAGGATAATAAAATAACTTAAGTCACTTGTTCACAGTTCTGATGTAGGCCAGTGCTGTGGCTTGCCTTATTCACAATGTCTTAATTATAGAAGATGCCAAGTTAAATACACTAGCCATTCCCTTCCTAGCCTGTACTGAGAAGGAACAGAATTTATACTTCTTGTTGAGCCTCCTAATGTTTCTTCTGCCTCCAATCTTGAGTTTGCCAAAGTGTCTCTGGACTAAGTCTGCCATTTTGTGTCTCAACCACTGTGCCTATGTTAGTGTCATCCACAAATTTACTGAGAGACCACTCTCTGTCATCATCCATGCCATTAATGAAGATGTTGAAGATGTTTGGGCTCAAATATCAACAATCTCTAGAGGATTCTGCTCACTACAGTCTGCTAGCCAGACATCAAGACATCACTAGTGTTTGAGACTGGTAATGCAGCTAGTTTTCAACCCATATCACAGTCCATTTATTCAGCTTGCATTCTCTCTGTTTCCAGAGGAGGTTCTTGTGGGAGATGGTGTCAAAGGCCATACTGAAGTCAGTCTGATCCACAGAGACAGTAATTCTGTCATAAAAGGCTGTCAAGTTAGTGAATCCAAGCTGAATATTCCTGATTAACTTTTGGTCATTTTGACCTTGAAAATAGATTCCAATGGGATGTGCTCCATGATCTTTCCAGAGAGCAAGGTGAGGCTGAACAACCTGCAGTTCCCCAAGTTGCCTTCTCCTCAACTGTAACAGGAACTAGTAGAATAAATATAGGTTTTCTACCACATCCTGTTTTTTCAGTCTCTTCTCAAAATTAGAATTCTGATATAGTGTTTTTGTCTTGTTATACACCATACAATTTGGTTAGGGTTTTTTCATTTGTTTTCTTTTTTCATTTAACAGAAAAACATCAGACACATTTTTCTTGCAAATTGACAACTTCTCTACTCTGAATTTACGTATATTGTCCCTTTATCAGGCAGCTTTCTGCTTTTGCAATGGTATGAGAAGAACTTAAGCAATCTATTGATTGTAGGCTTTATTTTGGTTTTGTTTAATGCTAGACATTGTTTGTGTTGGTCCTGACCCTAAATTAATTCTCATCTTTTGTTTCTCTTGTCAGTTATGTAAATTAGGTTATTCAAATTCAGATTCTCAGACTCTGCTGTAGCTTAACTTTCAGTACTCTTATTTTTTTCTCTTCCTATGTGTACATTTATGTTAAAAATCCATCATAATTAATTTATTAAAATCTTGGAATTTTTTATGCTGCTCTCTAGGAGTTACACATTAATTTGTTTATATATGTTATACATAAGTACACACAGACACACACATATAAACATAAAATTCTGTTAAAATTATTAGAGCTCTACTTATGTGAAAGAAAATAAAAAGTTTGTGTTCTCACCATGACACTGGTAGTTTTGTGCATGTCATCTTCAGATTAGTTTCAGCAAAACTGAAAAGTAGGCATGCATATACATTTTGTGCTCAAGCTTACTGAAATACACAGATGTTTTGAAAATTTGTCCTATTTGTATAATGATAGTGGAATTTGGCAGGTATATTTGCCTACATATACAAATTCTTTATACATCCACAAGTCACCATTTAAATGAAATCTGTCTCTACTGCAGGCTGGATTCAGGGTACAAGTATTAAGAGCCTTTCCTTTTTCAGTGCCTTTTTTGCTTTACTGTATGGTAACAACTGGCTTCTGTGTTCAGAGATTTGGATGGGTGCATGATCTTCTCATTTGTAGCCAGGAGAGCAGATCAGTAAAAGAAGAGTTAGATGACCAGAAAACTGAAGATAGGCATTGAAAGGGCTGAAGAGTGGCGACTGTTAATAACTTAACGTTGGACACCTATAACTTTCATTGCAGTAGAGTTTTCAGCAGATGGCAGACTAAATTCTGTCATTTTAATCAATTTCTCTCAGAAATGATGTTGCCCCCCAGAGATTCTTTCGAAATTTTTCGAGTGTAAAATATGTAGACCAAGAAGGAGTTAGTCATAAGGAGGTGTCAATATTGAAGTGAGGGGGTTTTTGGCAGACTTTGTTCAGATTTTGAGCAGGTTACCTCAGGGAGTTCTAGAGCTGGAGCAGAGGAGAAAAATGTGATGTGCCCTGGTGACATTAGATATGCTACAAAATGCAATAAACTAAAAAAAAAAAAAAAAAAAGCTAAGAAAGTGTGGTAGCAGAGACGTGCAGTGCTATCTAACCTTCTCTTCTGTCATTACAGCATCTGAGATTTAACCTGACTGAACACCAACCTAAATTATACCAAGTGCTTGATGATGGGAAAAGACTCCTTTTTTCTGTCAGCTGCTCAGATCTTGAAAGTCAACTAAACCAACTAGGAGAACGCTGGTTAAATAACACCAGCATGGTTACCAAGGAGCTTCACAGGCTGGAGACAATACTAAAGCACTGGACAAGGTAATGCTGATATAATGGACAGTATAAACTTCTTCACCTGTGTTGTTCAGGTCAAAGTCATTCTTAACCTAAAACAATAGATTCGACATTTAAAGGAAAGTACATTGAGCTGTATGTGACAGTTTGACTACTCTACACTATCCTGCTTTGTTTCCATAGAATTACTATCATACTCTCTCATTTGCAATAAAACATGTACTGTATAACATCTAGTGGGAGGACATCAGAAGATATCATATTTAGATGATTGAGTTAGAGACCCCATGTGCATACAAGCTGATGAGAAAGGATGTGTGGTTTGCTAGGTGATTTGAGTAGCCTCAGCATGTTCTGGTAGGGACATTGCCACTGTGGAGTTCTTGTGGGTCTGTGTCTTTGCATATATGGAGGGGAGCATTGAGCTGCCTTTACTAATGTTCATATGCTACTTTTGAAATGAGTTATCTAAGTGATGCACAAGCTTTGTCTGCTCATAATATCGCTGGCTTGTTGGCTCACAAGAATTTGTATAAAGATCATGTGGAGACACTCTTATTCTGACATCTCAGTAGTTGCTTATCATATTAAATGATATGGAAATAGTTTCTGAACACACAAAAAAATCTGCTCTGAGGTATCTTGTAGTAAAGCTTTGGGAAGATTGTGCCTTCTAATGGAACGAAAAATCTGTTCATGTGGGTGGGGTGGGGTTCTGTTACAGATTGCCCAAACAGATTTGTAACCTAGTTTCTAGTCCTTCATTAAACTTAGTTTTTCCTCAGAGGCAAAATAAAGACGCTCTTAGGAATTGTAGGTGTAATGGCTAAAATAAGATCTTCCTGATACCATTCCTGTCTTTAAAATTGAATCATTTTTCTTTTCTGCAATTTGATTAAGGAAAGAAATTATTTTTATTTTAAATCTGGCATACAGTATCATACTTTAACATATGGAGGAGAGAGTGCTCAGTTGGAGGCCAGAAGTGATGATGACTGGTTTAGATTTCTTTAAACATCTTTACAGGTATCAAACTGAATCAAATGAACTGACACATTGGTTACAATCTGCAAAGGAGCGACTTGAGTTTTGGAGCCAGCAATCTTTGATGGTTCCTCAGGAACTGGAAACAGTCCGAGACCAACTGAACTCCTTTTTGGTAAGTCGTTCATGGACCTAGGACACCAATTACAAATAAATAACTGAGCAGATAATATGGTAACACCTTTTCTCATTGTTGAAGTAGTGAGTATACAAAAAAAAAAACACCACACAACTGCTTCTGAGGTAAAGCTTTAAGTTCAATAAACAAGTAGCTGATTATTTCCACAAAAATTGTTCTGCTTACAGGAGTTTTCAAAAGAAGTGGATGCTAAATCATCACAGAAATCTTCTGTTCTGAGTATTGGGAACCAGCTCCTCAGGCTGAAGAAGGTGGATACAGCAGCATTGCGTGCAGGATTGTCCCACATTGACAGTCAGTGGACAGAACTGCTCACACAAATCCCAGCAGTACAAGAGAAATTGCACCAGGTGAGGAAGGCCAGTGATGGCCTTTTATGTTCCATAAAATTCAGACCATACTGTTGGCACTGCTTTCAAGAGATAGCTGTTCCATTCCCCCATTTATCCATGTGAGGCAAGATAGGAACAATGTTATTCCTGGTTTAATGTGGGAAAGCTTATACTTAGGTACAAATCCTGTCTGCTCATACTGTCTAACACCAATTGATGTTAATTTCAGACTTTCACAGTTATATTTGTTAAATTTTAACCAAAGAACAGGTGAGAGTTTTTTCAACACATTGGTACATCTATTCATTAGCTGTTTACAAAGGCACAAAAAGTGTAGCTTAAAATCGATACATAATTATGGAGTGAGAATGCAGAACCTTTAAGAAGTCAGAAATTGAATCGTTGAGTTTCTCCAGTTCCTTTGTACAATGAAGTATGGAAATAAGAAGCCTTTAATATATTTTCTTATTAGAATGCATGTAGTTATAGAATATATCTCCTACTGTTTTGGTTTTTTTTTTACTTATTTTCATTTTATAAATTTCAGTGATGTTAGGATTGTAGAATAACATTATAATAAGACCACATAAAGGAAGTGTACTATGGTGATGCAAAGCAAGAAATTCTTAGCCATTTTCTTCACAACATGCGTATTAAAAGTATTATCTCTACAGCTTCAGATGGACAAAATTCCTTCTCGCCATGCTATCACTGAAGTTATGAGTTGGATTTCCCTGATGGAAAATGTCATTCATCAGGATGAAGAGAATATAAAAAATGTAGTAGGACAGCAAGTCATTCAGGATTATGTCCGGAAGTACAAGGTACTGAGTGGAAATGTTATTGATTAAGGAAAACAAAACAAAAACCCACCACAAGCAACAACAAACCACAACAAATTACATTGCAGAGTGGTTAGAATTGTACACAAGTTAGAACTGGCTAATATTTGATACTGTGGAAAGCCAAAATTACTGTTTAGTTATGGCAGGAGTATAACCTTAATTTCCAGGTAAATCCAAAGCAATATGCATGTGATTGAACCTTATCAGATCTGTCTTTCTCCTAAAACCACAAAGCACTTTGCAAATTATGTAAGTTGCTTTATAAGTTGTCTGCAGAATATCACCTTCTTCTCAAAGTGTAGCCTGTTCTTGAATTGAAGGTGGCCAGTGATTTACAGATCAAGAATAATTTGATCAGAATCTGAGGTGATAATGAAAGATATTATATCTTGAGATAACTATTGAGGAGAATAGATGTAACACAATTTCATTTCTGGCAGCATGCTGGCAGCATGCTTGTAATAGATCTGCGTGCAGTGACTTTCTTCTCAATGTCAGATTTGCTTCACTAGTCTCCTGAAAAACCACTTCTTGCTATTATTTTTTGGTTTTGTATTAAAAAATTTAAGACTAAATAAAGTGAAAAAAAGTAATATGTACTCAGTTTTCCTTAAATCCAATCCTTGAGACCAAATCAATAAGTTTACAGATACATTTATTTATTTTGGAGGGAGGGGCAGGGTGGAAGGCAGATTCTTTGCTCCAAAGATAGTGTATTGCTGCTTTATTTCTCAATAGGAAAAGTAACACTGTTTTTAATTGCTGTTCAGTTGCTAAAAATCCTTTTAGCAAAATTGTGATAAAGTTGTAATTTGCAAACAATTTTCCTCTGTTTCACTGGAGGATGAGAAATTACAGTACTTATGATTTGGATTGTTTATTGCTTTCTTTTCTAATAGGGTTTCAAGATAGATTTAAATTGCAAACAATTGACGGTGGACTTTGTGAACCAATCAGTGCTACAAATTAGCAGCCAGGATGTTGAAAGTAAACGTAGCGACAAAACTGATTTTGCAGAACAGCTTGGAGCAATGAACAGACGTTGGCAGATCCTGCAAGGCCTGATAACAGAAAAGGTAAAGAGAAAAAACTAGCTCCTCTGTAGTGAACTTTCAAAATACATAGAACTATAGGATTATAACAGTTAGAAGCTTCTGCAGATCATCTAGTCAAACCTCGTGCTCAAACAGAGCTCGCTTTACAGTTAGATCAGATTGCACAGGGACTTATTTGGCTGGGTTCTTAAAATCTCCAAGGACAGATTCCACACCCTGTCTGGGCAGCTCATTCCCGTACTTAACCACTCTTGTGGTGGACAAGTCTTTTTCTTGTTCCCAATCAGAATTTCCCTTTTTGCAACTTG
Source organism: Streptopelia decaocto (assembly GCF_964273445.1). Taxonomy (NCBI): domain Eukaryota; kingdom Metazoa; phylum Chordata; class Aves; order Columbiformes; family Columbidae; genus Streptopelia; species Streptopelia decaocto. The sequence goes on along the minus strand of NC_138656.1, from coordinate 54,558,518 downwards.
TGAGTATTATCCCTTCTCTTTTTAATGCTCATCTCTAAGAGTAATCTACCTCTGTGTTCCACATACCTTCCCGTAAGGAGTGGACAGTACAGTGAGGTGCTTTCTTTCTTCAACCTTTTCTCCAGGTTGAATGAAGCCAGCCTCTCCTCATATGTCATATGCTCCAGCTCCCTAATGACCTTGGTGACCATTCACTTAGTTTGTCAATCTCTCCTGTGCACTGGAGGGCCCAAAATGGGTCATAAATGTCAAGAAGAAGTAAAGAACCACTTTGCTTTACCTGCTGTGTGCACTGTCAGTAATCTAACACAGGATGCAGTTGGTCTTCATCAGCACAACTACACACTGCTCATTTATTTTGTTCAAGTTTTTACCCACCATAGCCCCTTGGTCCTTCTCTTCTATCCAGCCTGCTGTCAGCCTGTATTTTTGCATGAGGTTATTTTGTCGCAGAGGCAGGACTTTACATTTGTCTTTTCTGAATTTCATGAGTATTGATAAGCCTGTTCCTCTGTCTCATTGAGTTTTCTCTGAATGGCAGCCCTACTCTCTAACATATCAACTACTTCTCCCAAATCAGTGTCATCTATGAATCTGCTGAAAGCACAGTCCACCATGTCATTCAGTTTATCAATGAAGGTATTAATATCAACCCCGGGACTGACCCTGAAGATGCCTCTTGTAAATGGCTGCCAGATAGATATTGAAATATTTAGCACTAGCCTTTAAGCCTGATGACTCTGATCAGTTCATTCATTTGTAGACCTCCCATCCAGCCCATGTCTCCTAGGTTTTGCTGGCCTACGGGTACCATAACAAAACTCTTACAAAATCCGAAGGTAAACAGCATCTACTAGTCATCACTTGTCCACAGGGTCAGTCATATTATAACAGCAGAGGCAATCAGCTAAGTCAGGCACAATTTGCCCTTGATAAGACTATGCTCGTTCCTCCTACTTGTTCTTTATGCACATGGGAATGTCTTTTGGCAGGATTTGCTGTGTAGCCTTTTTCCAGTCACCAGCAACTTCCTCCAACCACCAGGACCTTCTAAAGGTGCAGCAGCCTTGAAGTTATATTGACACCTTTGGATGCATCTTGTCTGTTTCTGTGGACTTTTATATGTCTAGCTTCCTTAAGCAGCCCCTAATTCTTTCTTCCTCTACCATGAGTAGTAATTCTGTATGCCAAAATTTGTTAGTTGGCATGAAGACCCGGGAAGCACGGAGGGAGACCTTTTCAGTAAGATCAGAGCAAAGAAGACACTGTGTGCCTCAGACTATTCTCTGGTTTCTCATTAGTTGCTGATGTACTTGTGAAGAGTAACCAGAAGGACCTCTCTCCCTCACTAGTTAGTTCCAGCCAAGATTCTCCTTTCCTAACATCAGCCCTGCATGGCCAGGCCATGCTTCTAGGCCCATTCTTTGCAATCTGCTTCCTGTGGATTTGTCATTTTTGTGACTTGAGGAAGCTGTCCTTGAAGATCAACCAGCTTCCTGGACTCCTTTGTCCTTCAGTACAGCTTCCCATGGGATTATGTTTACCTGAACAAACCAAAGTCTGCTATTCTAAGGATCTTCAGTCTGCTACCTGCTTTCCTTACTTCACTCACAGCTGTCTCATTGTCCCTGTGGCCAAGGCTGCTGCTGACGATCACATCCTTAACCAGTTCTAATTAAGACTACAGCTAATTAAGATGGCTCATTTCCCTAGACTGGAGTTTGTCTTAAGCAATATGAATGCTTTTTAAGGCGATGCTGCTGCTTTAAATTTATCCCTCCCCTTCCTTTCTTTCCTTTCTTTCCTTTCTTTCCTTTCTTTCCTTTCTTTCCTTTCTTTCCTTTCTTTCCTTTCTTTCCTTTCTTTCCTTTCTTTCCTTTCTTTCCTTTCTTTCCTTTCTTTCCTTTCTTTCCTTTATTTTCCTTCTTTTTTTTAAGGATAGAGTGCTATCTCATTAGCTGTTAAGTAACACCTAGAACAATCAGAATTATCTAAGTAACTTTAAAGCAGTCAGTTGACAAAGGAGGTAATATAAATCTTCATCTGCCTTACCAGAGTTATCAGTAAGGAATAGAAAATGTGTATGTGTGTGCTTAGTTTTGTTTGGGAAATCCTGAGGTCCTGGACCTCTGATAAGAATTCCACTTCGCAGAAGTGTTGTGCTAAAGTGTTAGCTTCTTTCAGTGTGTCATAATATTTTAATATGTTATCTCTTTATATTATTACTTGATAAACCATGTTTTATGATTATGAACTCTTTTACAAATAGCAGATATATTTAAAATTGAATGCAGATATTATTTTTAAATTCTGAAAGCACTGAATTCTGAGAAGGCACTGGTCAGCATTGGTCTTCACTGATTTATTTAATTGACCCAACAGTAAATATAATTGTATGAGAAAGTATATACTCATATTTCTTGGCAGATCCAGCTATTGGAAGGTCTGCAGGAGTCCTGGACAGAGTATGAAAATAATGTGCAGTGCCTAAAAACTTGGTTTGAAACCCAAGAGAAAAAGCTGAAACAGCAACAGCTAATTGGAGACCAGGCTTCGGTACAGAATGCTTTGAAAGACTGTCAGGTAATGTCTCCTTATAAATAACAATATTCTCTTTCCAACAGTTGGAAACAGCAGTCAATAAAGCCATGTGAAATCTTCATACCAGTGAAGTCAGTGACAGAGCTCCCCTTTGCTTCAGTGAGGGAGAGATTTCATTCCTAATGTGCAAGCAATAAGAAAGGAGGAAGGAACAATAATGTCCCAAAGATTTTTAAAAGCAACCAAAGTCATTCTTTTTGCATTGTGCATTAAAGCATGGACATTTCCAAGGGTGCCAGCTGTACGGAATTAGAAGGCCATTAAAGGAATATGTTCCCATTCCTGTTTAGCCAGTCTTACGCAACTTGATGTCATGAACACCACGCTTGACTAGCTGGAAACTTGTTTTTTCCTGCCTTATCATGACCTTTCCTTCACTCTCCCTTTTTTTCTATTCTTTTTCCACTTGATATATGCCACCTAACTATTCAAAGAAAAATGCCAGAATCCAAGAAGGTTTTATGTTTTTATTAAAAATGTGTTTGGAATATTTTTTTTCCAAATATTCAACTATCCAGGAAAGGAAATAGTGTTGGATTCCCTTTTGCATTCAGATAACTGAAGGAGAATCGTGATTATGATGGACAAAGATGGGATGAGGCAAAGCTCAGCTATATATAATACACATAAGTTCAGAACCACCTCAGTTTTTCATGTGAAATTAATACAAGAATTACACAAAAGTGAACAGAGTATCACAATTGACTCTGAACGTCTTACTCAGAATAGCACATATTTAAATAGAAGCTTGCTTCTGGAGCTGTCAGACTAGAGTTCAAACTTACAGGGTATAGGCAAACCAGATCTTTCTGAATTTATAAACAAGGCCTCTACCTGGTATCAGGCATCAGATAATTTTCGCTCAGAAGTATTTTGCTCTACCAGAAACTAAATAATAAATTTTACACCAGATCAAATGTGTAATTAGACTCTGTCACAACAATTGTATGCCCAAAATCTTGGTGTTCTTACCCCATTGAAAGAAAGTAAGAAAGTGTGTTTACCTTGCTGCGGCTGTCATTGCTGTATGCATTTAATGAATGGGATGAAAATGATCTTGCTGATAAGACTTCACAAACAGAACAGCTGAAAGTCTATTTAAATGAAATGCATAAGAGAATTTAATCTATATTCACCAATGTGTTAAACTCATCTTTGTTTTCTGTAAAGGCAAATAATTGGCTAGGCCAGATATGTTTTTTCTTATGTTTTCAAACTGCTTTGCACTGCTTAGATTTAATTCAGGTATCTTTATGGTTTCAGCACAATAAGCCCATATGACTGAGGCAAGGGTAATTTAGTGTAGCCTGACATACATGTCAGGCTGTGCTTGGCTGGAGTTCAAAGCTGAATCTGATTTATCACCTTTATGGTTCCTTTTGGTCAGGGAAGCTGGAGAGCCATTTATGCATGGCAAGACTTTGATCAGCAGAGAAACAAATTGTTTAAGAAATAACTGTATCAGACACTCCCAGGTATTCGGTTCAACTAGTACAAAAGCTGCAGTTTATTTATTAACCAATGTTAGTTGCTGTCTAGTGTCATATTAATAAGTGAAGGCAATTATTTTTTTTCCATCACAAATCAGAAAGAGTAGTAGGTCTTTACTGAAGCTGTGAGTTTAAAATTATGAATAAGAAACCCCTTTTCACAGAGAAACAGGAATATTTGCTATTCTTGGTGTTTGAAACTTTTCCCTGTTTTAGATTCTGAATTTTGGAGCAACCTTGCACAAACTTAAATGCCTTTTTTAATGTTTAAATCCACATTTTGGAAAGTCAAATTTACTATATACAACTAATCAGTGTTTGCTCTGTTGTCAGCTGGTAAAAAAAATGCATTCCTACAAGGCTGTAGTCTCAAACAAGGTCATGGCTAGAAGTTTGAAGAAATATGAAATAATACAGAAGGAAAAGCTAAGAATAAACAGTACAGCAAAAATGCTCTCACATATATGTATGTAGAAAAAAGTGTGTTGTATATGTGCAAGGATAAATTCTGTTAATGGCAAGTTTTTTTTAAGACTAGTCAGAATTTGATTTTGAATACTCTGCCCACTCTCTACAATGTAAAGTCTGTTATGGCAGTGCTTCACTTGGTGTTTTCTGGATTCATAGCAGAAGAGTAATTTATTGAAAGACAGGGGTTTTCAGTTTGCCCAGAGTTTTATTGTGGTGGTTTCTTTTCCTGATGGTCTGTCAAAAGGCTTGCAGAAAATTAAAATATGACCTGAGATGACAAGATGTACTAATTAATGTAGGGGCATTACAAGATTGCTCTCACCTCACAGTCTGCTTTCTATATCACACTGACTACTTAACGTCCAGACAGGTAAACACAAATTTGTGCTGGCCTGAAGTCTGCAAGCCACACTTTCCTCCTCTGCTCAGACTCAGCATTGGCACTATTTGAAGCTACACAGCTTCCGTATGAGTCAGAGGACTTTCTTGGATCTCCATGCCATGAAATTACTTAGGTAGTTTCCTGGCTAGGAATGAGTTTATGGGAACATGCTTTGTGGCTCATGGTTGCTCACCAAGTGTTGTCTTCTCTCCTTCAGTTTTTAACTTCATTTGTATGCTATGAGGAAGACCACAGGCTTGGTGACTAGGAAATGTTACGTTGATAAAACATGATAAAACTCGTGAACTTTGAATCAGCATTTCCATGACTCATTCAATGTCATCTTAAGTCAGCAACACAGTCAGCACTTGCCTGAAGCAGCAAAACAAGCCACTAACAAGTTTTCATGGCCTCAGTGCTGATGTACTCAGCCCTGTTTTCTTCAGCTGTTTTTCAGGCCAACCATTTATTTTTCTTCCCATTTTCTTGTGTTAGTGTGTGGGAACACTGAGCAGAGCGAAACGCTGTCAAGCTTGTTAATGCTTCCCAATGGCATGCAACTTGGAGGAGGCAATAAAGAAAATTCCTGCAGTCTCTTGCTTCTTGTCCTTGGCTGGACTCCAGTGAACTTGTCATCTAGAAAAAGGGAAGGTTTGCTGTCCTCAGGCAAGGGGCTTTGCTGGGGCCTGGTAAAGGAATAAAGGGAAGACATAGCAAATTGACATCTTTCCCTAGGAAGTAATTTCATCCTTTTCCTTGGGTGGCAGAATTCCTTTTTTTCCAGAGGCTTGAGGCAGCTTTGGATTATTAAAAAGCCCTCTCAGTGTTCTAGGACAATCTACAACACACAGTAATTTTCCCATGTATTCAAACAGCCCTATTTTTAATGAGTTTTGGACTCTTACATGAAAGCAGAAGATTACACAGAAGTTTAATACAGAGGACAGGCTTCTATTTAAACTAAAGGCCAACAGCTATGCTCTAAAGGGAACATAAAATATTAAATAACATCACTTATGAGTTATGATTCTCTTGAGAATAAAAGGCCAGAGTATGGAAGTGTGACTTTCCTATTTTTTAAACTAAGGTGCTTGTGGGCATGTTTTCTATCTCAAGACATTATCTAGCAAATTAAACGAAGAAAAATGCTCACATACCTTTTCTTTTTTTCTTTCCAGGAATTAGAAGAATCAATAAGAACAAAAGAAAAAGAAGTAGAAAATGTAGAACAGAGTGGTCTTTCTTTGATACAGAACAAGAAGGAAGAAGTCTCTTCTGCAGTTATGAATACACTGCAAGAAATTAACCATTCCTGGGCCAATTTGGATCACATGGTAAAAGAATCATCAAGGGGCAAAAATTGTAGCTCCAGAAATAGAGCATGGAAGAGAGGAAGAGTTAGAAGTTTGCAGCTAGTGGATTTCTTCTGTATTGTAAGGAAAGAGATTCTGAATTGTGTCACTGTTTCCATCCATACCCAAGTTTGTGTGTACACTCCGTATAAAATGAGTAATTTCCTATTTCAAGGATGCTTTTAATCCTTGTATTTGAAGCTTTTTAGATGTGTCCTGACGTTTACAGGAAAAGTACCAAATGATCTGTAAGGAACGACGTTTTCAAACACACAGATCTCACAGAATAAGGAAGAGATCAGCATTGTCATTATCCAGAGCTTGATCAACATCAGTTCGCCTTCTCAGGAGGAATGCAGTGTGTTAGTGCTACCTTTTCTGCTGGTAGTGGTACCTTTATTTAGTTAGTGGTACTTTTTCTGATTTGCCTGCTCTAGGGCTAAGTGTTTCATAGTCTTAAGTGATATCTCTTCATCCTGCTTTGGACCAAAGTAGAATGGACTTGGTATCTTCTCAGTCCCAGCAAATCAAACAGAACATTATGCTGTACCTAGTGTAAACCCAGCAAAATCTTCATTTCTACAACAGGATTAAGAGTGGACATGTAGAACAAGTAGTATCTAAGATCAAAAGGAAGGAAATAATTTAAACAAAACCCAAATATCTTGAATGCTTTTCGTTTTTCTTTGTTTCTCCCTCCTCCTAGGTTAGCCAACTGAAGACACTGTTGCAATCTGTTCTTGATCAGTGGAGCATTTACAAAGTGGCTTATGAAGAATTGAATAGTTATCTGACAGAAGCCAGATATTCTTTGTCCCGTTTTTGTCTTCTTACTGGTTCTTTGGAAGCTGTGAAAGTCCAAGTTGATAACCTTCAGGTGAAAAAAATATCCTGCCTCTTGACATTCTAAGGATGGATTCAAGGATTTTGTCCTCTATTGCATGGATGCAGATAACTATACATTTTGGTTCATAAAAAATTGAAGTACAGACACACGGGCACATTATAATCACATGACATTAAGAGAACACATTATCAAACAGCCATTTATTTTGCATTTTACAGAAAAATAAAATGGTGACAGTTGCTTTCTTTTTAGATTTTTGGTGCTGTTCTTTAAATTTTGATCCAGACTGTCAAATTGTTAAAAGTTTTTATATCATGCTAGTGACCATTAAAACTAAAGTTTCTTGCTCTGCTTCATCAGGCTTCTGAGCTACATGTTGAGATCACGTTTTAAAACTCAGCCGCTCCACCCTGTGATTGCAGTGGATTGAAAATGAAAGAAAGTGTTCTAAAAGCTGAGACGCTCTCATGTTCAAGTGATTTCTCACTGTAAAGAAAGCATTAAATACAATGAGAGTCCTGTTATAAAATTATTAGTTAATATTAATTGAAATAAATTAATTTAAATACATTTAAAATTATTAAAATTATTGTTCTAGTACACAGAGTAACTTGTAATTCAAAGAAAGCTGTTGTCATTGGAATGAAAAATAATTATGCAACATTTCCAGATGCTTAAAGTAACAAGACTTTGTGTTTAGTATTTGCCAGCAAATTTAAGTTCCTATTATTATGTATGATGAGTGATTTGAAGTCCAGACTTATTTAAAATCAAATACCCTAAGCATGAACAGTGCTTTGCAAACCAAGATTTGAAGAACTTACATTAGTGGACTTTACAGCCATTCTACTAGGTTTTCATTTTTCACATGTCAGAGATGCGGAGTCAGTAAAACAAGAGGTACAGAAAATTACTTCTTTTGCTTATGAAGATTTTGACTATACTGTTTGATCAGGTTGAGATTTGCTGGGCTGTCCAAACTGTAAATATTTAAGGTTTCAAAAAAAAGGAACATATTCTCTGCCAGCAGCACTTCAGACTGATAAGTGAAAGAGCAAGAACATTCTTTTCAGAATAAAGCTTTTTTATGCTGCTACTTTTTTGGTCTCATTCTAAACAGGAAAAAGTTATTTATGTTATTTCATGAGCTAAGTTTTTATTTCTGTAGCAGTCCCATGCACTTACTTCTTCCGTGTGAGAGTGCTTGTTTAGAATAATTTCTTTTACAAGGCATTTACAATTTGCAAAAATTTTCGGTTAAAATTTACTTTTTGCTATGCCTTGATATTGTTTGACATGAATCTAACAACAGACTTTATATTAAACAAACAACTTTCTATTTAGATGCAACACCCACGGAATCAAGTTTTACATTCATAACCTGTATGATGTAACTGCTGTGTACTATTTTGAAACATTTCTACATTGTGCAACTGTAATACCTCACATATCTCTGTATTATTTTTATTATTCTATCTGTTTTAGAGCCTACAAGAAGAATTGGAAAAGCAAGAAAATAGCTTACAGAAATTTGGTTCTGTGACCAATCTATTGTTGAAAGAATGTCACCTACCAGTGACCGAAACACTTACCAATACTTTGAAAGAAGTTAATATGAGGTAGAAAATGTCTGAGTATTGAACTTTACTTTCAGTGGTAATTTTGTATTTATCCATTGACTCAGTTTTCCATCATTTTTATTTTTTACATATATTATTTTATGGTGTTTGAGATTGGAGGGCTTGAAGGGGTGGGCAGTGTTATTCCTTCTGTCAGGAAATGGAGCAGAACTGTCTCATTTACTACCAATAATAAATGGAACATTATTTTCTCCAGCAAAGCATTTGGACATTACTGTCAGTAGCTTTGCCCCATGCATGGCTGCCAGCCAAGATTCAGAAGTACTGTGCTGGAAAATAATACGACACTTAAAATATGAGAATCCTGTCTGAAAATTTTACTTACTATGCAGGCACTAGGTTCTCCAGATTCCAGGTTGCTATTCTGAGTTTTCTGAGTTGTAGGAAGGGCAGAAAAGTCCCTGATAGGCAAGTAAGTCTAAGCTTTCATCAGTAGCTTGGCAAACAGCTACCCCAACATTGAAATCCAGGCCAGATCCAGTGTAAGGGTTTACTCAGAGAAGAAGTTACAGGAAGGCAGAAGCCAAAAGCAAAAACTAGTTTGGTGGAAAGTTGGGGATTTTCTTGAAAATACAATCATGCCAAGTTTATTTTGATCTGTGGTCTATCCTGTCCTAGAATCTGGAAGTAGAGGCAAGGAATTACTCACCCTATTTCAAAAAAAGATGCTGTAAGATTTAAGCTTCAATTATGACTGTTGGAATTTTCACTTCACCATTTTTATCATATAATAATAATTGAAAAATGTTGTGATTTCCTTTAGTGAGGAAATAATGAAGCAATTTGATAAATACCAGCATATTTTAGAAAGTACATATTTCTGGTTGGCATTAGAGACAGGAATTTACAGGGGGATTAGGAATTTAATTGGATAATAAAGAAATTAAGAGTTCAATAGGTGTGGGAGTATTTTAGACAGGAGTTACGCTGAACTTTATGGCTTTAAATATTCTGTCAGATTTTGGGAGGAAATTGCAGTAGAGGAAATAGTTTCATGATTACATCTGTTTTGACCCTCTTAGACCCTTGCAGGAATTTGGTACTAGCAGTTCGTGGTTGGTTGTGAATGCTCTGTGCAGTGAACCAAAGTGTGCTAAGTGAAAATAGCAGGAGGTTCACTTCAAAAAGTGCACTCCAGCTCCAACCCTCAAGCATTAATATACAGCATCCAAGATGGTCAGAACAGCCTGTCATATTTCTTGGATTATTTTTTTTTTTTTCCCAAATGTCTAGATCTTGATTATTACCAAATTTCTTAAAAGCCAAAAGATGATGGGAAACAGCAGAGAGAAGGAGGGGCAGGGATAGTTTTTGTGGACTCAGAGGCTTTGATCATTCATCCAATGTCTTTACCAGGTGGAACAACCTTCTGCAGGAGATTGCAGAGCGGCTGCGTGCCAGCAAGGGCCTCCTTCAGCTGTGGCAGAGGTACAAGAACTGTTACCAACAGTGCTCTTCCACAGTCCATCAGCGGGAAGCCCAGACCAATGAACTCCTGAAGACTGCTACCAGCAAAGACATTGCTGATGATGAAGTTACCACTTGGATTCAAGACTGCAATGTATGTTCAGTTAAGCTTTAAACTTTTTCACAGCACTGTGGGCTAAAAATCACAACAGGCTCTCCATTCCTAAACTGTATACATGGTGTATTGGAAACTTGTGTGCAAACACAGTTCTTTTTACTGACGCATGTGTCAGGCTCAGTAGAGACAGATCTGCTAATGAAATCTCATGCGTTTCTCAGACTTTTCATGTGATCCCTCCATGGCTTGTTTTGGAGTTGTTTCAGAAGCCTATATCTGAAATCAGTTCTCTGGAGAAGGTAGATAAATTACACCATTTCATTCAGTCTTGAGTCACTGCTTATTGAAGGGATACTTGCTTGGGAAAAATATATCTACCCAATCTGTCGAGTTCCTTATAATAGAAAGAAAAATAAAATCATTTGACTACATTGCCACCAGTCACGTAGGCTCACTTTTTCTGAATGAAGGGAGACTGTGTATGTTCTGAGGATTTCTTTATCCTTCCTATAGAAGGACTTCGTTCACTCTGAAACCTTGAGATTCTCCCTTTTTCAAGACTGTATCTCAAAGCAGCAGGACAGTTTCTCTCCTATATGTGGTTACAATTTGGTGCTTTTGAGTTTAAGTTAATGTTAACTATCATTGACAACAAAAAAATCGAATGTTAATTGTCTTAGTGTAAGAAAAACAGTTGCAAGGACAGAAATGAATGCATTAATGAACTTTTCAAGCATTTGCTGCCATAGTCATCTGGACTGACTATTCAAATTGTTCGGTCTGAATAATTTCTTTATGTTCTGATGTCCCATACTTTAGCCATTATGTCTGGCCATTTACAAAAGTGACTTTTTCATCTCCCCGGTAGTTCATAGCAGGAAAAAAAGAGATGCCTCATGAGTCAATCCACAGTGAGGGCTGCCACTGCTTATGACCAGTATGTCAGTAAATTCAAAGTATTTGTTTCAACAAATATTGCCTCCTAAGTAACTTGGGCTTGCTCAAAGATAGCTGAGCAGTCATTTCTTCCTGTTGCTCTGTGCACAGGTACTTCAACGTGTTTTTTATTCTGCACATTATTTAGTTTGCATACAGAGTGTGAGTGGACACTTTGGCATTGAATTACAGTAGTAAATATAAGTTTTTTTACAGTGGGGGAGCCCATTCATTTCGTTCCTCGTTTAAATCGGGGAGGACGACATCAGCAGAGTGTCAGATTAACTATTTATACATTTATTCAATTTTTTGCCACAGGATGTACTCACGGATTTGAAGACAGCACAGGAGTCACTGGTTGTTCTTCAAGAACTGGGAGAAGAACTAAAAAGCCAGGTGGAGGCTTCGGCAGCAGCAACTATACAGTCTGATCAGCTTTCTCTGAGCCAGAATCTGTCAACCCTAGAGCAGGCTCTCCGCAAGCAACAGGCTGTACTTCAGGTATGCAGAGGGTTGTTTCAGTCCTTGATCTGATCATCCTGTGGTACCTAAAAACACATATATTAGCTCAAACTGCTTGGTAAAAGACAGTGCTCTTACCTGTTCAACGACATTTCTTAGGCTTCCCTTGAAGCCAAAGCTGAAAGTAGAAAATATACTTGAATCCAGCATAGAGACCATTTCAGATTGCAATAAGAGCAACACTTGGTTCTTTCTGATGACAATAAATTAAGCAGAGAAGTTAGTTTCGTAAGTTAGAGAAGGTTGTCTATTTCAAAGCAAGGAGATATTTATGCACTTTGTTGAAGTGTTGCCTTTCTACTATGATCAAAATCTTGTGTTCTAACCTAAAAAGAAAAACAAAACAAAACAAAAAAACAAAGCAAACCAAAACAAGCAAACAAAAAACCCCAGTAAATCCATAATCTGTAAGCAAAGCAGCAGTTACAATTGCTCTTAGCCTATATAGCTGTTTGCAAATCTATAACAAGAATAAACCGGAGTGTAATGTCAATATGGATGCTCTGTGGCTGAAGTTCTTAAACTGTGGGTCCTTTTATATTCAAGGCTGGAGTGCTGGATTATCAAACCTTTGCCAAGAACCTGCAAGTCCTTGAGGGCTGGATAACAGAAGCAGAAGAAATCTTGAAAGGACAGGATCCCAGTCATTCATCTGACCTCTCAGAAATACAGAGTAGGATGGAGGAACTCAAGGTGACTACTAAATGCAGAAAGTGTAACTTGGGTGGTTTTTTGGTGGCTGTTTTTATTGTTGTTGTTTTAGTGGTAGCCTGGCTCTTTGTAGTACAGGGTATGCACAGGCATCATACATGCATTCTCTATGTATTAAAGGACTGTCATGCATGCAGATTATAAGACTGAGAACTTAGAAGTTTGATGGCAGTCAAGGAGTTACTGTCTGTGTTGCTTTTCACCTGAGTAAAGAAGAAAAGGAAAGGCAAACTGTTTCGAATAAAATTAATATCAAATCAAAATGGGAATGGAAATTTTAGTAGTGTTTGGAGATTGCTTTTGCCTTTTTTACTCTAGACTTTTTTATAATTTATGCAATTCCTGTCTTAGTGATATTTAGTTTAGGGATGAAGTTATCTATTTATTTTGTATATCTCGATATACTGAAGAAATGTTTATACAGTGTACCATATGATACCCCTTTGAGCTCTATCACTCTTTTTTTTGGAGGGGGATTTTTTTTTCCCTTCTTTTATTTCAGAGGCCCTGACAAGAAGTTGATGAACTTTGCAATCTATGCTGGTTTTGTCATTTTAACTTCCACTATTTCTCTCTCAGGATTAACTGTGCACAAAATTCCACTTTGGACATGCTAAAAAATAGGACATTTTCCTAATGTAATGAATTGGGTATTTCCATACTGCAAAAGTAAAAATCTAAAAATAAAAAGTTTAGTAAGTCCAATGGGAATTTGCCAGACTAGCATGCAGTCTAGGAAACAAGGAAAAAGGCTCACTTTTTTAAATATAAACATATGGCTTCAAACAGTTGCCTACATTTGCAGCTCTAAGCAGTAAATCCCCAGTTCAGAAAAATATTTCAGTGCCATTTGAGTTTACTTCTCTGAGCACATTTAAACATGAGCCAAAGTCTCCTGGACTGGGACCAGAGGCTGAAAACTGGAAATGCAGTCCTTCCCTGGCATAGGGAGTGATTGCCACTTGGTGGCAACCAAGGCCGTTCCAGATTTAACTGAGTGCTTGTTCATAATTTCGCTGTTGAGAATAGTGTAATTACTCAACTTCTAGTTATCACTTTTGTTGTCTCTTGCAGAGTCAGATGTTGAAGTTCAGCAGCATGACCCCAGATTTGGACCGTCTTAACGAGCTGGGTTACAGGCTCCCTCTGAATGACAAAGAAATCAAAAGGATGCAGAACCTGAACAGACGTTGGTCTCTGATCTCATCTCAGACTACGGAGAGATTCAGGTGGAGATGTTTAAAGATCGTTGTATGGCTTTTTTAGATTACAACAGCTAGAAATTACACCTTTTGCAGAATATAAAAATGTTACAGATATTTCATTAAGCTCCTTTCCTTCGGTATACTTTTATAAGTAAAGAGTGAAGCCAGTGAGCCCAGATGTTGGTTTTGCCACAAATGAACAGAATTTGAAATGAGGGAGACCGCTACTTTTCAAAGCGTTGACTCAATAAATTGAATGAGGCAGCTCAGTGGGAAAAGCGATAACATCTGGTTTGGATTTCTGCTGGAAAAGTTATTGCAAGATGCTCTTAATGCAGTGTGTGAGAGGAGGAGACCTTACCTGAATCCATCTTTTTTTCTTTCAGTAAGCTGCAGTCTTTCTTGCTGCAGCAGCAGACCTTCTTGGAGAAATGTGAAACTTGGATGGATTTATTAGTTCAGACTGAGCAGAAGTTGGGAGCAGAGATTTCAGGAAACTACCAGAATCTTTTAGAGCAACAGAGGGCACATGAGGCAAGTCATCATGTGTATTTATACATAACTGCTACACATACTATTTATATATAAAAGGAATGCATGTTTGCCTACACTGTCTGAGAATATCTTTAAAAAAGAAGCATGCAAATGTATCACTAGTACCCACATCGGAGGAGGACTTGAGTATGCATTTGTGTATAATGTATCAGTATGCCTATGAGTGCTTCTCACCTACATTTAATCTACTGCAGATTGGTTTACACCAAGGAACTCAAAGTTGTTATTGACCTTTCTGTATAACCTAACTATCCTCATGCAATTTGACCCTTTGTCTTCAGTCATAACTGGAGAAAATCTTCATTCTTTCTGTTTATTCTGAGTATTTGTTATTAAATTGCCAACATACAAAGCATCTGAAGAGCATGTTAAAGGAAGACTTTTCTGTCAAGTGCCAAGTAATGTAACTCATCATGGAGCCTCAATTTGGTAACATTGCCGTGGAGAACAGACTGATTTGATCTGAGCTGTGTGCTGGAGTTATTTGTCTGTTTGCAAGAAATCAAGAACTAGCCCAGCTTTTGCTGCAGGGGAAAGCGGATTCAGAGTTTTTTACTAGAGGATGCATTTATGATTCTTCAGTGAAGTCAAGTAATGCAATTTTTTTTTCCACCCATATTGTTACTGCCAAGAAACCTGGTAAAGATCAAGTAAGACAAGTCAATTTTCATACCAAAGCTCCCATGTGGCCACAGTAGTTTCAGTTCCCACAACTTTTTCAGCCAACCCATAGACTCAAGCCAGATCACAGGGAGAGTCATGTCCTCCCCCTGCCCCCTCCACTCTTGCCTTGTATCCCACAGCAGAGTGTTTGGGTGAATGTCTGATAGCAGAAAGTAATTCACAACCATTTTTGCCTGCTTTAGCATACATTTGCTTTAGCATTTAACTGCCTTTGCTTTCATGAATGTCATCAATTTCATTTCCTCTCAGTGCTGCCAGAATTAACTGGACAGAGTGTCTTTGTAAGTCAAGATGTCTCAGCTGTTCGAGATTTGAATGTCCAGAAATCATGACTAAGTGGACAATTCCCTTCTGTTGCTGTGTCCATTCATAGTTACAGTTTTTTGAAAGGGGTTAACAGCAATCTTCTTACATTAAATTGTCTTGAGATATCAGCTTAATTCTCTCCTGAAAACTTTATCTGGGAAGGTAGCTTAGCTAACTGTTACTCAGGCACTCTGTCAAAGCTTTTTGTATTACAATTATAAAGGCATCTCTCAGGATTTAGAGAATTAATATCTGATTTTCTAAATACTATAATTCATCCTAATAACATGTGATAAATTGAATCTTTTTTTTTTTTTTCCTAAAGCTTTTTGGCATTTTATATAATCTCAACATACTCAGTACTCAATATTCTTTGCAGTGCTTCCTGATACCCATGAAGGATTTTCATTCCATTCCTCATAGCTGAAAGGGTCAAATCTAAACTTCTTGAGATGAATTTTCGGATTGTTTTACTTTGTATTTTTGAAGATAGTAAGAAAATATTCTGTTTCCACACTTATTCCCAGAATGGATACTGAAATGCCTCCAGCTCTCTTATCAGCTTGCTGGTGCTGACTCATAACTTTGCTGGTGTTTAATCAAAGAGCAGCCCAGCTACCTCAGTGGCCTTATTTAGAAATAACTTCCCACTGAAATGTACAAACCACCAAGGTGGAGGTGATGCTTTTTTCAAATATAATGCCCTAACACTGGCATTTTCATCAAAAATGTCTGTCAGGACAATCATGTAGTCATTCCTGTGCAGGAATGTAGTCATAAAGCTCCTCATACTTGATAAGCTTTTGTTTCACCTGTCCTCTTTTTTTAAAATATTAAAATTGTCACTTTTGGAGGGTTGTTTTTTTGAGTTTTTATTGTTTTATTAAACATTCGTATTCTGTTTAGTCCCAATCTGTCGACAGTGCTGGTAGATGCTGTTGCCTCCTGTACTTCATCCATGCCCCTAACTTGACAGAAATAGATGTGACAGGAAGGAGAATTTGTATCCTCTTGCTCAGGTTTCTGAAATTCTCAGTGCCACAGTATTGTGGTGGTGTTTTTTTTTTTTTTTTCATGAGAAAATAGAGCTATTAGTTTCCCTCTGGTTCAGGCTCAGTCATTCATAAGAGCCAACATATTCAAAGAACACTATCAAATACTTCTACAAGGAAATTAGACAACACTGTTTCTTTTTATGGGAAAATGTATGACCTGGGTAACATTTTCAAAATTAACTCCATGACTCAGAGAGGCAAAATCTCATTTTGAAAAATTAATCCCTCATCTAGAAGTCCTAAACTATATACAATGTGCTTTAGGAGTTTAATTGTATAGGTGCCAGTGGGTATTTTGCTGCCAGTTGCAGATGCAAGAATTGCTCCATCACAGTTTGAGTTGATGGGAAGCCATGTAACAGGGGTGTAATCTGAATTTGGGGAATAGTGGCTCTCAGTTCAGGTGAGGGTGAACTTCTGTCAAGTGTGAACACTGTCACTAAAAAAGAAAAAAAAATCTCAAGCTTCATGGCAATATCCTTTCTCTTTTAATCTTTTTGAAAGCTTTTTGAACATGGACTGAGTTCAGTTCTGAGCTGATGCCTGGGTGTACTTTTGTCAACATAAGAACATTCCTGAACAGCATTATCTAGAGGCATGGTCCATTACTAAAAGAAAAGATGTTTTTAAAAATAAAATTTAGTATGTATTTAAATCATCTTTGCTTAAGTAGTACTTAGGTAATTTTTTGTCTTAAGTAGTATATAAGTAATAAGGGAGATTTAAAAGTATTGAGAAAGTTTATTGTGACTGATGGAGAAAATTGGAAAATAAATTGGACAGAGTGGAAAATTTGTTTCTACCTCCTACACATGGCTGACCATTTCTTTTAAAGTTCTAGTGCAGTGTAAAATTGTATTAAAAGTTTGTATAACACTCTCACACACAATCTGTGCATAAGTTCAATTTAACAAGGCAAAGGACTGTAATAGTCTTAAACAAGAAAGAAAATAAAAAGTGCCCCTGCTGTCCATGCAAAAAATATGCTATTTGGATTTTGTTTAAAATTGTAGTGCCAATCACACAAGTGTATTTAGAGACATAAAACCTAGCTGCTGTTTATGTTATTTAGCTTTTAATAGTTTGGGGTTTTATTTTTGGTTTTGTTTGTTTGTTTGCTTGGTTTTGTTGTTGTTGTGTTTGTTTGTTTGTTTTTTTAATGTCAAGGTACTAATAATAATTACTAGAAGCAGCAAGTAACTCCAGCAGTGAGATTTTTAAATGTGTTTGTAAGTTCATGACAAAACTCCCATTGAATTAATTTTAAATGAGTTTAAATACATGAAAATTCATTTTTACCAGTGCGTAACAGATAGAATTAAAATGTAAGATCTTGTTTTAACATCCTTGTCTCCTGTACAACAGCTCTTCCAGGCAGAGATGTTCAGCCGCCAGCAGATTTTGCATTCAATTATCTTGGATGGGCAGCACCTCCTAGAACAAGGACAGGTGGATGACAGGTAGACATTCCTGTGTTGTTGCTGCTTCTGGTTATATGAAGTGATACTTAAACTAGTGGGGAGCTTCCAGACAGAGAAGATAGCAGATGTCAGTGTTCAGATCATGTTCTTCTGAGGTAGAAGTTACTGTTGCTGTGGTTAAGCTATGAATTAGCCAGATCTTAAATAGGACAGTGTTCTTTAGGATGCTATGGGAAATGTGAATATGTGAATGCATTTGTGAATACAACAGCCTTGAGGCTGCTTCTCTGACAAAGATTTGTCTTGGATTATCAAGCACATCACATATATGTCTGTTTCCATGTACTTTCAAAATCACACTTTCACCAAAGGACCCTGCAGTGACAAATTTAGTGAGTTACACTTGATTTATGCCAAATGGAGATTTACCTCTACCAAGAGGTAAATTTATCTCTACCTACTGCCATTTAGGAACACATGTAACCTAAATGTGATGGAACAGGAATTCATTGCTGTCTGAGATTTCATTTTAGATGATTGTGATCAAATGAATGAAAATCAGTGAAAACACCAGTGGGTTCACAGTTGTGCATATGATTTGACTTTGCTAAGGGTGTCATGTTGATGATGAACCATTTTTCAGGGTGTGAGAATTTTGTTAGTGCTGTGTATACCTTATGCCGGCTTTGAGCTCATTAGTAAATCTGGGTGTGAATTGTGAAATCTCCAAGATTTACTATGAATTTGGCTAATCTAAACTGGTAAAACCTGTAGATTTTTATATTTCTGGGAAGAAAGTAGAAGGGTTTATTGTGTTAAATGTCTGGGTTTTTTAAGGTCTCAATAATTTGAGGCTTTTGATTCTTCTGGTACATGAAGTGTGAAGTTCTCATTCTCAGTCAGCTATACTATCATGAGATTTCAGTGTTTTTTTTCCTGTTTTTTTTTTTCCTGTTGTTTTGTTTTTTTGGCAGCCAGAAAAGGTCTTCCCTTTCCCTTCAGTTTATTTCATTAAACAAATAGATCAAAGTATGATGGTTACTATGTATTTTGATTTGTCTACTCATAATAGGGATGAATTTAATCTGAAGCTAACTCTTCTAAGTAATCAATGGCAAGGGGTAATTCGCCGGGCACAGCAGAGGAGGGGGATCATTGACAGCCAGATTCACCAGTGGCAACGCTACAGGGAGATGGCAGAGAAGCTGTGCAAGTGGCTGGTGGAAATACCCTGTCAGCCAGCGAGTACACTGGGCATCGTTCCGATCTCATTGCAGCAAGCCAGAGCCCTACTGGATGAAGTGCAGGTATGTCCAGTGTGTTTGAAGAAAGAGGAAAAATCCCTGCATTTTTTACAGACTTCATCATTTAAAACATTTTTTAAAATGTATTAGATTCAGACTATCTGCTTTGCAGAAAGCAATATTGGATGTTAGTTCTTCTTTGAAACTGGTATAGCCTCAGAAGCAGCAGTGTGATGGAACCAAAGGTGGAGTTCCTAAAGAACATGCAATGGAGAACTTACTGGGCTCTCTCTCTTGAGCCTTAGTTACTTCTGTTTTTTCCTTTGTAGCAAATGTCATACTGAAATGGTCTTGAAAAAAAGCCATGATGTCCTATTTGAGGGATGTACTCCAGCTGACAAAAAAGGACATCTTGAGTGTCTATTTTCATGTGAGGTTAACAGTATCTGTGTAGCAGCTTGGTGTCTTCAGGCTTTTTGGCTGGAAGATCCATATAATCATAAAGCTTAGGGGCATAATAGGTTCTAGAGGAACTATTAATCTTTAAGACCAATTGAGATACTGATATTAATGGGGAGAGAGAAGACTTTCATGTCTTTATCTCCTTGGAGAAATTTTCTAAAGGTCTGCTGCAGTAAATTGTTGTGAAAGGGTTATAATGAATTGCTAATGGTAATTAAAAAGACAAAGCTGACAGAAAGCTTTTAATGTTTTTCAGCTTAAAGAGAAAGGGCTGCTAAGGCAGCAAGGGAGTTATATCCTCACTGTGGAAGCTGGGAAGCAACTGCTTCTCTCTGCTGACAGTGGGGCTGAGGCAGCCCTGCAGGCAGAGCTCACTGAAATTCAGGAGCACTGGAAGAAAGCTAGCACACAGCTGGAGCAACAAAAGAAGCAGCTTGCTTTACTACTGAAAGTAAGTGTGTGATTTCTTCTATACTTCTTCAGCAAGACCATGGTTTCTCACTATGAATCCTGTTGAAGAAAAGCATTCTCAAGGGATAAGCACAAGTACAAGAATTGCATATATGCTACATGAGCTCATAATTTCATTTCACCACTTCTGAAACTAGCAGTAATAATACTTCACAGTAGACTTGTATGTGAGTTGATATGTTTTAATTGGTATTTCAAGAACACTGCCAAAAAAGACTATTCCTACTAGTCCTATTTTCAGCATAGAGAAAAAAATCGTATTTTCTTTTGCACAGTGCAGGTTAGGTTTTATACATAGCTTATTGAAAATCAGAAGTGCCTTATTCCCTTTACATGCCAATGTCAAGATCTATCTACCCAAGACCAGTTATTTGTAATTCTCCATCCTTAAGATGATCATGAAATACTGACATAGGTTGGAAAAAACTGAAGGAGAGAAATACAAAGGCAGTGGTAGACGGAGAATATCTTGAAACAGAAGACTGAGAAAAACAAGTTCAGTATTTTCTGATATGACACAACTGGCATTCTTTATGGGTTGACTGGCTTATCAGAGATCTCTTTGTCTGTAAGTACCTTTTTAATAGGTTTTAACAAGCAGGTGATGCTGCTAGAACCATACTGTCTCATGACATTTGGTATGGTTTGATTTTATGGACACATTTAACATTTTCGAAAGTATACAAACACTAACGCTGGGTGTAGCTGCTAGAATCATAATTTAGAGGAGATACTGCAGGTACTTCAGTGTGACCTGAATTTGCAGTATCCCAAATAACTTTTTTTTTTTTCCTGAAATTGACGCACCTGAATGGAAATATTGTCAAGGAATGGTGGCATGTTTAATACAGGTATTCAAGAAAGGAAGTGAAAAATAATTTGGGAAGGAGAGGCTTTTCTGAAAGGAAAGAGTTGGATCTAGACAACATTGTAATAACAGGAGGCTTTGACTTGTGCATTTCTTCTAGTAGAGACATACACAGAAAAAAATTGACACAGTTGTACACAACTCAAGTTCTGAGACTATTAGTGTTATTAAGAGGGGAATTTCTGGGCATGTTATTACTATTAAAAAAAAAAAAAAGTTTTAACTGTTTAGTGGTTAATTAGGCAAATGAACAGGCATAAGTGTAATCCATATCTGAATTAAAGTCTAATAAACATTCTGCCTTCAGGACTGGGAAAAATCCGAAAAGGGCATTGGAGACTCTCTGGAGAAGCTAAGATCATTCAAAAAAAAGCTTTCTCAGCCTTTGCCAGAACACCATGATGAGTTGCATGCAGAGCAGATTCGTTGCAAGGTGAAGTACTTGTTCTCTGTCTACTGTTGTCTCATCTTTTCATTCTCTTCTGCAGTAACCTCTTCTATTGTTAATAGGCTTGACATTACTGACAGTGCAAACCAGTTGCCATCCCCGTGACATGAAACTATCCGTGTAATATTTGGACAGCCTAATACCTGAGTGATCTCACTACCCTGCAGTGTAAATATAGATCTGATCAGAAGGGGATCTGAAAAGTACTGTGGAAGTGCTAAACACTGGTGTGTTTTTATTATAGAAATTCCAGATTCAAATTTAAACTCATGGTATCTAAGGGGTTGTATTAGTGCTTTTTATCTGAGGTGAGGTTACTGCAAGGGGTCTTAGACAACACTTTTATGCTAGTCTTTGCAGTTTAGAAATGGGTTACAACTTGAAAATATTTTCAATACAGAAAAGTCCAACCCAAAACTTGGAATTCTCAAATTCCTTTAAACTTTAGAGAGTTTTGAGTAGTATTAATGTATTAGTTTGTGACTACTTGTTACAAGTTACAACTACTTGTTACATTCTCTATTGGGGAGATACCTCACACATAACTCTGAAAACATTGGTACATAGGGGGTTGGTATTGTCTTTTTCTAAGTGAGGCTGAAACTGTCCACTTGAAATGGTGAGTCTGCTGAGATACGACTTTAATTCAGTGGTATAACAATGCTTGTCTTCATGCTTCATCAACCCATGCACATTTTTATTTGTTTGCAAACTGGTCCTTTTTCCTTGTGCACTTCTTTTAAGGAGTTAGAGAATGCTGTTGAAGGATGGACAGATGACCTTGCTCACCTCTCTCTGCTGAAGGAGACCCTGTCTGTATATATCAGCGCAGATGATCTCTCAATCCTCAGTGAGCGCATGGAGCTTCTGCACAGACAGTGGGAGGAGCTGTGCCACCAGGCAAGTATAGTACTGAGCCCTGGTAGGAGTATGCAGGCTAGAAAAGTGTTGGGAGAAAAACTGAATGCAAGTGGCAGCTTTTGGAAAAGATGCGTGTAGACACATTCAGTTTCAAAAGTTTCAAAGTTTCAAAACTCTTGCTGAATGAGGGAAAGCATCTGTTGAAATGCTTCTCCTTTAGTGATTGCTTATGTTTCTAGATGTCTTGAACTTTGTCATGGCTGTGAGGTCATATTTAATCAGCCTTGAAGAAACAACAAAAAAGTCTTTGTGCTATGGGACTGTGGCATGGTTGGCTGGGAAAAACACAGAAGTAATACAGTTTGCTGAGCTTTGGTAGAGGAGCCATGCTCAGGAAGGATCTCCCCTCCCACTCAACATTACTGTGTTGTACCTTCAGTTCTCCTGACAGCTTCTGCTTCTTCAGACATTGGTGTTTGCGTTTGTCTTAGTCTGAGGCTGACTTGCTTGGCTGTGAAGTGAGCTGAGGAGTATTGTTTTTCAGGTGCATCATGCTATTAGCATTTTTTGTGTCCATTTTGCACTTAGAAATTCAAGTAGTGGAGTCTCTGTCACCCAGCATTTCAGGTTACCATAATGTTATTTCTGTGGTTCAGTAGAGATTGCAGTGCAGATAACTAACTTGGAAATACTTACCTCATGTGCAGTACCTGTGAAGGCTTCAAAACCATCCCCTAAGTAGGAAAAATGCTTTACAGATAACAGCACAGAACTCTTTATGAATTATTTGCATTTGAATAAGCCAATGTAGGTACATCTAAACTACAATATAGTCACTGCATATAGGTTTATGATAAAGGAAGAAGCCAAGTAAAGAAGTTTCATCTTAGTTGTGTGCATACTGAATGTTTCAGGATGTAACCTAGTGCAACACTTTGCTCAACTGTTGCTCATTTCCGGAAAGCTGCATCAAGTTTAGAACCACAAAAAGGAAATGTGAGATCATGTGTGTGCCCCTTTTAAACTTAACATGGTAGTTAAAGAACAGATCACCTTTGTTTATGGAAGAGCAGATGCAGTCTTCATCTCAGCTGAAATGCTGATACAAATTCAGCAACAATGCAGATTACAATGGGGAGGAAGTAAGTAGTGGTACAAATGTCTGAAACTGGAGAGATGACTTTGCTGCTCATGCTCTGCTGCTATTTTAATTTCGGTGTCTGTCATTGTCTGTCTATTACTATTCATAGTCCAAGGTGCTGCCACTGCTACAGCAAATTCTTAAACACAGCCATGTTGTTCTTTCTTCTTTACTGACTACAGCATTTGCCTGTTTTGTGCCTTTTCTGTCAGGGCACACTTTAGTCTTTTGGAATCTCTCAGTGTGCCATGTCCATTCAGGAGAAATAATAATCTATGGGACTAATATTTGAACTCTAGTATAAAATTGCTTATGCAAAATATTGTGTATCTTTCATTTAGTTTTGTACTTAAAAACCATAGTCCTCCACAAATTAGACAGTCTTTTGGAGTTTGTCCTATGATATATATATAAGTTGTTTTGGTTTTTTTTTTTTTGCTTTGGTCAAGCAATTTTATCTTGCTTTTTTATTTAATCTATTAGACTAAAAATAAATGTTTAATATACTTTATAAAATTTTTAAGTAAGCAAAAATTGTAACCAAATTTATTTTTATTTTCTAATGAAACCCTTGGGTTAGAGACATAAAACAAGATACTGATAGGCTACTGAGCCCAAGTAATGCTTGGATGCCTCTCTCTATGCAATAGGATGTAGCTGACAGGAAACTTGAGATTAACACTTACCTCTAAACTCACAGAGAGTCACACAAAGTTTTTGCAGTACAAGTCCACGTTGTTTTAATGACAAGTAAGTGGCTGGAACACTTTTGCCAGGCCAGAGGAGTTCACATTGAGGCACAAAGTGTTTCAAGCATCTCTTAGATGCATTTACTATTTTGTTTTTATTTACTCTCTGCAAATGTTTTAAGGTCTCCTTACGTCGACAACAAGTTAGTGAGAGACTGAATGAGTGGGCTGTATTCAGTGAGAAGAACAAGGAGCTCTGTGAGTGGCTGACGCAAATGGAAAGTAAGGTTTCTCAAAATGGCGACATCCTCATAGAAGAAATGATTGAGAAACTTAAAAAGGTATAGTGTGGTGCACATAAAATAATATACTGTTCTTTAGCTGCTTGCTTGTTTTCTGTTGCAAAGAGGATACTGAATTAGCTGAAATTGAGGTTTTACCTTGCACTGATGTTTATAGGTTCCAGCAGGGGTGTGTGTTTGTGTGCTTCTCTCGCTCTGCGGTATTTTCCTGCCTTTCTTGAGGTGAGACACCAGAAAATTAAGTTTATGCAGAGTCAGAGGCATCCGAATGCTTCACTGTATGTCCAACCAGAATTGTATGTAATGAGTTTAACTACAGCAGATATATTCATAGAAGGCCTTGTGTTTTGTTTTGTTTTTTAATTATTTTGATAAAGATGTTCATGGTTATACATCTGATATTTAAGAGGTTGTCTCTCGACTGTACTAATCACCATAAAAAACCAAAGTTCACTTATATTTTTGGATGGTTCATTTAGGAGTGTAGAGAAGAGTGTATTCAGAATACGTACCCTGACTTTTTGATTGCTCTTTACTGTCCAGGATTATCAAGAGGAAATTGCTGTAGCCCAGAAGAACAAAATCCAGCTTCAGCAAATGGGCGAGCGACTTGCTAAAGCCAGCCATGAGAGTAAGGCATCAGAGATTGAATACAAACTTAGCAAGATCAATGACAGGTGGCAACATCTTCTAGATCTTATAGCAGCCAGGTAAAACAGTTGTGTTGTTTCTAAATGCTACATGGGACAGATTAATATGCTGGATGTCATGAATTTTAGATCTCTTTATTGTCTGCCTTTTTGTCATTAACTGTGAATAAGTTTATTCTTAACTATCAACACATTTCTGTGAAATTCACCTTCCTGTTTTACTTTACAGTACCTGACATCGTTTCTTCAAGAAGAGTCAGTTCAAAATATTATCTTCTAGAATGAGAGAGGATTGGTTGCAGGCAGCTTTAGTGAGCCTTGCTCCAGTAGCTTCTTACTTCCGATGAGTGCTTAAGACTGGGTGCAAATGTAGGTTTTCTAGAAAATTCTTGGCAGAGGAATCAAAAGAGTGAATTTGTAGTTTTGGATTTAAAGAAGAGCAGTTCCAAAACTAAGCCTTAGTTTTTCTGCCTGATTAGTTTTTCACTGGTGGAGAAGAGTAACTGCAGGTTAAAGATTCTTTTTACTCAAAGTCAAAAATATAACAGCAATTTTCATAACTTAAAGAAACACAGAATTGTCGTTTACTATTTGAAGAACCTGGTTTCTTTGTTTCAATCCTTTCTGTTGAGTCGTGCTACAGCCTCCGTCCCATTACCAACCATAATTTTGTCAAAATTTTGCAGTTCATAAAATATACATACACTTTATATTTTACACTTCTGTGATGTAGGGACATATGAATTAGTAATACTTAACCCCTGTTAGCAGCAAAAGTGTTTGGGTTTTTTTGTCATCTTTTTTCATCTGTTATTTTTTCGTATGGTTTTATTTTATTCCTGTTCTGAAATCTGTAAGCCTGGGAGCAGTAAATTTCACATAAGCAGAAGCATTCTGGTGGTTCCAGATCCTTTTATAGCTGTTCATTTTAAAGTACTGAACGCTGTATATTTCTTACAGAAACATTAAGTCAGGAAGTGGTGCATTACAGTTGAGGAGCCTGCTGGTTTCAGAGGATGTGATACGACACCAGTTGTTGAATACAAAGTATATTTGCCATGTTTTTGTCTTTTGAAACACCTACTCAGAAATATGTTCCAATAGTAGCTTCAGGAAGCTTCTAGTGAAAAATGTTTGCATTCAGAAACTGCAAAACACATCTTTAAAAGTTCTGTATTGTCTGTTCAGTATTAGAGGTTAGTGTCTTTTATAAGGACAGGTTCAGGATTCTGTGTCATTCTTGGGGTATGGAGATATAAACTGCTATATTATACAGTTAAGCTGTCTCATTCTGTTATCATGAAGCAGGATGTTAAGTCCTAGTTCTAAACTAATTTATGTAAAATATTGATTTACTTTTATTTCCAGATCATTTCGACTTGGCCTTCTCATCTAGCATGCTCAGCACTATTGTATTCAATTAAACATATAAACTTTTCCATTCCAGTGCTTACTGAAGTGAAAAGAACTCTGCAAAGTTTGAATGTTGCATTGCTGAAGTTGGAAAGTAAATGGTGGTGGAGAGGTTTGATGCTAGACCATGGAAATTTTGCTAGTTCAGCTATAGCTTAGGCTGATAGCTGTTAAAGCCCATAGTTGTTGATTAATGTATGTTCAAAGTACTTGAATTGATGTCTAATTCCCACTGGACAAAAGGGTCTACATCCTCCAAGATAATTTTTAGCAGGGTCCAGAGGCTCTTTAGAATATGTTGTTATATACTGGGGTGTGTTACTGTTATGATATTTTGGAGTTTGGAATGTATCATATAACATGAATTTTGGCTGCACTCAGCTAGTAAATGCAGATTAATTGTTCTGGTGTTGAGAATAAACCGCAACTTTCATATTCTGGATCCCTGACAGCATTAATGAATTAATTATTATATCCTGCATGCTTTTCTGGAAAGCTGCAGTCATCCCTTGCCTGGAGCTTTTTTCTTAGTGGTTTATTGCTACAGCAGTGAACTAATAGAAAGTGTGCTATGAAAATGCTTTAGTAGTATTGTATGGTTAATATACCTCCAGTCTGAATCTTTAGTTGTTGATTTTATGCTGTGCGGTGGAACTTCTCCTTTCACTTGTAAAAGCCTCCTCTCTTTCCTCTTTCTTTCTCTCTCTGTTTCCTTACCCACCTTTTTTTTTTTTTTTTTTTTTTAAATTTTCTATGCATTCTGAGGAGGTCTGTAACTGCAGTAGAGATAGCTACAGAAAAGCAGTTCTTTCTCTGCATCAGAGACTTCCAGCAAATTTTCATCCTTTCAGATGGACTTTTCTGATATATCAGCCTGGTGCAAAACATGTTACAGATGTTTACAGCCAGGAAGCAGTGCTATCGCTGCAACTGCTCAGGCTTTGCAAAGAAGGCTTTGTTGTGTTTTCATCCCTTCCCCTAGCACTCACGGTCCACATTCTTGGAGATCAAGTCTGGCACATGTTGATGAATGCAAGTTTTATTTAGAAACATGACCACTTGTCACCATTCAGTCTCATATTATCAAGCAACGGCTGCTAACACTTGTTTAGCGTGCAACATTTTCTGTACAGTACTCACCAGCAAAGAGAAGTGTGTCCCTTTTCCTCACCCCGCCCAAAGCACAGCGTTTGCAGGCTTTTGGAGTGGAAGTTCTTCTTTTTAATGCTGGAAAATTTCATGGTGGTGGCGGAGGACTTGCATGCTGTGAGGATGGCGGAGGACGGCAGTGTGGATTCAGATCTCCCAGACTGTAATTGTGATATCACAAGGCAGGCAGCTATTTTTGTTTGCTTTTGACTGATATGGTTCTTTCTGAAGTCTTGGCTTGCTGGGAAACTAATTGAAATATTGCTATGTAGAAATCACTACCTTAGCTAGAAATGACTGTTTTCTGCTCAGTTTAAAAATAGCTGACGGTGATAACAGCATACTTGGTTTTACAGCTAGTGCTTTTGGTTCCCAGAATAGTCTTTTGTTACTGATGCAGACTCAGAACTAATAAAATCTCTTAGCTGTCTGAAAGAAACTGTAGACTAGTTTTACTGCTGTTTTTAAATACAAGAGCGTGTACACACATGAGAGAAAGCAGACTTTGTATTTGTCTGCTTGCTGTTTGTGTCATCAAAGGGGCATGGCTACAGGCAAAAGGCAGAGAAGGAGAGGCTATAAAGAGAGTATTTCAGTCTTAGCTTACTGAAGCTGGTCAGTCATGTACATATTAATGACTGTTTTGTAGCTGCATGCAGTGCTCAGCCTGCATCACCTTGCATTTTTGAGTCAACTTCTCGTTTGCCTCTTCCTATTTGCTTTTCTAAAAGTTTTGCTATTGTTTAGAGTTCTAGAAGTTTACTCTTTCAAAGAGTAAAATGTCATCTGAGGAGCAAACATAACTGGTGCTACTAGTGTCCTGGTATGCAGTAGTACTGTACTTTGAACAATAAATCTTTTCTAATCATACAGAGATTATTTTAAACTGCATTTAAAAAGATGTTTAATAATGTACAGTTTTTCTCTATTTCATAGAATAAGTATTTCTGAAACTTTGTCACCTGTTCCAATTAATTTTTTTAAACTTTTCTGCTTTCTGTGGGCTTTGTACAGATTTAGCTAACATGTTCTCACTGACTTTTTTTTGTGTTGCTTTTAAAGTTTAATATTAGTAACCAGCTGTCTAAATGACTAATGCAGTCACTATGAGTTCTATATGATGCATTGTTTTGTATTTCCAGGGTTGTTCCTGTTCAGGTTTAAGTGGAATCTAAGGCTATCTAATTTATGACTAATTGAATTAAAGTTAGTTGTGCATAATTTCAGCTACAAGATGTTCTCCCGCTGCCTTTTTTAATTTAAAATAGATGTTTTAAAGTTATTACTTTCTTGAAGAAACTGAGGTATAGTAATTGGAACATTGAAACATAAGCATCATAAGCCTATTCAAACCTTCAGATGAGTTTTTGTCCATACACCATGAAAACAAACAATTGAATTTTGCAGTATTTTTCGTTCTGAGAGTCTTAAGTATCTGTGAAATGTAGCAATACTTATATGAGTGTGCTGTGTAAAAAAACAGCTTTTAAAACAGCTGCCTCATGGATCCAAGTCTTTGTTTTGAATGTGGAATCTTCATTATCAAGTAGAGGAGTTCTCTCAAGTCTCTTGCAGTAACATCCATAGTCCTACAACAGAAGCACAAGATAATTATTGGAATAATTAACTATTTAAACATAGTCATGTAAATGAAATCTCAAAAGATCAAAATTACAGTTGGCTAGGTATCCTACATACTTGAATGATTTTTATTTTGACCTTTGTCTCTAAACGAAGCTTTTAGTTTCATTAAGTTCAAGGACCTGCCATTAGCATTGAAAAATAGGATTACATTTTTAAGGGAAAGATGTTTTTGTTGCACAAACATTATGTAATTATTTGTACACAAGCACAATATTCGGTGAGAAGAAGAGCTTAGACATCTTGCTTGCTGAAATTCAGAGGGGAAATGCTTAGGCATGATGGATTACATCTACTGTTTGTTCACAGATAAGTTTTCAGAGTAACTAGAGGCACAACGCTGTATTGCAGTTCAGTCAAAAAAAGTAAGCGCAGCAGACTCCAAGAATCACTTGTTTATTTGCTTCTGTTTGCACCAAGGGCAAGAAACCTATTATATTAGACTCAGTACAAAAAAAGAACAGTTATTAACAGTAAATGTAGTGGGGGACAGGAAGGGAATTGTCCTTTGTTTTTCTTTTTTTTTTCTTAACTTTCGGAACTTAAGTGCAGTGAATTGTAACAGCTTGGCAGGAAGGTGGGTTTAGCAGTAAGTTTGGGGTTTGATTGGAGTGTGCTTTTAATATGTCACTTTTTTTTTCCCCTGTCTTGAGTAACTTAGGTCATGTGACTGAAAATAGCTCTATTTGGCCCAGGGTTGTTTTTTACTCTGGCAGGGATGTCTTCTCACGCAGTCTGCCTGAGGCAAAGAGGGCACTTGCTAAATGAGAGGCCCTTTATCAGGTGTTGTAGGTAAAATGTAAATAAAAACCAGCACAGAGGTGAGGGTACTATACAACTGCAAACAAGAAAAGCCTAGTCCACAGCTTGGGCTTGCGAATGGTAGAGTGACGTTGCTTGTTGATGTGACTCGTTCCCTTCCCACCCCAGTGTGCCAGTAAAGGATCAGCAGCATCCAGCTTTGAACATCTA
Organism: Streptopelia decaocto; assembly: GCF_964273445.1. Taxonomy (NCBI): domain Eukaryota; kingdom Metazoa; phylum Chordata; class Aves; order Columbiformes; family Columbidae; genus Streptopelia; species Streptopelia decaocto. Next base: position 54,528,504 of record NC_138656.1, on the reverse strand, counting down.
AGCAGGAAATGGACAGGATTTCACTCTTCTTAATTAATGTCCAAGACTGAAAAGATGTATATAAGTTCCAGAAGAGCGATAACTAACTTCCTTGATCACCCTATGAGTGAGTTTCACTTGGTCGAAACCCTCAAAGTACAACCATAGGTGACAAGGAGATGGTGCCCCTGGACATTGCATGTTCTTCTAGTATCTCTTCAAGGCTAAATGTATAGCTGTGTTTTGGGATAACTTGATGATGGGTACTGGAACAGTCTTTCAGCATGATTGTGTTGACTTCAGTCTCTTCATAGCCAGATTTTCAGCATGTCCAGAGTTTTTGCAGTAATCAAAATTTTTTTTCAGATCACAATCCTGAAGCTGTTTGTTGTACAACTCTGGCAAAGAATGTACATTGGAACTGTTCTTAAGTGTGTTTGGTGCTAAAGAGCCACAGTTTGACCATCTGTGATCTAAAGAAAGGGCTAGAAAGAGACAAAAGTTTGAAAGATTTAAGTTTTAACTTTTTAAAGTGGAAGTTAAGATTTCTGTGTTTGGTAAGAAAAGGACACTCAGACTTAATAGTCAGCTGCAACTACTGCGTTAAACATGGAAACACTTCATAAATTTGCTCGTTAGTATAATGGAAAAAAATGTGAATTGCTCTGTTGGAATTATAAGATAGTCAGGTGGTATTTTGTTTGTTTGATGAATCTGGCAATCTTGTGTTTTTCAAGATGATTTAGTCAGTCTATTCTCAGCTGCACTCTTCTCTTAAAGCTTTCTGATATTGAAACACTTATGTGGAAGAGCAATAGAAGCATAAAAGGGAATGGTACTCAAAATTGTTTGTGGTACTACATAAACAGAAAAAAAAAATCTCAAAAGTATTTTCCAAACCCACTAATGTATGTTATGTAACATGAGGCTAGGAAGGAGGGAAATACTGGTAGATATTTTTTCAGTTGAAACAGACTGAAGGAAAAAATATCAAGACAGTGAAATTTTCCTCATTTTCTAAGCTTAATATTCCTTTGAATTAAAAAAACAAAACAAACCAACAAAAAAATCCCACTACTTATTTTTTTTCCTGTCTACTACTGTTGCAGGATCAGGCTCTCAAGAAAAATACTACTTAAAAATTGCCATGCATTTCAGTTTCCTCTGTTTAAATCTGAAGTAGTCCATTAAGACCAAAACCAGCTTAAAGCAGCCTTTGGGATTCAGGAATTCTCACAAAGTTTTCAGCTGGATTTCTCTCTCTAAAACTTACTTATTCAAGGACAAGTATTCACACTGGAACAGGTTGCCCAGCGAGGTGGTAGATGCCCCACCCTTGAAAACATTGAAGGCAAGGCTGGATGGGGCTCTGAGCAACCTGATCTAATTGAAGATGTGCCTGCTCATGGAGTTGGACTTGGATGACCTTTAAAGGTCCCTTGCAACCCAAACCATTCTCTGATTCTTACCATAACAGTGGTTCAATGTTTAGAAATCACTAGGATGAAAAAGGGCTGCTCGCTCAGCGCACTCCACCACCAATACTGATTAAGTGGATGCATTATTTGTACCCTAAGAAGTTTTGTCATCTATTGGCCAAATACACAACTAAATTACTTAGATTGGTTCAGGGGGTTGGTATGTGCAAGTTCATGTGAAAAAAAAAAAAAGAAAAATAAAAGAAAAATCCAATTTTCTTTCATTAACAAACGTGTAAGTGGACTGAGAAAGGTACAAAAGCTTTGCAAATGTTGTCTGGCATTAGTAAGCTCTTAATTTTTTTTAACCAGAACCTTTGAATTCAGGACTATTTGCACATATAATATACTTCTGTTACATAATATAGGAAGACTTCCCAACAGAATGTGCCATCTAAGTTAAGTTTCTCTGAAAACCTCCTGAAACATGTGCTGTAGAAATTCTCCTTCACAGTATACTTATGCTGCTGTTGCTTTTTGTTTGCAGGGTAAAAAAGTTGAAGGAGACCCTGGTTGCTGTGCAGCAGCTGGATAAAAACATGAGTAGCCTGAGATCTTGGCTTGCCCATATTGAGTCAGAGCTGTCCAAACCTATCGTCTATGAAACTTGTGACTCTGAGGAGATACAAAGGAAACTAAATGAACAGCAGGTAAAATACAACACACTTATCAGGTGCACGATGACATGGGGAGAACCAAAGTAGAGTGTCCTTGGGCTGCCCATACCCAGTTCAATGCTGAGAGGGCATGAGGCAAAGAAGTGTTTAAATATCAAGGCAAGTGGTACTTACTGTGTCACTTATAGAGCCTTCTGCTGGCTTTGACATCGAATCCACCAGGAGCTGATTGACATTTCCAAGAAAGGTAAGGCACTAAAAGATGTAACCTGAGCGAGTTATTGCAATTGTTTTTCCTTTGGGGTTTGTGATTTTTGTTTGTTTGAATTTTCTGTTCCCAGAGGCAAAACTGACACCTATTAGACCTTGCAAATATTGCACATGCTTGAAAATTTTTAGCAACCTTTCTAACTTAGTTTTATTTTGCAGCTTGTTTGAGAACGACTTTGCATGCAAAAAATGCATGAACTATACATGTGAAGTGAATATTGTTTTATAGCAGTGCTAGAACAAAATAGTCAGCACTGGAAATGGGCAGGAAAATGTTAAGCCAACCAGATTTTTTAATTAAAACTAATATTGTTCCTAAGAAGATTTACTATATGTACTCTCTCTTTCCAGTTCCACTGTACTGTCCAGTGCTGTTTTACCTAGAAGCACATTGCTGGGGAGGACCCTTGTTCTGTTGCATTCCTGTTGGTTATTTATTGGCAAGAATACCTTTTTGGTGCCTTGCTGGAGATGGGTTAGATGATCTCTGGAGTTCTTTCTCTAGATGAGAAGGAAATGTGTGGGAAGAGGGGTGGCAGAATGTTTTCAGGATAATTGGTTTATGAAGTATACAAACTGGCATTTTGCTTTTTTAAACTGAGTGTGGGAATGAGAGCCAAGAACCCCCTCAGAGTTTTTGCCAGCTCTCCAACTGATTTGCTACATGGCTGTGCAGAATTTCTTATTAATAATCTACATGTGATTTACATAGGAATAATAATTTATAACACACAAGCATTACTAATGAGTAGTGTTTCTGAGACAATAAAGTGCTGGACAGGGATAAACATTGCTAGGAACAAAGTAGATACTTGAGATATTTTACTAGAATCCCTATGCAGACATCCCACAGTTTGTTGCAAGCAGTCCTTATGGGAGTTATTCTGGGCATAGAGACTGGTGTACCTCTGCCTTCTGCTTTTTCCTTCTAGTGATCCCCATGCCATTACAGGGTGCAGTGATATTCTGTAGAAGTGTCAGTGGTTTCATTTGAACTCCAAAGGGGAGAAATAGAGGTGAATCTCATCCTCAGAGGATGCCATGTTTGGAAACTTGATGATGATTTGATAACACTGCAAGCCATGGTAATAGCAATAATTTTAAAAAGCCCACCCACCTTCAATGTATGGCAACCAGTATTTTTATTAGTCAGAGGCTATATCACTATCCACCACATCTCACAAGGCTACTACATTGGCCATCTCCTCAAGTATTTCATCCCTCTTTCTTCTTCCATTAGTGATCTTCCATTAGTGTTCTTTTCAGAGGTCCTGTTATCTTCCTTGCTTATACTGCTACCAGTTGTTCATATACAAAATGACATTAGAAATATTATGCTGTGAAAGAGGAGGGCCAAATCCCATTTCTATAACTCCATTATCTGCCTCTTGGCATCTATTTAAACCAAGAATCAGCTTTGTGGGTTGCTGGTCTCTGTAGTGAAATTAAAGATACCTTTAAAGCTCTGGATATCCTGGGGAAGGTAGGGTAACCTCACTGCAATATTTTCCTAGGGTCATAAACTGCATTTCAAGGATTACTTGTTTGTTTATCTTCTCAATCTCCTACCGCTTGAAATGTATTTTTTGGGTTGATGAAGGAAAAAAAAGTTGTATGTGTGTGACAGCAGTGCATAAAAGTGATGTTCCTTTGTGAACTAACCAAAAGGCTAAATGTTCTCTAATAAATATAGAAAATTTTAAAATCTGGGAAGAAATATAAAGCTATGGAAAACAAAACCAACAAGCAAACAAAAAAACAGTGTAGATATTGCTTGTAGAAAGACGTAGGTAAATAAAAAAGTTTAATCCTTGCGAATCCTCAGGACCTCCAGCTGGCGGTTCTTACTACTGCTCTACTCCACAGCAGCAGAGAAAAGATTGTGTTACCTGAACTTGTTTAACCTCAAGTCTCATAGCTGTCTGGAGTATTTTCATAGAGTACTGCATCTATTTATATTATCTGCCCTTATATAACATTTCAGAATGGATAGAGAAAATAACAAACACTTGGACATTACAGTGAAAGAGTATTTTCCAGGCACACGAAAGCAAAAGGGCCAGAACTGAGGAAGAAAACATTGTGATTTACCAATTGATGATCTCATATAGATGTTCACAAAATAGCCTCCTTTTACATAGATGAAAAGAGGAAATAGATTACTTGAGTCATTGAGTCCAACCCCAGTTACCACAAACAACCAAACCAGATGATTGATACAAGTTGACCTTGCTCCATTTTGATTATGCTGAGTTTTTTAGATTCTATGTTTAGATCTCATTTCCTCCTCGAAGGCTTTTTCAGAACATCATGTTGGCACTATATTTCCCTTTGCATGTTATAGTTTACTTCACTAGCAAAGTTATAAAGAGCAGTTTATCTCTACTCATCCTCCAGCTGCCAAGTTCACGTTCTCCTAAATGAAATTCCACTTCTCTAATTGTCCTAGTAGTTCTTTTCTTTATCTGAATCAGAAGAGAACATAGTATTCTAGATGTAATGCATCACTTTTTGGTATAGTCACATTAGTATTTCATTGTCACTACTGGAATTATGTTGTCTTGGCTCTGTTACTGTCTATCCCATCTAAAGTTATGATGATTCCTTGCAAATGCAAGCTGAAGTCAAGCAGAGTTTCTTTACCTTGCACTGATTCTACAGAACTAGCCAATTACTTTTGTGACTTGTCTGAACTTGAACCTGTAGTTCAAAAATGAAGCTGAAACATCATTTCAAGATAAAACATTATAATCAGTGTAGAACAAGACATTGCAACCAAGAAACTGAAAGGAGAAATAACATTGATCACATATAACAAGTACTAAGACAATGTGTATTTTCTTTAGCTGTCCTGAATTTCCTTTTTCCATTTCCAGTGAAAATGCTATAGAAATGGAAAGTTGAAGGAAGAAAAATCTCCTACTAGAAATGCACTGTTCAACATGTGCTGCTGCCGATCTCCTTGTCAAACATGCAACTTTGCAGCTAATTCACCTGGAGAAGAGTAGGTTCATGAAGGGCAACTCCACCAAACCCTTGCTGTACATAGGAACATATTTTCTTGTCACACTTCCCTTACTAACTTCTGCTTTACATTCTTTGTGATAATGGGAAAGGGCTGGGCATAATTCCACCATTTATTGGCAATGATGATTAAATGTATGTGAAGATGCTCAGCTGAGCATGCAAAGCTCTGGCAGTTTGTCCCAGGTGATGTTCTGGTGTTTGTAGTCCCTGGGAGAGCTGTGCATGTTGCCAGGTTCTCCTGGCCTCATTGATAACATCGCAACACCTCTTGCGCAGATGCAGTCTCTTAATAGGTATTCGTTGGATGCTTTTTTCCTGTTTGCAAGCTTATTAAATTTTGGTTTGAAAAAGTAGAAGAGAAATGCATTTTTGTTTATATGCATTTTGCAATTTCTCTTAAGAATTAATTTCTTCACCTACAGGAACTTCAGAAGGACATAGAAAAACACAGCACTGGAGTGGCTTCTGTTCTCAATCTGTGTGAGGTGCTTCTTCACGACTGTGATGCCTGTGCCACAGAGGCAGAGTGTGACTCTATCCAGCAGGCTACACGCAATCTGGATAGAAGGTGGAGGAACATTTGTGCAATGTCAATGGAAAGGCGACTTAAGTAAGTCTAAAAGGCCTACAAATTCATATTTCCTTCCTCAGGCATAAATACAGGATGGAATGTATGTGATAGGGTTGCAATATGGCAGAAAAGGGTGGAGGGGTCAGGAAAAGATCATGCACTGCATAAAATGCAGTAGTTGTTATGCTATGGGATTAAAAGAAAAAAAAAAAAAAGTTGCGTTGATGGAATGAAGTCTTCTTTCCCATGCTTCATAGAAATGATGATATAGAAACTAGAGAAAGCTTAGAGGATATAAGTGACTCCAAGAGATTTACAAAACATGACCTAAGAGAGACAGTTGTAACACTTAAGTTTACCCTAGGACTACTGAGACTGATGGGGAAACTAGTTATGGAATGTGTGGAATGTTTTTCCAGGTGTTAGAATTTTCATGTGCCTAACATTCCTCAGCAGTTTCTCTTATGTCTGATTTTTAATTTTTTTTTTTTAATTTGAAGAATTTCAGAACTGAACACTCAGCTGCCCACCTTCGCTTTGCTGAGCCTGTGTGGGCCATAGCACCTGTGCAGCCTGGTTTACTGCACATGCTTAGACCATTTGTACAATTCATGCCCCTTATCCAGAAGACTCCTTGTTTTCTATTCCCATCTAGGATAGCATGGGTGATTTTGATAGTCAGAACGATGTAGGCTAGATTGGGCTGATGCTATATTCTGTGCTGACCAGTCATAATATGTGTTTAACTGTTTGAACTCCTGTATTTATGAAGCTGTTTTCTGTGTATTTTTAAGCTATGAGTGTGATGTTTACACAGTCATATAAAGAATTCTAGGTAAAGTTTATTACTTTTCAAAATGCTGAATTGAACTTACTATGATTTTTGGTTTTGTGGAATATTCCTAATTATTTTATGAAAAAAAAAAAACAACCTGTTACTTTTAGGTTGTGCCGTTCTATATGCACAGTTTGCTGTCTTAAGTAATTTTATACTATTGCCATGGTAATTCTTGTATAGTGTTTGTATATATAAATACAGCTTATAAATTCTATCTTTGACACAATCCATCTTGAAAATATACTGGTTCTTCAGATCTTTATGTCCAGCAAATTAATTCAGAACTGTTTTAAGTGAATGTGGAACAATGCATTGAACTCTATTTTACCTTCTTGCCATGTACACATTATGCTATTAGTAGATTTGCAGATAAGTAGATTAGTAGATTAGTTAACAGAGCTATTAGTATTTAGGATCTTCAGTGTACTAGAAACAGTTATATTAAAAAGCAACTTTCCAGATGTCAAACTTCAGGTTAACAACATATCATGAACAAAGGATAAATTTTTCATGGATTGGGTCCTTTTCAGACCTGCATATCTAAGATTTGGGAAAGATGTATTCTTTATATAAAAACAGACAAAGTTCTCCTGTAACACAACCGGTCCCAAAAAATATCGTGTTATTTTGAATCTAGTGGTGTTGAAGTTCTTGATATTTTACAGTCTCAGTATTAAGCCAATTTGATTTTGGGATCAAGAGTCAGCCACTATTTTTACATATTCATTTGAAGTCAAATAGGTTTTTTTAGACATTGGAATAAATTTAATTTTTTTGAAAAAAAAATCAGTGCTTACAGTTTAGATTGAGAGGAGCATTTTACCACTTGTTGGTGAATGCAAAAAAAGAAAAAAAAAAAGTTCATGTGTCTTTGCAATCCAGAATAATTTCTGAGAACTTTAAAATATATGCTGCGACATCTTTAGCATTCTGTAAGAAAAAGTTCTGCGATTGAAGGCAGTGTGGAATATCTAACCTCTAAAATACTGGCGTAGATACCTACACTAGACTGCATTTCAGAAGTTATTTAGCATGCACTCAGATTTGTAGGGCTGTTGCATGCTTGTAGTTTCTTTTTATACTCATTCCAAAATTAGATGTGTTTAAAAAAATGCCATCATCTTATTCTAGTTCAGTCTGGAATGAGCCAGCCTTCCTTGTGGTCTGTTTATCAGCCTGGCTGTCTCAGTTAGATTAAGAGCCAGTTATTGTCCTGTGTGGCACTTGTTTGCTGTTGTAGATGATTAGTTAAAGTTCTGTAGGTCAGCTGACCTTCAGTCGGAGCATAATTTTCTATTATCTATTGCAGAATTGAAGAGACTTGGCGGCTGTGGCAAAAGTTTTTGGATGACTACTCTAGATTTGAAGACTGGCTAAAAAACTCAGAGAGGACAGCTGCCTTCCCGAGCTCCTCTGGTGTGCTTTACACAGTTGCTAAGGAAGAACTGAAGAAATTTGAGGTGATTTATAGTAGTTGAAACTCAATATCTACTGATCACATTACAGCAGCCAGCTGGTGTTCTTCCTTCCCTTGCACAAGTCACTCAGCAGAGACACTGTATTAAAACAGTGGATTTGATGATGCTACAGCTGCCCTCACTGACAGGTTTCTAGGACAAAAAAACAGTGGAAGGTGGCAACTGAAAATGCTAATAAATCAATCCGTTCTCACTTGCTGTTCACCAAAGTCAGATTTCTCACCTTTTTTTATTTCTTCAACTTTTTTGTATGTCCAGTCAGGAGATGGTCCAGAGCATCCATAAATCTCCCTTCAGCAAGCACCTCTTCAAGTGCATGCTTCATGTTTTAGCTTTTGCTTTGTTTTTATCCCTCCTTTTCTTTCAGTGACTCTCTGAAATCAGTTCTCTGAACTACTTTCCTGTTTCATACGATATCCCCATTTTCGATCCTTATACCTGAAATTCGTGTTCATGCAAGTATTGTTATATGTCCACATGGTGTCCCCCCATGACCTAAAAGTTAAATGCATGCTTAAAAACTGATAAACTGTCACTTCAGTCAATGCTTAACAGCTTGCTACACAACTCCATTGTGTCTACTACAATGCAATGCCTTGTCTCATATGTATACCCATGTGTAAAGCACACAGACATATTGTGTAGCTAGTCTCAGATGCACATCTCTGCTCAGTTTCATATTTGCAAGGACTATATCAAAATGAGAAAGAAAAATAATTCTGAAGAAAGAGAACAAATTCTTTAGGCAATTCTGTAAACAAGTGCTATGAAGTGTTTGCTGTGAAGAACAAATAGAAATTTTAAACAAAGTCTAAAACCAGTTTATACTTTTTGTTTTAACAATTAATTCAGAAACATAAACTGTGAAGTGCTGACTTAACTTTTATAATTGACATTCACATTTCTGAATGTACTGGCCAGGTTTTTTTGTTAAACACTGCCACACTTCTTCATGATGGTAAGTTGCCATAGTATAAAAGTGTTTGCTTCCTGGACACAAGTACTCTGTCTCAGACTTCCTTGCCATTGTCCCTTTCTTCAGTGATCAGGATCTAAATCTCCTAAATGAGCCTCTGTATGAGGAACAGTACCAAAAATATCTTTGCTGTCTGATTTCTACAAATTATCTGACTATGCCCAAAGTCTGTTTCATTGAACCTCAGCCTTTATGGTGACCTTCCCTCTCCTGCAGACTTGCGGAATTTTTAGTGTCTACAGTGTCAACAGGAACTAGCTGTGAAGAGAACAGTTTAGCAGCATCTTCAGAAGACTGTTTTCCCTGTGGTTTCATTCTTTCTCTTTTTATCTTCCTTTTTTTTTTTTTTTTTTTTTTAATGAGCACATAGTTTCTACAACAACCAAAAAGCAGGAATGCAAATGACAAAAGTTGTGATTTTCAAAATCATTAGAATTCAGCAGCTTCACTATGAAGTCAATATAAAGTTGGCCATGTATACATACTAACTGAAGCACTGGTCTTTAAGTAGACTTTAAGTAGACAATTTTTTTCTAATTTTATTTTCCCTCCATATGCACAGTTGAATTTAAAACAAACAAACAAACAAGAAAAAAAAAAGCCCCTGAGTGTTGGAAAGTAAAATGTGGGAAAGCAAGATGTGCGATTCCAGCCACCTGGATGATAAAGGAAGATCAATACTAACATGACCATCTGGATGGTCAAAGACATAATACTAACATAATAATATAGAAAGGGCCTTGGACAGATTACTTTGAAGTACGTTTCTCATAATTGTAAAAAGCTATAGCCCAGACTCGTGAGAATGGTATCTCAGGCTGGATAACTGCCCCTAAGTGCATGGGATGTGTGAATGTCCTTGGGCCTGGTCTGTGAATGAGTGGAAAAACAAGTGAGACAAGCATCACATGAGTTCAGTGTGTTTTTAATAACAATTAGTGGAAAAACACCTTTTGTAAACATCTTAGTCCAGGCCCATACCTGTAAATCCTATAAATTGTCAATGGTGAATAAAGAAGGCAGCCTAGGCCTAGGTCAACGCTCTGTTTGGCCAGGCTCTGCACTCCTTCCGGAACAAGATCTCTGCCTCTGCATGAATTTCTGTCTGCGCCTTGGTATGTGTCATTTCTAATCGCCGCACCTGAGCACATGGGTCAGAGATGTGTCTCACTGACTTCACAGTATAAGTCAAACTCCTTCCTCTCTAGTGTTTTATGGAGAAATGAAAAGAGATTACAGGAAGGAACACAACAGATGAAGTCTTGTGTTGCTAAGCTGAAAAAATGGAAGACAAATACACAGCTGTTCTTCTGCTGGCCAAGGCTTGGTAACAGGTGAAACAACAACTGCACACTTTAGATTTCATGATCCTAGTAAACAGAGTCAGATTTGTGCCTCTGATATGAGAATTGCGTGCATGTGCAACTTTAAGTGAATTCAGCTCTGCTGAGCACCGCTTTCCAGTTGCAAGCCCATTTGTTCTTTGTTGGTTGTCCCTCCCCCCAGTTTGATGGCCATTTAATGAAGGGAGTAGTTATACTGAGAGAACTCTACAGATTTGATCTTTTTTTCTTTTTTCAAACCAGCTTCTTTACTTTTGTTTCTGGTATTACTGCAGAACAGTTCTTACTTCATTTCTAGCTTTGATTGATACAATATGAAGAGTATGTATCGTTTATGTAAAGTCTTATGTGTTAGCTAATTTTAATGAAAATTTTTGTACAGGAGTATATTGCCTATCACACTTGTCTAGTCCTTAAAGTGGTGTCTAGTTTTGGGAGAGTCTAACTGTTTATTTGCATTGTGAGGAATACCAGAAAGCAAGTTTGTAGAACTACAGTGGGAGCCAAAACCTACTTGTATTCAAAATAGAGTTGGTGTCGTCTGTGTTTTTATGTCTTCCTTTGCCTGATAGCTTTTCTGTGACAACATAAAAGTGAGTAAAAATTAAATAAATAAGTAAATTATTATTTTTGAAGGGCTTAATTCAGTCAGTTCCTTACAAGGTGCTTTCTCCAACTTGCTTTGTGATTGCTAGTCACAACATGAAACTCATGGGCTAAGTCAGCTGCTGTTTCTGCTCTCCAGCTGAGTGACTGAGGCTTTTGTAACAGTAGAGGAAGCACTGAACCTACATGGTGCAGACACATGCCCAGGCATAATTTGGTGTGGATGTCCATGAAATTTTGTTTCCACTAAAACTGTAAGACAGAACTTACTTGTGTGCCAGTGTGCTGAAGATAAAAGAGATGATTCCTTCAGTACCATTTTTCACTATTTTTGGTAAAACTCAGAATAAACAATTGGTCAAATGTCTTCCATGTTTGCACTGCAGCAAATTCAGGATGTGTAAGGACATCCACAGGAATCTTGGATTTCTGTTCATTTGAAAAAAATGTTTCATATTCATTGTTTGTATTTCTGTTCTCAAATACAAAGGCATATCATTGAGTAGAAAGGGGGGGGTCTATTTTTCCTGTGCTGATTTTGCTCTTGTAATGGACATTTATGCTGCAAATTCTCATTCATTGAGCTATGTCTTTTTTGTAAGCTTTTTCCTTTTTTTGGCTCATTTTAGTCAGAAGGCAGCATCTCAATATGATAGCCCTCAGGAGATGTCTGCATCCATAGCAAAATCCATCAGCTAACACAGGTCAGCATGTAGGGTCAAAATAAAGGGAGAGACTTAGATATCTATACTGATTTCAGTAATTAAAAGTTTGATGGTGTAATTTGTTCTTATTGCTTTAGGCCTTCCAGAGACAAGTTCATGAAAGTCTGACTCAGCTGGAACTGATCAATAAACAATATCGTCGCCTGGCCCGCGAGAACCGCACTGACTCTGACTGCAGCCTCAAGCAGATGGTTCATGAGGGGAACCAGAGATGGGACAATTTACAAAAGCGGGTTACCTCCATCCTGCGCCGGCTAAAAGTATTTTTCCATTTCTAAGCCCTTTGGTTTCACTACTATACTTATGAATCAGGGATACTCCAGAAGCTTCCAGTTTAATGCATTTGCACAGTGGTTTTGAAGGGAATTCTACCTTTGGAAGAGGAGTGGAACTTTTCAGTTCACTTTGTCTGGGGCAACCAAAGCGTGACATCTGTATGGAAATGCTTGGTGACCTCAAACACTACCTCCTTTGTAGAAGATAACTTTCATAGGTCAGCTAATTGCGGCTATGGATGATGTTATGAAAAGGAAACCTTAGAATGCATATAGGAAATGAAAGAAGGCGTACTGAGTTTAGGCTAGGTTTGAAGGGCATGGAAGCCATTTCTTTGAGACCCACTGTTGCTAGGCTTTTTGGGGTTGTTTTGTCATTTCACAACACTCCATTTTCCACTCCCCAGCATTTTATTGGCCAGCGTGAGGAGTTTGAGACAGCACGTGATAGCATCCTGGTATGGCTAACAGAGATGGACCTGCAGCTGACCAACATTGAGCATTTTTCAGAGTGTGATGTCCAAGCAAAGATAAAGCAACTTAAGGTAAAGAATGATTGAATGGTAACAGGAGGAGGGATGAAAAAGGATGAACACATTAGTTGTGGGAAAACAATTTAAGAAACATTATGCAAAAATGCAGGCTGATACAGTCCCTTAATTGCAGGGTCAGACTTCAGCCTCAGAAGTTATGGGCTATGTCAGGTTTAAATGTGTATTTCTCTGCCAGAGTGGAAGATCTTTGCTCTGTGAAAAATTTTCACAAAAGCCAAGGTGATGGTCTCCATTCCCTAATCAAAAGAGGAAATATCAATAAAAATTATTAATGTCAAGTCTCCATTACTGCTGATACCTAAGAATAACTACATTTCCCAACCATTTCTACATCAGAAAAATCATCTGGAGAGAAAAATACCAGATGTTATCTTATCTAAAATTCAAGTGTTTTAGCTTTAGCATCTCTATTCTTTCTAGACATTTGGTCATGGGCATGGCTTGTTTAGAGAATAATTTTCTTTCCAAATATAACAACTGAGGAATGAGATGGTAAACCATGAAGTATCACAGTTTTTGGCTAGAAAGACTGTGGAATGCTAAATTGCTCATTTTTGCTCATGCCAGAATATTTGGAACAATCCCTGTTTGTTACCCACACCATTCTTGCTGAAAAACTGTAAGACTTGCATTCTTAATAACTTAGGTGGTTGTAATGTTGATTTCACTGGTAAAGCAAGGGCGTTTCTTTTATTCAGGCTTTCCAGCAAGAAATCTCTCTGAACAACAACAAAATTGAGCAGGTAATTGTGCAGGGTGAGCAACTTATTGAGAAAAGTGAGCCCATGGATGCAGCTGTCATTGAAGAAGAACTAGATGAGCTGCGTCGTTACTGTCAAGAGGTCTTTGGACGTGTGGAACGCTATCACAAGAAACTCATCCACCTTCCTGTATGTATATTTGCGTATATGTATATCTGTTTGGTTTGTTGCCATTCTACAAGTGTGAGAAGGAGGAGAGAGAAAGATGTTGAAATGAACTAACATGAAATTTCTGTAACATTCCAAAAATGCTGTGGTTTCATCTTGTCACAACTCTGACCATCTTCTCCCTTCATTGTATGCTAATTACGTATTTTTCAGAGGGCATTTGTAAATCATACAAAAATACATACAAACTGGAGATCTATAGAACTTTATTAATGGGGTTAGTAGTGTGGTACTGGTAATAAGAACGTCTCCGTGGTCTGTCAAATAGTTTCACTGACAGCTTACTGAGTTCTGTTTTGTTCAAAAATTAATGGTAAAATTATTCTCCCAATCAGAAGAGACAGAAATTTGTCTCCAGGTTTGAACACAGTTCAGTCAGTGAGAGCAAAATGATTTTTGGTAGCTCAAGTCCTACTGAAGGAGAGGAACAAAACCGAGGGTTTTCAAAATATGAAAGAATATATTGAGAGCATTGGTCATGATAAAGGTCACTTATGCTTCCTATGACTCGATTCCAGTTTTCTTTAACTTGATACCTGCATTGCAATGTCTGTAGACATTTGCGTCATGTGAGACTTTGTGGTGCCTTAAGTAATTAAACTGAACTGGCCTTGTGAACGTTTTTGTTGCTTTGCTTTTTCGTTCACCTTAAAATAATGAAGGAGAAGTGCAAAAGAATGCAGGATGGGTACCCCATCAGTGTGACTGTTGCCTAATGTTACTTTATTTCACTGACCCAGGCTGACCATGCAGTGCCTCTGAACACTTCATTGATCAGTTCTGTTTGCATTATGCTTCTAGCTGACAGATGACGAACATGACCTCTCTGACAGAGAGGTGGATCTGGATGAATCAGCAGATCTCTCTGATATACACTGGCATGACAAATCTGCGGACAGCGTTCTCTCCCCGCACCCCTCTTCCAACCTTTCGCTGCCTCTTTCCCAGCCGGTGAGAAGTGAGCGATCAGGGCGAGATACCCCTGCCAGCGTGGACTCCATTCCCTTGGAGTGGGATCATGACTATGACCTTAGCAGAGACCTGGAGACAGCCGTGTCACGGGCACTGCACTCTGAGGAAGAAGATGGAGGACAAGAGAAGGACTTCTACCTGAGAGGAGCAGCTGGCATATCAGGTATGGTGGCAAATTGTGTGTTCTCTCCTAGTAAAAAGAAGCAAATGTTACATGTGTGGTTGCTTGCCCAGGATGCTTATGGAAAAGTATTTTAAATAGCCCCTGAAGATTTGAAATAGCTTTCCCTAAGTGACCCCAGTGGCCTTCTGGCCTTGGACACAGTGATGGAGATTCCTGGATGACTACAACCTTGGAAAACCACAAAGGCGTATCTGATATGACAGGGAATTGGCTGTTTCTCTATACTTGCGGCCTGCCAGATGGGATATGTCATCTGTAACAGCAATGCGTCTTTTCTGACTAGAAGAAACTATACTGGATATGGCAAGAAGTGCAGAACAAACTGATGAAGAAATGCTGTGGGAGAGATCCACAGACAAAATCATCAAATGCTTAAGTACATCTTAACTCAGTCCTTCCCCAGGCAAGGCTCCAACAACTCAGTGTTTAGCCTGAGGTGAGATCTTGGGTCTTGCTCTCCAGTGAAGCTGGAAATCCTTTCTAATGTGTGTGCCTTGTGTAATAAATCTTAACAAGGGAAAGTGCCCAAATGCAGCCCCGTTGTGGGGCAAGACATACTGGTAAATTATACTCTGATCTTGTGGCTGTCTTTTGCTTTCCAGGTCATTGCTCTGAAAAGAGTCAGGTTTGCCTGGATACCAAGTGTCATTGTAGCAGGCTCCCTGTGTTTCAGTCTTCATCATTCTTCCTTCTCCAGAAAGGATGTTTGCTCTTGGAACCGTTTATATATTCCATCCCCTGAAAAGGACTCCTGCTTTAAGGCAACAGCCATTGCTGAGCTGTCAATTTAGACTGTGCTTTTATTTTTTCAGATGTAGAGATCCCTGAAACTCTTGAGGCCTATGTAACACTCACAG
Source organism: Streptopelia decaocto (assembly GCF_964273445.1). Classification (NCBI taxonomy): domain Eukaryota; kingdom Metazoa; phylum Chordata; class Aves; order Columbiformes; family Columbidae; genus Streptopelia; species Streptopelia decaocto. The sequence continues at coordinate 54,512,825 of NC_138656.1, read as the reverse complement.
AAAACGCTCTGAAAAATATCTCTGGTAGGCATCAAAAAAGACTAAGCATAGCCAGATGCAAATACTACGGTGCACAAGCATAACTTCTTTTCCTTCTCTTAGCATCTGCTTTACTTTTCACAACTTACAAGATAAATATTTCTTACATGGCAGCACTGGCATGTTAATGTAGAAGTATCCTGCTTTACTACTGTACTTAAAGGTATTATTAGGTGCATGGATGAACAATGATGTTTGAAGTATTGGCCCTCCAACCTCAGCTAACTAGCCTAAACTGAGAGTAGTTTACTCCGGTCTTTATTCTCTGAAGTCCCTTAATATTTTGTTACGTCTCTAAGAGAATAATAGTTTCTACAAAGACTAAGACAGAAGGAAAAGATATAGAGCAAAACCTAATTGTTCAGTTTGGCACTTACTGCTTTAACGCAGCGACATCTTGGATTATTACTTAGATACAAACCTTTAGGTAAGTGTTGTTTCATGTGATAACAATGCCAATATGAGGTACTGCACTGCAATGTCTTTATCTTAGTCTTTTATATTGGAAGATTTTTTTTCTTTTTTTTTTTTTCACATTGCATTTTTACACAAGATTAACCCTGCTGTTTCATTTATTAGATGACCATTTTGGAGGGATTAGATGCACTTACAAGTAACTTCTCTCACAATTTCACAGTTTTCCTCTTTTGAAATCATTACTTCGTTGCAAATTTGAAATACCAAACATCCCAAATCTCAGCATCTGTGGCACAGACCTCAGGTCCACTGTCCATTTTTATTTTTTTCTCAAATTAGTGAAATAATATTATGATTGATTAAGAGTATAAATGATAGGAGTACCTACAAAAAATGTTTGTAGTTTTCTGGCCTGTGAACATTTACTTTCAAAATGGTGAGGAAAAAACAATATTGAGAACTTTGGGGTTTTTTTATTAAAAAACATTAACCATCCAAGAGGCTACGTTTTCTGTAATTAGGTGGACAGAAGACTCTCCGTCTTTATACGTGTTTTTAATTGTGTCTTTATGAATAAATTCAAACTGTCTTTGTGAACAGATGGAAATCAGGCACAGAGATAGAATATGGATAAGAGGGATCTCATGTGGTCCACTAGGCTGAAGCCTGCTTTCAGATTAGAATTGGCTGGAGCTAATTCATGTCACAGAATTCAGCTGACCTCTACAAGGAAAATACAAGTTAGTCTTGCTTCAAAAACATTAGTATGAGTTCCAAACAGCTTAGATGAATAATACCATCTTGCAGATATGTTAATCATTATTTTCGTCAAACGCCTAATGGAAAAATATCATAAATTCTGCTGCTTAGTGTGGTTTCCCAGATCAGATGTGGACTACTTGCTGCGGGCCTTCAAGACATCCAGTCATCTATAGACCTTGAGAATATTATTATAACAGTATCACTTAGCAGTTGTATACAGCTTTTAATCTTCAAGATTGTATACAAATAGGATCCTTTCATAGAGATTGAAATTCCACTGTTTTTAGTGGAGAGAAGTAATACAAAGAGAAACAAGGAGAAATTTTAACCTGTATTTTCTACCAGGAGTTTGAGGTACAAATTTTTATTTGAGAGTGTTTGTGAAGGGGAGCAAGATGTTCTCCAAAATCAGTGATGTTAGAGGACACTTTGCCAAGAACTTTCCCCTTCAGAGAGGTGAAGAATTTTCTGAGGAAAAAAGTAACTTCAGAATAGTTTATGTTTGCTTTTTAAACTGTGGACTCTTTGATAGTATGCTTATGGCAAGAATGTTCATTGGTATAGTCATCTGTCCTCTGAAGGTCACTAACACTCTCTAATGTAACCGGTTATCAGTTCAATTTGACACTGTACCACTCATCCTGCTGCAGTCACATTTCTCCTTTACTATCTAATCTAGATAGTATTCCTGATATTTATTCTGCCTGGGCAAAAGATTAAAAAAATTTGGGAAAACTTAGGTGACAGTCACTTTTTTGTCTTTGGTACAGGAGAACCTGGTGCCCTGGAAGCACATATCCGACAGCTGGACAAGGCCTTAGACACCAGTCGTTTCCAAATACAGCAAACAGAAAACATAATCCGCAGCAAAACACCTACAGGACCAGAGCTGGATTCCAGTTACAAAGGATATGTGCGTGTATATTGGAGAACAAGTCAAATAAGCGCTCCAAGCTTAGATTTGCTATTGAAAGACATACAGCTCTTTCAACAAAGCAATTAGATATTATTGCTTCTCAGACTTACTCATATGGTTGCTACGTTTAACCACATGCTATTGTTTATGTTATTAATGTGTTTACAATAGATTAAGATTACAGGAACATGACTCCAAGGAATTTATCTTCCTATTACATTTTTGCAGATGCCAAAAGTCCTTTCTCACATGTGTTTTCATCCATCTAATGACTACATCCTTGTTTAAAATTCCTCTGCTTTTAAAATCAGGTTTTATAGCTTCATGCACTGTATTCATCTTTCTGGTGAATTGTAATCATGCATCATGTAAGCAAGGCTGCATATATGGAATCCGTGATTAAAAAGCTTTCTCAGAGAGGTTTTCTGGAAGAAAAATCTCTCTCTAAATCATTCAAATAATTTTATTACTGACAGAATTGAAATACTAGCTGCTTGGATGCATAGTAATATTTCCACAGTTATGTTTATTTTCTTTATCACGTCTTTTATTGTCTTTGCCATAGTGTCTGAACATTTAGAACATCCAAGACAGTTTGACACAGTGGCACTGAGTTATTTCTATTTAGTCTGAACTTACGCTTTAAGCTTTTAGTGTCTCCGTGTAAATTTCTTTGATAGTATCAGGACAGATTGTTAAAGTAATAGATTTTTATCTTCACACTTAGACCAACTTTTGGAAAATTCTGGAAGTTGCATTGTAATCTGCATTTTCCATGCCATTAGTCCTGTACAGTGATATTGAAATGGGATTATTTGTTTGTTAAAATAGATGAAGCTACTAAGCGAGTGCAGTGGAAGCATAGACTCAGTAAGAAGGCTTGGATATAAACTGAAGGAGGAAGAAGAAAAATTATCTGGACTTATTAACCTGAACAGTACTGAAACACAAACAGCTGGTAAGTAACATTTAGTTCTTCGATGGAAAGCAATTATGAAAAGTAGAAAATATGCAGGTTTTCTGAATAAAGACTTGATATTATTTACTGACAAAAATATTTACTTGACTGTGTCTATTACCATATCTGTTTAACACCTGTTAATAGGAATTAATAAGGAATTGTAAGTATTCTTGTATATGCCCTATAAAGAGATTAGGCATACAAGTGCATTTTTAGAACACCTTATCTTGGGACATAACCCTAAGCCTTTCAGATAGTCTGTGTAGATGCACTGTATTTTCTTTGAATACTTCCTGATGAAAGAAGATTCCTTATATTGCAGTACGAAGCACATAAATCAGCATTTATTTCATCTGTTTGCTTCTAATATTATCTGTCCTACCGTGCAGAAATCTATATTCACTCAGTGCAAGTATTCACCTGATTAATTTTAGGCATCATCTGTAGAACAGGATGTATTGCATTGTAAAATCGTGGATTTGTTCCAGAGACTATAAAGGCAATATCTCCATTCTTAGCTTGGCAAGATATGCTACCCATGCAGTCTGTTTCTTTTGAAGGGTTTTTGTTGTTGCTTTTTGTTTGATTGATTGGTTTTCTTTGGTTTGGTTTTATTTGTTTTTGTTTGTTTGTTTTTAATTTTAAGTTGATGGAATGATACAACTTGTTCTTCTGTCATAGCATTTCAAGATAACTAACTACAAGAAATAGCCCCTAATTTATTTTTTTTTAGTGCAGGTATTTATCCAATGCATTAGCAGTAGTTTATGCAAATGTAGTGAGGTGTGTGTAGTAAGTTGTGATAGGTACAAATACCAATGAAAATAATGATGAATATATGGCTAGTTAGACATGTTCTGTTTCCTTGTCTAGTTTGCATTTATGCTGATGATGTCTTTATACCAGTATAACCTGTTATAGAGACCTGTGTGTATCAACTTAATTCTGTTCATAGAAGGCTGACATTAGAAAGTGGAAAAATTGTGGGCTCCCTGGAATCATCCACATTCTTTATTCTCTCTCTGCAACATATTCTTCAGTCTAACTTAGTTTTCAGTGTGGTGTTTTGTGGATTAGGGTTTTTTTGGGTTTTATGGAACATTTTTTGTCCTGCACGTGATTCAGCTGGTGCAATCGTCTGTGGCTAGCAGTTTTTTGCTTTTATTGAATTTAGTGTTTATCATTCCAGGTGTAATTGAGCGATGGGAATTAATCCAGGCTCAAGCTCTAAGCAAGGAGCTGAGGATGAAGCAGAAACTTCAGCAATGGCAGCAGTTTAACTCCGACCTTAATAATGTTTGGCTTTGGTTGGGAGAAACTGAAGAGGAACTGGAGAAGCTCCACCACCTTGATCTCAGCACTGACATACAAACTATTGAGCTCAGAATTAAAAAACTGAAAGTGAGTTTTATTTCTCTTTTCCATTAATTACCTTTTAAACAGACCTGAGTGCAACAGGTATGTTGGAGAGATTGCCAATAGTTGCAGCTGGTTTGCTGCGTTCTGCACATAGTGTGTCACTACTGAACACTGAAGTAACTGGGAAGGTGTTTTATGAATCACCTTTTGGCAGAAAAATGTGCCAATGACATTCACTATATAATCCAAATGAATTTTTGAAACAGGAATTCTGTGGTAATTCTGTAATTCCAGAAGGTAGAGATAATTCCTGATGTTGGGCAAGGTGATGAAAGGTTAAAAAAAAAAAAAAAAAAAAGAGCCAAATTCAATCTAATTTCTTTTAGTCAAATTGGTAACAAAATAGCTACTTTAAAGGAAATGCCTCACTGGGACATAGTACTTTGTGTGGAAGAAGGAGAGATTGCCCAAATGGGTTGTAGTGTACCCACTGCTCTCACCAGTACAACATAGGAAAAATTTGGTGTCACTTTGCAACATTCTTGTTTCTTCTTCTGTCATCTCAGATCCATCAGGATCTGAATGCTGCCTTTGTGATCTCTCCTGGATATTTTACAGCTATAAAATTTGCAAATTTGATGGTCCAGAACTTCACATTCAGTTACTGGCATCTTATAAGCTTGGGCACAAAAATATGGGAGCCAATGTCAAAATGCTCCATGCTAAGAATAAGGTGGACAGATAGTAAGGATTGTTTCCAGCACTGATCCATCTAAAGCATATTAATGCTGATCTTCACTGGAGTCCAGATATAGCTGCCATAAGTACTACAAAGGTCACTGTGACATGAGGCTTTTAAATAAATGCCATAAAGTAGGTGGAAAAGGGGGCATTTCATAAGAATCCTTATCTCACCCACTCTTGGAAAGCCCATTAGTGCCCTCCAAACCAAAAGAAGTGGGGTTTCTTTTGTTCTTTTGTGGCTTGCAATGTAAACAAATCAGAGTTTTTATACATGTCCTGCTTCTATAAATTGGAGTAAGTTGTTTATACTTTGTATGTTTTCTTTTCCCTCAGTAAAAGCCTTTATTTTAAAATACTGTTGACAGCAGTTTCCACTTGAAAACATGTTGAGCTTTATGTTTATCAGCAGAACTGAGAAGTGAGGGCAAAAGTTTTATTGTGGGCTAAAGTACAATTATCTTACATCTCTCTAAATTTTTGGGGCCTGCTCTGTCTTTAAAATATGTGAAACATGAGCCAGATCTTTAAAATTCAACAATGCCTTCAGGCTCTTAAGACTTTACATGTTTAATTGGCTTGTACCAGTTTATGCACTCAGTGAAATTTTAGTACATGCTAAAGACTGAACTTCTGCAGAGTCAGAGTGAGCACAGAAATGACATACGCAAAGAAGCTGTTACAGTAAGGTAACGTTCTGCAGTCACTGATGGCAAATCGTTGCATTCTTGTGGTGCTTCTGTACTTGGTTCTTCTGAAAGTCACATGTTTTACCAATTTCCATCCCTTCTTGCCCCATCCCATTTTCTTGTATCATCAAGGAGATGCAGAAAGCAATTGATAACCGCAAAGCCATCATCTTATCCATCAATCTGTGCAGTTCAGAGTTCACTCAGTCTGACAGTGAAGAGAGCAAGAAGCTTCAGGAGCACCTGTCTCAGATGAATGTGCGCTGGGACCATGTTTGCAGTATGATTGAAGAGTGGCGCAGCTCATTGCAGGATGCATTAATGCAGTGCCAGGTCTGTGATGCACTTATGTTACATTGTCAGCATCCCACATATCAAAAATGTAAACCATATAATTATTTGATGTGTTTATTATGCAGTCTGAAACTTGCCCATCCAAGCCAAAATACAGCTTCAGCATATGTTTTCTGAAAGATATGCCTGCACTATGATTTTCTAAATTTGTCATCTCTGGAGTAGTATACTAATATACTATTCTACACTTCTTTGTAAGTTTTGTTATTTAACCAGTAGAATATATCATAGGATAAAATAAAAACCTGAATTTGACTGGAATTTTTTATTACGCTATTAAAATCATCGCTCATCGCTTGCAGGACTTCCATGAAATGAGCCACGGTTTGCTGCTTTGGTTAGAGAATATTGACAGAAGGAAAAATGAGATTGTGCCTATCAATCCAAACCTGGACTCAGAAATTTTGCAAGATCATCACAGACTTCTAATGGTAGGGCTATAATCACCTCTTTCTCTCCCAAAACACATAATCAGGGAAACACCTCATCAGATTTGTCTTTCTCTTGAGGGTTGGCATCATACAATGCTTGTTAACACACAGGTGTGGGACCAGTGTTATTAACTAGCTTTACTTTGGTAGGGAAGACTTCTCACTTCCATTAGTAGAAAAACTCGTGATTTAAAATCTCAGGCAACTGGTAGGCTGCTAACTTCCTGTATGAGTAGAAATTTGCATTGCCTCTCTTCTATTTCCATTCTATTAATTTCAAATGTCCAGTTTGGTGAGTTCTAGCTTTTTTTCCTTTTTTTTTTTTTTTTTTTTTAAACTTCCACTAAAAAAATCTGGTGCTTGCTTTGGCAACAGCAAATCAGACGTGAACTGCTGGAGTCTCAGTTGAAGGTGGCGTCACTGCAAGATATGTCCTGCCAGTTGCTGGTCAATGCTGAAGGCAAGGACTGTCTTGAAGCCAAAGAAAAGGTGCATGTCATTGGAAACAGACTGAAGATCCTCTTGAAAGAGGTCACACATCATATTAAAGACCTAGAAAAAATTCTAGACATTTCAAGTAGTCAACTGGTAAGTCCTTGCTGTTTGTTTCCCACCATTTTGACTGTTATCCCTGATCAGTGTTATTGGCTGGACTGTTTCCATTGTTTGCAAAACTTAGCAAGATGCTACACATGTAATCTTGAATATTATAAAGTAATCTTACACTTCATAATGTAAACATCTCTTTTGTTATAAGGTGACTTTTTTAATCCAGTAATGTTTTTCTGTTCAGTGTAGCAATAAGTATTGAACATCTTGGTTTGTTTATCCTGCCATTAGAGAATCAGTCAGCTGGCAAAGTATATGAGATAATTATTCTAGCTGTAGTACTGAAAATTATTGTGTCATTTGTCACTGGAAAGGAAGATAATGCTCACTCTGTCAGAGAGAAAAAAAGGTGTAAAGTAAATTTTGTAATAGGCTAACAAATCTCTCATAGTGCCTTCTGAGCTTTGAGCTGCACTCCAAATCTTTTCAAATTGTCTCAAGTTATTTGAGAGGCAGTTATGCATAGATTTTTACCAAAACTGGCAGGTAGAAAGTAAAGATTTCAGTGTTTTCCTTTAGTTAACTTTTTTAAAGTCTTGACTTACCAGAGTGCATAAGGCATGAGAACTCGGCTCTTCCCTCCTTCTAGTGAATTTCTGCCTGTTTAAGTAAAGTCTTTGTGGTGCCAGCCTGTTCTTGTAACTAAAGGCCAATGAAGAGCAACTGCTTTTTTCCCTGCCTTGACTTTGGTGGAAAATGTGTCACCTAAAGCAATTAAGTTTTAACTATCTGTTTGCTTTTCTTTACCTTCAGGGCTAACAGAGAAAATACATAATACCTTAGTTTTACGAAATTCAGTAACAAAATTTAACTGCTGTGTTGTATTTGCTTTGGAAATACCATTGCTGGAATGTCCCTTGGTTTTTTTTTTTTGTTTGCTTACCTGAACAGCTAGTCGCTGTATTTCTAAGCTCCATTCCTTATGAACTTTAGGAATCGTCCTCATGGTCCTCTGCTGATGAATTAGACACATCAGGCTCAGTGAGTCCTGTTTCTGGAAGAAGCACTCCAAGCAGACAGAGAACGGTAATTTCTCGCCATGTATTTTCTGCCACCTCTTGGGTGGGAGCTGTAGATGTCTACAGTAGCTCTAGCCAGCTGCAAGGTCCCCCTTCTCACTTGATAGGAAAGGAAATGGCATAAACCAAGAACAAAACACAGCTGCTTTCCCCAACCCTGCTGCATATCCCATCCTGCATGAAATCAGAAGTGTAGACACTACCAAAAACCAGGAGTGTCAGTGTGGTTGGTTTACCATGGTATGGCATGTCGTGTCTCTTGTATTTTGCTCTAGTGATGGCAGCACCCCAAAGTCTGGTCTTGTCTGGTATAATCAGTCCTGCATTTCTGTTTGGCCTTCTCTTCAGAGCTGCTTCATCAAGAATCTCAATAAGGGTTTTTTTGTCATTCCTGATGAAGGTTGCAGATGGTCTTATTGAGACTTTGGATGAATGGCTAAGTAGAGCTGAAGGGCGTAAAACATTTTTCAAAAGAGGTAGTTGCACAGGACCTAAGCAATGGCTATGATGACAACTCTGTCTATTTACATCGCTGGCACAAAATTCAAGAAATATAGCAATACATGCCTAGTAATTAACACTTCCATACTCTGAGCCCAAAATGGAACTGCAATTATTTTGTCTTTTTCTGCAATTCTATTGGTTGATTACTTTGCTTTTTTCCTTAGTTCTTAAAACAATCAGGTTGATTTTGTTTTATTTTGTTACACCATTTGCGCTTTTTGTAAAGCCTCTGAGTTCTGTCTTGATAAATTTTATGGCTCTTGAAATTGTGGTTTGGTTTTTGTTTGTTTTTTTGTTTTTTACATTCACTAGTTTCCTTTTAGATGCTAGTATGAGAATGTAAAGGAATACTGGCTTTTCAGAAGGAGAAAGAATATATATCTTAACATTTTATTCCAGAGGTCAATGCTTTTATCTTTATAATTTAAACTTAAATAACTAATAAAAGCTCTGATATCACAGATGTAACTGAAAGATGCCTGAGCTTTAGAGGAAATGGAGAAGTATTTTATCATAAAATCTTTGTCTAAAGATTATATAGAATTATAAGGGTTTATCTTAATATTTTAATAAGCATTTGTTAGTGTTTAAACACTAATTTGTTAATGTTTATGTATGTGACTATGTTTTTTTCATTTTTGTCCATAATGTATAGCTAACTTGTATGATTCCTTAGGGTCTGGTTTTCAAACTTCTGGTTTTTGTACCCACAAGTTTGGAGACTGAAGTGGTGTTGTTTAGAATTTCAGTGCCAAATGTACTGATGCAAAGTAAATAAATACTAATACTAAAAATATTAGAATTATAATGATCTAACTTCATTACATGTTCCAGCAAATAGTTGTGAGTGCAGGAATGCACCTACAGGTATTTGGCCTTCAAAATTGTGGGGGAAACTGGTAAAGAGGCCAGACTTGTCAAAGGAGGCCCTTGGACCTTTTTTCCTTGAGAATATTAATTTTGCTGCATTTGCATGTTGAAATATCTCTATTTGCCCATATTCAACTCAATACATTTCATATTACAAATTATTTGAGCTAAATTTCTAGTGATTTTTTTTAAACCCAGAGCTACATACAGTTCATAAATATAATGAATAAACTGTTATTTTCGAGTTCACTGTATATGTTCCAATCTTTTCCATATTCAGTGAGGCACAAAGAAAAGCCAGTTTCCTTGGTTCATGGGTATTGGTCACTTCATTTGATTATTTTTTTATGTTTCCTTTGCTGCACTTTTAATTTAGTTTCATCAGTAGCTTGTCTTTATTTGCCTGGACTGAACATTCTTCTTTCTTTACCCCCTGTTCATTGCAAACAGCCACGGGGCAAATGTAGTCTCTCACAGCCTGGACCCTCTGTCAGCAGTCCACATAGCAGGTACCTTATTCTCCTGGTTTCCGCACTCTGTTCTAGAACCCCAAGAGGATGATGGAAATTGGCCGTGATTCCTCCCTGTCTGTACCAACTCTGGCTGGTGGCCAGGACTTAAACAAGTGAAAACTTCCCTTTTGTTAATAGTTTGGCAAAAAGGGCTCTCATTACTTCAGATACTTTGTTAAATAGAAATACCAGCTAATCCGTGAACATCTACAGCTTCTGCCTCCCAGGAATGCCATGTAATCAACATTTATTTTTCATACACCTGATCAAGGTGAAGGTGTGTTTACGCTCATGATATTTAATGATTATTCAATGTTGACTTGATTTAAAAGAAATGCCAGTAGGTTCATGGCAAACACTTTTTATCATCCTCTTTACATCTAGATATTAAACTAAGGCAGGTAATAGGCCATTACCATATTATAGAATTCACAAAACCCACAGATCTGGATAAGACATACTAACATCCTTTTCTTTCCTTCCTTTTTTTTTTTTTCTTTTTTTTTCTTTTTTTTTTTTTTTTCTGAAATGTTTTGTTCAGTTTGTGGGTTTTCAGTGCTTAAGACTCAAATTTAGAAGTCAGAATTTTAGGATTTTGAGACTTGGGGTCACTTTCTCTCCCTTCCTCAGACAACTGCAATATAACGTGCTAACATTGCCATGACACTTGCCAAGTGCTTGCATCCATGTGTCGCTCTGGGAGCAGCTCTGCCCCATCTCTGTCTGACCAGTAGAGAGCAGGCTTGCAGCTGCAGCTTTTTGCTTTCCACCTCGTCTCCAGCAACCTGTCATCTCTGCAGCTAACAGTGCTTCTGCATTCTTTGTTGTTGTCAGTGTGATGTGTGTACCTTCACTCTTCCACGGATCAGTTCACTAGCCTCTAGAGTCATGAAGTTTAAAAAAACCAAAAGTAAATGAGCAGGCCAATATGTATAAAGAGGAAGTCTTTTGCTATTTCAGCATCTTCTGCATTGCAACACCTATAATGCTCAGAATATATGACAAAAATATATGTGTTCATATTTTCAACTCCTAAACCTCTTTTATTCTCTATATTAAAATTAAATAAATAAATAAATAAATAACTCCCGTTAAAGTGAAAGATTTGATGTTGGAAATAAAGCAACACTAGATTTAATACCGTGATTGAGCAATAACCAAGCATATAAAAAAATACCTTGAGTCTTATCTTTTCACGGGCAAAATCAAGGCTTTATTCAGCAAGATCATTCTCAAATATAAATGGAATAAAGAATAAAACTACTTACCATGTAGATATTGACAAAACACCTCTTTAAAAAGTTTGCTCTGTATGTGCAGTGACTGTGAGTAAAGTGGCATAGTTGCAAAGTGCATAGCATACCACATAGAACAGGTAGAGTATCTTTCTTTGTTTCCACTAGCACTAAGAAGCTAACTTATTTCTAGGGATTTATTTGTTTTTCTTTGAAACGTAAGGAAACCACATAGAAAATAGATGACGTGTACACTCCATCTTTCTGTCTGATGGAGACGGAGAATTCATTTTTCCAACTCCAGCCCTGCTGTGAAGCTTGGCATTTTGTTTCTTATAGGGAGTGGGACAAGGGCGGAGTGGGGCTTTACTCTGCAGCCACTAACAGCGAGCGTGAATGTCTTCAGCAGATCAGTGTGCTTGCACTAGCAACGTTGTACTCAAGAGACATATTGTGTGCGCTTCTCCACTCTCCTGTATATTCAAACCACTTCTGCCAAACTTTTGAAAAGGTTGGAGGTGCGAGCAACGAGCTCAAAGAGCAGCTCGCAGGGCTTTACAGCTGTGAGATCAGCCTCTGTTCTTGCAGTGGCATTGGTGCGGCTCCTTTCAGATCAAGTCTTTCCAGCACTGTTTATTAACACATCTTGTAGCAGTACAGCACAATGTTCAATTTGTCATTCAGACAAGCATGGAATACGAATGAGTCACTGCTGAATAGGAAACTTAATCAAATGCGCAAGCCAGACAGGTTGTGGTTGATGTATAATGTGGTTTTAACTGATAAAGTGGTACAAGCTGTCACTGTGTTCTTTAATATTTTGACATGCCTCTGATCAGAGTACTTTGTGTTTGATCTTGCACTGGATCAGCAAACTCTGTTAGAGTTTAGTATACAGAAGAACTAAAGGCAATTTTAAAAGGTTTGTAACATAGGAGGATGTGAAGGAAAGTTCATTTAAAAATTAGAAGAGCTGTGTTTTGTGTATAACAGGTGTGATAGCACCTTGCCTTTCCCATTATCACAGGAAAAGGACAAGCATGGTGTGTGATGCTAAGCAAGGTACAAGCCTAAACTGGATGTTACATTGTGGATTTAACTAAAGGCTCATTCAAGAGGTATTAGTTATTGAATGCAAAGTGGGAAAGGCAAATCCAAGAAACAACTCCTCTTTCTTAATCAGTTTAATAGAGCTGTCATAAATGCAGACCTGGATCTGTGCCTGTGGGTTTCTTTGAAGTGATTAAAATGTTAAAAAGATTAAAATAGTGGCTCAATTTGCTCAGGGTTGTTTACATTGTCTCTCTTGAGCAGCTCTATTCAAGTCTTGGTGCCACAATGCCAACCTCCATTTCCTGCTCTCCCCAGGCTGCCCCAAATTACTAGTGGATTTTTAAAGGTGGCTTGCTATTCCTGAAGCAGACCAGGCCACAGCACTCTCTACACCTTTGGCCACAAAAAGGCAGTCAGTTGCCACACAGTAACTCAAACACAAAGTTTGGACTTGCTATAGTTCTTCTCCCAGTTATCTCCTGCACTCCCAGTGAAGAATTTGTTACTTAAACTTCATATGTAACTACCTTTGAAATGGACATATTCATCTTCTTTACAGGGTAAGACAAACCTGAGGTTTGGATGCTGTGAGCCACGGAGAGAATCAAAGTCAGAACACAGCTAAACAAGATCTCTCCTAGAGAGTCTCTCAGGCCACTAAGAGGAGTCATTGCCTGCTCCTGTGGGCAGAGCATCATGCCTTCTCCTTCATAACTCTAGCAACCTCCATCTTAAAAAATTAGAATCAATGGGAACAAAAAGTCTATTAAAAGGTTGATATCAAAGTTAATTTATCTGATTATCTGGAAGTACAATAATTTCCACCTTGAATATATCCACGGTTAGATGTAGTAATTTGGGTTTGTGTCAACATTATCCTTTCTTTTAACAACCGTTTACCCTTCTTTCTGTTTGTTCTCTACTATTTTATTGAGGGTAATTTCTGTATCTCTCGGGTTTTATATTTGTAAGCTCAGCTCTTTGTTTCCTTCCTAGGAAAAATACTCCCCCTTTTTTTTTTTTTTCCTCATTTATCTCTCAGAAGTATGTTAATCAAAATGATAAAAAATTCTCCAGGGGAACTCTGACGAGTGCTTTAAAGAACATCATTAAAACAACCCTTTTCTGCATATCTTGAACTTAAGTATATTTAAAATTTATTTTGTCCCTTGTCACAGCTTTTCACAAGCCACATTATTGGTTTGTGGTTATTCTGTGCCAAACAGCTGTAGATTCTTTTCTGTATCTTCAGAGTGTGAACTTCCAAATTTGTAGCAGAAGTTTTTATTGCTACTTTACATATATAACCTTAAACTCCTTGAGCCACTTCTTAAATTTATTCAATTCAGCTACTTTTTTTTTTCTGTGCAAGAAGCCAATCTTATTTTGTATTTGCAAAGACTTCCAACTTCTGTCATCATACAGATGAAATTTGCTGTTCTTAGGTTTTGTGCCACAGTCTTTTCATAAAGATATTAAATCAAGACTCATCCTTGATTAACTCCAGTAATAACATCCTACTAGCCCAGCAGTGCCTCTTTCAATGTAAGCCTATTGTCTACATTCCATTAGTCACTTCCCCATTAAACTCATTTTATTTATTCCTATCAGCTTCGCTTGAATGATAAATTCTTCTGTTGTAATCTTTCAGATGTTTACTGCAATGCAGATAATTACTTCAACCATATTTTCCTTGGGAAAAAAAAAAAAAAGGGTCATCTTTAAAAGAAGGTACTTTCTGAGCTGAAATTAAAGTGCACTTTGCCCGTCCAATCTATAGCCTGGAAAATTAGCTGCTTCTCTCTTGAAATGCTTAGGAAAGAGTTCCAATTTCACTGACATTACAGACTTCTAAAGTAAGGGTAACTATTGGTTGCACTTCTTAAGTTAGTTAATTTATGAGATTTCTTGACATGAAGAAACTTACTGCTGGCTGGGTCTACAGCTGTGCCTTCCCCTTTTTTTTCTAGTTAGTAGGAATTGTGTATGGAGCAAGCAGCAGATGGCCTGACCTCCTTCCCACCTCAGACAGTGGCCAGTGAGACAAATCGTGGGGCAGTCAGAAACAACTAAAGATGCAAGCTCAAGAAAAAAAGATTGCATTTTTCTCCAAAGTAGCCTACAGTACTTCAGCTTTCCCTTCTCCTGCTGGCGTAAATAGGGGTTCTGGCCCTTATGAATAGTGTGCCTTTTTTATTAACAATGTGTATTTTTAACCACCTCTCCTTACCAAATCCATTAAACACTTTGAGCAGAACCATTCCATTTTTCAGCCAGTTATGTAGATTGCAGAGGTGTACCCGCAATAAACACAGGCAGTACAACACTTGAACTTTTTAGAACTCCTCCTCTGAAGATGTTTTATTATTTGCTTGTTTCATTGTTTCCATGCAGTCTTAGAAACTATTCCTCAACACCTTATTTCACTGCAGAAAAAGCATCTTGTAAAACTTTGCCGTGAAGTGTTTTAGTTTTTGAAAGAAATGTTATGTTCCTCTTTGAGCTCAATCATGTGGCTTACATGTACCAATTTTTTTTTCTTCTTTGTTAAAACACAAAGCAAAAAATGCTGGATTGTGCTACTAAAGCCTTAGGAAAAGAAAAGAAGAATTAGATGCTAACTTCGCCTTCTCTCTTTTGACTCCACTTTCTGGAAGTTCCCCTTTTGACAGCCAATATTGCCCCAGAGTGACTCTGAGTCAATGAAGAAAATTCTGACTTTGCTCATTATCAAACAGCAGTTACCAAGTCCAGAAATGTGGCCTTTTTTGATTGGGATTAACGACATTTGCACAATGAGAGCCTTGCAAATAGGCAGACTGTGCAATCAAATGCTTGGAAGGTAATTAAGCACTACTTGTTCCCTTTGTTCCTACCTCAGTCCATTAACTTTCTGTCTTGGCATTCTTGGACAGTAGAAGTCCTGATCTAATTGAACTTTAATATGGAATGCTCTTATGCTGTTAAATGTGCCATATCCTTTCAATATGTTCTTTATAATACATGATCTTACATTGTGCGACAAGCAGCTCTCCATCCGGGCTACAATAACATGGATTCAAACAACATGTGACCTGATGTTTTGGTCATTACTCCTTCCTGGGATATTTAGGTCAAGTTAATCATTTAGCATACATGAGTGTTTATGTATCTATTGGACATCTGAACTTTACCAAATCTGTCTGGTTTTCTTGAAGTCTTTGTAGTGGGATGATACACAAGACAGTAAAAATAATCTAAGCATAGGAATAATTATTTTATGAACATGTGGAAAGGGGCCCCTTCAAGATGATATTTTAGTTTTTGCATTTTTCTCACACAGATTCAGATTAACTGGGAAACAGGATCAAAAGAACAAGGGGGAGGCAAGGAGACATTAAGGAACCATCACCCCTACTTGCTTTACTGAGGAGCATTTGACCTCAGCCAACAGGCCTGATCTCCCACACCTTCAAGTTGAGACTAAATACATCCCTACAAACATTTTTCTGTCTTAAAACCTAGCAAGCCATAGATTTTCTGGGGATTCATAGTCATAGTAGCCACACGGTTGTTTTATAACATGTCTAAAACAAAATTAATGAAGAGTTCTTGAAGCAAATTATTTGAAGGCTCTAAGATCTTCCACTTTTGGCTAGTGATAAAATACAATACTTTCCCATGCCATTTTATTAGCACATGGAGACGATCAGATTTTTAACTTGCATAATCACTCTTTTCAGTCATCCAGTTACCTCAAAACCCGTCATTCATATATTAGAGTTCTGACAGTGAAGTGAAAATGTGAACTCTATGTCTTTATTCTTTATTAAAAAGTAGACTGAATTTTTGTACTTAATTCGAAGTGTCCCTTTAAAAATGTTTGTGTTGGGTCTTGCCTCTCCTATAGACATTTACCATTTCAAGTCAGTTCTGTAGACACAAGGGAGAAAATAGTGATAGTGTAAAGTCAGTTGAGCAAATAGATTTTAACTGCTGATTCAGTGCAATATTCAAAATACAATGTACTTTGTAGAAAAGGAGTCCCCATTGCCTGCATATTGGTGTATTAATTAATTGAATATTGATGTAACTGAATCTTAATGTGTTATATCCTTGCGGATGCTATACACAGAAATGAATGTAGAAACTTCTGCAGACCAAATGCAACTGGCATTTTAAATGAGGAGGCTTCCTTGTTAGATGGTGTGCATTGAGCACATGTGACAGGTATGTGCCATCTTTTATTCTTCCCTTCTCTAGAGCACAGTGCTTTAAGTGGAGAGTCTAGCCCATAATTGATTAAGGGTCTGTGGGGTCACAAAGACCATTCTGTTGTGATTTTTTTGTGTTTTCCTACCCAGCCTAGAAACATGAGGCCTCTTAAGAGTGTTGGGTAAATAGCATGTTCAGTGAAAAATATCTCTGCAGTTGTCAGTCAAAGTCTGTATGAATTGTAGCCCAGCCTTCAGGGAAGTCTGAGTGCCCAAGGGCAGCCTCTGCTGCAGTAATGTTTTAGTGTATTCACCTGTCCATCCTCTTTCCTCAGGTCCACAAGAGGTGGCTCAGGTTCCTCCCCTTCTGAGGCCGGGCCAGCGTGGCAGCGCCCATCCTTCTTCCTCAGAGTCCTCAGAGTTGCTCTGGCACTTCAGCTCCTCTTGCTGCTCCTGATCGGGCTGGCTTGCCTGGTGCCGATGACCGAGGAGGACTACAGCTGTACTATGGCCAACAACTTTGCCCGCTCTTTCCACCCCATGCTAAAATACACGAATGGTCCACCTCCATTATGAAGGAGACCTGTGAGACAGCGGGTGACCTTGCTAGCATGCTAACTGAGAGGCGGGGTGGTTTTAAAGAGTGACAGCATTCAGCGTGGCAGCTTTACCTACCTGCTGTAGCCACCGCTGTGTCCATATCATTCTCTGCTGGCACTCAGCTAGTAACGCATCAGTACATCAGTATCAAACTGCACAACATATTACCTGAGTAGCATCGTTTCGATACTCGCATCCTGGGTACTAAGGAGGATGTGACGTGTGTGAGGGAAATGTCCTTTTGTCCAGGATTCTGGATCTTTTAGCCACTTTATATCCAGGTCATTGCCCTGTACTATGCATAGCCAAGGACTTGATACTGTAGATCCTTTCTTGTGTGCTGCTCTAAATGAGCTGTTAGCCAGTCTTTGTTAAATACCCTCTCAGTATCTACAATATACAAAATAACCAATGCTGAAGACATTTTAGAGCTTTTGTAACATACAATTTTAAAGGATCTTGTATGGCAATGTATTATTCCCTGTGGTTTCTGTTTTGGGCATGGTGTTCTAACTTTTGCTTTGGATGCACAAGGTGTAAATCTGAGAAGCACTTTTTCAAGGTTTAAAAAATGGATGTAATAAATAAGATCATAAAAGATTTCATGAGGAAAAATGTTGAATGTCAGGTTGAAAAACGAAGAACATATTTATGTATGTACAGTTTGCTAAGTAAAGTTTTGTTTGTATTGATTTATTTGCATTTATTAAAGATACCATAAAATATTTTGTCTACGTGCTTTTTAGTGACAACTATGGAAAACTCTAAGTTTAGAACGAAAAAATGTATGGTATAAAAAGATTAGAAGACGTACATATGCTGCACTTCTAAAAAGAATTAAAAAATGCTGTAACAAATTAATGGTATTAGGTATGTGTTCGAATGAGAAGATCTGGAAAACACGACAAATGGTAAAATAGATGGGAAAGTATCACGTGAGAGGTTGTGCTAATAATGAAAGCTGTCTTTATTTTGAATTAATGATTGGTCATTTCAGGTTTGTTGTGTTTTTTTTTCTCAAGCTGCTTCTTGAATTTCATCCTCATTCATATATTATTTCTCTGCATGTTTTTATATGTACTCATGTGCAACCTTTGGTAATGGAGGTTGTACCAGGCCACACTGAAGTAGCTTTTTTCCTGTGGGTGTACTGGAAACTTCTTAATATTCTCCATAGCAGCTTACTACCAAGATAGATGTTTATGCCCAAAACATAAGCATAAATAGCAGAAAAACAGAACAAATTGAAAACTCATTAATTTCAAAAAACATTGCAGAAAACTTGCAGTCTGAGCAGGGATAGACACTTTGCCCAGCTTATGAGTTAGAACTTGACCAAAACAGGATTCTTGTAAATTTTGAAAAAATACAGAGCATGTCTCTAAGTTACTGCTCTTTAATTAGTATGGGTTTTTTTTAAGCCAAGACACACAATGTGGTTTTTTTTCCTATGAGTTAAATATTTCAACTTAGAATATATTGGCCTGTGTAACAGAAATATTATTAAAAAAAAAAAAAAAAAACAAACAGGAGAAAATATCAGTACATTAATTGCTGTTACGTAGGATTACTTTTTTGGGGTGTCGTCATTTGAGCTGGTATGAAGAGAGCATTGTCAGAGGTAAGAGTACCACAAGCTGAACTCCAGCATTTAGAGGAGCCAAACTAAAGCTTTCTTTTCAGGTAAGTGCAATATTTACCGTTTCCTGGAAAAGGCTTCTGTATGCCAACAAAGTAATCTTCAGTGTCTGAGACCCAGACTGGGACTGACATAAGTATGTATTCTTTTCAAGGCTTAGATTCCTTCATTGGTATTCAGAAGTTACACTGGATGAGATTAGTATCCATAATCACTTACTCTGAGAAGATAAAGACAAGGAACAGACTTTTGGGGTAGAGGTATGAGCTGTTACTCGCAACAAGCCTGAAAGATTCCATGAAATTGACACCTCCTCTCTTTTCTGATGTCGTTCTCATTGGTGACATAATTTAGTCAGTGGTAATAGTGTACCCATGTGAATAGTTTAGTAGTTTGCTCAGACCTGGTAGTTCAGATCTGCATGCTTTAGACATCCTTTCATCAGCCAGTCCCTGGTTTTGGTGGTTAGTTTTCTGTTGAAAGATATTTTTGTTTTCTTTTAAAATAAAACTTTGTAAACAGAGTAAAAAGACTGATTTAGTGAGAAATAAGGATCTCAGCCTGATTTTGTCCCCTATTTTCCAGCGAACTATTGGTGATCTCATGAAAGCAGACATAATCTAAATAGTAGTAGATAGCCTGTATCAACCTATGGAAGAGCAGTCTGTTGAAAGAACCAAGGAAAAAGTCAAAGGTGAGACCTGTGTTCATTTCTAATGGTGTTTAAAAACTGAGGGAGAGGCATTGGGGTTTGAAAGGAGTTGGTTAGCAGGGAGAAGGCAGTGCAAGGAGTTTCAGTGATGTCAGATGCAATTAATGAAGTGCTTTATCAAAAGTATACGTGGTAGCACCTGGCATGCATTGTATTGCAACCTGATGTTCAAATTTTGCCAGCTATTTTGCCACTCCGTGGCTCCTGTTTCCCTTGTTTGAAAGGCTTCCCCACTTCCCTGATGCCTAGGGAAGACCTGTCTTCTGCAGAAGGGAAGCAAAATTTGTACACCTCACTCAAGCTCCCAGGGGAGTTTTGGGAGTAGTCACTAAGTTGGGGGGGGCAGGGGTGTAAATATTTCTAGCTTGTTCATAATGGTCATTCCCTTTTATTTTTGCTCACCTCTTGAAATGTTCGGTCTAGGGAGTATGAGAAAGTGATGAACTGCCTGAGGAGTGGAGGTTAAGCTGGTTAAATAGGCAGGGGAAAACTGATCTGAGATCAGAGGAACTTTTCATAATTAATTTCTCAAATAAACTTAGGGCTAAGGGGGAAAGAAGTGATGATAATTAAAGGATGTAAAGAATTTGGAAGGTCACATCATCAAGTGTCAGTAGTCCTTTCACATTCAGTGCTTTTTTGGCTGATGATTACCTTCTGGGTAGCCATGCACTGTCTCACCTCTGCCTTGCTGATGAACCAAAGGGCAGAGTGTACGTGCTATATTTTGCCTCCTTTCAGGTGTTTCAGAGCAAAGCTGCTTCTGTTCATAGCCTCCAGCTCTGAGCTCTAGCCATAGAGCTGACTATAGTTTCAATGTATTGCCTGTTAATTTGAATGAGAAGTTAGATATAGAGAACTTTCTTTTGACCCTGAGTCATCTGCTCACACAGAGCAACTCTCCCAGCAAACTCTCTGCAATACTTGTGAATAAGTCACAGGCAGTGATAGACACACATTAAGAAAATTTCACAGACAGAAGAAATGCCTGTTTGTAAATCCTGAATCTCCCATACCTTCAAGGATAGGAATGTCAGTCTATAAGCCGATGTCTCAAGGGAATTGCAGGCAGCTTGTGCCAGCAGATTAGAGGATCCCTTCAGTGCCATTTCGGACTTCTTATTTTCAGGACTTTCAACTCCAGACAAAATCAACATCAGACCAGGTAAAGTGCTTTGAGCAGTAAGCTCCTACAAAAGCAATTTCCTGGCCCTGAACCAATTTCATTATGACTTCAAATGTGATTTTGCAGAACTGGATCTTGATCCTAGAAAATGGCACAGAGCAGTCAAAATGGAAACAAATGGCCAGGCACTTCACAGGATCCTGTTAAAGCAAGCTCCATCCCAAGAGCACCAGTGACTTAAAGGTCCAGTCTGAGGCGCAAACCCTAATGCACCCACATACACATTGATTGTCACAGCATGAACTAGGGCAAAATCAGGCAACTGCAGAGGGGGAAAACCACACCCAGAAACCTGTCAAGCGTTGCAGCTGGTGGCACTAGCCAGCTTTGCAGCCTGGGCATCTTTCTCATCCTGATAAGGTCAAGCTGTTCTCTCTGCCTTGCCTCTGTCATGTTGGAACGCTGTTGCAGAGGACTTGGGTGTGGACAAGCTCTTTAAGAAATGCACACGTTAGAGTCTGCGGTGCCCTGTCTCTGTGCTAGGCCTGCAAACTGTCATCTCCTCTCTTTCTGAAGCACCTCACCTACTTGGGCTCTGCAAATAGAAGGGACTGATTTCTGGTAATGTACCTTAAGCCTTAGCTTCAAAGCATGAGGAAAAGCAGTACAGGAGATGCAGAACTCTGGGTCTGTGTTGAAGGCATGTGTTCAAATACAGAGAAAGTAGACTCAGCATCTTAGGGAATTCCAGTTTTTACTCCATTATATTTTTCCATGTTTTCTACTGTAGATAGATGCCGTACCTGCTGTAGAAATGTAATCATGCCTGCAGCTTGATGGATCTTGCAACTCTGAACACTGCTTATGGCCTATATTCACCTCATAATTAGCAGGTGTTTAAAGGCATAGCAGAAACTGGTTGCTCAGTGACTCCAGACTGTGTAGGAATATCAAAGACCTATCTCATAATGTTTATAATTATAATAGTGCAAACTAATGAGTACCATTTGCCCTGAACTTACTGCATCTGTTTGTGGAGGTTCTTGTGTTTTGTTTGTGGACCATGCTTTACAAAATCTGAAGGTGGACTGAAAAGCAGTATTTAGAGATGTCTGATATTGTTAGGAGTACATATGATCTGAAGTTGACAGTAATAGTGTGCCCTTATTCCTCACAACTGTGAGCAGGATGATACCCATTGCCTACCCCCACTCTGTTCCAGCAGTGATAACAGCTTCATTCTACAACAGATCTGCTGTGAACATCTACAGTCTTGCTTTCTTCTGCCTTAGAACTTTCTCCTACAGCTGGTTATTGAACAAGGACAAAGCCGCTGGGATTGTTTTACAAACAGTCAACCCTGGCCCTCAGAGTCTTGTGCTATTTGTGGTTGAGAAATCTGTTTACAACTGATAGCATCTCTCAACATGCTCATCATGTGCATCTGAGTGTATCTGTGTGTATGTTCAAAGGCATAACAGAAACTGGTTGCTCACAGTCTCCAAACTACAGATGCTATCAGGATTTAGCAAATGTGGGAGGATTCTGGGAAATAAGAGCAGAGTCAAGGAAAAGAAATGCAGATTCTTAAGCAAGAGACAAAAAAAAAAAACAGTAAGACTGAACACAGAAAGGAAGGTAGGAAAGCAGAAAAAGAGAGCATTGATCTTCTCACTGACTTGCACTTCTGGTATTTTATTTGGTGCTTAAAGCAATGGATCATGGAAAGGAAAAGAGCAGGAAATGTCACAGCGAGGTTTGTATTTAAGCTGTGTGGTCTGGCTATAAAATTGTTCAACTCCTGCAGCAGTCAGTTGCAGAATTCAACTAAGCCAGTGGTTGCCTAAATTGAGGGGGGGCAAAGTTGAAGGGCGGGTGTCATTTTTCTTTTGCTTTGGGGGAAAAATGTGTGTCTCATACTCAAGAGTTTGCTGCACAAGTGAACGAGTCTAGGTACTGGCTGGCTGTTTTAACCTTGGCAGCAATGTTGTGAAATGCACTGTAGCAAACTGAATTCTATTGTTGTTTCACTATTTGGTTATAATTAGACCTAGAGTGACATAGATGTGAAAGCACTATTTGGGAGAAGTTTTGCTTGTTCTAACAATGTTAAGAACATTGAAATATTCTAATAATATTCCACAAGAAGTAAATAAATAGGGATTATTTACAGAATTAATTTTGTAAAAGCAGTAGATAAAAATATGTGAAAGAAGATGAAATTAATAACTGCAAGCTTAAGCACTGAAGACTTGTCATAGTCTAAGGCCTGGTTAAATGATAGAAATCTGAATTATATTAAATGATTGCTCTAAAAGCAGACGAGAACTAAAAGCTTTGACTTGTATTGTTTGGTGCTGCTTAATGTATCATTCGGAAAATGAACTATTCAAAATCGCTCGGTTCAGTAAAAATATGTTTTAAGACCTGAGATGTCGTAAATGGATTTGACCACACTGAGGTCTGCATTAAACAATGGCACATTTAGTTCTTGGAGGAGAGAGGAGGCTTTAGGAAAGTGTTGTCCATTTCTTGTGCCAGAGGTGGCCCTGGGGGAGAAGAGGTGAGCCACCAAGCTCTTCTGTACCAGGAATGATGCAGATGTGAACATAGTTTGCACAGACGTTACTCATGTCATGCTCTTTGCATTTTCAGGCACATTGTAATTCCTGGGAGATTGCAATTATTGATGTTGTAATTGTGGGTTGTTTTCATTCGATTGTTTCTAGAAAGGAGTTTTAAGAAACAGCCGGAAGGAAAGGTACTAGAGTCTACTTTTTAATGTAAACACTCAAAAGCCTAGTCAAGAACTGGAGCATTCATGTATGTGGTATTCTCTTTATAAATAATTCAAACATTAACTGAGAGGCTCTCCTGACCATTGAGCTGCAGGTTAAAACACATGGTTGCAATTTTGAGTCCTCTGCTAACTTGAAGCATTGTACAGCCAGGTGTGCAGACCATGGGCCAAGGGGGGAAAAAAAGTTCGGGAATAAAGCATGATGCTGTATCAGTTTGGTAGAGATAGATAGATACAAAGGAGACATTTTGGAGCCAGAGTTTCTTTTCGTGTTCTCAGATTTAACATAAGCAAATAATCCTGCAATGGCAGACTGAAACTCAAACTTTTCTACTTTCATACAAATTCCTTAAACTTTTAAGCTTGTATGTGCCCTACTGTGATTCTCACTGCAAAGTGGGTAGCATTTTTTGCTTACCCCTAAGAAACAACATACTTATTTCACCTTTCTACAGATGACATAGGTTCTCAAGAGGAGGCTGGAAAACAAGAAAGAAATCTGATAAGAATCAAATCTTTCTGTCCTGGAAAGAAAATACAGTCTTCATGTGTAGAGGAGCTAAATATGCTACAGTCCCAAGCATGTGTTGCAAAATCTGGCTAAAAAAAAAAAAAAATCCTGAAAGCAAAATCTTTCCTCACGGATGTATTTTTTAGCTGTTTAAAATAGTAACATACTGGAGTAGTGCACAAATGTGCAGGAATGGAGAGCAGCAGGAGAATTGTGTATCACCTGTATGCCTGCAAAAGTGAAGGCATTAGCAGACTGACACCTAAATACTGTGACACAGAGATCTTATAGGGATGTGAGAGCTAGTTAGCCTTGCTCCTGCTGAGATGAGTGCCAAATGTTATTATTTCGATGGTCAATTTTCCTGAAGACTTTGTGAACATTTTTACACTTGCGCCTCTGTGTCTGCAGAATGCCTTAGTGAATGGTAGTAATTGGAGCCTGGCTGGGCATAAGAAAGACCATGTACGCACTGTCCTTCCATGGGCATTCTTTCTCTGCAAGCACACTGATGGGTGTTATTTTACATGTTTGGATTTTCCTCTCCTTTTCACTGCCTGGATGGTGGAGACAAGCAGTGTAATGGAGGGGAAGGAGATGTAAGAAACAGCTGCTTCATGGGGCTTTTCATGTGGCAGTATCTGAATGAAAAAAAAAAAAAAAAAGTTCGTCATTTAATTTTGAAGAATAAACATGGCCACAAGTTTTTCAAAGAGGGATGGTGTCCCACTGATTGAAAACACCAAGTTGTATCCCATGGAGAAGCTGTTGTCATTGCGTAACTAGAGGATTGCCTTAATTAACAGAAAACTAAAAGCCATCAGATACGTTCTTTTATGATGGCTTAGCTATAGCATGCCTTTCTAATTAGTTAAATAGAATAAAATATGCTGGAACAAAACATGAATCACTAAAATGTGAGGAAAGAGGCAAAGCACATGTTGTGGAGAGGAGCCCAAGGCATATGGCTGCATGCATGTCTATGGGCTCCTCAAGGGCACAGGCAGCCGCTCCACAAGGCCTTGTGGTTGTACTGAGGGAAGTGAGAGAAATGGGCCCAGTAAAGGTAAGCCAGGAGCTTCAGCTGCAAGAGCTCTGCAGCAAAACAGAAAGATACATCGTTGCTGTGTAATTTCTCAAATTACTTCAGCCAACAGATGTAAGAAATGGGGCATGAAGCTGGAGTCCCAGCAGGCTCCTGGCTGTGGGAATGTGTCCAGTGCCTGGCTGCAGAGGCTCTTTTCCTGCTGCGTTGTTCCTCTCGGGGTCTGAGCAAGGTGACGTCTCATCCACCTTCTCCCACCACAGAAGACACAGGATGAGAAGGGATGAAGAAGGAGAACCAGACTCTTTTCAGTCATACCCACTGACAGGGCAGGAGGCAATGGGCACAAATTAAACCACATGAAATTCCACCTGAGCACAGGAAAACATTTTTTAATGTGAGGTTGGTCACACACTGGAACAGGTGGCCCAGCAGAGTCGCCTTTTGAGGCTATTCAAAACTTGACTGGAGCCATCTTCTGCAGGTGACCCAGCTCTGAGGCAGGAATTGGTCTAGATAATCTCCAGAGATGACTTCCCAGCTCAGACTCACTGTGATACTGCATGGTCATGATGTGCTCTGAGAAGAGATGGGCAAAACACAGCCTAATCTCAGGTATTGTACAATCCTTTGCCCATTCAATTTGTTACAATTTAGTAGCAGATGTAAGTATGTTCAGACTTCAGCTGTTCAGTTTTTAATTTAGGAGTGTCAGGTGTTTGATTTCGCAGGTATATTCTGCCTTTGAATGCTGTCAGATTTTCAGTCAGCATTGAAAACAATTGTATTATTCTGGCCCACCCTTCATGGCTGAAGCCAAGCTCTTTGTCATGAAAGCATCTTGCAATACAGTCTGTGATTTGAAACCATTGCTCAGTTCTCCTTGGCACTTACAAATCCCCTAAATCCCCAACCTTCTTTTGGAGTCTAAATAGGCTATTTGCTTTCATGTTTCACAAGCTATTGGGTGAGTTTTCAAATGGACAAAGTATAATGCATTTCTTGTCTTAACAACTGAGATTATAGTTAGAATTAAGGTAATAATCTTACCATTCTTTTCCTGATAAGTTATGTACAGTGAAACACTGCATAAAAACAAAGAGCTTTTACATATATATTCATGTAGGAAAAGAGAACCTATGAGCCAATAGTCCCACTCAGAACCAGCACAGTACTGAAAATAGATGAAAAAAATCAATATACAGACTATATACTCTTTGTATTATTGATATATAGCTACAAGTATTGAACACACAGACACATATATATATGTGTATATATATATATATGATATTGATTGCTGGTTTGATTCCTTGCAAAGACCAAATATAATTTTGGGAGTACTTAACCAGATAGAGTTAAGTTCAAACTAATTTATGTCAACAAAAGTATCTTTCATTTCTGTTCATTCCCTTCCTGACAGCCTAGTCAAGACAACTGCCTTTTTCCCTGAGGACCAGCTTTCACTTGGGAAAAAAGTCCCATTTTACTTGATATTAGCTAAATCATGGTAAGTGGCAGGCAACTACAGAAGATTAAATTCACACAATTTGTCTCTTCCACCATAATCTGTTTCACAAGCTAAAATAAGGAATATAAAGCATATAAAATACTAAGGACATTACAGCATATAAAGTACAAGGTACTTAGTGACTTCCCTGGTGTCATTAGGAATACTAGAGACTCGGCTTAACACACACTCTCTCATGTTCTTTGGGAAAGATGAAGAAGCTAATTAAGAAATGTTTTTCTTAGATGTATGGAAACAGACACATTCTGTTTCTGTAAAAAAACAGGGTACCATTTTGCTCGTTACTGGAAAACAATAAGCAGAGAAGCGTATTTTTAAAACTACGCAAAAGATAACAAATGAAACAAAGTGTTCTGGTTAATTCTTTATTTTCAACATCAAATACATTGATAAAAATCTTGCACCAATCAGGTAGCCTACCAGATTTTTCATTTAGACTTTTTAAGAACTTTTTTAGGTGCAAAACAAGGGAGGAAAAAAAAAAAAAAACAAAAACAAAACACCAAAACAAAGACATCAATAATTTTATATGCATCATTGAAAGAACAGAATACTTCAACAAATACACTATGGCAGTTGAGCCTATACCAAATAAGAGACTTTCAATTGACAGGCTACATAGTGCACACAAAAGCATTTGTTTTATAGTATATACAATAAGGTGATACATAAAGAGACTTGTTAATGCAAGTCTCGTGACCAGCAGTCTATCCCTTCATTTTCCAATGGGCACTTTCTGAAGAAACAGACTTCTAATTATAGGCACACAGGAGTACAGAGCATACTAATTTGCAAGATGGCAGCATATATATTTGTTAGTTTGTTTCTTTAGGCACATCTGAATGCAAAAGATTTTTTTTAGACTTTTTTTTTTTTAAACACAGTGCAAAACCGAATACCCTTATGGGC
This sequence comes from Streptopelia decaocto, assembly GCF_964273445.1. Taxonomy (NCBI): domain Eukaryota; kingdom Metazoa; phylum Chordata; class Aves; order Columbiformes; family Columbidae; genus Streptopelia; species Streptopelia decaocto. The sequence continues at coordinate 54,485,288 of NC_138656.1, read as the reverse complement.
AACAATCAATTTGAAAACAACTTTCAGGATATAAAGCTATCTACATTTGAAAGATGAAAGAGAATTGGGAGTAGAAAGGGTAGGACGCTAATATAAAGGAAATATTAATTTAAAATTCTCAGATCAATTTGAGATTAAGCTATAATTGCAGGTGACAGCAAAGACTAGTTTCTATTGCAATACCATCGTTAACATGATCCTTCTTTCATATCTGTTGAATTTTTGTCTGTAAAGCTGTATTACAGCTGTAGATAGCATTGAAAATAGCCATCTCTTTATTCAAAGTAAGAAATGCACTTCACATAAACTCAGCTGATAATACCTTATATACAAAATCCCATTAGCTTCAGGTTGGGTTGCATCTTAATTTTAAAGCAGGATATTATATACACAAGAGAGGCTTGCTATATTCCTACCAAAGCCTGTGATAAGACTAAGGCCCAGTGAGGCAGAATTTTTACTTTGCTGGTAGTTTGCTTGGTTTTTAACATATGGCACAACTCTTAAGGAATCAGTCGGCATCAGCTGGAATGGATGGAGGCTTCAATACAAAGAAAGTTGGAGGATAGAGGTGTGATCTGGGTTTTTTCTTTTGTTTTTTCCATTTAAAGTCCGATGATGTGATGACAGTCCTTGCAATAACCTTAGGAACTCAGTTAACTTTTTTTTTTTTTAATTGTATTTTTAAATTATTAAACTCTTCAGTGTACAGAAGGAGAAAAGTCATCAAGAGATGTCACTGAAACATAATAGTAAATTTACAACAAACACACACCAAGAAACTCTCATTAAATTATTTTACACCAGTACAAATCCTACTGCCCCAATGGGGAGATTTACCTGAGACAAAGTCTGCAACATCACAACATGGCTCGAACCACTACAAACCAAAGTAGCTTTCACATATTGGTGGAAACTCAGGCACCACTAAGTGCTATGCATCATATTTCCCCTTCCTGCCTCCTTTTTGTAATAATTCAGTAATGACCATATTCTCAGGCAAAGCAAGTTCATCTGGTCTGTTTTGTTTGGCTTGTGCTGGTATTCCACTGCCTACGTTTCTAGGGGATCTTTTGGTTTTTTGTTGTGTGGTTTGTTTTTTTTTTTTCTTTTTTAAAAAAATCCATGTATAAACCTTATAAAATAATTCTTTCATTAGCTGTCCAGAGACATCACTATGAATGTTTTGGTAAAAGCATAATTAGCTGCCTTAAATAGTTTTATTTCTTTTTTTTTTTTTACATGCTATATATTTTTGTTTCATATCCAGCACCAGGTATTCAGGTAGTACTGGTTTGTCAGCTGCAAATATAAAGTATATATGTATATATATATACACACACACACATATAGCATCCTGTGAAATAACAGTTACCAAATGTCAGGCACAATTGTTTGCATACACAAGAGCATAATTCATAATTACATAATAAAAAGTTGCTGCCATTTTTGTATCATAGACTTTGTTTAATCAATTGAATAGCTACATTCAGCTGTCTGATATGTGGACAATCATCTTTATAGGTAACTATGGGAAGATTACTATACTCAATAAGGTGCTACTTCAGTTAAAATATAATGGACAAGTTAATGCCACAGATCCTGAAACTGCCCCAAGGTAAATTAACGTATTACTGGGAATCGCTGTTTTTCTTTCCTGGATTCCTTTCACTGTTGTCACCACAAACATGGTAGGACTGGTTGAATCTAAATTACTTCCTTTCAAGGACTGAGCCTAGGAAAACATTCATAATTAAGACTGTGAGTTGACTGATTATTCCTTATGTTCCAAGACACATTATGATACCCTTCTGTTTGCTGCACACCACTTCAACTCACGCTTATCCAGCTTCACCGGCAAAATCTGTAGAGTGCAGTGGTGCTTGCCCTATGTAAGTACCATGAGAATCTAACTCTCTGTTGGGAATTGCTCTCTATGAACGACTTCTTTTTCCTTCTGGCCAAATTTACACTTGAATCAATGTAATGAACTCTTCTGGGATGCAGGAAGGGAGGCATGCATTGAAACCAATTTGCCTTGCAGCTTATGAGCTTGATCTGTGTGTTCCATCACAGAGAACACCAAGTTGCATGTACAGTGTTTAAAAAGCAGCTCTAACACACACTAGGCTACAAGTGAATAAGGATGGTGTAAGCACATAACTACAGGGATTCCTGTACTCCGTTCAGATCTTTTAGCCTGCACTCATTTCAGGGCATTCATGATTTTTCTAATAAATTTGAAAACCAGCTACAAAACAAAACGTGCATTTTCTTTCAAGGCATTTAGGAGCTTTCCAAAAGCCCTTAGGTACCAAGTTTGAGCGCGCACACACACACACAGACACACACACTCTTACTGAATACACAAAAAGACAAATTTTTTGGCACATTTAGAAAAAAAATACACTATAATATGCATCAATAAAAGGCCTATTAACTTACAGTGACTGCTTCACATGCTTAGGCTTGCACATTTTTTGAGGAATCTTCTCAAAGGCAGGTAGCAACTAGCTTCAGACTTTTAATCTGTGCATATCCTTGGATATCTACATGAAACTGTTATAGACATCATTATGAACATTCACTAAATAATTGAATCCTTGACTTGGAGCACAAACTCGTCCTATGCCTTGCTGCCTTGACAATTGCTATGTAACTCAATCCCACTGCACACAGACCGTGTGTAACAGGGAGCATCATCAGACATAGGCACTCCTGTACAGCATTAGTTGCACTATTTCCTATATTTAGTTACTACAGGATAGTCCAATCAACGTAATCTAACATAAAGGTTTCAACTATAGCAGTAAAAGAAGCATCCCTGAACCCTTCTCTGGCATTGTGCCCAGCTGCTATGGAGGAGCCTACGCACGTGCTATGAAACGTCCTTGCTGGCAGGGTGGTCGCTTCCAACCAGCTATTGGAACAGTCCCTGGTCCGTGCTAACACCAAAACTGCACCTGGAAACCAGAAGTGCAGATAGCACAGGCAAAGTTTATCATTAGACTAATAAAATATCCCCAGCATATGTAATAGTCGCAGTCCAGTACCCAGCAACGTTCCCTGACACATTTAATTTTCTAGCATAGAAGTAGTTGAACAGCAGCACCAACTCCTACTTTGAATAGCACATAGTATGGAATTCTTCAGTCTCTCTCCTTCATGTCTTGCTGAAACTCTTGATGTCAGTGGACCTTTTGTATATTTACAGTTGGTCTGAAGAATCTGACTAATGTTTATGAAAAACAGTTATACACATGCATGGAGAAAGCCAGATTTATCTTCCTGGACGTGCAGTCCCAGAGTCTTCACCATATCTGAGGCTCATTGGCCAGTTCTGGTGACACAGGTGAGCTGGCTCTTAACAGGGGTTTCTGAGCATGCCCCACCAAGAGCCAAAGCAAGCCAAGGCACTGCAAAGCCTCCTGCTCTGGCTGTGCTGCCAGCCCTCCCATGCAAGGCCATGCCACGCTCTACCAAGTGGGACAGGCCCATCCCACCCTGCTGTGCCAGTCTTGCACTGGCATCCTCACCCCCTGGCTTGTAGCACAAGCAAAGGACAGGGGAAGGTTTTTTAATAAAAGAGTGCTGGATCATATACATGTGTGAAGACTTTTTTTCTTTTTTTTTCTTTTTTGTTTTTTAAGACCTGATGATTTTTGTAATCATCTGGTCTCATTTAAGAGTAATTGTCTATGTTATCACTGTTTGTTGTGTTGCCCTTGATTTACACGCTGCCAGGCAACCGAACAATTTAATTTTGTAGGATCAGACAAGATACACACAATGCCATTTGGCTAGAGGATATGGTAAGGGGGCCTGAAAGTTTGGTCATGAGAGGGAGTTGTCTGCTGATGTAAGCCAGCAAGGTAAACCAGTATTGTTTACAGACAGGGGTTCCTTTCTACTGTAGGAAGAAGAGAGGCAGGAATCTACCTAAACTCCCAAGGCAGTCACTAGCAGTTCAATTTCACTATGGCACACTAGGATGCCAATGAACTTTCCATTTAATCCCCCAAAAAGTCACCCAGAATCTCTTTTGGTTGGAAACTGCTTCAAAGTTTCAAGCAAGTAAAGGATTAGGCAAGCTCAGAATTTGGGGCAGATATCAGCACAGACTACCATTCATGAAGAAGTCAATACACATGGGTGGTATGGCCTATTAATAGATAGCAAAATAAACATTCAGTTTAGATTAGGACTTACCCAATTTACATGCAAAATTAAATTAAAAACACTGCAAAATTTATATCAAGTTAGCCTTACAATCCTTGCTGGCTGTCCTTAGCAATGAAATGTCTTCTGTTTAGGATAAGCAATCAATTCAGGCAAGCACTTTACAAACACTCAAATGGAAATTGCAGGCGACTTTTGTCATTGGAGTGTTTACACAGGTGGCACTATAGAAGAAATGAAGCATGAGCTAAGTAGTACGCTGCTGGGTTTCTCATACCATTGTATATGTTGACTTTTGTTTATATTGTATTCTGCATATTCTCCTCTTCTTTGCTATTTATATAAAAGGACTGCAAGGAATGAGATGAAGCTGATGCAGTTGTCAGTTGGCTCCGGTTCTCCTCTTCTGTGGGTGCAGCACTCCTGGCTGCTGGGGCGTGCAGTCGGTGAGCGTCCAGCATCTCCAGCAAGAGATCATAGAGTGGAACTACATTTTTGCACTTCATATTATACAGGTGCTCCATTCCTTTGTTGCTGTGGGTTGTAATGAAACAACGGTTACTTTCCAAATATGCTACAGGGGAAAAAAGCTATTAGCTAATAATATCTCTAAGGTTCAGATAAATTCCATTTTGTATAAAATAACTAACTTAACAGTGCTGTTGCTGTATGCTCCTGCTACAGTTAGCAGAATAAGGCACCTTCAAAGAGCATTTCAGATTGCTTATAAGCAAGTTCCCTTCTAAAGGTGGCTCTTTTTTTCTCCTTTGCCTAAAAGGTAGCCTAGACCATATGGAGTCCTAATTTAGTCACTGTGACTAAATGGATGGGATGAATCTTGGCTTTCCTATAGTAAAACCTTAAATACCAGATTTTTCTCCTAGAAAACAACCTCAGCCAATTTGTTTGCAACTGCTCACTTGTAATTCACAAAACATGGGAACATGAATTTCTATCGTATCTGGAACTTCCTTAATTGTATAAATTCTTCTTAAGGGGGGGAAAAAAAAAAAAAAAAAAAAAAAAAGAAGGATGATTAACATGAGGACAAAGAAACTCCACAAAAAGACGGCAGTAAAAAAACCACATGCACAGGCCCCTTTACTTTTTCCTAAAGATCTCCAACAGTTCAAGAGGTAAAAACTGCATGTTTCAGCTTTAGTAGCTATGATGTGGTTTTTACTCTAATTTTAATTTTATTAACTGAAATAATTAAAATTTAAATCTCTGTAACAATATATCCCTTCATAAAAATGAAATCTATACTGTATCTTTGTGTAGACTTGCTGTGTTGTTAATACTCCAGCCACTGAACAGCTACCTTAAGAGGTAATTCCATTTGGGAGAAGCATTTGCTACAACTACTGAAAGAGTGCTTCAGACATGTCACCTCTAATTAGCAAAGGGCACAATCCTCTAAATTGGGATTCAGTGCATCTGCATTTATCCTCACCCATAAGATACACATAATTACTCTAATCTCTTTTCTAAAGTGATTTGCAATCAAGGCGCTTGTGAAAAGTGGCTCCATAAAAGTGATAGTTTTATTAAATCTTATCAGCGACTAAAGTTTGCAGAACTAGGCTACTGCTATGTTATTATTCTACTCAGTGCCTTTCAAACAGAATAAAAGATTCATATAACATTAAAAGAAGGTAAGTGTTTAAGGCACTATCAAAACAATAAGGAACAGAAAACCAAAAGAAACAACAGGGAAAACATTTACTCCTTTCACACCATAATCCACTGTACTGTTTTCCACATGTTCAATACATCTTTATGGAAAGCAAACATACATATGTTTCTTTTGTAACAGCTCTACACACAGTTTGTACTCCTATCTGTCTGTGAAGGAAAAGTGTGTGTCTGCATTTGTGAAACCACCCTTGCATGGGACCAGTGTTCTCACCTCATGTGTCTGATGTGAGAGAGGATGAGGAGGAGCTGAGCCAGTCGTCTGTGTTGCTGCTGCAGAGAAAGACCTGACTTAGCCATTAAGTGTATCAGAGTGTCTGTGATTTTGTCCAGAACACGGTGAATATAGTCTCTCTCTTCCAGGGATTTTAAGGTGCTGGAAAGAAAAGTGTACACACCTGGAGTAGGAAGGGGAAAGAAAACAAACACACCACAGACAAAAATTACTTTGATGGAGTCAGACTTGCCCAAGGTATGCCTTGTGTCTGGCTTCTTCAGCTGTGTTAAACTACAGGAGCTGACCGTGTGCAAACCCTCCTGCTCGTCAGCCAGGTCACTGGTTTGAATGACCCTGGAGCTTGGATTAGTCACTGCAGGCAAAGCAGTAGGATGAAGGCGCACCGCCCTTCCCTCTTCCCTGCCCAGGCCCATCCACAGTCTGGGCCAGGTGGCAGGGGACACCGGCAGCCTGCAGCTAGACTTAACTGTGAGCCGCACTCTTCTGTCGATCACTCAGCTCTGAAACCTTGAGGAGATGCTGTTGCCCCTTGAGAGCTCTGCAATACTTACTAACCAGCCCAGAACTTTGGCAGTTTTTCCCATTTTCTCTGCTGTTTAATGTCTGATTTCTGGTGATTTGCTAGTCATTCTAGAACTGAATAATATGTTACCACAAAACATGTAAACAAAACCAGGTGGTTTTTTATGTATGCTTGCCTCAATAAAACCCTCCCAACCAATTAAGAGCCTTGAAAGGTGTACTCCTTCACATACAAAACAAAGTCTCTTTTAAAAACAATGTCCAAAGCAACCTATGTGAATTTAGCCATCTTGCATTGCCTACTGCTGAAAGTGAGATGCCTGGAGATTTGGACAAGAAGGAAGTTTTTCCATAGATCAAAACACCTTCAAACTTGTCTTGCAGCAGTCTGTCTACATCTCCTATGAAGCACCCTAGCCCAAGCGTAAGAGCTTTCACCAGTAGCAATTCTTGGGTGCGTGAAGCACATCAGCTTTCTAAATGGGATATTCTAAACTATTTTGCACTTTTTAATCTTGAATTTGTTCTGGACAGTAGCACACAGCCATGTAAATCAGGTCTCAACAGCACTGTGCTGCCAAAAGACAGCTCTTGCATTCAGCACCAGTTTTTTAATTTTTTGGACTGAGCCCGTAACTCTAAATAGCTCATATTGCTAAAATCCATTCCTTAGGCAGCAAAAGCTTAAGATGAATATATGGTAATAAAATCAAACTGGCTTGGTCATGGTATGTTCATTGCCCTGTTTCTATAAAGTACTTGACAAATCCTGTGCTTTTGCTCTTCTGCATCAGCTCACAGATCCAAGAAGAAATTTGGATTTTGTCCTTGGAAAAAATGGTTTCTGGAACTATTTTCACTTTCCTTTTCTTTAAAACATCATATATAGCACAATATGCAATGCAGTTAGTGATATTAAGAAAAAAGACACATGCTAACAGGCATATTTACACAAACAGACATATATAAACTAACTTTTTTGTATTGTTTTTAGCCTGGGGGTTATACCATTGGATTTTAAGATAAGAATATTTTGCCATGCATCTGAGCAGTCAGGGAAACTGAGATCTTTTTTTGTCATCTCCTTGGCATACCTTCCCTCCTCACATCATCTTGGTACTTCAAGGACCTGACACCTAGAACTACTGTAACCTGCAAGTAGGTTTGATGACTTTGGGTCTTCTGTACTAAAATGAAATCTAAATTTGTGTTTGTGAACATTGGTGTGTCTCTGTGAAAGAGAGTGCTTAAATAAAATAAAATAACTCAAAAACGGCACAACTTCTGTAAACTAGCAGTCAGAGCTCTTAATTTTGATAGCCAATATTGCTTCAAATTTTATATAGATAGATAGTACAATGGCCTTTTTTCTTACCAAGATTTTTATGATTACTATGAATTTTACTGAAATGAATTCAGCAAAGAGAAACAGCTCCTGGGGCTTTTCTCAGATGAATGAGTCTTAACAACACTCATATATGCCTACTGATAATACCAGGCTTTACAGTTTAGCAGGCACCTGTAGGGGTAAGATTCTTAAATATTACTGACAAAAGACAGTCCATTAGAAAGAAATGTTAGTCTCATAAACCCACAGTGCCTCTGAAGCAGTTTGCCTCAGCCAGAGGATGCCATTGTGCCCTTGTAGCAATAATCTTTAGCTTCATAGCTTTGAAACTAGCAAAAGAAAAAAAAAAATCTGTTAGGAGGAACTGTTTCTCACCTAGGTCTAGTCCAGAAGCTATTAAAAAGTATAAATCAAAAAAAAAGCACTCCCCCAAAAATGTAGAGATTTCAGGGGATCACGAGTCAATAACTGCCAAGAAAAATGATGGTTGGTTTTCCTTTCTGTTCTCCTGGTGATTGCTCCTGCCCCAGGCCAATGACCAGAAATTTCCCCAAAAGAAATGCCAGTTATCTATCACACACATACACAAACAAGCAGAGTTTTGGAACAAGAGTGCAGAAAATTGTCCTAGCAAAATGAAATTTAACAGTCTCAAAGGCCTTTCCAAGCTCTGAAGCTGAAAGTAAACCTAAATGGAATAGCTACCACGTTGTTTTCCAGCCCTCTCTGTAGGCCAGCCTTGTAAAACATAACAGGAGCAAGAACAGAGAATGCACGACCCTACAAACCAGTAAAGCCTCCCAGTCTGTGGCCACAACATGCAGCTACTCACAGAAGAAGGTCTCTTGGGGACTGCCAAGTACTACTGTGCCAGCTGTTGGCACATAGTGATACAGCTTTATATGTGTCTTTGCATATTGATGTAGAGGGGAACACCCTCTACATCTTTCCTGTCACAACAAACCCCAGCTTAAAATATCTTTACATTTAGAGTTCAGGCTCACAAACGATACCCAAGGCTCTTCTTCCCCTTCCACCAAGCCCCATTGCTCTGCATCTCTGTCAGCCAGGCTGAGTAATGAGCAAATTCAGCTCTGTACCATGCACTTGTGCAATCCTCCAGCCCCCCAAATACAGAAATAAATAAAAAGTACAATTTAAGAGGAGCTGGAAAAATCAGAAGAAAATAATAACAGTCACATGGACTGAGGTATCCGGAGGTCTTCAGGATGTACAAAATCAGCTAAATCTTTCCATCTCTGAGGACTAAGCAGCTAACTAATTAGGTAAATCAGCTGCTAAAGCAGGCGTGACCTACATCTTTGTCTCCAAAATGAAAGGCTGTTGTTTGCCACATAGCACCACTCCTGTTTTCAGACACACCTAAAACATCTGGCATCATGTTGCCCTTTCATGTTTCTAATACTTATCTTTCAGTGTTAAGAAAAAGCCCTTTAGTATTGAGCAGAATGTGTTTTTTGAAAATACAGTTTTGCTTTTTAGTCGCAAGATTTAGTGCTGTAGTTTTCAAGGGGCAACTTCTGGTTTTTTATTTAGCTAGAGACAATGCTGTCCTTGTTGTTACAGACATTCTGTCGCCTTGATATCTCAGGAAAAATTTGGAAGTAGTGTAAATGTATATTTTGCTTTATAAACAAAACCTTCCATCTTTTCCACATGCACTGAGTGAAGCTAAAAAAATTTGCTTTCATTTTGCCCAAGACCACATAGAAAAGGAGTGTAAAGATACTAAACAACCTTGAAAGATGTTACCAAAAGAAAGAGAAAATAAATGTCCAACAACAGCAATAAACAGCACTACCTCAGGAGAAGAGACCAACAGATGTCCAAGGATTTAATAAAGAAATGTTTGAGTACACTCAGTGAATTAAATCCACACAAAGCTTCAGAATGCAAATGCAGACTGCTTTTAAATATGAAATGTGGCATAATTAGTCCAATTTGTTTAATTAATCCACTTGTTTAAATCCTTTTGAGATCAGCTAGTTTAATCATAGGCATATGTGTAATAGATAGCATAAGAGCAAAAAATTCATTGTGTGTTTTTCTGCTCTTTCTTTAGTAGAAGATTTGCACATGTTTGCATAGATCAAAAAATTCAGGTTAAGGGAGGCTTGGAAGTCATCTAGTTCAACCTCCTGTTCAAATAGCAGTAACTTCAGGGTTTGGTGAAGCTGCCTGGAGCTCTGTCCAGCTGTGTTTTGAGTATCTCCAGAGAGGGAGACCCTACCATCTTTCTGGCCAACCTGTTCCAGTACTTAATATCCCACTGGCAAGATTTTTTATTCTGTTCATCTAGTCAGCATCTCCCTTGCTGTGGTTTGCCTCCATTGCAGCTTGTCTTTCCTCTTGCACCTCTGAGAAGAGTCTGGCCCTGGCTTCTTCATAACCTGTTCTTCAGCTGTCTGAGGACTGCATTTAAACCCTCACTTAGCCTTCCCTTTTTCAGGATGAGCAAAACCCATCTCTCTCAGCCTCTCCTCATGCGTGATGTACACAGAACATAATATTTCACGTCTGTTCAACACCTTACCTAAGGAGTCTGGCTCTATTCTGTGAAGAAAAGCATCTCAGAAGACGTTTTAGACCATCTGTGCCAAACAACACTTACATAGCTATTACGTATACCCAAAATTATGCTACTTGGTTATCTCTATAACACAGCCTAGCCTCCTAATTTGGGCATCTAAAGGATCTGACTGTCAAGAACCCATGCCCACATTCCCACTGCCTAGTACTTAAATCTTCAGACAGTTATAAAATTAGTTGGTTATAGGAATGCAAAAACTGAAATGTAAAATTAATTTCCTTTATGCATAAAGGCAATTACAAGCAATACAGACACACATTCTGTGGCCATATATACATACACATTCAATTTACGGTGTACTCAGATATACGGCAATAAGTGCAGTATTCAAGCCAGAGCAATACGTGACACGCTTCATAACAATCATATAAATTTATCTCATCGTGAACCTGCAACAGCTCAACCTGAACCATGCCCTCTGATCTATCAGCATCAAGACTCTTGTAAAGCCTTCTGAGCAGCTATAAATTTTCATTTAATGTAAGAAAAAAATTCCACACGCAGAATCAGATCACTCATCAGATGAACTCTGATCTCCTACCATGCAGAGCACCACTAATTCAAACCTGCTGAATATGAACCTTAAGGAATGAAATTCTCATATCTCCTGGCCTCACCCAGTGGTCCCATCTCTCTTACATGCAGAGGGAAATCTGCCTCTGATTATCATTGACTTCACTTGCTATATTTTTATTTTTCACAATTTTTCCTTAGAGGAGTCTTGAAACAAAAAATCCCATTACCAGGAGTGAGATATGCTTATGAAAGTTACCTTGTGATGTCTGGCAGAGCTTTGTCTCAATAACAAATGTAGTTTTCTGGATCCATATTAAATTCAGCAGTAGGACAAAAACTCTCAACATCTTGGTTTGAAGTCTTCATGTTCAAGACATGAACATCTAACTTATTTTATTCAAACTTGTGAATCTATTTTTTTTCTAATTCTAGTTCATTATTTCTATAAATCAGTTATATACTCTAGATTTATTTAAGAGGATAATTATACTCGAACATTAGCTAAACATCTGGAGAAACATCACTTTTCAGGATGAATATTTAACTGTAGGAAATATTCTGTTATAATTATCAGGACAATAAAAGAGGAAAAAAAAAAAAAAGTGAAACAGCAATTACAGTTTGCCACACCTTGCTATCCAAGATAAACACAATAACCCTTGATTCCTAATACACCAGGTGCTTGCCTCGGATGTCACTTTTTGGTAACTGGTGACAATCACAACAAAATCTAAACCACATTAATTTCTCATAGAACATAAAGGAAATATTATATATTTGGTTGTGTAAACATATAGTCTTGCTTGAACTTTTTTTTTCTTTCCAGCAGACCAGGTCCCAGTTTCCATGAAGGAAGAAGTGCCTGATCGATAGAGCAAAGTCTGCTGTGTTTCAAGTCAGCCTTAACTGAATTAGTGTTTCATGCAACTTGGGCACGTGATCTGCTAGACTACTGGATAAAAAGGACATACGGCCTACCACATATGCTATTTTCTAGAGACTGGCACCATCTACAAGTTCAAACCCAACAGGAAAAGGGGAGACCAAGTGGGTAAATCCTCAGGGCTGGGAAACTCTGACGTCTTCAGTCATTAGGTAACAACTTCACAGAGAATTGAGTCTAAAATTTTGACTTTGGTACATACATTATTATTTTAGGCCTCTATCATTTCTGTGAGAACACCATGGGCCTCATTCCTGTATTTCAAAATAAAGTGTCTGGACTTTTTTCTAATTTCAAATAGAAAAGGATCCTCTGGTGTGCAACAGAAATTTTCTGTCATATGCCTCAACTTGAATTTGCTTATTTCAATCATCTCATGCAGAATTCAAGTCAGCTAACCTTACATATTTATACCTATACCTACACTTCTTATCTAGTTATCTACTTTTGAAGTGTAGTTCATAATGAGATTTACAGCTCAAAAATACTTATTTCATCAACTATAAAGGAAGCGGAAGGTGATAACATCAGTATTAGATGCCTGTTCTTTAATATAAACTAAACTAGGATAAACTCAGCTACATTTTTGCTATTTTTCACTTTATTTTGCCATCATCAAAAAAAGGAAGGTCTAGATTTACAACTGAGCATTGCTTTTGGATGCCCTGCATGTGGCTCCAGATACTTCAGTGTCATGTAATCAGAGCTTTAAGACCTTCCAGCACCTAGGTCAAAACTGCTCTGATTGCCCTTCACATCAGCTGTATGCAGTGTGCCTGCTATTTACTGCATTAATTTGCTGGGTGCCATCTACCCCACTGAACAGGTTTTCCAACTTCCATCCCTGTCTGGTGGCTCTGCCTGAGTCTATGTTGACGGCCCCATTTCGATTGCTGCTGTCTCAAAATGGAAATGTCATTAGCAACAACAAGCAGTATTCAACCGCGTGCAGAAGCAACCACAGTCACCCAAGTGACAGCAACACGCACCACTTACCAGAATTGAGCAGGATGATGGACTTAAGGCACACAAATTCCTCTCCTTGAAGGTTCATCATGCGAAACCGAGCAGCAGTAGCCAGCAGCATGTCAAAGATTTCCACCATGCCTTCTACGCATTTCCCTTGATTCCTGTGGGAATACCAGCAAGGGGGAGATATCCACAGCTTTAACCTGGTGGCAGCATGAGCTTTTCATCCCTCTGGATCATTCCCCTCCAATTTGATTTCATCATCTCACTAGCTATCACATGACTTGCTACTCTGTGCTCATTTGGTGTACGTGTGATTACAAAAGCATAGCTCTCCGTATCCCACCAAAAAATAATAAATAATTAAATCCTATCTTCCCCCCAAAATTCCAATTTTGTTAACTCATCACCAAGAGGCATTACTGTGGTGGAACATATGAGATCACCATAATCAAACCTTTACGTTGAAGAACATTTGTTTAAAACTACATCTTTTTTTTGTTGCTGTTGTTTTTGTATTGTGCTTGTGTTACTTTGTTTCCTCTTTTTTTTTCCCCTCTTTAACTGAAATAGCCCCAATTCTTTGCATTTGTCCCTCCATAATGTTTAGTACTTGTTTCTACCTGGCCTTGCAATCTGTAATGTTCCAACACACTTCTCCTACTTTTCTTATATCAGCATAATGCCTCCTCAAATAAAGCCAAAATCTTGTCTGTATCACTGAGTCTGTTTAAAACTATCACTTCACTGAACAAACCAGAACTTTTCTTTATCTTAAAGCATTAAACAAAGCTAATGTCTTAAGCTACTGAAAAATGTTCATTGAAAATGACAATTAACCACCTCCCTCTGTTCACAATAGTAGGTATTCTCACTCACTAATTTTCATTTTGCACACCCAACCTGCAGTTCAAGAATTAATGCAGATTTTGCTTACTTTTTATGAAAATGTTGCCTGCAGATTTTCTGGTCATGGAATTTTAGATCATTTACATTGCTACCTTTTACCAAAAAACTACCTACTTTTACTTTTATTGGGACTTCCTGAGGAAAATTTTAACATGTAAGTTGGAATGATTGATCAGGTCTGCTCATTAAAAATATACTCATTTTTTAGATACAGCTTTTATGAACAAAATTTTGAAGATCATTGCTATAGAAAATGCAAAAGAAATTTCAAATGATCAGATGGTTATTCCACTATAGTTTCTAATGCAAACACAGATTGAATATCTACTAATTTTATGGTAACAAAAACAGTGCCAACTACTGGCATGGACAGTCCTGCCTCAGTCCTCACACAGCTGTGCTGTTGAGACCTGTAGCTAATGCCTAAGCCCACATCATACCCACAGATAGTCACCTTCCTTATGGACTACAGTCTGAGAATTTCTTTGCACTTCTCAATCATGTCTAAACATAAAACTGAGACAAAGACAGCAAAGGGATATCTGTGAGCACTTGTGCACCTCCTTTATGATCAAATCCCTATTTAGCTTAATTTGGTGCTTGAACTTAAATCTACATCTCCCTCAGCCAAGAGCAGTGCCTATGAGCCAACAAGTGTGGCATGTGACAGAAGCTATTTCATCTGGTTTCAGAGATATCTAAACAAAGCAGGACAGTATCAAGAAAACACAGTAAGAGACACTCCCTTAAAATAGCCAGTAGGGTACTAGTAAACATACAGTAATATTTGAAAACATGGGATCCTTCGCAAGTTTTCCAGCCACTGTTACAACAGCACAGTCTTGGGACTGAAAATAGTAGAAAGGCATGTTTAATAGTGAGGATGGGTTGCTCCTTCTCACCTTGGGTCCTTGTGGGCTACCAGGCCATGGCATGCTGAGCACTCCTATGAAGTGCCTAATTCTCTCCATGCATTTCACTAGTACTCAGCTCAGAACTGTGATTTCCATTGCCTGGCAAGCACCCAGTACAAGCTGCCAACACTTGGCAATGGAACTTACAGACTTTTCTGGCTCTTAAAAAATTCACTGATAAAATTATTTTTTAAACTATAGCAGTTTTTAAGGTATAACCTGCACCATTGATATTTCAAATATTACGTTCCCCTGGTCTTTGGTAAGAAGTGCAGTGTAAAAGGTTGTGGACAAAAATCTAAATCTTAAGATTAGCGGGCAGGCAGACTCAATGATGTGCTCCACACAAAGTGTGTGATGCCTTTTGCACTTTCATTTACAATGCCCTGACCAATGTGCTGAACTAAAGGACTAATCTCAGCCTGGTATATCTGAACACGGCTTTACTGAAATTCACAGTTCTGTCTCTTTTGCCTGAAGGCTGAATCTGAACTCAGATGAGGAATTTTCAATTATTTCAATGATCGGTTATACTGTTCAGTGCTGGATGCAGAGAGCTCTTCAGCAATGACCATCTTGCTGCCCTGTTGAATCCTGCTTAGGTAGAATAAAGCTGAAAAACATCCTCTGGACATCAATAAAATAAACAAAGGCCAAGTATTATCTAATGGTACCACTGCCAAATAAAAAGATGAACAAAAATGAGGAATTCAAAACAAGGCATGAGAATATGAACTACTGTTGCCCCGAAGTCTGTTTTGTGTGTTAAAATTTAAGTCCCATGGAACTAAAACAAATGTGAATTTTTACAGTGGAACAAGTTGCACTGCCTCTGATAAAATGAGTAATTTTTACCTATAACTAGAGAAAGATTAACTTTGCATATATAGAGTTAAGCATAGTTTCAGAGGACTAAAGGTCTTTAATACCTTTGCAGTAACCTAAATAATGCCCCTAACAAAAGTCAGTTTACAAATTTAGAATATCAGGATTACACAGAAAGGAAAAGTTTCAGTGGATCACACAGCAAATGACTCACATTAAAACAAACAAACAAGCAAACAAAAAAATCTTCATGTCTGGCTAAGACATTTAACTGCTTCCTAAAACCCATCAAACAAGTGCTAGCCAATATTCAAAACAATCAAAATATTACAATCTGAACAAATTGTAAAATTTGCATAGCCAAGGCCACAATTTAAAGAAGTAATAGTAAGTTATCTGCAAAATGAGACCTTTTAAAATGCTTTGTGGCAACTCATAAGATGGAAAAGAGCTTTCAATAGCAAATAATAATTATTCACAGTATATTTTACAAAATTTTTTCCATGGATTCTAGATTACATGATCAATATTCTAATCAAGTACATCTTGCTGACAGGTATAACCTATGAACTAAAATCTTTAGTCCTGCAACACTTAGTCCATGTGCCTAAATCTCCATGTGTGTCTTTTTTCCCACCAACTCAAATCATACAGTAGACGATAAATAAAAACATTGCAATGTCTAAATACTTTCTAATCTCATTCACTTTGATGGTGAAATACCAGGCTACACCATAAGAAAATGAAGGGTTTCTATTTACATAGAGTTAAGTACTTTAGATAAAGCTGTATACCTTGCTTTAGGTATTCGCATGTGCAAGCAACATGCATCTGCTTTAGTTAGGCAGCAGATACAGCTCCACTGAAATCACTGGGAACTGTAGGAGCTTAGTATGTTTGAAATGCAGGCTTCTAATAAAATGTTTTATTTCTTATCTAGACTACAACACTGATTTTATTTGTTAATGAATAAAAACTATCTGGAATAGGAATCTTCAGTTCTGCTGATTTGTCTTCTAACGTTCTAACATAAGC
The DNA here is from genome assembly GCF_964273445.1 of Streptopelia decaocto. NCBI lineage: Eukaryota > Metazoa > Chordata > Aves > Columbiformes > Columbidae > Streptopelia > Streptopelia decaocto. The sequence continues at coordinate 54,468,584 of NC_138656.1, read as the reverse complement.
TGCTAATATTATCACATCTTCACAGCTATATGTCCAGTTGATAGGAAGGCCTATCTAGGAAGGCCTAGATAACATTCCTGAAGGACAAATTAAGGAGTAGATTTGAAAATTTTGCTTATCCCATCATCATACTGTTGCCTTTGTGTACTCTAAGTTTACTGAAAACAAAAGCTTGTTTACCCCAAAGTGTCAGGGTATATTCTCACAAGAATCCTTAACACTTGACTGTTGGGAAATGTTAAGAAAAGTCGAGTATGTGAATTAAAGGTCTTAAGTTACTGCACGAAAGTACTATGTGCACTAACTTTAGTGAGTCTATGGAATCGCAGCACGTAAGCAGGCTGGAAGGCAACACAGGATGTCTTTAGTCCAGCCCCCTGCTCAAAGCAGGGTCAGCTGTGAGCTTAGACCAGCTCACTCAAGGTTTTATCCAGTCTGATCTTGAAAACCTCCAAGGATGGAGATTGCACAGCCTCTCTCAGCTTAATTGTGTTAATCAGGGTTTTCCTGATTTTTGTTGGTTTTAGTTTTGTTTTTTTTTTTTTTCTCCCCTATATACAGTCAGAATCTCCTCTGCTGTAATTTATCAGTCTTGTTTCTCAGTCTCGCATTGGGAATATTTATAATAAAGAACCTTGATAACCTCCTTGTAGAATTTATGTTTGTTATGTTCAAAAGCCATCTCTTCTCCAGGCCGAACAAATCCACCTCTCAGCTCTCTCGGTGAACCTCTATTCACCAGCACCCCAGGTCTTTCCCAGCAGAGCTGATCCCCAGCTTGAATAGTGGCAATGGATGAAGTCCAACACAGATGGCCAACATTTCTCCTGGCTGAATTTCATGAGGTTCCTCTCAGCCCATTTCTCTGGCTTGTCTAAGTCTGTAGGGCAGCTCTGTCCTCGAGCATATCAACTGAACTCCCTACTTCGATGTCATCTGCAAATTTGAAGACAGTGCACTCCATCTCCCTCTCCAGGTCATTGACCAAGACATTTAATAGGACACATCCCCGGATAGACCCCTGAGGAACTCCAACTGTAATTAGCATCAAGACAGAGTGTGGACTATTAACAAAAAAACTAGTGTTTATACCACAGAAGGCAATCAGGTTGATCAAGAACAATATACTCTAAAACTATGTTAATTTACTATCACCATCTTCTCCTTCTTGTTCACGTAAACAGCTTTCAAGAGAACTTGCTCTATGATACTCCTTGTGATTGAAGTCATGCTGACTGGGCAACCTGCAGTTCCCCAGACTTTCTTCCCTGTTTTGGACAAAAAGTAACTAGGAACCTCTCCTGGTCTACACCACCTTTCAAAGATGATAGAAAAACAGCCTTGCAATGACATCATTCAACACTCTTGGATGAAGCCCATCCCATGGACTTGTATGTGACAAGATTTCTCAAGAATCACAGAATTTCTCAAGAGATTCATGTCTCAGTCCTCTTTTACTCCTTGAGCCCAGTAGGTAGGTATTAGAACCTAGATTTTACTTAAGTCTTGGAACCAGACACAAAGGGTAGCAGCAGTGGCTCAACACCTGGTTTCTGGTAGGTAATAAATACTTCGGAGGTTGACTCTGGAGCTAATCCCGTTGAACACCTTTGTCAATATCTGGATGATGACAAAAAGTTCATATTTAAATATATGAATGATACTAAACTGGGGCTGGACGGAGGCTGATATATTGTGTAGCACAACCTCAGTGCTAAAGGGACCACAGAGAAATTAACCAAGAGAAACCTCAAAAAGTTTAACAAGGAGAAGTACAAAATCCTGCACCCATGCATCAGTACAGTTTGGAAAAACAGTGGGCTGAGTAGCAGACTTCCTGGAAAATGGAAACCTAGTAAAATACAAGACAATAGCATGCTCTCTTTGTAGATAAGGCAAATTGCATGCTGATTATGTTAGGAAGAATGTGGCCAGATCAAGAGCAATTATTTCCGCCTCTGCTACTTGATCCTCCTGGAGCTGCACCTGCATTCAGTTTCAGGACTCTAAGCTCAAGAAGGATGTTGGATGTCTCTTGTTGGATGATCAGAGGCAAGAAGCGTGTGGCCTACAAGGAGAGGTTGAATGATTGGATCTGTTCAGTCTGGTGAGAAGGAAATATGTAGGGGCGTGACAGACAAAACTGCAGTCCAGACTTACTTGGAGAGGCATTACAAATAGTGTATCCAAGGTGTTCCCAAAAGCAGTGGATGTTATGTCAAAAGGCAACTAATTGCTCTAAGTTGCAACTTGGAAGTTTTGGGCTGGATTGTAGGAGGTTGGTGCAACCATGAAACAGGTACCCAGAAAGGCTGTGTGTTTTCCATCCTTAGAGACTTTTAAGAAAGCTACACAAGGTCATTGCTGGCCTAAACTGGTGCTGGCAATGGTCTTGCTTCAAGAAGCAGGTTGGACAAAATGATCTGAAAACACTTTTTTTTTTTTTCTAAAGTAAATTGTTGGAGAAGATCCCAAGAGAGTTTGGTTTCAGAGGGTACCATTAGAAGCAAGGATTTATTATTGATGTTGAGCTTTTTAACCAAGAATCCAAGCATGCAGCCAGCACCTGAGTAAAGAATAAAACAATCCTTAAATCATACAAATAAGTTTTGATGTACTAATGCATGGTAAAAAAACTCCATCACCATATTACAGCCCCTTGGCTTCAGTTTATGCGTAAATCTGGCACAGAATATAAAATAGAGAAGAAAAAATAAAATTTAAAAGGTAACCCAACTTTCTCATATTTCAAAATCTCTTAATAAGTTTAAGTTTGGATTGTATGTTGGAGAAAGGTTTTGAAGGAGTACAATCCTTTCTAGTCATTACAGTCTATTCGTTCTCAATTCTTATCTTCTCCTCCTTACATCTCATTCTCAGATTTCTGTTATATTTGGTTAGGATTTATTTCTAATTCATTAACTTATTCAGTCATGGCATAGGCAAGAAAGAAAGTCTATCTGTCCAGAGGCAAGGACACAAATTCAGATGGAGGAAACCTAATTTGAGAACATGTATATTTTTCAGAAAGTCACCTTCAAGTATTAATTTTGCTTTCTTTTTTTTTTTTTCCTTCCTTTTTGGGGTGGGGGTGTAGTTCCCTATTTTATTTTATTTTTTTCAGTTGATTTACAACACCGTTGCAGTACTTATTTCTTGTTGTTTAAACAAATACAATTTTTTGGCTACTTACTCAAAAACATGTGCCATTAGTGTCAATGCATGAATCATAGTCTGAGAATCACTTACAGCTGGGCAAGCTGAGAAGTACTGGACTGGAATCAGCATAATTCAACATGGAATCATTTTAATTTTTTTTTTGCTCTTTTTTGAAACAGACATTTGCCAAATAAGAAATAAAACTGAAACATCAGTTCCAAATATAATTTTAAGGGAGGAAAAGAGGCAGAAGCAGAAGGGACCCCTAAGAGCAAGCCTCTCTTTTCCTCCACTGAGCTGGGTGATTAGGTTTATACCTTTTCATATAACCCATCCTTTGAGTTACTCCTGTTGGCATTATCATGTCCCCAAAACAGGCTGCAAAAAAGAGGTTGCACACACACAGCAGTTCTCATCCAGCACAAAGCTCTCTCATCTATAGCAACAAAGCAAAAATTAGGATTGAGCCTGAGGCTTAAATAGGCAGTGACTACCTCTTCCAGTACTGCAAAATTACCAGCCCACCATCATCTGAGGCTTATTAGTCTTGTCTGATGTCTCTTTGGTTGCTCCTTGAGCTAGCTCTGAACCGAGAGAGGTGGCTAGTTCACACGCCAAATAAGAGATGTTGAAATAAAGCCAAAGAAGAGGAATTAATGAAGACTGGGAATTGATAAAAGACAAAGCAGGACCATGATATCTTGTGCTATTTCTGAAGCACTAAAGAATTGCCAAAATATTTTAACATTTTTTAACATTCTATCCATTAGAATATTATTGCAGGATTAATGCGTAGGTGGTGCCTGTCTTTAGGATAAGAGACAATTTTTATATACATTAATGTGTTCTATATCCATTAGCTCTATTAATAGATATTGATAAACATTTTCTACTGTAAAGTGATGCAATAAAACAGTTTAAGGAAGCAGGATGGTCAGGAAAGGTCCATCTTCAAGGTTTTAAGACCAAATCAAGAACACCCACTGGGATGCCTCAAATACTGCCAGACTGGCATTAGAGGGCTACTTAACTAATCGAGGACTCCCCCATTTCTACCATGCTATGCTTTATCAGTAATTGAAAGATGAGGAAAATGAATTTTTACTTCATGCTGTCCTGTATTTAGCCAGTAATCTGGAGATTGTGCAAAAGGTTAGGGAAAAAGTGGGGGGAAAAAAAGAAAAAATCTGGGAAAAAAAAAAAAAAAAAGCCCGCAAAGCTCTAGAAAAGGTGTGTCAAACTCATTTTCACTGGGGGCCACCAGCCTCACAATTGCCTTCAAAGGGCCAAATGTAATTTTAGGACTGGATAAAGGTAGGAGTACTTGGATTTATCCAGTTCTAAAATTACATTCGGCCCTTTGAAGGCAACTGCCATGGCTGATGTGGCCCCCGATGAAAATGAGTTTGACACACCTGCTCTACAACAAAACTGAAATCTCCAAAGAACAGGAGGCAAAGAGAAAAGTGGAGACCACCATGAGTAAAAAACACTGCAGCATCAGCAGCAAGGCCTGCTGATGAAGAGAAATGCCTGTTCTGTGTCAGTACTCATGAGGTTAAAGAGCATTTTGCTTTAAAAAATGGCTGTTTTCATCATAACAGTTAGGCTTGTTCCATCACACAAATCAACCAGTAAGTGGTATGTGGGCATGAAGATGAGAGATTCAGAAAGAGAAAAATTAAAGATACAAGGGTTGTTCTGTAGTGGTTCTGTTGTGTTGTTTTCTGTGTGATTTTGTTTTGTTTTGTTTTGGTGGGGTTTTTGTTTATTTGTTTGTTTTTAAATTGACTTGCTCATGAGCCTTTATGACTAAAGGTGATAGCAAAGTAGTTTGGAGGTAGCAACATCTTTTTCTCATCCCTGAACACTGGCTTTCAAATGACACACCTTGAAGAACTTTATAGACTACAGCTGATGGGAGGTATTACATCCTGCTGCTCCTGGAGTGTACTAGTAAGAGCCTTTTTTTTTTTTTAATACATATAAGCTTATCAGAGCAGAGATTTGAATCAATTTCTGGCCAAAATGTTTTCAACATTTTTAAAGTCCGAGATTTAAAAGTCATCATTGACATGTATTTGCAACAAAAATGGAGTGGTACATTTATAAATTAAAAAAAGAAACAAAAAAAATTTTAAAGTGGTTTTCACCTACAGTCAGTCACAGAATACCAGAAATGCTGAAACTGGGAAGGATATCTGGAGATCACCTAGTTCAATGCCCCTGCACAGAGCAGGGCCACCTACAGGAGGTTGCTCAGGATTATATCTTGATGGGTTTTCAGTATCTCCAAGGATGGAGACTCCACAACCTGTTGTCCTGTGACTAAGAATAATCTTGCCCTGTCTTCTTTACTTCCACCCCCCTTCAGATATTTATACACATTGATCAGATCCAAGTCTTCTCAGCCTCTCCTTCTATGAGAGATGTTCCAGTCCATTAATTATCTTTGTGGCCCTTCATGGGACTCCTACAGTATGTACATGTCTTGTACTGGGAAGCTCAGAACTGGACACAGCGCTCCAGATTTGTCTGAGCAGAGCTGAGCAGTAAGGTTCATGTATCTCCAGCTGCTGGTAATGCTTCTCCTAATGCAGCCTAGGAGGCTATTTGCCTTCTGTGCCGTGGGGGTACACTGGTGTCTCACTGCCCAGTTGTGCTGATCTCCCAGAAAACCTATGGAGCATCCCTCCTCATGCTATCCTCTAGGCACTTAGGTATTTGTGTGCATACACACAATTAGGGGAGGTCTCCTACTACTCTATTTTGTTGATTACATCTTTACTGTCCACATCACCCTGAATTATTTTCTTGTCAGCCCAGTCTACCACCTTTCTCACTTGATTGTGTGTCATCATCTCCCTTCCCTGTCATTCCTGGTTTAAAGCTCTTTCACCAGGCTGGCCAGCCTGTGGAAATTACGCTTTTGCCCCACTTGATGAGGTGGACCCCATCTCTTCCTGGCCATGATCCCCTGATCATAAAAGTTGAATCTTTGTTGTTGACACCAGCTATGCAACCAGTGGTTAACCTTCGGAATCTGTCCACTCTTCCTCAAGACATTTCTTCTCAGCCACCCAAGTAGATTGACCACCAGGCCTGCCATGCCCTTGACCCTTGTCCTCAGAGTAATGTAGTCATGACTAAGTTTCTTTCCTGACTAGATCAACAGAGGATCATCTACCTAGATAGATAAAGTAAGAGTACACTATACATTTCAGCAACGGTGAATCAGGTTTGAAACATATAGACAATTAACTACTTGATACCTTTTAGGTATTTTTTTTCTTGGTAAAAGACAATGTGGAATGGATCCACAAATAAGTCAGATAGGAAAAATCTCTAAAATGCTGCTATAATAATTCTAAGATTTTTTTTTTCATAGCATTTGATGACATTTAGATTAGAAAATTATTATGAAGGCTCTCCTTTTGGGAATAATAAAGTTACAATAATTGGTTGAAAAATGTTATAATGGTTGACAGGAAGGCCTTTTTCAGTTTAATTTACATTCAGTCTGAATCACCTTAAAGCCAAAAACATGTCAAAATTCTCTTTGTATCAGAAATGCAAAGAAAGTGAAATTTTGGAAAGATCATCTTCACAATTCAACATGACCTAGAACTGGGGCCTGAGCTTCCAAGGTCAGAGTGACTAGATGAAGAAGCAGTCTTAGACTTTGTGTAGGGGCTATCTTGAATCCAGAAATGATTTCATTCTGTCTGAAAACTTCTGTTCTGTGCCTACAAACCCACCCAGGAATCCTCTTTTTCTAACAGCTGAAAACTGGGAAGGTCACAATGAGAGGGGTTTTTCTTTTTTTTTTTTTCCTTTTATCTTTGAGGAAGAATAATTCAGCCCTTTAAGCATCACCCAGCACCTCCACAAACTCTGCAAGGGTCCTCCTGATTCATGTTCAGATTGTTTGAATATACAAAATCGAACAGTCTTTGAATTTTGCTCCAAGGCACAGTAAAGACTGATTTACAATAAATATGAGTTATTCTTTTTGCATTGTTTTAAGGTGTATAATTGTGTCTCTTGGAATATTTTTTCATAGGCTGGGGACTACAATAAAGTAGTACACCTCAAAATCCAACAATAAAGTGAAAGATGAAAGAGAAAATTAATTATTTCAAGAGATTCCTTAACTCTCTACAAGTTGATCATTCAGCTCTCTCAGGTAAGTAGCCTGATGACAGGATGACTGTTTGAGCTGAATTTCCAGCACAGAATATAATGCTATGAAAGATGAGATTAAAATGAAATGCACAATTGTTTTTCAAATTCATTTTGAAGTGCAAATTAGGATATACATGTTGTGCATGGGCTTCTTCCGTTTCACATAAATAAGAGCAGCAGGTCACTAATGAAGCATTCTGCATCAAGCATCTGTGGCCACTTTGCTTCCACTTTTTCTAATAATTCAATGGTAATTAATGCATCCACAATTACACAGTGCCAAAAATTGTTGTGCATTTACTCAAGTGATGGACAAGTGTGATGTCCTCAGGCACTTGGAACATTTTACAAGGTGAGGGACTAGCAAAACACACTCTGATTTCATCCTGATGTTCTTTTATTGTACCCAATCTTCTGTCTACAAAAACATTGGAAAGCACTATGTGCACAGAAAACTTAAAAGTTTATCTTCAGATGTGATGAGAAACTTTCAGACCAAAGCTATGAAAGCAGTAAATTATTCAGCTGTCCAGTCATACAGTGAATGCCGTACATCTTTATGCTATTCATGCTAGCTTCTGTTTAAGGACATCCACAGACTCCTGCCATTGCTCAATATGAAAGTCAGCAAAGGGGAAATTCTTCGGTTTCTTCTGAGAGAATGAAAAAGCTCTGTCAAGAAGAGGAAGTGAACAAGACTTTCCAAATAAAAAAGAACTGAACAGCAGACTAGATTTCTCCAAAGAAGGAAATAACCTGGTAGGAACATGGAAACACTGCCTACATTTAACTGAAATTTTGTAAGTCCCTAGACTGATTTTTTTCTGCTAGACACTTTTTACAATTATGATAAGAAAATAACATGAGAATGTAAAACAAGAACAGGCGTACTGGCTCGCATCAACTGTGTATTAGCCCTGGGCTAAGCATATAGGCATTTCAATCTGCTGATTTCAGGTTGATTACCTCTAGTGTTAGACTGGAAGAGGTAATAACTTGTGGATTATCACACATCTTCCCAATATGCTCATGATTTTATGCAATTCCTGTAATGTCTGTTTTGTTTCCCTTCTATTGAGCACCACAGGAAAAGAAGTCAGACTACTCAGTTATACTTTTTACCAAAGCTCATGTCTCTCTTTGATTGCCTATGTGACTCCTCTGGGTAACTTTCCTGTTTTTTCAATATTCTTGTTAAGATAAGGAAAATCAGAAGGGCACAATTTTCTAAGCACAGATGCAGCACAGATTTAAACAGTGGAATAACAATGCTCTGTACTATTTCTTTTTCCTGTTGTAATGATTCCTGGGCAGGGGGAGAAGTTGCAGTCTACTTACTTTTAAATTGATGGTAAGCAAAGAACTGACTACTGTTAACAGCAAGGTAGAGGAATCAACTCAGAATGAAGTTTATGAAGATTAGGATTACTCTTCTTCTGTATGCATCAGTTCACATTTGTCTACATAAAATTTGGATCTGGTGCAATACCTTTTGGAAATCAAACAAGATCTCCCTCATCCACTTGCTTGTTAACTTTTCAAAGAGCTCCAGTGTATTCATGACACATGACTTCCCCTTACAAAATGCATGGTGACTCTTTACCACTATGTCATGTTTATTCACACTTCAGCCAACTCTCTTCTTTAGGCAAAATCTCATCACTTTCCTTAGAATGCTCACCAGGCTTACTGGGCAGCAGTTCCACCCACATTTTTAAAATGCAGCACTGCATTTCCCATTTTGCTGATACTAAGGATGTTTCAGGTGAGAAGTCATCCACCTCAGTCAGCAGTTCAGCTATTTTTACCATGAGTTCCCTTACAATTTTGTTTCAAAACTTTAAGTAACCTCTGATCAGCATGCCTTTTGAAAGCAACAAATCCTTTAAAAATATAATAAAATATGATTTTATCATTCCTGAAGAAACATTACAATGTCTTCAAAATTATAAACAGTCTATTGTCAAGCCTGACAAATTTCAGCCCTGGTCTAATGACATTTTTAAAGTCTAGTTTCCTGGGAACTCTCCAGACAGGAAACATCTGTTTTGCCCCATTAGAAACCTAAGCTTTTACTTCTAGATTTGCCTTATACAAGATACTAATCTAAAAACAAACAAGCAAACAAAACCCACCAACCCACACACACCAAAAAAACACGAAACCAACAATAAAACCAAAACCACCCCCCCCACAAGCCAAAACAAACAAAAACCAAACCAACCAACCAAACAAACCCACAAACTATAAAGGATATGCAGATATCCAGGGCTTGCTTTGATTTTATCAGGTACTGTACATTAATTGCAAGCACTGTGAGTGTGCCATTGTATTTCCTGATTGGGCCTATTTTTCTAATCTATAATTATTGTAATTTGAGCTCTTTTAAGAGCATCAGTTGAGCACTGTAAAAATGTAGCTGTAATATGTAACTGCCAGACTGCTAAAAGTCCTCATTTTGAACCAAGGCTCACGTGTTTAGAAAGAGCATTAACAGAATAAGAAAGGTTGCATTACCCCACAGATACCCTATCTAATTACAAGGCAGAGTGGGAATACAAAGGGATAATGTGAAGATATTCATCCATATGGAAGGCAGTAGTCTACACATACTGGCAGGTTAATTTTTATTTAATTTTTTTTATAGTTAAAGCAAAATTTTAAGAAAGATCTTAAAATTAATAACAAAGGCTGCTTTACAGGTATTTTCGATGGGTCTTCCAAGTGCGAATTGTTATATAGGAAAATTACAGACTTATTTATTTGAAAATATGACGAGTAGCCTCTCAGTGAATGAGAAAAGACAGACTCTGAAAGACCTTCAGACACAAGACATGCTTATGTGTAATATGACCCAAGCAGGAGGATTGAGCTGGGACAAGAAAAATCAGATTTGCCCAAAAAAAGGGTGAAGCTGGAATGTGATTTTTATGGCATTTCAGACAGATACGAACAAGACAAGACTGCACTCAGCTAGCCAAAAGGTTAAAAAGTTGCATAATAAAACCTGATGTGACCTGAGCTTTACATACAGATGTATACAAACAACTGTCTCAGAGATTTTAGACATAAAGAATCTGTTACAGACAGGATAAACCTGAATGTGAAAAACTAAAGGGATGTGCAAATCAGAGAAGATGTCTGCCACAGAATGATCAGAGAGAGCTAGAGGCATATGCAAAATATCGTAAAGCTCCATGTTAACAATCCTGAATTTGTACTAAATCTGGAAAAACAGAGGTTAGAGACAGATCCGAGTTTTACCATCTGTAGTTGGTGACTCTGGATTATAGACGGTAGATAAATTAATATTTGCAAATGTTAACCCCACGGATCAGGTAAAAGGGAAAGCGTGATTGGAATTCAGGACAGAATACTGTGGATTAAAACACTGAAAAGGAGCATCCTGTAAAGAACATGCTGAAGAGTAAGGAGAAAACAGATGAAAGAAAACTGTATTACAGCACCTATCTTTTCCATTATTTTAGCTATTAAATCAGATTATTTCATTTTTTAGATCAACAACAATAATGTATCAAACAATTTTTGCACTCTTGTGCAATTTACCCCCAAATACTTGATGCAGCAAAAGGACTCTATTGACTTAAAAAGGCTTTAAATCAGTCTCTGTCCCGCCCTCTCAAATCTGACAAATGCTTTTGCCCTATAACATTCTCAAAATCAGATTAACACATCACACTATTGTTACCACTAATTAACTAGTAAATCAACAGTTAGTTAACTAATTAGCATACCAGTGCTCCCCAGAGACAAGTAATTTATTATTTTAGTTTCAGCAAATATCCCTACCAAGTAGAGTGAGACAAGTATATGACACCTTAGAAACATGTTTCTTATTATTTGAACATGAGAAGATGTAATAGATCTATGTTTTTAGAAAGAGTCTTGTTTGAAAGTCAGGAAACAAAGACCCTATTGTGATTATGAAGTTAATCGATTTTTAAGCCCTAAGGTAACATGTCGTTCCAGTTGCAAACAATTGTTTTCTTTAATCCAGCAGAGTTGGCTTAAACTGTGTGAATCAGTTGCTTAGACTCCATTTTATTCAGAGCATGGGGATTTTCAGTTGAGGAAGACTGAAGTTTCAAATGTTTTCCTAGCTGTTTTTCTTAGCTAAGAGAAGGAAAAATGGTACTCAGGCTGTGCTCTTCAGTTTTTAGCTTTTTCTCACAACTTGTATTATGAAATGTGGAACAGATAGGTTGGTCTTTGGAAGCTATATTGCAATTTACAGTAGTTTTCAATAATATGCTATACTTACTTTCCTACAGTACTGAATTTTACTTATGTGCACTAAGAAATCAGTTAAATCTGTTGTGTTTTCTTGGTATTTTGCCTAGTCTGAGAAGATGATACCTACATTTTGGCAAGCAGATATTTTCTGCACACAAAATGAGAATGTGTTTTATGTATATTTAGTTCCATAGCTCACCAATCATGCACTTACACATGTGGAATAGGGTTTTCCGTATAGCAATAAATACTTCTCCATTCATATGAAATTATGTTTCATACTGTTAGGCATTAGCATTTATATGTTATCAAAATACAAAAAATAAACCTTATTTTCCTTCAAGCAGAGGGGAGGAAGAAAAAAATCAAAGGATTAAAACTCCACAAAGACAAACATGAAAACTCAGTACCCCACAGTTAACAGAACAAGATGGTTTTTTCTGCTAATAAGTGTTTTGATTCATCCACTCAGCTAATGGTTGCAGTAGCTGAAGGCATTGCCCTTGACTTTTTGTTGCTGTCCCTCTGCTGTAGCTCACTTCACAGTATCACAGTATGTTTGGGATTGGAAGGGACCTCAGAAGATCATCTAGTCCAATCCCCCTGCCAGAGCAGAAACGCCTAGGTGAGGTCGCACAGGAACATGTCCAGGCGGGTTTTGAATGTCTCCAGAGAAGGAGACTCCACAACCACCCTGGGCAGCCAGTTCCAGTGCTCCGTCACCCTCACTGAGAAGTTTCTTCTCAAATTTAAGTGGAACCTCTTGTGTTCCAGCTTGATCCCATTACCCCTTGTCCTATCATTGTTTGCCACCGAGAAGAGCCTGGCTCCATCCTCATGGCAGTCACCTTTTATATACTTATACACATTAATAAGGTCCCCCCCGGTCTCCTCTTCTCCAAACTAAAGAGACCCAGCTCCCTCAGCCTTTCTTCATAAGGGAGGTGCTCCACTCCCTTAATCATCTTCGTTGCCCTACGCTGGACTCTCTCCAGCAGTTCCCTGTCCTTCTTGAACTGAGGGGCCCAGAACTGGACACAATACTCCAGATGGGGTCTCACCAGGGCGGAGTAGAAGGGAAGGAGAACCTCTCTCGACCTACTAACCACCCCCCTTCTAATACACCCCAGGATGCCATTTGCCTTCCTGGCCACAAGGGCACAGTGCTGGCTCATGGTCATCCTGTTGTCCACCAGGACCCCCAGGCCCTGCAGCAGTGTGATGAGACAGACACATGCCCACCTCGTACTTGACTGCCTCACCACACACTGTCTCCTCATCCCGGCTCTTCCTCCACCTTCAATTTACATCAACATGCCAAACTCTGCACTGATATGACCTACATGCACACATAAGCTCCTGCTAACTCTGCTATACATACAAGTAGCAGTCTTCAACTAAAAAGGACTACCAGTAGCCAGGATGACTCTCCTAACTTCTATATTTGCCATGGTCATTTGCCAGAACCTCTCCTCACTATCCTCACTAGTTATTCTCTTTTAACACTCTTTCTCAAGGCTGAAATTTTTCATGACTGGGGGGAAAAAAAAAAAAAAAGAAAAAAAAAAAAAAAAAAAAAAAAAAGGAGAGCTTGAGTTTGCATTGAGATAACTGGAATATATGTCAAAAATCTATCAGTCTTCCTGCTTTATTTGTGAAGACTGCCAGTTATAATCCAGGATATCCTTGTATGGCAGATGCATATTTTTCTCTCTCGCTTAGAAACACCTACAGCATATTAGGAAGGCTGGCTAAAAAAGGATTAAGGCAGCAAGCAGGTATGTGTTTTACACATTTGACCCCAGTTTTCAGGAGAATCAAACAAACAAAATCCCCAAACCTTTAATGTAGACTCTGCAAATAAATAAGATTGCAATTGAGACTGTATCAGGATTTTCTAAAATTTTGGCTAGCTTCTTGCATACAACAATTCTAAGACTAACTAGGAGGATTTTAGGTGAGGAGAAATAATTATCTGAATTAAAGTGATTAGGGTTTAGGATTTCATTTTAATTTAATTTAGTTTTGCAACAAACTATACAGATTACAAGAGAAATTTTCTGCTGCCTTTGAAAGAAAGGACTTCCAGCAGGAGGTGACTTTCAGATGCATTATTTGTCAAATAAATGGCCAGCATCAACCACATTCTGTAGCATTTTCTAGGTTTTTTTAGAGTTTCTTTTCCAGTCCCACCTACTATTAATATAACCCTGCTTAACTTATGATGTACTCTCAAATTGCAGTATCAGTGAGATGACTACAAGTTGATCTGATTAATCTGATTGCAGTAGAAATACATTAACTTAAATAATTCACAGTAACATGCAGACTGACCTGTCCAGTAATAGGTTGGGTGCAAATAAAAGTTTTCCTGGGTGTTCCATGGAACGCCAAACTAAGCCGATCATCAGTATCTCTAACCAAGCACATTCCAGTAGATGGACCTGGTCATGGAGTGTTAAATCCACAAATCCTGAAAGAATAAATAGGAGACAGTAAAAACACCAGTTTTGTAAGTGCAACATCATTCAGAGAATCAGGTTGAAAAGTGCATTGGAGTTGGATAACCAAAAAGGAAAAGCAATAAAACATACATTTGTCGTCTTTACATTTCAGGCTGAGTTTTGTCTATTATTGGGTCCACCATGGCTCCAGCACACAGAACAGTCAGCACTTTCTATACTCTGGCTGTACCCTGCCCCAAGATCAGGGCAAGTGCCACGTGAGCATCTCCATCCCCAGGGCTGTTGCTGGTGGCAGGGGGAGTGGGCACAGGCCACAGCGAGGGGCAGCCACCTGCTCCAGCCCCATGCTGCTGCCTGGGTTGAGATGGAGGGAAAATGGAAAAATGCCTCTTATGAAATGAAATGGTAGCTCTAACCAGTAAATCCCAGACCACTTTTCCTGGTGGAATGCTGTTTTACAGACTTGTGAACAATTCACCATACCTCTGCGAAGGGGGCACAATATAGCATTTCAAATACGTTAGCAAGCAAGTACTGATCACTGCACAGCCAGAATTCACTGATGAACCACTTGCTTGTATTTCTATTGGAGTATAGCACTTGGAGGAAGGAGGTGGCCTCTCTTACTCTGTATTTGAATAATGCTAGAAACAATAAATGCAAAATTTTTATAACAATACTAAAATATGAATAAGAAAGAATAACAATGAAGGGAGACATGAAAGCATAATGACAGTGGTCATTCTCATGTTTATTTCATGGAACATACTGCATTATTCTCTATTTGGTACTCTCACTTTTCATGAACGTTACTTTCAACCCAAAGATGTAAGTGAAGGTGAGATTGCAATTTATTAGATCCTAGCATAAGTTATTATCTAAAATTAGCATGAACTTGCTAAAGTGAAATACGTAGAAGTTCCCTTAACACACATCTTATTTATCTTTTACTCAGTATTAAGAGTGAAACACTCTATTGAACTTTGCCATAATTCTTTTGCTGTTCTAATCAATTCATATTAGTCTTCAGAATACAAGTTTCAGGGTAAACTACCTTACCAGCCCAGTAAATGGCAGTGACTTTGCTTCTCTGTTGTGTCCTCACTAGAGCTATATACTGGGTCAGTTTCAAGGAATATACCTGACATTGTCTCCACTACTATCTTAAGAAAAAGGCAAAAAAAAAGAGTACGTATTTATAAAGTGAAATGTTGTGTTATGAAATATAATTTTCAAATAACAAAGAGGAACAAAGTATCTTTCACAATAACTTAGAAAATATTGTGATGTTCTGCAAAACAGTTGTTGATATAATTATTTTTAATGAAATCATCTGAGAGAGTTAATCATAACTCATAAAGAATCATTCAAAAAAAGGAAACAGGTTTGGCACATCATTTCACATGGCTGCACACTATTCTGCAGCAGATTGTGGCAGAAAAACTGAGCTTGTTGTGACTGTGGCAATTCACTGCCCTGTAAAACTGCTCATTCTACAATATTCTGTCTGCCAAAATGCTTTACTTCCTTCCACACTGTCTTGGTCTTTATTTTTTCTACACTTATTCTTAAACCTCTTTTAAGTCCTTTCTTTTTATTAGCTCTATTTTTCCACATCCCCATATAAGAAATTTCAGATTGCACTGAGGTTAAGTAGTTTGCAGAAAAAATAAAGAGAGAAAGTAGAAAACAAAGCTAATAAATTACCTCACTGTTATTGTAGAGGAGGGGTATTTCTCAGCCCGTTCTGAGAATAGAAATATACTGCTCAACGATGCTAACATCTTTTTAATGCAAAGTGTTCATGTTCAGGTACTTTAAAAGTCCTAAAAAGATTGGCCAACAATTTTATTGCTGTCTGGAATAGTAACTCTGATTTCAGTGAAGCTAAGGAAGTTTCAAAAAACTAGGATGAAAAGGAAAACTGATTGTAGAGTCTATAGTTAAAAGCTTTAAATGACCCGTCAGCCTGACATCTACTTTGGGTTTTATAACAAAACAGCTAACACAAATCTTGATTAATACAGGTTTAAAAGTCTGTAACATCAACTGTAATTCATAAAAAAAACCTTATCAATTTACCTTGAGGGCTTTTTAGGTGACATTGCAAGTTTAGCTGATAAAAAATAATAGTTTTGATGAAAGAGATTTCTGCAAAATATTTGACTCCATTTAAACATGTAACAGATTAACTGAATTAAAGTATTTTAAATGACACATCTCAGTATGTAATGGCAAAAGGATAATGAACAGAACTGAACTGAAGAGTTTCTAAAGGAATGCCATGCATTTTATTTTTTACCCCAGACATTTTTATTAACCATTATATGGAGAAAACAGAAATCATGATTCAGATGGCATGATGGCATGTGGGAAAAAAATGCAAAGAGCAGGTTGGTAATATAAGCATTCCAAATCACTCACTAGCTTCATCATAAAAGAATATAGATGTAAGTTTAACACCAAGAGCTTTAAGCATATATAGAAGATGAAAAACAGTAGCAGCTACAATGAGGACTTGGAAATGATGGAGAAAAATCAGCCCCGTTTGAGCTTCCAGTGGGAAGCTATATCTAATAAAAACAATGAATTTTATAAAAAGCCAGGAAAACTCTAAGAAAGTAAGGAAGTTAAATTACCTTTGTCTTACCTGAATCTGGTAAGCATTTGTCAAGTGGGATGAGAGATTGGACAGAATGATAGAAAAACATCTAAATGAATAAAGTACTGAAAATCATGCCCTCTACTGAGGGATAAAAGGAATTTAGTTATTCTTTGTGAAGCTAAACAGGCTAAAGGGGTTAAAGGACTCCAATGGGAAGAAAAAGAGAACAGCATTACCAAGGTAATGGCATAACATACAGAAGCCCATGCTGGAAGCTAAACCTGCTCCTAGTCAGACTAGAAATTATGGACCACAGTAGTTATTATCTAAGGAACATATTCAGCTTCCAAGAATTTGCTGTCATTAGAAACTTTAATCAAGATTTAATTATTATTTTTAAGACATACCCTTGTTCAAGCAAGCTAATTCAGAATAATGTTACAGAAGGTTAAATCAAATCATTAATAAATCATTAGTCCCTTTATCACTCAGAGCATGCTGCAAATTAATGTCACTGAAATTGCACGTAGATGTGCACTGCATTCTCAAATATCAGTGTTCTTTTAATGTTGGCAAGTTTTGAAAGAAAAAGTATTTTAGAATTCTAAATTTTGGTTGCTGTTGTTTAAGGAAAAAGAAAGACATCCATTTCACTTTTGATAAATCAATTAATTTCAGCTAATGGATATAACCTATATTTGACTCCATACACCAGACTGAGCAATTGCATGACCTTCTGAGACATATAAAAAACCTTGTGTGGCCAAAACACACAAGATCTAGACTGCCATAAAGCCATTCATATCTCATGGCTGTGGCTTGGCAGGAGAAAGACACAGACTAAAAGCCATGACTGGACCATCCCTTTTTCATATATGGATAAATTAACAATATTTTTGAGTGATATCCAACACAGAATACAATAATTGTTCCACAAACTCCTGTATAAATATGGAAATCTGAACTTGTGAAAAGCCAGAAAGGTCTTCTGAGGACTCAGCCAAGAGTAGGTGGCAAATAAGTTTATGTTGTGCAGAACACAAAACAATAATGTTCAAACTAAACTGATTATCCTCTCTAAGTATGTGCTGCATCAGTGATAGCATGATACAAATTTCTCTCTTCCAGACAAGACAACACCCTGAGGCAGCAGTTGGTCCATGGAGGAAATGCTTTAAAAAGCCCTGTTTTGGCAAGCATGACTCTCTAGAGATGACACTAGGCTTGGGAATCCAAAATTGTATGACTCTACCATCCTAAAAAAAAGAAGGCAGCAACCATCTACAACAGGTATGAGTAAATCTCCCCATAAACTGGGAATCTGGGCAATTGCCCAAAGAGAAGGGTTGCCATGAAATAACACAAGGACTGCTGTAAACATTATTAGGTAAAACATATACCCCTGAAAACAACAAATAGTGGTTTATGCACAAGACTGATTGGGTGCAGTGAGGAACAATGTAAAACTCAGGTGGTTTTCATTTACTGCTGCTGTAACATGCATTTTGAACCCTGCAGCCCTCTGAAATAACCACCACAACATATATATGTGTGTCAAATTTTACCAATCAAATATTTTGAAACAAACAAATTCTTCATTTGCCTCAGTGATTTTTGACTTAATGAGTAGCTTTCTATTTCAACAGAAACAATTTCCCTAGCAATTAACATTCTCTGAGACCTATATCCAGTGTCATTAGAGATCTAATCTTGAAACAGTAAGTCCTCCTCTGGGTACTTACTATTATTTAAGGATTATCATCATTTTGCAGTTTCTACTAATATTGTGAAGACACAGCTACAAGGAGTCCAGAGTGTTTCTCTTACCACAAATGATAAAGCGATCTTCATTTTTCATCTGATCCCACTGTAATTCTACCTATATGTTTATACCATACGTCTTAATTACCACGTGTGCCTGAAATATAAATTTCAGCCAATTTTTGCAGGATAATAAACAACATTGTGCCATAAAGAATGACTCTGTCTCCAGGTGCTTTGAAGAAGCAGTAAATAGTTTTAAAAGCAACAACAAAGGTCCATTTAGCAAAGTATCCCATTTACAATAACAATTGATACCAGATGTTTATGGCAAAACATACAGCAGGACAAACATATGCTTCTACAGAAAGCTTTCTTAGGCTCCAGTGGTATGTGGCTCAGGGACTTCCAGCCCAAAGACAGTCTTTTTGTGCTTTATGTCTCTTAAGATTTTTCCTTCAAGTTTGTCCAGATGCTTTTTGAACCCATGTAGGCCTTTAATCCACATCCGATTTTTTTGATATATATATAGTCTGGAAATAGTACTCTCTGCAAAGAACTTTCACTAGGAAAATAATACTCTCTTATTGTTCTAAAAAAATGCTCTTGCTTTCATTTGATGCATCTAATTATTTTATTAGCAGATGCCATTGTTCTCTAGGTTATCATCTCACTGCTAATCTCCTCTTTTCCAAACAGTTTTAGTATATTCAGTCATTCCTCCCATGGATGTTAACCTGTTCACCTTTGAACTCGTCCTTCTCAAAGCATTTTCCATTTAAATTCTATTCTTCCAGAGACAGTGAGGCTAGGACTGAACATTTTTTCTGTCCACCCTTGTCTTCATTTCCTTGGTCAATTTAATATCATCCATAATTTTTATCACCGCTACTCACACCTTTTCTTCCAGCTAACTTACGAATATGCTGAATAACATAGGCCTAACTATCGAACTTCAACAGTTATCTCTTTCTTAAATGTACTGCCTGCTTCTCTGGGAAGTCTCTAACATCATAGCAACAGAAATTTTATAATGTCTCATGTAGCAATAAATATAGGATGCTATCCTGTACAAAAATGTTGTGGGAAATCGGAACATTCCTACATCGTGTGCTTTAAATTTACACAGATGAACCACTATTTTTTTTTCTTTCTTAATGCAGTGTTTTGAAAGGTGGCAAAAAATCACAGAAAAAGGCTGTTATTTACAAATCAATACAGTATCTCAGCTATGCAACCGTCATGTAATAGGCCACATTTAGAACAAAACACTAATTACTTTGGCAAAGACAGCAGGAAAGTAGTGGTGAGTACCGCAACCTAATAGCTAGCAACCATTCAATAGAGCAACCAAATTAAGAGAGGTATATAGAGACAAAAATATCTGAGTAGATGAAACAGACAAACAGAAAAATAATTTCTACAGCAAGTTCTGTCCTCAAGAAACAGCCAAGAAGAGGAAAAACAGCATCTATTTCTCCTAACCCAAGGCACTTTGGAGGACCAATAGCTCAGTCACCACAGTTTGATCAAGATACGAAATCTGTGCTTGCTGTAGTGCCACCTGCTCAGTGCCCAACCTCTCCAAGCAGAGAGGTGAGATGTGAGACCACGTCTACGCATCTATCTAGCACATAAAATAACATTTTGGTCTGAACTTACATGGATCACTCAGCCTCTTCAACTCCTAAAGCTGAGCCCTGAAACCTCTTAGTTAAGAGGCAGCTAAAAGCTAAGAAGTGGCTGAAACTTGCACCTCAACTACAGCCTTGTCTGTACACAACAGCATGGCAAGACAGCATCTGAGGACAAGTGAATCAGAGAATCGCAAACACTGTTTTCCATGTGTCTCAGTATCCACATGGCTATTTCTATAATGCTACCTACTCCTACTTCTTTCCACAGATTTTCAGATCAAAATTATAAGAAACTTTTATTTAGTTCTTCCTCCTGAGAGCACTTAAAGCATGACATGGACACACTGACTTAATTGTTTACACAATTCCAGTGTTTTAAATTGAGACCTACTTTGGGACTGAAGATCAAAAAGCTCCAAAATCCAACATTTTCAATCCAAATATTTTGCTAAAAAACCCCAAAAGTTGTCTCATTATTTCAATTTTTATAAAAGGATGTTACTTTTGTTTCTGTAAATGGGGTCAGAAGAAAATTAACTACAATTTTCTGAGTTACAGGAAGGAACGTCTGAAAGGCAAACAGGGAGTAAGTGCCACAATTGTAAGAGCCTCTAAATATTTTATCTGCTCTTTTAGAATTCTCTTCTTCCACTGCCTGCATAATTATAATAGAGCAGAATACCAATCCAAACTTATACACTGTCTCCTCTAAGCCTAAACAATCTGTCAGAAATTAAAAGAGATGAGATTAATTACTTTTAAAAATTTTACTTCACATTTTCCCTTTTCAGCTGTAATCATTCTAAACCTCTTTCTGAAAAATACCAATTATGATTTACAAGCATAAATATGAATTAAGGCTGTTTGGGATCTTGGGCAAAACCCAGAAAGTCACAAGGATTATGAGGCCCCTTTTCACAGTCTGTATTTGTAATTAAAGTCAAGATCAAGCAAGCTTTTTCCCTTCTCCTCCACAGGGGTTTTCCATCCTCCCTGAGCTCACCTTAAGAGACCTGCGTTATGGCTTGGCAGGTGTGCTGCCCCAGCCAACCTCCACACCTGATGCTGTCCCTGGAGCAAGATGCTGCAGGGATGTCCCATTTGTCACTTTTATTTCAGATCACATTTCTAAGAGCTGGTCTTTTCTTCTTCCACCTAAAAGCTGCATCACGACAATTGTAAAATGCATATCTCAGGTAAAGGAGAACCATTTCAACCATCTTCCAAGAATGTGTAAAGTTATCAAGACTGCATTCAATGTTTTCTGCTTGCACAATAAGTGCACACTCTTACAGGTTTGTCCAGTCAATATCTTCTAAGGATGAGGAGACTAAAAAGTTCCTGAAGCCATTCCTTGTCCAAATAGCCAATGGGACAGGAGTCTCTCCTTTCTTTTTCAGGTACACACCAATTTAAACTATGACCAAATGTACCCTGCATATATCAGATCTAACAAATACTGTCTTATTTAAAATTTGCTATGCCAAAGCAAGCTTATTAAGAAGTTAGCCAAGTGAAATTTGATCTACTCAAAGTCAACATTTTGTACCAAGCACAATGTGGATTTAGGGCCATGGAAACACTTTAGGGGTAGTGACAGATAATCGCCACTGGTCAGATACACATTGTATTCTCTTGACAAATCCTTGCTACATTTTTATGAAATACTGCTGTCTTGCCAGAGAGTAATGTCAGAAATCCACAGCACCAGTTTGTCCAGCACTGCTCCTGGAGAGGAGGACCATATGCTAGCCCAGCAGCTGTGTGAGAACACCCAGCCTGGGAGCCAACCGCTAGCTTTGGAGTGCTCCTGTGGGTTCTGGGAACAGAGAGTTCTCACTGAAGAGCAGCATGAGCAAATTATTCTGTAGGATTTGATTGCCTGGGAAAATCTGTCCCATGCTGGTGGATGTTCAGGCTGTGTGCCCAAAACTTCAGGTTTCTTCCTCACTGTGCTCTCCCTGGCATGGGTCTAGTTTGTGGAGAAGACAAACAGGGTTGCATTGTAGCTCAAGCCTATGGCTGAAACACAGCATAGACTTACCCCGAAAAGCTAAGTGCTTTCATGTCCTGACCTTTCTTCATGTGCCTGCCTTGACTAAAACAGTTTTTATTTTGCAACTGTTTCCCTTCATTAACCAAAGATTATTCTAGAAAGTGCATTAGCCGTACCAGTTAACACAAATAATGTTGAGGCCTTCCATCAGGGAACATAATAAAAGTAATCAGTACTCACATAACACTTTACATTTTCAAAGGGCAGTAAAGCCATTAAGTATTATTAAATGTATTTTATAGATAGAACACTGAGAGGTTAAGTGCCTCATCCAGGAGGCGGCAGGATTAGGCTGGAGGTGTGGCAGACTCTCAGCACACCCTCTAATCCTTTCAGCAACAAAATCTTCGGGATGGAGAAGCCTCCTTGAATTCAAGTGCAAACTCTGTTTCTTGCAAATCAGTAAAAAGGTAAAATAAAAACAAAAGCAACTAAACATGTTTTAAAGAGAAAAAGGAAGCAAAACCTTATGAAGTAAGAGTCGGAGAGGAAGTTGTTTAGAGTGTGGACAGAAAAATCTGCATGCAGTGAACTAAACAAGCATTGGTTCTTTATTGGTTATAAAACACTCACTAATCTAGGCAAGGTAACTGACTATATTAAAAAATCCTAGGCCTAAGCTTTCTCCCCCCCTCCAAACAACCAGGTTTAAAAGTTATTAGAAAAACAACAAAATTATAATAATAACAATTACTGTATAAGATTATTGGTAGTGAAGGCTGCCTGACAGTTTGCTAGTGAAAGTTTAGTATACAGTTTTTATGAAGCAATAAGGGAGACATATATGTATTTTCTGTACAAAAAAAAACAAGCACTTCAAATGATCAACAAAAAGCAATGTTCATTATCACACAACACATTTCTGCAACACTGTATAGCAGTAATTTAAAGCATGTTAATTATCAGTCATGCCAGGACTGTGATCAAGACATCTGAGACTCTGGCTACACTTTAAGATGCTGCTTTATAGTTCTTTTATCACTGAGCGCTGTGCTATTACTGAAGGAGCTCAGGCTCACAAATAAAACACACAGGGTGTCTGCATAGTGAGAACAGGACAAAAGTAGCTGTTCCCAGTGATTTTAGGTGCAGGAACTGGCCTTCAGCTGCATGTGAAGACTTTTCTTTAGAAGAATGTCCTCTGAATCTTTCCCTGCACAGGTGAAGAAGGATAGTACAGAAAATTTATTAGCTGCTGACTAAAATATGCAGTATGAAGTCATACATCTTTTCTTTATCGTGTCTGCAGCAGTTAATTACGTGACTCTAAAGTTATATCTATACTCAGGCCAGTTGCAAGAGGTTTGAGGGTTTTTTTTCGAATTTGTCATTTTTTGTAAGAGGTCACTGCTATGCAAAATGTTTTCCATCAAAAGTAATCCAGCTAAAATCAATTGTGGGGCTGGCTATGCATTCTTGCCTGACTTTTATGAACTCAAAAGACATGCTCATAAATACAAGCTGTCCTCTACCTCATTCTTCCCCCTCCCACTTCTCCCCCTCCCTGCCCCACCAGAGCTGCTGCTCTTCTGGTCTGTTCTGCTGTCTCAACTGCTCAGCCAACTGAAGAAATAACCCAGCAAGAAGGAGGAGTGTAGAAGTTGAGCGACTGGCAGCCAGGGAGCACCAACTGCCTCGGATGGTTTATGCTTTGTGTAAATCTGCCCCAAAACTTGAGGTCATGTCCAGCATGACTTGGATATTTTTGTGCATCCAGCTGCATCCAAGAGAGCATGAGGTTTTCAGCATTCGCTTGACCTCCTTACTAAAGTACGAGGCTGTGCTCCAATCACAATCTGAGTCGAATGTAAGTGATAGTTTTGCGGTTGTTGAGAAAAATCATTTGAGGCAAAAGGTCTCTTTAAACAATCGCTAATCAATTTTTTAAGCAAACATATAGTCACTCTAAGTGGAAAAAGGAAGAAGACTGAAGCAGACTCTTTCACAGGTTTCCAAATGACCCCAGCATGCCCTTGTGAAGTTTCATATGGTCTCTTCAATACACAGTTATCAGGGGAGAATTTTAAAGGCAAAGATCAACCTATGAGACTTCCCAGTTCTCTTTCACAGAGCGCACCTACCTGCTTTGATTACGCTCTTTTACTAATTTCATAAGCACTTGCATCAGCAAAGGTGCTTTTGATGGGACAGTACTTTCAGAGCACTAGCAAGAGCAGCAGGATTGTGCTTGGCATGGGGCTCTGACGGCTCTGGCTCAGCACTGGCTGGGGCAGCACCACATGCCTGGTGTTCCCTGGGGCTCTGGGAGACAGGCCCTGCTGGAGGACGAGGGCTCTGAAAAACCCCAGGGTGGGCAAAGGCAATGCAGATATGTCACATGGTCTAATCGTCATATGGGTGACACAACAGGGGTGGCAAGTGAGCAAAACTCAAAGTGAGCCTGGAGACCTACTGTACCATAGGCAGCTCACACCTCTGCCCCTCATTTTTTCTACAGATGTTAGGGTATAAAAATATGTCCTTTGTTGCATTTTTTAATCCTTTTTGTGCCATTAATTATAAGAGCTATAAGAAAGACCTGAAGGTTGTCATAACACAATAAAGAACATTTTGGTAAAGAGCCAAATTTACTTTTACGAAGTAACACAATTAATAGCTTCAGCCATTTTTTTAAATTAACATTATTTATTTATTAACAGAATTAGAAGCTGAAATTAAATGTTTTTAACCTTATTTTTTCTGAACATCTCTAAAATCCTGGGTTTATACATCTGATTATTTCTAATAATTTAAGAATTAAATTTTCACCATTTCAGTTTATATCTCCATTCATGCCTGGAAGCTTGAGAACTATCAGTTTTGAATTTAACAACTCTTTTTACTACAATGACTTTCATATGTTGAAACTGGGAGGGCTACGCTCTCCCCTCCTTCATTCATACAATCCAGTGAACACAGCACTGAGGTTTCTGCTCCACAGTCTATTCCATCCCAGGATCTACTGTACTCACCACTGAACAGATTAACATTCATTGTGGCAGCATCTGGAACTAGCAGAAAAGAGAATTATTTTGCAACCCAGTGAAAAGAGGGAGAAACTGTCAAGTCTGCAGTGAACTTGAAGCTTAAAACTGCTTCAATACTACAAATAGAAATTGCTCAGAACATAATGTGCTGTACCCAAGAAATTAAGCATAACCTCAGAGTTCATGGTCTGGTCATTCATTATAGTCAATTAGGAAATAAAACTAGCTTGACTAAGGCACCTGCATCCATTTTATATCTTCAGATTGTTCACTTTTGGAGAAGCCTTATTTTTGTCTACTGCACTTGTATGTGAGTAACAGAAACTATGTATACATATTCTTTCATGTTCATTACATTGTCTGGTACCTACACCAAAACAGAAATACAAGTATATACAAATAAGGCTCAAATGTTTATTTTCCCACCTATTCTTTTCAACCCTACATGACTGGTTTTGAACAGAACCCAATCTCTGAAAAATTATCCAAGAAACTGTAATGACACATCAAAGAGAAGAAAAACAGCAAAATTAATTGCAGCAATTTCCTTTAACCACTACAACAACAAGAGCATTTTAGCAGCTGTGTGGGAGTGTCATCATATGACAGAGCAAAGGAATACATTACAGGGAAAGCAAGACACTGGAATGCAGCTGGTCATTTGTATTAATTTTCTTGTCCAGGGAAATCTATTAGAGTAAGTTAGCAAGCAGCATGTTTCCAGAAAACACATCATTCACTTAAGTCCGTTTGCTTGCACATTCTCCTTCAATTGATAACAAATCCAAAGCACATTTCAGCATCTTCAAAGCCTCAGGCAGCCTCAGGAAACTGTTGCTCACACACAGGGCTTAGGTGTCTATACAAAATATGGGTGTTGCACTTAGAACGAACACCTTGTACTCAAGCTCCTATACTGCCTCCTGAGACATATTCTGTAGCTAGAGCTGGTTGGAGGCACTCTGACCAAACATTTTACTCTGGCAGGTGACAGGCTGATGAGTATAAAACACTCTGGAGAACATATCAGATTTCACAAAATAAAAATAAACAAATAAAATCAGACTGGTTTATATCAGGGAACACAGAGTGTCCGCCTCAGTTACATCATCTCAGTTTTCAGCACCCCACCAGGCACCGATTCCTACTCAGCATTGTTAAAGGTATCTAAACCTATACAAAATCTAGGACACCTTTTTCCAAAATGGTCTTATTTTCTTTTTAAACATATGACTAAATTATTCAAAATCTTAATGAACAGTATTCTTTCGTATTGAATAAAATATTTAATTTCACCTGAAATAGTTATTATCTAGCAAAAAGGCCAAAAAATATCATTTTGTATTAAGTGAAAATGATTCTTTTTTAATGTTTGATCTGCCAGGGAACAAATAAATTAATTATTCACACAATTCTGATGGAGACATCTGGAAAAGCTTTGGAACAGTGTACAAACTCATCCAAACTAACTGGATATAAACCCTATTTGTCATCCCGTGTCAGGACTGGAAAGTTGCATGGAATTCCATTACATTAAAAAAATCACAGTAGTATCTTCTAATAAGTACAACAGCAGAAATTAAAGATTAGAGGAAAAAAGTCTAACTTAAAATTCAAAAAGTTTCCCCCAGAAGTTTCTTTTTTTTTTTTTTTTCAAACTGTTAAGAAAGAGGGAGTTGTGATCTTTCTCATTTGCAGAGAAAACTGGATTTCATTTTTCTTTTATTTTTTTTTTTCACCTGCATATGGAATGGGGGTTTGACAGATTCCTCATGGATGAAAATAAAACCTGTAGCTTGGATGAGGAAATGGTGCTGCTTCACACAGTTCATATATAGGCTTGGAGATCATTTTATGACTAGCATCACCATACTGCAATTTGGTTCATATACAGAAGGCTTTTCCTGGTGGAAAGTTCCTGTCCTCAGAGGCAGAACTGTGTTTGGTGTAGGAACCCTGAGGCAGGAAATATCATCTGACTGGTACCCAAATGATGTTGCCTGCATATGCCAATATCCAGAAGGTTCTTGAGATCTCATTATATATTTCTACAGCTTGTATATGTTTATAAGCATCTATAAACACACTTAAATATAGTCCTACCCCTATAATCATCAGCTATTCTCAATCTGCTTAGAGACGCAGAATAGACAAGACACAGTGTCAGGCTGGCAGGTTGTTAAGAAGGGGGAAATCAACTCATCAGCATCATATGGAACTACTTCTGACATCCCATTATTGAATTATTTCAGGGCAGTTTCTGAGAAGATAATATGTCTCCCACCTACTTGAAATCAGCACTTAAAAGTTATTCCATGGCATTACTTGTAAATAAAATATCTTCTAGGAAAGCTGGTAACAATTATTCACTGTCAGATGAAGAAGACCAGATCTGAGTTTATCAGACTCCAACGATGGAGTTTTACCAAAATCTTGCAGAAGCTCTACTACTGATAAAGCAAACATGAAAAGTAAAAAAAAAAAAAAAAAAAGAAAAAAAAAAGTTTAATTTGGATTTCAAAGAAAAGAGCACTCTCACTGAACTGTCTGATGAAATAGGACAGTAAGGGAAATGTATTTATATTGCCCGGTGGTGTCTCGTTCAAATGTCAGGATGTCTCTCCAACACTTGATTAAAATGGGTCCAAGAAAAAGGCATAGAATGGAGCAAAGGTACAAAAACAGAGAAGAGAGAGAGCTAAGAAACATAAATTATTTGAAAAAAAAAAAAGCATTTAAATATACTTCATTATTTCAGACTTAGATATAATTACTTATTCCTTAGACATACTCAGTGGTATCAAAGATTGAAGGCCAGGCTGGCCAGGGCTCTGAGCAACCTGATGTAGTTGAAGATGTCCCTGCTCACTGCAGGGGGGTTGGACTAGTTGACCTCTGAAGGTCCCTTCTGACCCAAACTATTCTATGATTCTATGATAAATGAACAGCCAGTCTTTGCCTCCTAGGAGGTAAAGTCTCTTGTACCCCAGGGATGGAAGCAAACTTAGGAACTATGAATCTCTATGAAGTGGGATACATCTTTATAGAACTGTTCTGGGGTTTGTCTAACCTTTCAAAGCAGGGAGCGAGGGGGAAACTACTGCGCTTCCTCTTCCCTTCGACTCTTCAACCCCTCACAGCTTTGGCATAGTATTATGGAAAATGTTACAGATCACACAAAAACATGCAAAGTAGAAGCTCCACAACACCTACTACAGCAAGTAGAATAAAGGCTGTAAATGGTACAAGTAACTAGAAGATTCTTGCCTTTCATACAGAAAACATTGGACAAGAACTCTCTCTTGAACTAGAAATAAAGAGAAATTAGACTAGGAAAAGGCTTGAGTTAGAGATGTATGTTACTCTTGACAGTACAGATCCATGGGTATTTCTTCCTATCACATTTATATTAATACCTGCTTGTTCATCTCCAGTATACTTTCACTGTCGCATTTGAAGTGGCACAACTACACTGCGCTCAACTGGACTGGAGAGCTCTCACAAGTTATAGACAACCCAAAACACACATGAAAAAAGGTTTATTTTTAACCCAGCTCAATCCCACTACTTGCACAGCCACCCGAACTCAAGGGAGTAGAAGGGTAGGAACCATTCTAGCTGGTGTTGCAGCTGGAATACTTGTGAAACTACAATCTCACAAAGTAGGTGCTACAAATGTCTGTGAAGCTCAAAAGAAATGCTACCTTCATAGCAGTCAAAGGAGATTTCTGAAATAGGTCAGACATGCAATAGTATATTTGTTTATACTAATATGGCAATATTATGATTTTAGCTTTATTCTGGTCAACAATTTTGAATACAATTAATATACCCTGTTAGAGACTGTTCAATGTCTTAATAAACACTGGGCTCTCTTGCCAGCAGCCCATGTATCCACTTCTCTATTTGCAGCCATGTTTTCTGAGGGACAGCAGCTGTTGGAGAAGATTCTTCATTATTAAGCTATTGATAAAATTTAATATTCTCTGGAAATTTTCTGATTAACTTAGTATGCCACATTCCTTATCTTTTTGAATCAATTAAAATGAGATTTCTTGAATTTTTATTTTATAAATCATCTCCTCAAACACTCCAGAATGCCATTTAAGAGAGAACACAACACATTTTGTCTAGAGTTGAAGCAAGATTTTGAACAGCACTTTTCCTTTTGTCTATATATTAGTCTTGTTCCTGTGCCTCATAGCTTCCTACTGGATTAACTGAAAAAACTCCAAAACAAAAATCTCGAGCTGCAGAGACAAAAATCACTGACATTTCTACCAACATGTACCTTCTTTTTCTGAGGTCAGCCTGCTCGCAAGGAATACCAGATACCCAGGAGAATCGTTGCGCACTACCCAACATTCTGAGCAGTGCCCCTCTTGGGTAGGGAAAGGGAGCAGGACACTGAGCCAAAGTCAGTGTCTTGATTCCTCCCTCCTGTTTCCAGGAGTCCAAGAGGCTTAAGAAGCTTTAGGTCTAGACTCAGCCTCTAGCTGCAGTGATAAATAATTCATCTTCATCTCCCTGATGAGGACTGTGAAGGACTGCTGTGTTTCTCAGAAGGAACAGAACTTTCCATAAGGAAGAGAGAAGGCAATATTTTGTAAGGCAATCACAGATTCTCATTCTCCACTGTAGGATGTGCTTTAACTTGCTCTCACTAGCTTAAATTCACAGCAGTCCATAACTAACACACAGACAAAACAAGACACTCTTTACATACACAGTTCATTTCCTGGAGAGATAATCAAAGAAAATAAATGAGCTGCATAACAGATGTGTCATACAATGCACCACTGCAGCAATACAGACAGGCTACGAGCCTATCCAGAAGAACCCTGCAATAAATCTTTCCTAATTATTTCTATGTATCTTAAAACCTCATATATATCTAATGTGAGATTTTAGTGAATGACCCACTTGAACAGAAAACTAATACAGATGATACTAAAGTAACCTCTAAACTGGAATTACAGCCTGATTGTGCTGAGAGATGCAGTACTGGAGAGAAACTAAAAGAATTAGGCTGAAGTTATTAAACAACATCAAGTAAAAAGGGCCAATTTATGTGAATTATGTGAAGAGGGAACAATGGATATGTACGCATGCACATACATATCGCATCAGTGCTTTCCAACAATCGCATATTCTTTTTGTAAATTATTTTAAGAAATAAATAAATCAGGAGGGATCATTACTTACTGTGTACTTAGAGTGGAAATTAATGAGTGTTTCTTGGAAAGCTCCAGGGTTCAGCATAGCTGAGGACTCTAAGACAGATATGTTCATCCAAGAGTGTAAATTACTTATCAACCAAAGAAAAAGAACAGGAAATGTTTTTATAAAAGGATTGTTGCTTTTAAAAAGAAAATATTACAGTTTAAGAATTTAATTTCCTTAAGTTTTGG
Source organism: Streptopelia decaocto (assembly GCF_964273445.1). Classification (NCBI taxonomy): domain Eukaryota; kingdom Metazoa; phylum Chordata; class Aves; order Columbiformes; family Columbidae; genus Streptopelia; species Streptopelia decaocto. The sequence continues at coordinate 54,438,064 of NC_138656.1, read as the reverse complement.
CTAAAAATATTAAAATTATTACTGTGGATGCTCGTTTTTGCTTCTTTGTTTGCCAAGACCAATAGAATTTCATCTTCAAACATTTATTATCAAATGAACTTCTGTGTTATTGAACACCCAATGAACTCCAATATGTAAGTAGCTCTTGTTTAAAGACTGTTAGCTCCTTCTTACCTGTTGGGTGTTATTTCTCATCTGACACTATCTAAAAAAAAAGGTAAATAAGGTTACTTACAGTAAGTCAATTTTGGTTACTGAAGATATTTATTCTTTGAGACAGGTTATTGGGAAGCCCCAAAATGCAAAACTCTGGAATTAAAATAGTTCCTACTCGGCAAAGTTCTGAACAGAGTCAGCCTTGTAACAGCACTTTGGGTCTTGATTTTAAAATCACTGTGTACATAAGGAACTTTACATACATGGAGTAGTTCTATAATCTTAATGTGTTTGGATATATGCATACTTGTAGAAACAGAGATTTACAGGCTAGGTTTGCCTTCAGATTTAAATTTAAACTTCAGCACATATTCTTTAGGGATATTTAGGTGGAGATATATATACTTGAGGTTCACCACCCTAAAGAAGGTTGTTCAAAAAAAACCAAACCACCTACAGTAGAACATAATTATTGCACTGAGCTAATAAATGGGTGGATTTGGATACCTGTATTAATCATTTTTCAAACTATTCACCTTGACCAACAAAGAAGGGAACTAAGCTATCTCTGGGAAAATAAATATTATAGCATTTAAAAAGAAACACTGGGATTCATATTGCAATGGATTTATTGGAAAAATGATATTAAGAATATTCTTTTTTTCTAAATATACGTAACACATTTTATCTGAAAAAAAAAAAAAAAAAGAATGTTCACAGTATGTTACTCATATTCACCTCCATCTTAACAGAAACTCTTTTACTTAAACGAAAAGCCTCCGCCATTTTTTGGTCCTGTGCGCAAAGAACAACTGCAGTTATGCAACATAAGTAAAAGATAGTCACTTTCATTTTATATTTGTTTATAAACTTGTATCTTATTACGGCTTTCCTAAATTCAAGTAGGCTAGAAAGTCGGATAACATGCTTGATTCAATAGCTTTTAGCAGTCACCCCTCTACACAAAGTAACTACATCTGTGAATGAAAGGACAACATAGCACTTTCTATGAATTATTCTAACATTGGACTTTTGTAATATTACAAAGAATTACTGACATTTTCAGGCTTTTATGAATAAAATATCACCTCACATGCGAAGCAAAGCTTTTAATTGTGGACACAGAATGTTTCTAAAAGAAATACAAGCACTCTCATAAAGGCATCAACACCCAATTTATTCTTCAGAATCTCTTCTTCTGGACAGAGAAATAAAACCTGGAAAACTACAGAATTAGCTTTAGGAGTTTGTAAATATAGCTAGCAAAAATAAGTAAAAAAAAATATATGAAATGTTGCAAGTTATGTATTAGAAAAGTCTCAAGGAGCTCATTCAAAGGTCCTCTAAAGAAAGATTCAAAGTGGTTCTCTATCTATCTTTCCTTTTCTCTGTTTCCCTTGACTGTAAATTTATGCAAATGAAGTTCCCCAGTTTGAATATATTATTGTGATCTCCACTGCCAGGAAACTCATGGGGAAGGGCTGGGGCATGAAGCTCAAAGACGATGCCTTGGAAGACGAAATGAGATGGGGTAGTGAGTAGACAACATCCCAAGGTTCTCCCTGTGGTAGAGGAAACAGGCAACAACCAGACCCTTCCACTTGGAAGGGTCTAAGAAAACAAAAATGGAAAGCTTTTCTTTCATATTCAACAATTTTAACCCTGCTGCCTTGCATAATTATGCTATTGTATGGTACCTCTCAGTCTGATGTTCAAATTCAAATGGTAAGTGATTACCTTATTCCAATATAAGGATTGATTCTTAACTCTCACATTCATGGTAGCGAATTGAAACTTCACAGAAATTAAATTCACAAAAAGCAGCTATAAATTAAGATCCAGATGCTTGTTATAATTTCTCTTTTTGCTTACAGATCTATTTGCTTCCTCTGTTTTCCCCCATGAAGTCAGGGGAGCAGTTGGAGTATCACTTCAACAGATTAAACAGATAGATTGGCGGTTTTTTAAAATAACATTTTACAAATCTCCATAGCAAGCCCATTAGTCAAAGGAGAAGACAATACAAAGCAGATATTTTGGAAGATTTATTCAAAATTATGACATGAATAGCAAGCCATTCTTTTTTTTAAGCAAAGTGTAAATCACTGCCAAGATCATCACTGCACTTAGAAGCTCTGTAAACTGCCCTGTACCTAAAGACATCTAGGCTTATTAACACACACAACTCTTGTATAAGATTTCTTTCCTTCCACTGCAAGCTGACTTTTTTTTCCCAAGGTTTGGTGTCACTGGAGTGCAATATAAAATTGTGGCTATTGTTGGCCTCTTTACACACTGTTCCTAATTTAACAAACAGAGCAGTTTAGAAGGTCAAATAGGAAAACAATATCTTAAGAAAAGAGCAACTTCTGTGGCTTTGAAATAAAAAAATCAGTGCCAAAATGTTTATCTCCTCGGTTCATGAAGCCATAAAATAAGTACAGCACCGTGAATCATATCAAAACTTCAAAGCTTGTATGCCCAGCGTACCATTTTAGGGCTATTAAGTTGTACAGCTACTGTACCTGTAGTAAATAGTTATACAAGACTGTAGCAGCAGTGCCAAAGATTTCACCCAACAAAATTTCCTTAAAGCTACACTCTTTACCATGAGCTCAATGTATAAGCTCATAATGTCTCTTACCAGCTCGAGAGCTTCTCCACAAAAAAAAAAATATTGACCATCACATTGGAAATAACAGCTTCCTTTGGAGAATATAGTACTCCAAATATAGTTATTAAATGATATATGCAGTAAGTGAATAAAGAAATACAATAAGTTAATTCCTTTGGCATACCAGCATTTCTATGGAAAAGTTATAGTTTTTCTCATTGCATGAAAGCCCATGATGAAAATTCACTAAACTAAAAAACTCATTCTATGAGGCTGAAAGTGGTATTATATCAAGATATTATGTAAACTAAGAAGAAAATAGAAAGCCGTATCTTTCAGGAAAACATGATTCTGAAATGAGCAGAACATTTTTTCATCTACGCTGATAGTTTTTATAGATGTGGTTTTTAGCTATTTGTCCCAATTAAATGGTAAAAAGGCTCCATTTACATGTGTATGTAAAGTCTAGCCCATCACAATCTGTTCGCACCCACCTTATGTGCAGCTGCTGGGGTAATCAGAAGGCACCACTGGTATTACAGAGGCCATCTGGGAGGACTTAAGCCAAAATCCCTGTGAGGCCACATAAAGAGCAGGTCCTGAGGGGCATCCTGAATTTTTTGCATATGTCATAGGACACTGTACAAGATTTTTGTTCGTGTAATCTGGCAAAGACACTTGCATCAGTGGCCAAGGTTTCCAAGGAATATTAAAACAAGCTTTTATGCTCTTGGCATATTATGAATTGCATTGTCATGGGAGAACTTTGTTATGACCTCAGTTAACAATCATGTTATACTTAAGTATCAAAGATAATTTTTTAAGGTTATGCACAAGAAGCTGCCACAAGTTCTCTTTTTCTCAGCTTATTTTTTAACACCACTAAGATTGCAGAGTCAATTTAAGCAAGTTTGAACTGATGCTGAACAAGTTGCAATAAAGATTTGGACCGGTTCTCACCTTGCCAGTTAGGGTGTGTTTGCAAAGATGCTCACTTTATTTTGGAGATTGTGCTCAGCATGCTTTTATAGCAGATTTCTGCCTACATTACACTATGCAGTCCATCTTTTTTTTTTCTTTTTTTTATAATGGATTGATTTCTATCCAGCACATCTTCTAACTTCACCAGAAAGACTAGCTGACCAAAGCAATGATTTTATTAGTTGCTTTGACACACTCTTTCTTCTTTAAAGCCTACATAGCAAAATAAGTTCCAATCATGTCCATGAAAGTCCTTACATTTTTTGTAAGCTGCATCTCCATTGCATTTCTGCTTGGTTCATATAATTTTTTTCCTTCCTCAACAAACATGCTTTGAACCCAGCCACTCATATTGACTTTGCTCTTTCCTTTCCATCAGGTAAGAGCCAGGTATTTAGCTAAATGAACTTGTGCAATGCTCCCAAGGCTTGAGAGGTGTGCACAGGAGAGGCTGTTTCTTGCAACTGCTCTTTTTTTTTTTTTTACTGGTAAAGAGTACATTTGATTTGTAGAGAAAAGATGTTTTTACCCTTGCTTTTGAAGCTTGAAACCTTAGTAAATTAGATGAGAAAATAACTGAGTGGAATCCCACAATGCTGTTGTACAAAATACTTTACCTAGTAGAAAAAAGTTATTCAGTTCCTCTGTTTATGCATAAAGTATACAAAAATTCTCTAATTGAGCAGTATTGCATAATTTCTAGTAATAACAGAGTATTCAAAGGCAACATACCATGGAGGTGAAAATATGACATATTGCCAGACACATTTATCTTAAAATACATTAATTGCCAGAACACTCCAGCAGAAGGAAACAGGCAAACAGTTCAAGCAAAGGCCCTGTCTTTGAAAGGTGATAAGTACGTCTAAGATTTAGTATCAGCAACTAAGGACACTCAGTCTTTTCTAGAGACCAAACGAGAGATCCAAAAAAAATATTTAAGCACCTGGCTCCAAAATTCCTACTCTCAAAGCCCTGTAGAGAGCCCCATTTTAGAGGCAGGTAAATGATTGTGCCTCAACACTCAATTTCTGATTTTGGTCACACATACAGTCCTCCAAGACACAACACCAAAAACCAATTAGGTGTACAGCACTTTCAGAATCCTCAAACTACTCATATTCTATCTCTCCTGCTTTAGGACTTCCTTTTGGTATGATTTTTGGTACAGTGGCTAATAGATCAAACTATGACAGGGAAGGGATTTTGTTGGTTTTTTTTTAACTGAAGTTTACCAGTTTTATATCAAACCTCACTTGTTAGAGTACCAATTACTGTATAAACACAGAATCATTTCATTTGGCTTAGTTTCTTCTTAGGAGCTACTCTGGCAACTAACAGGCACATTCATTTAAATGTAAAATATATTGGATATACACAAATAGTTGATAACTTTATCCATTTGATTTTCCAATTTCAGAAGCTTTGCTAGAAAATAAAAGATGTACTGGGTAAACGAGGAAGTTTTTCGCTCTTAACCAGATGTCATCGTCTTGTGACAAGCAGTTTTAGAGAGATTTCTGAATAAAAACCAAATCTGAGTTCCCTAACAGCGTTGCTTTGTATCTGAACACATTTTCCTTAATTACATTAATTACCAAAATCTAATGTCATAGAAGACGAATGTTTCCAGTTGGACAACATAATGAATTTAGAATTCAGTACATTCACGTTGAATGTAAATTAATGGATTTTAATATACTTAGACCAATTGTATCTCTAAAATCAGTAGAAAAGTAATTTGAATTCACCTGTTTAGATACTGAATAGCTTTAACACTATAGACATATGTTTGTTTTTCAAAAGCATTTTGTAAAGACATGATCTAAAGCACACTTAAGAGAACGCACCCTTGACTTGAACAGACTGTGGATCAGGTCTTAACCACTGTGAATTTGTCAAGAACCAAATTCTCAGGTGATTTTTTATAAGATATAATGAGAAATGAAACACATGCAGGTTCTTATTGATCATAGCTGGAGCCCGCAAAGTGACATGTGAAAGGTGGTAAAAGGAAACCCATGAGGACTGGAAAAGACTCAGATTTTATGGGTTATTGATTTACCAGGAAGATCCTTGCCAAATTTAAATGAAGGAAAACAGAAAAATGGCATAATATGGGAGTAATGCACCACGTGAGTGAGAGCTGTGGTAGTGTTCTCTAACACCCCTTCATAAAGCAGCCACATAATTTTAATGAAATAATTGGCTACAGTAAAAATTTTGGAGATCAGAATCCCAGTGAATTTTAAAGTATAAAATTCCATGTATGCTGTCATTTTACAAAGCTAAAAGTATAACATGTGCAATAAATTTCTAATACATTTAAATATTTATTTATAAAAGGTAATCTTGTAGACTGAAATTTTAAAAGGTGATCAATTACAAAATGACTCTCTCTTTTGATTGATATAAATTAATTAAACCACATGAATGAATGTGTAACATACATACAACAAAAAATATTACATCCCTCCCATAATTCTGTAATTCCCTTCCAGAAAAGAGGAGTCATAGTTCAGCAAACACGATGCACCAAAATGGTAAAGATAAAAACATCTAGTTCCAGTAGGGGGAAAAAAAAAAAAAAAAGAAAAAAAAAAGTCATAAAAAGATTGCTATTCTGGCTCTGTTTTTCAGACCCCAAACTCATGGAAAATCTGTAATTCATAGTCAAAAAGGTAACCTGGCAATTTAACAAATAATATTAACATTTATCTGCTCAGCAGTGATTCTTGATTTATAGTTTACATTGCAGACATGAGAGTAACCCTTTTTTGAAAAAGGATCTAAATAATTAACATAATTTGATCAAATATATTACATTTGGGGTTTAGTAATCTGTTTTAACCTTTAATTTTGCTGGGTTTTATCTGAAAGAAAAAGGATTTGCAATGAAAAAACTGTCCATAAAGACAGAATAGATATTTCTTCAAAAGTCACTTACATTGCACTATAGTATTTTTATCAACCAACATAACATAAAATTTGTGGGGTTTTTTGTGTATTTGAACTTAAGTGAAAAATTTGCATTAACATACTGTGAAAAACAGGATATATTTTTTTTTGTTGGCATGTCATGTTGAGGCTTTTATAGTCCACTGGGGCTTTTTTTCCTTACCTGGAACTCTCTTTGCCCAGTTGATCATGTGCACTAATTCTCTGTCTGCAAGGTTGGTCAACAGGGTCATCATAGAAGCTTCGTTGAATGGTCTATTTGGGTCATATTCAGAATAAACTATGGGTGGCTCAGCTTCCAGCAAGGCACTGACCATCTGTTCTGCCGTCAGGGACAGGGCTGGACTGTTCTTCTTGTTATGTTTGACCACCAGTGGACTTGTCCAAATGGTGGGAGCTCGCAGCTCCGTAGAAGAAGCCTCCCCATTCCTGGAATCCTGCTCCTCTCTTTGACGTTTTTGTTTCATCATTCGCCCACCTCTCCGATCTTTCCGGATTCCTAGAGACACACAAGAATATAATGAACTCCTTTCCTTGAACATACGTATTGCATGCACATGGCTTCAGCCAATCAGCAGCTGCTGTTGATAGACCCAGGTAGCATTTATTTTCTGAAGACTTCTTCCTATATATGAAATCTTACATGAGTAGTTGGAGGGAAAAACTATTTTTTAAAGTATAGTGTTAGGAATAGTGCACTCCTTCCTAAAATTCAGATCAGTTGGGCTTACATAGGACTTCAAACTAGTGATACTGTATAGCTGCTTAGCCCCACAAAACCAAGTCAGTAATTGGGAATAAACAAATATTTCTTTACAGTACAAACTTCAATGTATGTCCCAAACACCAGCAGACAACTATGCAATGAATGATCAATAATAACTTAATGATCTGGGTGGGTCAGACGGATGACAGAAGTAGCTCTCAAAAACTATCCAAGAAAGTTTTGTTCAAGTTCACCAATTATTTTAATTAATATCATTCTATTACTGAGTCTGTGATCTTCACGATTACATAAAAACCATCTAAAAAAGCTCCTGTTACAAGATGAGCTTATACAGCAATAAAGAATGCCATATAAGTAGATAAACAGAAGTAAGAGAAGGAAAGATAATTGCAACCTCAGAATCTACTGTGGGAGACCTACAGTCAAAAGGCTGTAATAACTGCAACAGAAATAATCTTTGTCATTACATTTCTGCGATGTTCTTAGCACTGTATGACCCTAAGCCTTGGGATATTATCAAGTCAGCCATACCAATTAGAACAACAACGTAAGACCTTACAGTGGAACAAAATCTCCCTTTGTGGAAAGGTTACAAGAAAAATACAATGATAAAGCCCATGTGGGCTACAACCATAAAGGGAAGATTAAGTCTGGCTCCAAGTGGAGGAGGCACATGCATTCTAAGGCTGAGTTAAAAACTTAAATCAATCATCAAATAGGGGTGAGGGACAAGCAAGTAATGAGGAAAGCACACAAGGAATTGAGCTACAAGGACAAGGAAGCTTATGATGGGAGTTATTCTGGAGTCCTCATGCAATATGGAAAAGCAGCACTAGTCCCACTTTGAAAATCAAAAGCAGCAGCAGTATTTGTAGAGAAGGAGGAGGGAAACTATTCAAATAACAGAGAAGAAAGAGCAATTTTTTAAAAACTAAAGAAAAACAGTTTTGAGAACTACTGGCACTTGCAAGTGATGAATACACGTCTTTCTGATGTGTGGAGGAGTGGGAAACAAAATCTTTGTGCAGCTTTTTTCACACCACAAAAATGTAAACCTTTAGATTTCCAGTCTTTGCTAGCAGCATCTTCATCTTGCATACAATATTCCTTCATATAAATGTTAGATGATATCAGCAGGTGTCCTTTCCCAGTCTCAAAGGGGATCTTTAGAGGGGATCTTTAGATCTGTTTGCCTCTTTCCTTTAATACGGTGATATTTTCACTGAATTAGTACTTGAAGATTAAGCACTTTGAGTATAATTCATTCAAAATCTAGTAGGCCTCCTGATTCTATTCTATTAATCTTCCCAGATAAAGTGAATTCAATAAATCTTTCATCGCTCCTACTGCTTAACCCCTCTACATTTTCCCATTTGTTAAACTAGTTGTAAGCCAAAGTCTCTAGTGCATTGCTGCTCCTATTTTTCATTTAGCAATACCCATTTTTCCTAATACTAAACTGCTTCTGTTTAGGAGTGAAGGTGAAAATTCTTGCTACTAAGAAAGAATGCAAGACTTATTTTGACAAAACCTCATCCTATTATTCTCATTGGTAGCTTACTTCATGGGCATAGTCAATAGAAACCACGCTCTATCTGCAACAGATATTTTTGTTGTATGCTTTATATAAATGTAATGTTTTTGAATTAAAATTGCCTGTGAAACATGCAGACATAATCATGTGAACAAAACCACATGGTTCATACATACTAAAACATTTGTAAACTTTCTCATATCCCAAATTCTACAGCTGCTCATCTAGCATTTTTCTTTTGAAGAGTTAGAAGTATGCTTGGGGCCTGAACTGTTCATTGTACTCATAAACAGATGGACTCAGAACTGACAAAACTCAGAAACAAGATCTTGGGGTTAGAATAATACTATAAAGACATCAGATAAGTTAGTTTAGAAAGTAAATAGAAGGCTAGAAATTACTAGGAGAGGAAGGGAGGACAGGGCATGTTCATAAATCACAGAGTTTATTAACTCATAAGGCACGCTACAATGAACACTGTCTGTAGTTCTGTTCTTCCCATTAAATACATCTATACATATATATGAAAGAAAAAGGGATAAGAGGAAGACAAGTAAGTTGATCCAAAGTGTGAAACAAGGTTGGTGCAAGAAATAGCTAATCTGAGTGGGTCTGTATGGTCTGTAACTCAGATAAAACTACAAAATCAGGAGTAGGAAGAAGATGAATAAGGTACGAACACTGACACTTCTTTTCTCACACAAGATGGTATCTACTGAAACTACCCCATACAAGGTTCAGGATAGACAAGGAGGAGTTCTCTTTCACACCATGCAGAAACAAATCTGTAAGTGTGAACAGATTAGAAGCTGGTGTATGTTAGAAAGCTGTAGGCCAAATTTGCCGGAGAAAAGATTCCATTAAGGGTTAATAAACACAAACAGGGCACTTCTGGCTTAAGTCTCCATGGCATGGATTAATGGAAGATCAGAGAGGATTTTTTTGATTTTGCTTTTTACTTATTCCAGGTCAGCCTTGTTAAGTAAAACAAGGATGTGATGAGAATTTGACATAACACAGATAAGGTGTCAACTCGTAAGCACATTTAGCTGCTTACAAACTAACTGTATTCTAAATAAGAACAACAGTTTTATTTCTAATTTGTCCACAAGGTTCGCACTGGATTTTCATTACCTTGAAAAAAAGTGGTGCGTTGAGCAAAGTGGAACATAACCCATTTGGAGGAAATGCCCCACACAAATCTATTTTTACATTTTTATTTCAAACATAGTAAGCCTACACTGGATTTTGTAGAGGTCAGATCTGAAAAAAGTTAGTAAAAGTATGCATTCCTTCTGCATCACATCAGCAGCGTTTATCATCACAGACAGAAAGGTCTTTGAATCTGTATAAGCATCACACTCGTCAGAGATTTATAGAAATGACTACTAACTCTTCACCTAACCCCTAGATGGACAAGCAACATAGTGATTTTATTATTCATTTTCTTGGACCAAATAGGAGTGAGTATCTCTCTGAAAAATGCAAGTGCCTCCAAATCTCCTTCAGCTTAATCATACTTTATCTCTGTTAAAAAGAGATAATAGTGATGCACAGTCACTAAATCCAAAAAAGACAACTCGATTATCAAGTTACAATTTCATTGCCAAAAGTACAATGATCCTGTAGGGATTTTTTAAAATGTATTAATGCATTAATTTTGATTCCACAGTTCAGCCAATACAGGAACCTGAATTGCCAAATGTTATGAAAAACAATATTCTACCAAAAATGGAAGTCCTATGTATACTGCAAAGCTCTAAATCAATTTCCACTTGAGTTTTAAAGCTACAAGAGCCAAGATTTTCAAAAGCAGTTTTACAAAGCTTCATGTGTAAATTCAGTCAGCCTTTTAGATACAGAGGCAGGTTTCAAAACTTCTGACTAATTATATACTCCAGCCAGTAGAATTTGATCAGCAACAAACTTACATATGGACTGTGGAGTCAATGTTAACCAAACAAAACACTTCAACAGTGTTTTCCAACATGTGATTAAAACAAAACAGAAAATAAATTTTCCAGATTATTAAAAAATATATAGCTTAAATTAGGAATATATTGGATGAATATTGAATCTCAGGCATCCAACAGTCAGCTTCTTCCTATTTACTGCTAGGAGCAAAACTCCACCTTTATATCTTCAGTATTATGTAAAATATTCAAGAATATTTACAGGAAGGAGAGAAGAGCAAATAGAATAAAATTTGCTTTGCTTTGTGTGAACCATCGAATTATGTGATTTAGACTCAAAGATATATGTATCTCAAATTGTATTCTACTTAACTATATTTCCTATGAACTGCTTTATATAATATTATTTGATTTATTGTTAGAAATGTTGTAGGAATACTTGTTCAGTAAAGAATGTTTATTGTTTGCAATAAATGGGAATAGATTTGATAAAATCCAATAAACTTTTCTTGGCACTAAGACTGAAAAACCCTGGTCATTTGATAAAACTGAAACAGCCAAGATATTTTTATGTCCTTCTTATTGCTCACTATTCGGGAAATCCTAAACACAACTATTGCTCTTTGTCTTGTTTGGAACACCCACCTGCTATCTGGAAAAATTATTGTACTATTTTCATTAACACAATTAAAAAAAAGAACTTTCATGTTCTCTTTCCCCTATATGCACAACATTCACACCGCTTGTTCAAACGAGGGGTGGGTATTAATAAAAAACCTGCATCTGCCTGTCGGTTTAAAGTCCATTCACCTGCAGCCTATTTATTAGCCCATCTCTTCATGCTCCATTTCAGTTGTGCTGGAGTTCTGAACATCTTTCCAATAGCTGCAAGCAAAAGCTATAGTAACATTATTTTCTACAAACAGTACTTTTCTTTAGCAGTTAAAACTCTCAGGTGAACCTTATACTATTTACCTGCAAATGCAGAAGAAAAGAAGAAAACAAACAAACAAACCCATATTCCCCAAAATTTTTGGAATGAAACCTACCCCAGAAATCTACAGAGGTCTAGTCCTTTGTGGTTTAGTATACAGACTTTCAGTGAATCATTTTTTGACTATCTGTATCAGTGGTTATCCATCATTGGGAAGTCTCCAGGCACTTTACATGTGGAGCCCAGCCTCACAAACACAAATTCTCCTTTATCTGTTATCTCCTGGATCACCTCAGAAGAGGTGAGACATTAGCCCTGAGCAATGTCCACAACCAAAAACACTCTGGATATTCTTTAAGTTTCTGTTTCAAATGCATCTCTGGACTTCACATTGCAAATGATCTGCAAAATCGTTTACTAGTATTATGATATACGTATTTAACAGTGGCAAAAAACCCCAAAGTTTTGCAGTTTTCTGGAGGGCAAAATATACTAATAAGATTATACCATAAAGTGGTTCAATATAGGTCACACTGATAATTTATGTATTTTCTAACACTTGAGAATTTCACTTTGCTACTTTAATCAATCATTAATATACTTTCTCATTATACATCATGACTGAAATAGATTCTCCATCAATTTAATTGTAGCTGTCATTGTGTGACACACATGTCACCTGACAACACTGTTCTAGTTTGGGAGAAGACATAACTATTTTATTTTATAGAAAAACGTACGTAGGGAGAATTCAATTACACAGATTGTGAATTTAGGCAGGAGTAATATCTCTTGTCTTGTGATAAGTGATAAGGTTGTTGCAGCTGTTGTATTCTTCGCTGCATATCCTATTCAGTAAAACTGGCGTTGTCCAGTGCTGTTTGTCTTAAAAGAAACTTACAGCAACATGAAACTAAGATAATTCAAAATTACCACCTGCTTTCAAGAAATCTAGAAGTTTGTTACCATTGTGTAGCCAGACCATAATGATAAATTAACTTCTGAAGCAATTTCTTTTTTTAACTCTCTGTCAGGAAACATGCAAAATCACAGTGGTCTCTCCAAGCCAGGTACAGGAAGCACATGTTGCACAACCAGAAGTGGCAGCACACTTGACTTCAGAATTTAAGGTCCATATAGAGGGATAAGACAGTATTTTATCCTCAAAACTGCTATATAACATCTATTGGAAACAGGAGGCTTTATTTCACATTTTATAGATGAAGCATTTTACCTGTTATTCAATATTCTTTCTGTGTGTACAATTAATATTTGGGAAAAGAAAGATGACTGGTGAAAGCTCTCACTCCACCTCAGGAGCTGATATTTGCAGGACCATGAAGGAGAAGAAGAAAACCTTTTCTTTGCTACTCTTCCTTATTTTAACACTCAGCTTTTAAGGAACTGCTCTTCCACTTCTCCTTCCAGCCCTGGAAGGTAGGTCTGGATTACCTGGTACAGTAATCTGGTTTACCAGCTATCCTCCCAGTCTGGAGCAAACTTTGAACCTGAGACTCTTTGTCCACACTTGTGCTCCTTGTCAGCAGACCTCAGATGACAAGAGACATTTGACACTTCTATACACATGCACAGCCTTGCAGCATTAGCAGCCTATAATTTTGTCAGTTTGTCAAAGCAGTACTTCAAAAGTGCTTGGAAACACCTCCTCTGAAGAATTTTGTTACTCTTTAAGGTTGATCTACCTGATCAAAATTGAGAATTGACAGGGAGAAGGAATATCTGGTGTTTTGTAAAACAAACCCTGCTTGAGAATAAAGACTAAACATATGTGGTAAGTAAAATAGATTATAAATAAGAAGATATCCTTCAGAAAGCCAGGGAGTCTATAGTCCAGTTGATTACCAGAGTATTCAAGGAGCATGCAGAGAACAGGTCATGGCAGACAAGCCACATGAAGCCTTTACAGCAGTGCTCACAAAGGAAGAAACCGGACTTTTCTGTGCCAGACACCCTCACTTTGGGGGCAGTAGGAGAACCTTTCTGAAGTTGAAGTGGGAGTTGAAGGGGTTAGAAACCTAAAAGCCTCTCTCAAATGTTCTAATACAGGAAGGATTTACTAAACTGCTGAAGAAGAGCTCTGGGACTCACTCCATACTCACTTTGGTACCATGGCTGCTGTTGGCAAAAGAGACTGCAGAAGGAAAACAGTGTGACAAGCCAACAGTTCCCTTATGGGCATGAACCTGAATGTCATCTAAGTACAACTGGCTTTAAAGTCTAAAAGGTGAATGCAAGCAAGGCAGCTGTCTCCTAATGACCTCTTACAGTAATTTTGCTTTGCAGATAGACCTCATTATGCACACCTCCCTGAAGTCAGTATTTTTTAATACTACATTGGAAATAAAATAAAATCCTTCAGCTTTCTCTAAAACATAAGGCCACTGTAGCTGCTGTGCATCAGTGGAGGTCAGAAATATAACCACATTTTTGATAGACTTATAGCAGATGGAGATTGCTGAAGCTATGACTGCAATGTAGGTCCCAATATTGCAGTGTATCTTGGCATGAGGGTCTTTACAAGATGATTTTGAGAGCTTTGAGATTCTGGGAGCTTTTCTGCTTGGTTCTCTCCACATAAATACATTATTTGGTCACAGGAAAATAACATCATTTTCCAAATTCAAACTTTATAAGCTTAATAAATTACTACTTTTGAATATGATTCAGATAATCAGCCTCTTTATACTATATCCATTTCTCTTTTAGAAAATCAAACAGAAATGTAAATTGTGCTGAAAACCCAGGTGGGTTGACAATTACTTTAAATGAGAAACATTGTCTGAAATCTTCTAGAAAAATTAATCAGTATTTGAACAGGTCTGCCTCAACTGACAGCGTTTAATAGTCTGGTTTCTGACAAGGATATCTAGACACTCGGTACTATAAATAAACAACAAATTTCAGTTTGGTCTGTGCACCTGGATGTTGCAATTCTTTTTACTACTGAGTGGTTGATGACCACTGTATGACCATTTATCTGTGTGGGTTTTTTTCAAAAAAAATTTCTCATTCTTTTCCATACTGCAGCTTTTTTTCTCCTCTATAATCAAGACTACCTTCTAGTAAAAGAGAGAGAGAGAGGGATAGAGAAGCTGCAGCAGGGGGATGCAGGGCCGAGGACTTGCATTCAGATATCCTGGTTCAACTCCTGGCTCTGCCACTGGTTTTCTCAGTAAACAAGTCTCATTACTTATCACAGTGCCTCCGTATTCCGAACAGCTACAATGCAGACTGTAAAACTGGTCTTCTATGCAAAGTTTTTAAAGACCTTGTGAAAAAAACCCTGTTGACAAGCAGGCAAATGTAATTTGGAGTCTCTAATGACTATTCATAACTCACAGTTTGAGAACCAATGATCTACTAATTACAGATGAAGGTGCAAGAGATGATTCACCCTAATCTGTATTTTGGCATTCAATCTTTGGCATTCATAGCACACATTTTAAAGAGTATCAGAGGACATGTAGAAGAAAAGCAAGAGAAATTCTATTAATCCATCATTCAACTGAATCCCTTTCAAGTGCTGACACTCCTGCACAAATCATACTAGGTTTTGGCTACAGTAAGTATGGCAACAGCCCCATTTCTAGGCAATATTTACAGTGAAGCCACAGACATTTCAGGGGTCATAATAAACTGTTTATAGGAACCATACATCATCATGATCTGGAAAAGACAAATAGTTCTAGGAGTAGGAGACCATTAGTATAATTCTCAAAGACAGCAAAAAATTGTAACTGCTACATTTTGGAAACTAGACAAATTAGTGTACTGAAGCTATTTGAACTGTAAATGCCTAACCAAGTGAAGAACCTGAAACTCCAGTACTTTAAGAATTTCTCAAGTTCAGCACGGAGATCACACCAGCTCTTCTGACCTACACATGCTTGCCCAAGACCAGTGAATGCACAGTGATACCCTGAGGTACCTGTAGTATGAATCAGTGGCAGACAGGGTGGAGACACAGCAAGAATCCTAGACTTCATTTAAAATTAATCAGCAATTTAAATGGGGACTGTCTCATTGCTGTATCTATTCCCAAGAATTTCTAATCAAGAATGTAAAGGCCAAAAACAAATGTAAACACACAGATGTAATTAGCTTTATAATCTCAAACATGTTCAAAAGTAAAAACAAACAAACAAACAAACTCTACAGTATTATATTTTTTTAATATAACTAGCTATAGCACATAAATAAGCATAAGACATCTTGTCCCATTTCCACCTGACTGTAAAAGGTCTTAGACAATCTTGTTTAAATTCAGTGTTGAATCTGCACTGAGCAGGTGATCCAACAAGAGCCCTCCTGGAGTTCCTTCTAGCCCAGATCATTCTATGAAGTAGAATAGGAAGAAACAGTATTTTTTTGGCAGAAGTGTTTACAACAATGGTCTCTCTTTCTTATTTTGGGGGCAGAACAGCAGAATATTATATTTTAGGACAATTCAATGGCAACAATCCACTTTGCACATGTAGAAAGGGGAAAAAGAAACATTTCACTAAAAAGTTTGACTTAAATTCCATCTTATTTTCGAGGAGGCTGTACTAAACTCACAAAAGTTTGCTTCAAATGCTGCTTGAGTACATGCTTTCAGCCCATCAATTACATCTTAAAAATGTACATTGCCTCATACATTTATCAAGCCCCACCTACACAGTTATTTGGCTGAGTACAGAACAGTATGTCTAATAAATATCATAAAGGTTGTCCTCAGAAAAATAAAAATAGCTTCACATTGTTAATCCATTTTCCTTCATTCACTAATTTCTATTTTTATATAATATTTCATTAAAAGATAATTACATGAAAAACTAGAAACTCTGGAGCCCAGTGGTTGCATCAGACATCAATTTACCTCTGCTTTTGAGAATGATTTTAATAACCCTCTAGCCTTTTAGCATGAACAAATAGAGCATTCAGCAGGGAAGCACAGCCCTCTCCATTTAAAGACAAAAAATCAGCAAGGTTTTTCTCTTAGAGGATGGCAAATTTGCCCAATGTTTTTTCTTTTCCCTGAAAAATTTTCCTAAACTTCAGTAACACTGTTACACTGAACCAGACTGAATTCCCATGTGGTTAGCAGGTGAGCAACTGCTTCAAGAGAATGTAAGAGAAAAACGGAAAGCCTCCAGTCTCTAGACTCCAATCTCTAGAAGTTAATGAACATTTCTATAAGTACCTGGCATGTGCTTATAGCAGACTGTTATGGAAAACACAGACTTCTATTCCCTAGGCTGTACCACAGTAATCTCTAAAGGGTTCCCAGATAAATTCTGAGGGCAACACCGAAGGATGTAGGTTTGAAATGCATTCTAATGTTGTCATTTCTTTACCACAAGAAACAACACTCAGGACCTTCTCTCTATAACACGAAATTTCAGGCTGTTCAAAGACAGTAAATACGCCTGGTTGTATACAGGATCACCATCTGGATCTAACACATGAACATTCAAATCCTCGATTGCCACATTTGGTACGACTTGAAGTTGGGAAGCCATGAGCATTCAACAATTGACTGTATTATGTAGGTCTCAGGGTGACTGACATTGGGCTACCAGGCAAAAAAAAAAAAGATTTTTCATTAAGGATCTAGCATTTAACATTATGGCTCCACTAGCACTCTGTTGCTCTGATACCACGCAGTACTTGATCTTAAATCTGCCTTGTCACACATGAAAGGAGGGGATGAATGTATCATGCTAATAACTAGAATTCCCCATTCATTTGCCACACTATAAAATAATTAATAAATAACAATAAAAATAAGGTGGTTGTGATTTAACCAAATGAGGTCCTTCGGAGCCAAATTATCAGAAAGCCATTAAAATAAGGAAGGAACGGAAAACTAGATCTGTATTACAGCAGAGATCACCTGGGCTGTACATATGGTTGGAGCTTCACAATTATGATGGCTGTAAAAACTCCATTTGGAAGGTGGGACACACCACTGCATGATGGAGTAAGTTGGAATATACTTCTCCAAGCCAGAAGAGAAACAATCTTCAAGACACCATCAGTAGATTTAAAAAAAACACAACCAATCAAACAAACAAACAACAACAAAAAAAACCCCACACAAACAAGAACAAAAAACACCCCCACACAAAACCCCACCAAACAAACAAACAAAACAATGCCACTCTTTGCCTTCTCTGCTACCCAACCAGAAGAAAGAGGGGCATGATAAGAAGCTTATTCTACGTGACCGCTTTATCCTCACATACAAACAGGCATGCTCAGACTAAATAATAACATATAATTTTAAGGTTTCTTTAGCTTATTCTAAAGACAGAATGAAGCATTTGGAGAAAATACAACAGCTATAAATTCTGCCTCAGATACTGACTACATCAGCAGAGACTCTGGCAGTCTTTGTCTCTCAAAGCAGCACAGTAACACTTGCAAACGTAAGACGAGAGAAGAAAAATAATTCTTCAGTACTGAAAGAAACTTTTAAAAGATGAAAGGACAGTGGGTTGAAAAAACTGATAAAATTTCCACAGAAACTCATAAATAAACGTTCCTACAGCATAGCTCAAGAGCTACTTGAAGCCTGCATTTTTTCTGAATGAAGACCCAAAAACATATTTCAGTTGTGTCCACTCTCTTAAAAATAATGTATATGAACTTTCTGCTGCATCAAGTGACTTTCTATGAGAAAATATCAGCAACCATAGCTTATAACCTATGTTTTAAATCACCCACAGACATTTAATCAAGATTTTATCTAGCTTTCCCCATATTTACTGAAACTCAATAATTAATATCAGCTATTGCTCAGAAGTTAAATGATAGATAAAAGTCACAAGTTAGCAGCTTTGACAATTTATGCAGAAACCTCAGCTGTTTCCCACTATTTCTAAAAGTATATCATCAGAAGCAAGTCGCAGAGATATACAAGTGAGATGTGACACAACTGAATATTTTTCAAATGTATGATAGAGTTAATGTCTTTAAACAAGACAAATCCTTCAATATGAACAAAAGGAGATTATTTAAAATAAAAGATTCAATCAAGAGAACTATGAATTATTAGAGAAAAACTGTGGAGATTGAGTTAACTGCAGCACTATGTGATTCAAGTACGTTGAAGAAAAGTGTTGTTGTGAGAGATGTATGAAAACAGAAAAGCTTAAGAGATTTCCTTAGTGAAAACAAACAACAACAGCAACGACAACAAAAACCCACCACATTTAAAAGTTAACTCTTTAAAACCAACCAGATGGCACACTGAGAATATTCACTTAACGTTTATCTTCATCTGAGAAAAATATGACAATTATCGAGTGCTACCTAAAGAAAATAATTTCTTTCTCCCACAGCTTTGTGGACAATACATGACAATTAATGATTCCAGCAGAATTTTGACTGCTTTACTTTATCCTACATTAACTTTACCTTTCTTGAATACTTCATGTGCAGGTGTGCCAGACTTATAAAATCCAACTGAGGCATCTCAAGAAATTCATCCCAGACTTCTTAAACTCCTGCCTATGTTCTTAAACTCCTGCCTATGAACCAGTGAAGGATTTCAGTACATCATTAAGGGTTTTATAGGAACAGGCAGAATTCATGCACCTGATCTCCTTGTTTGTGAATTGTGAGCTTTGTTTAAAACAAAACAAAATAACAACAACAAATCAAAACACAAAAGCAAACAATAAAAACACAAACAAATCAACCACCAAAACACAACATTGACTATTTTTGAATTACTGGTTGCTGTAGTGACTGAGGCAATCTTACAGCATTGCAAAAGGAAAGGATGAAATCCACAGGACTTTACTCAAGTGAGGGCCACTGTATAAAATAAAAATTTCATAATATCTGTATTAGAAATAAAATTTGGACAAAATTGCAGTCTTTTTGGGGACTTCTTTAATCTACAGAATGTCAGTTGAAAAGTCTGTGCAATTTTCATGTGATTAAAACAATTATGTATGGAACAGTGGAAAAATCTATTACAACATGTATCTTAGAGAAGAGATATGAAAAGCATCAAACTGGTACAGCTGATCATTAATTAAATACATATGAGATTAAATGGATGAAAATGTGCCAAAAGAAAGATGTAATATCATCAACATAAAACATGATGATATATCTTAACTATGATCTGGCACATGTACAATGGTCAAAGCTAAAGCTGCATGGCAAATTTATGTATGGGATTTTCTGATCTTAGTTTGCCTTATCTGAAACTTGAATTTCTTTGGACCATAGCTGTGAGATAGAGAGATATACATGTGTGTATATATATCTATACAGATATCTCACAGCTATGGTATATGTGTATATATATATATATAATATTTATATAATTATATATATTTTACTTAAGAGAGTTCTAGCCGTACACACCAAGATTTTAAGACAGAAACGAAACCACGCCAGATCCATAAACTAAATCTTATTTAAAAACTCAGCTGCTGTCTTAAGCATTAGAAACAAAAGGAGATTCGACATATTTCCCCTGTTTGCATCCCAAAACTGAGATGAACAAAATCCATTTCAGGTCTTGCCTAATCCTTGAGTTGAGAAAAATGCAGATTCAACCTCAAAGGGAAGTGACAACTGACTAGTTTTCCTTTACTTTTGTCCCTTTTGTCTTTTTCCCAAGATTCCCAGACTTGGCCTGCCTTGACCACACAGACTGGATTTACAAACAATCCTTTGTTGTGTGAAGGATAAACATGATGAGCTACTCCTCTCTCTTGCCCCAAACTGTTTGTGCAATAAGTAAGCATTAGGTGTGCCAGAGAAAGGGAAAACCGATCTGTAATTTAACAAGTAGCTCCTTTCACAAATAAAACAAGGGTTCTAGTCCTTTCTCTTCCAAGAACTTCTGCTAAATTTTTCTACAGAAACAGGTTTCAATAATGTTAGTAATTACTCTTCCTTAATAAAAAGCAATCTGAAATTTTTAGTATGCTAAAACAAGGTTTTCTTCCGCTTTAGAGTGAACATGGAACTTTATGATTTCTTGTTCTTAAAATATTCTTAATTCTTACAAATTTTCTTTTTCAAAAGGATTCAAAATAGCTAATGTCTGTCTGCTTTTTACAAACATCAGGTACTGTAACATACTAGAGAAAGGCAAGTATCATGAGTGATCCAAAATTATGTTACAAACAAGTTCTTCCATCGAAGAATAGACCATAGCAATTGTTCAGTGTTGTCATATTTTTCTAATTTTACCTCCAAAATCTAAACACTGGGTGTATAATTAATTTATTGGTATTCCAGTGGCACACAGTGTCTGATTTTTCTTCTCTGACATCATCATTATGTAAGTATGTTTCAAGAAAAAAGTATTTATCTCATTTTTTTTAAAAGAATGAGCCTTTAATATTGTTGGGTGAAATTAATTCACATATAAAATATGGGTACAGTACTGGAATAGAGGAATTGACTTTCCAATCCAGAATTTACAGAACAAGTACTGCTTATTCAGAAGTTTATTTTAATTAATATGGACTGATCTGAGACAATCAGTGCTTTTCAAACTGAACTGCAAACTGCTACAAAATCTTGGATTAAGTTTCATTCATTATAATCTGGAGCCTATCACAAGAGATCAAAAAATAACGTATTAAAAATACTAACAGAAGAATCCTAACTCCATTGAAGTCAACGTTTCTATTAATTCTGATGCAAATTTGGGCAAGAATAATATCACGGTATTTGGGAGCTTTTTATTTTTACTTAATTGCTCTTTGATTTCATACACTTCAGGTCAATAAATTTAGTTGCTTCTTCCTTTAGGTACAATATCAACTGTCCAATGAAGATAAAAGGGAGGAAGGCAGACACCAGTGCTGAGGATTTGTTGATTGCTGTGTACGTACCACCTTTCATCATTCCCACTTCATAGCATTTTCTTAGTCGGCAAGCCTGGCAACTCTTTCTTCTGTTCTTATCGATGGTGCACTGGTTGGTAGCAGGACACATGTAGTCATTATGCCCTGTAAAACCAGAGGGAAAGTAAAGACAGAGTCATACACAGACATAACAAAACTGCCTGTAATACTCTCTTATTTTTCACTGAGCGTTTAGTAGAGCATCTAACATTCTGGGAAGGAGGTAGTGTTACCATCATGATGTATCATAGAAGTATTAATACGGGTAGTGAAACTAACATCTATTCACAATACATTTATTCAAAGGTTCTTTAAAAGTATTATCAAAAACACAAATTAGAACTTCTGTAAAGTCATTAAAGTAATGAAAAATTAAAGCAGACAGAAAAGCAGATAGATTAATATGAACAAATCCTTTGATTTCCTTGCTCTTGGCCTGAGAAATACAATGCCACTTGGCCCATGTGCCTGTGTTGATGTTAAATCTCTAACTGTACGAAACAGTTAGAGGTTTATAGAATTAAAAAAGCTTATGCACAGAACATTTTTTTATTTCAGAATCTGGGGCAGTTAAGAAACAAACAACAACATAAAATAGAAGCAACAAACATTAATTGTGTCTCAGGGATAAGTAAGTATCTATTTCCACTTGCATGTCTATTGATATATGCAAAAACTTTTTGTCATGGCAAATTATTAAATTATCATATGTATCATATGCTGCAACCAAGTTTGGTACTGGTACCTTTTCCTTCAGAGCTCCAGTTCCTCATTTTTTACCCCATGCATCTCAATTCTTGTTACAAACACTTTCAGCATACCATAATTTGTTACTGCCAACAAACCTCTACTCCAATTTTCTCTTTAAAAATGTGTGCTTAAATCTGCCATAAAGTTATTTTCCAACCATAGACAAAGTTTTGCAAGGACAAAAAAAGACAATCCAAAATTATCTTATAGGTGCTCTGTATTAATCTAAACACAACTAAGGTACAGCACACAACGAAAAAAAATTTACTGCAGAACTGTTTGTTCTTTTGTTCAGGTCAAGGGATCAGCTTGAGGTAAAGTAGGGTGGAGGTTTTACAGAGGCCTTGGTCTCATCAAATCATCTATCCTTGACTAGAAATTAGAAAATAGAATAAAAATTACTATCAGATTACACCAGGAACATCTGCTCTTTAATGCTACATAACTAGGATCCAATCAAAATAAGCACCAAACTGTAAACTTGTTAATATGGTGACAGCTGACTACACACTCTCTCACATAGACAGAATTACTATTTTTTAGCTCTACTGGACAGAATGGTATGGTACTGGAAAAATCTGAATCTTTAGATTTTGCTCCAGCTAAAGATGTAGAACAGAAACACTATCTCAACCTCAGCATGAAAGACCATTTTAATTTTCAGTTCCTCTGGTAGAATACATACTGTTCTGTATCTGATGCAAAACATTTCACATGTAAGGAAAAAAAAATTAGGGAGAAAGAAAACAGCCTCAACCATACAAAAATGCAATATCTACAAGGAAAAGGAGCACAAAAATGAAAGCTATGATGTTTTTAAGAAAATGAACAAATATTAGGTCACACTGAACAGCACCAAAAGACTGTATCACCTGAGTAGCACCTGACCTCAATCACCAACCTTGCTTTATACACCAAGCTCTGAAACAGTGCAAGAAAAAGATGGAAAACTTTAATTACTCTTTTTAAAAAGAAAGACTTTGACTGAGTATCTGATCTTCTTCCTAGTGAAGTTAAAAGGTAAATTCAAAAGTGGAATGAGCACCAGCCCTGAACTCAGCAAATAACTCATAATGCCATTTAGCTCTCTGAAAAATAAGCAGATAAATGTTCCCACTTAGTTCAAAACTGGACACGTACCACCTTTGCTGGACTGACTGATGCTAATAAGGTTCTAATCTCAAAAAAAAAAAAAAAAAAAGGTGGAAATATGCAGAAATCAAAAATCAAGTCAAATCCATATCAGCAGGACAGTAATCCTTTTTCATAGTACTTATCTGGGTGATAACCCTTTATTTTGCTCTGAACCTAGATTTCCATATGCAAACTGCAAGCACTTGGGAATAGGCATCTGCTTTGTAGAATAGTACATAAAATAATCCTGGTTTTGATAGAGCTACAGTCCTGACTGAAAACAACATTATTCATATTATCATATTTTTACATCAAAAAGTTTTATCTTAAATATACCCTTTAAAGGTTAACATAATTAGTCTCTTTTCATGCACATGATCTGCACCTTAGACAATCCACTCTTCTTTCAAAGTGCTTGACAGACTTCACAGAATAAAACCTGTAAAATTGTGAATGTAAAAAAAGAAAGATCTGTGTGTGAGGGGCACACTTCCTCACATTATGAGTGCCATAGTAATGTCATTGTTTAGACTTCATATTTGCTGTAAATCTAGGAAGAAGATAACGCATTTAATATTTCTCATAATTTTTTGTTTAGTTTAACCAACATGTTTTCAGGGGACTGGAAAATACATAAGAAAATACTTAATAATTACAGTATAGAAATTATTATCAAATTAATCAGGGAAGAAGAAAGAAACAAAGGGCAGAAGGAAGGCAGGAACTTTTCCTGCTTCTCTACAATACCATCTGATTTCAAATATTCATCCATGGGAAGTGAGAAGGAAGTTTCCTTTGAAAGGAACAGACACAGACTCGGGAAGTCTAGCTTGGGGTGGCATGGAATGGAAAAAGGTAGAAGAAAACAATTAAGGAATAGGTAACACACAAAGACAAATTCTATTCTGAAGTGAAATAGTATAACACAATAACTCTGCCGTAAAGTGATTTGTCTTTCACCTCTTCTACCCTTTATTTTATCCTTAAACCTAATCTCTTGGCAAAGCTGATACTTAACAATCTGACTTATAGAAGGGATTTCTCACCGGTGGGAATCATCAACATGAAAGTGGCACAGACCAACGGGTGCCCAGCTGCCCTGCCCTTTATTTTCATGGTATACAAAGAGTAATATATGCTAGAAGAGAGGCTAATTAGGCCATTTGGATAGTCGGTAGCACATACCACATAGAATCTGTGGTCTTACTGGGTTTAAATAAATTATCCAGATAACCTGCACAAAATTAAAGACAGTGAGTTTAATAGGGTAGAGCCCCTAGTTTTAATCTCCCCCCATATCTATGACTTGCTATGTCATGAGCTACAAAGGAAGACTTTAAGGGAGCTATTGAAGGAGCTTGAGGAGGGGTGGTTTGTTTTTCTTACGATGTCTCATGTACATTTTAAAATAGTAAAAGAACATTAAGTATTTTTATAGCACTTTATCATACGTTAAGGTCTTTCCAGAACAGAGTGCAAAGATCTGACTCTTTTCTCAAAGCACTAGTTTTATATGTGACAACCTGCATGATAAGAACCAACAATGGAGGCAGGGTAGATGGGGGAGCAAAGGGTCAATAAGAAGACAATGGCTGAAATTAGTATGAGTTTGGTCTTATTCTAAACCAGCCTGTCATAATCAGAGCTTTTTCTTACTACGCGTGCAGTCTTTCATCACCATGAGTCATGCAGCTAACATTTATGTTCAGAGAGACTCATCACTGTCCGTCAAAGAGTTCTCAAGATAGCTGTGGTGTATGCCACACCACTGCATGCATGAATGGAAGTGGGTGGATGATTTATCTAGGAGGGCTTCAGTCAGCAAAACACTCCATGTTTCTTTAAAGTTAAGTGTTACTACATTCAGCAGAACATTTAAGTATCTGTGTACTTCTAGCAAGTAGTCCCAGCACAGTATATATGGTTAAAGTACATGCTTGAGTGTTTCCCTGAATTGCAGCTTCAGAGTTGAGTTCACTTTGTCCTTAACCAGCAAGGATGAAAATGGAGTCATATTAATATATCGATGACAATTAACATAACATAAAAATTTTTTTTTCTTAAATTGTAAACAGTTGCCCTATTATATTCTAACAACCATCAAGATTAGCCTGAGAGAATGATTAATTTAAGCAGTACAAAAGTTGCACCAAAAAAATGAACTAAATAAGCCAACATGATGGCATGTC
This sequence comes from Streptopelia decaocto, assembly GCF_964273445.1. NCBI lineage: Eukaryota > Metazoa > Chordata > Aves > Columbiformes > Columbidae > Streptopelia > Streptopelia decaocto. The sequence goes on along the minus strand of NC_138656.1, from coordinate 54,412,290 downwards.
AGCTTAAGAATGCTTGATGACAATTCTACAAAGCCAATAAAGGAACATTTTTGTCAGGTGAATTTTGTATTACACCCAAACTGATGTAATTGAATTGACTCACCTTACATTTCAAACAATAAAAATTATTTTCCTTTTACTATTATGTGTTTTTCCTTTCATTGTTTTTTTTTCAACCCTCTTGTCACACAAATTTCTTAAACTATCCTTTATCTAGCTGTATAAGGCATCTGCCAGGCTAGCCATTACCTGTGGAAGCAGCAGGTCCTTCTATGATCCTATTCTGACAGTAAAATTTGCAGAATTTCATACACATAGGTGAACAGAAGGCTAGAGCATAGACTTTATCCAAGCTAGTGACAAGTGGGAAGGCTGCAGATGAAAAGGAAAACCTTGAAAAGATTAGCCTCAACAGCAAATGGAAAGTTTTCGTAGACGGTAAAAAGAAACCAAACAAATAACAACAAAATTGCTTATGCTAACCCAGTATGAACAAATGTTGAATGTAAAATAAAAATATCAATTTTAAGTCAAAGTGCCCCAATAAAGCTGCACTGATTGATTTTTAAATCTCATTCTTTCCTAACAGGTTTCACAAAAGAACAGAAGGTTACGTCTAATTCCTTTGTAAGCACAGACACTCTAATTCACAGTTTAATTACTCTCAGACAAGGTCTTTGGATTTGGAACTTGGGTTCTCTTAGCAACACAGCACTGCTGAGAATATTAATCATTTTCTGGTTTGGAGCTAGCAAGACATTACTGCATATGACAGTAAGGAAAAGGGCCTAGAAGATTGTAAAACATACTTCCTTTGCATCCAGTGAGGAAGACATCCTTCTACACATACCTCAGAAAGAAAGACCACAGAGCCACTGAAGAATGAGAAGGGGAAAGGTTAAAATCTATATACTGTGTATTACGTGCTTCATCTGCATCATGTAGCTCCCACACTAAGTGTTCACCTTCTAGTGGAATCTTCTTTCCTTCACGTATATATAGCACTATTCATACGAGCAGTGAATTCAGGCCAAATTATTATGACATGAACCATTCTTTTCACCTTTCTGTATACTATTTCAGATAACAAGAAAAATGAGGAAAGAATGAGAATGGGCATTGCATGAGGATACCAAACACACTGCCATCTCACCAGTTTAATAATGCATGAACATATACGTTCAGGAAGAGTGATGTATAAAAAGTAAAACACTACTTATATTTCTAAATATATAAATTAAAAAATATATTTTCTACTCCAGTAGATAATTTAATTTTTTTTATTATTTGCCTTCATCCTAAAATTTCAATTGATGTTTCATCTATTATTTCAGGATTATGATACTATGTGAAAAGTCCACTTCTACCCCAATTCCATTCCCATCTTTTTTAATTTTAGACAAGGTAACAAAATAGGAAGTATATTTTTTCCTCATGACAAATAAAAAAATATGGCAATCCAGATCCCAATCTCTACAAAAGTTGGCCAGGAGTTTGACATCTAGTTTCTGTTTCCCTATCTGATAAATCACAATTGTTTTAAATCCTTGGCACATGATTAAACCAACAGCTGTGTTAAAGGAAAAACTCCCACAATTTATTACTCACCACCATCCCAATATGATCCCTCCAGAGACAAAAAGTATTTTCAGAGAGAGTTGCAGGCAAGTCATGGCCATCTTATTCCCATAGACTTTAAATGAAGTCTTTTGTATTTTTAGATGCTCAGTTTATTTGAGCTAAAATGGGAAGGGGTGGAATTCTAGTACAGGAAACTCCCACAACTAATATAAAGAGGCCAAAAAAGTTAAAAATATTTCAAATTCCTCTTGTGCACTTAAAATCCAATCAATTTTAAGCAACAAGAAAATAATACAACTTTTTATTCTGGGTTTTGGGTCATGATGGGACCTATTGAATAAGCTTAGCTAGTTTTATTTTATATTTGGATCTTTGGCACCTGAATGGTTCCTGGTATCATAAAGTTTGCAAGGACCTATAACACATTTGTCCTCGCAGTGTCCCTCTAAGGGCAGTACTGATATTTCTGTTTTACTAGGGGAGGGAGGGAGGTGTACGGGGTTCTCACTGCATAGAGCATGTAGTGGACATGGGCATTTCTAACCACAGTGAGGTCCTGCACTCACCTCTGTGAAACTGAAACTGTAGTACACTCAACTCCTGGTTTGTTAAGTTATTCTACTAACCTTTTACATCATTATTTGACAAAAAGCCCCTTTTTTTTTGTCTATGTACTGCTTTCTGATGCAATGTAAAACCTAGTCATGCTCTTCTTTCATTTACTGATATATATCTGTGTTCCTTGGTTTGCCCACTTAGACCTTAACATCATCCATGCCCTGCAGAAGATTCATCTCTTTTATAAACAGAAGGGTCAACAAAGATAACTTAGCCTGTTGTCTCACATATCTCTAGACACATTTTGGAGTGCAGAATAACAATGTTATTTATAACACAGGAAGTCCAACTATTTCAACAATTTGTAACTAAATTCAATCAAATCTTCAAGAGATATACACGATCTTACTCAAAGAATTCAGACAATGAGATATCTGCTACATTTGTTATTAAATTATACCAGCAGTCAATTGCCAGGCTAGTTCTTTTACAGTAACTCTGAACTAGTACACATACTTCAATAAAGTTTGTTAACAGCGTCCTTTCGGAAATAAATTATGTCAAAGATCGCTTCATGCACTTCCAGTAAATTTATCATTTTAGTCATCTTATACAGTCCTCTCTAGTTTGATTTCCACTTTTTCTAAAGTGACTGCAAAGGACAACTTAACCTACAGAAAGTCTGAAAGTTTGTGGGAGTGAAACTTATGGAGGTAGTTTAGAACAATAAGTACACCTGAGTTAAATGAGGTTACAAAAACATATTTCCCTTCACAGTCTCTAAACCCAAGTGGAACAGTTAAGCACTTTCCTGCTGGACAAACAAACCTGTTCTCTTGTACTTTGTAGATGTAAAGCTCTTTTTTTCTTTTTTTTTTTTTTTCCTTCTGAATATTTTGAACTGCTGCCAGGCTCTGCCCTGAGCTAGGAATAATGTGAGTTTCCAAATGAAATATTCATTAAATACTTGCAACATTAAATACTGTTTAAGTTTTTTCGTTGTTTGATATGGCACAACAATCATATTCCAGAGGAAGTTAAACACCATTAAAGCTAATAATACAGGACACATTAAGTACGGCTTCTAAAGGCTATGAATTTTGTCTAGGAGGGGGGAAAAGCTTTGGACCTGACAGAGGAAGAATCAGTGACCATTTATAAAATCTGATAACAGTGAATATTCCCTACTTTCTGGTAAAATCTGTTACCCAACTTCAGAAAGCTTTCAGTGTTGTCTGGGGTGACATGTCATATGTCAGCTAGAAAAGTATAGTTTAGATGAATTCAGAAAACCAATCTCTGGGAAGAACTCTCAGAGTTCACTATAACAATGGAAGCTGATATTGAATGAGGCTCCATAGTGTCTGTCCTGGATCCAGTTCTATACAGTATTTTCCTCACTGATGGGTAATGGACTAGAGTATTCATTTTATTAAATGTTATTCATTTGTAGATGACATATGTGCTAAAAGAACAGAGAAAAGACTAGACTACTCTGCTAGTCAGACAGAAATAAATCTGAAATAAATGGCAGAAGTCTACAGGATAAGAATTCTAAATGATCTTGGCAAACTGGAGGTAGCGCATGGGGAAAAAAAAAAAAAGAGTGCACAAGTAAGGACCAGTACAAATCACTACATTAAAACAGGAATCATGAGATGCACAAAACAAGATGGGAAATAAGTGGTTTCTTCTCTAGAAAGGTATGCTTGAGTTTATTGTACATCATATACTGATGGCGAGTGAACAGTGCCGTGTTTTTGTAAATAAGGCAAACATTACAGTGTGACAGATGTAGACAAATACAACTGCCTCGGTTTGTAAGGTAACCTTATTGCTCTGTTCAGTACTCACAAAACATCTTACAGAGGGAAATCATGCTTCAAGAAAAAAAAGGAAACAGGACAAAGTGGAGAATCTCCAAAGTAGAGTAACTAGAAGATTAGAAGTCTAGAAAACAAAACCTATGATAAAAGGATGAATAAACTGTGTTTCTTCAGGTTAGGTAAAACAGATTTATTTATTTTTTTAAGTGTGATAGCAATCTTTCATGTTTTAAAGGCTGATGCAGAAGGAAAGAGAATAATTTGTTTTCTGTGGCATGACAGACAGGAAAAAAATTATGAGCTTAAACTGCAGGAAGAAATATTCAAATTTCATAGTAGCCTTCAAAGATAAGGAGAATAAAACACTGGGTCAAGCTACAGGTTTTTAAGAAGCAATTCAATAAACATATGTGAGGAATAGGCAACAGTTGATCCTATCACAGGCCAGAAAGCTTGATGAGGGCTCAAGGTCCTATGCAGCCCTATGATTTGTTTAGGTCATGCAAAACAAGGAAGTATCTTGGATGTGAAATCTTAAGTCAGTGCTACATCCATGCTGAACACAGCACTTAAAATTCACATGAAAAGTAACACATTCAAAACTGCCTTTCTGGGAAAAAAGTGGTATTGCCTCTTGCCTTTCAATAACACCCAAGTTTCTGAAACAATATCACCATCAATTAGACTACTGATATTCAAAAAAGTGTATTCGGGGACAACAACCAGAGCATGAGTTTAACTTAAAGCACTCTGGAGAAAAACTACTAAAACCACAAAAACAAACCAAAAGAAGTTTTAGAAGAACCTGGCTGATCACAAGCTGTTAGAGCAGCTCCAATGGTGGCTAAATCCTGGTGGACTTCCCAAACACACATTTTCTAGCCTTTGAACTTCCAACAGTCACCTACCTCTCAAGCTGGAACCGTGTGTTTTCCATTCTGAGACTATTTCTTGCCCTGCAGTCCCCTGATTATTTGCCATTATTATCTCTGCTAGTCTCACTTAGGTACATGTTTTGTAGTTTTGTTCTTTCTGCTAACAACTCATAAAATCAGTGTACAAGTAGACTGCAGTTTTCTTGGCTGCAGGATCTGTGCAGCATTTGCAGCTGTTATAAAAAAGATTACAAAAATACCATGAAAACAGAAGATAATAATGGAAAGTTAAAGGGAAGATCTCAGAAACTTGCTAAATTGACAATATTGCAATTGCTACACTGCAGCATTACCTAAACGCTCACTTATTAGGCATGTTTTACCAGTGAAATTCTTTCTAGCTCAGAAGAAACTATGTATGTATTACCACCACTCCTAGCAGTAAAGTCTGAACTCTGTTTTCAAGAAATTACAGCTCTATCACTGTTAAGTGCAAACAATTGATAACACTCAACATCTACTGCCAAAACCCTCCTGCTTTATGGTCAGAAGGCATAATGGTTAAATAAAATCCATTTTCAAGCTACACAGTTAAAACACTTCCCAACTTCTAGAATTCCTGCACTTCAGAGACCACTATATCTCTGTGATCAAGACATTAATGGCATGCCTCTGGAATCCCTCAGCACATCTCTTCATCCAGATGCCAACCTGTTCTTGCTGGGCTGGTACTGCCTTGCATCATGTAATAATTCTTAACTGAATATTTGTGAAATATCCCAGATTTTTGTCTTAGTATGCAGTTGTGAGAAAAACAACTGTGAGTTGTCCGAAAAACATCAGAAGGGCACATGAAGGAGGCAGGGAAATAGAACTGGGGATTTCTAACACCTTGGTAATTCTGACGTCAAGATACCCTTTAGTGCAAGAAGTTACTCCAACTTTGTTCTGAATCCCTTGGGCTCCCACTGAGGGTTCTCAACCCACATCTGTAGGGATTTGTTGGATGCCTGTCAGAGATGGTAGGAGTCCTGTACCCTTTGGTGTCTCTCCAAAAAAAAAAAAAAAAAAAAAAAGATAATTAGAAGGATGGGGAAAGAATGTGAGATTCACAAGGGGATTTGCAATTTATAAATGGCATTTGTCAGGCTGATGTTGAAATACTTCATCCAGTTCTCATATTCAAATTTTAAAGAGGCTATTATGGGTGTGGGGCATCAGAAAAGGTGTAAAGACAAAGGACTCAGAAGTTCGAAAGATATACAGAGGGAGACTGAAACACTTTAGTTCACTTAAGATATCAAGGTGATTTCATTGTAACAACTTCAGTTATGAAAACTTCCCATAGGGCCGAGATACTAGATACTAGGTCTGGTTCATGGATGTGATACGAAAGCCAACGTAATTCAAATTAAAAAGGCAATATTTTAGCAGATGGAAGGACAAACCATTAGAATAAGCAATCTCTGTAAGAAAGCTCTTGAGCCCACAGATCAAGGCTGGGCATTTTCTGAAATATTTACCTCCATTAAGTTACTGGTCTTTGTACATGCATAGTATATAAAGTTTATATTGAGAAAAGACCAGAACTAATGGTCTAATGGCCCTTCTTGGCCTTAAAATCCATAAATATTTTAGTAGAGAAGTACAGTGTGCTGTGATGTGACTGCTTGTTATGCTTCTGGATTCAACTCAGTTGACCAAGTACACTCCTGAAGGCTGCATATGCTGGTCAAAGAATAAAGCACTCTTCCATCACCAAGCAACACAGTGTTCTTGGTGTCATATGATTCTTCTCTCCCATGAAACATTTTACACTAATATATGTCTGCACAGAGTTTTCTCAAAACAACGTCCTGAATCACTTTTGGGATATAAACTAACAAAATGGACTGACACAAGCAGTTTCAGGAGGCAGTTGAGATTGTCCACCAACCATCTGTTTTAAAAAAAAAAAATGAGTAGTCTTCCATATTGAGAGACAATTACTATAATAACTCAGATTGCCTTTTAAGCTTTAACTGTTTGAGAGCAAACAAAAACAATTTAGCCTTTAAAATTCACAAAATATTTCCAGAACCATTCTAACCCCTTTGAATAAATATGAAACTATTAATCTCCACCTCAGGTAAGGTCCAGTACAGATGTGAGTTTTCACAAAATTTTAAGTATATACTTAAGCTAGTAAGTATAGAAACCTCAGATATCCCTGAGGGGAACAAATGCACAGCCAGGGAAATGGATTACCCCATACAACTTGTTCATTGCTCATGTCTGTACTCACTTTTTCCTGTGTATCTATTAAGAACTATATAGACGGTTTGACTACAGTGTATTAAGAACATTAGACTTCACTATAGCAATTCTCCTATGAAATCTCTGATAAGAAGCATAAAAATGACCAGGCATCCCTGTATCTACATATGTGTTGAGAAATACAAGACAGCAAAGCACAGAAGTAGCATGGTTATCTTGCATTTAAAGAAATAGATAGTATAAACAACAATAAAATCTTTGCTGAAAGCATTCTGTGTTACTTTTGTTTATACAAAGAGTCCTGTGTACTTTAATACAGTTTAATCATAAGATTTCCAGAGAAAAATTGTCCCCTTTTTAGAAATGCATACCAGATATACCATGCAGATATAATAATGTTTCTTTCACATGTTCTTCTACATACAGATATACACTTTAGTAGTATTCATTCCTAGATATCGATCATAACCTATTTTAAATTATTACTATCTGCATGGTAAATGGCATGTTTTATCATATATTCTCAATCTAAAAACTACTGTAATTTTCATAAACTGAACACCTGTCCAATGAGAACTAATAATTGCTGAGGTAGAGGTCTCTTCCAAATCCAGTAAGAGGTTCAAAAAATCCCTCAGTTCATTAGGACTGGGTACACATGTCTTTTAAAGTCATTCAGAGGGATTTTCATATCACCTATGATCAAATAAGCCCAATTCTCTCATAAGCACTCAAATTCTTGAATTACTTTATTGATATTAGTGGATGTAATTTTTACAATAGCTGTCAACCAAAGAAGTGGATCACTGGAAAAAGTACAGAGGAGTTTAACAAATGGGATCAGAAGTCTAGAAAATATGTTCTGCTCAAAGAAGTGGGTTTGTTTAGTCTAAAAAAGAGAAGACTGAGGAAAGATATGATAACAGTCTTCAACTATGTAAAAGGTTGTTGTAATAAGCCTTCTTCATGCCCACAAGTGATAGGGCAAGAAGCAATGGGCTTATATTAGAGCAAGCATGACTTAAAGATCAAGAAAGGCATTTTACGGGACACTGAAAACTTAAGCTTTAAATTTTTAAAGCTTACATACTTAAAAAAATTATGTTAAGTATATAAATGTAGCAAGAACTAAATTTACTAATCAGCATGTACTGTAGCACAAATAGATAACAGGTCCATTGTGGGGAACCACAACATTTTTCCACATGAAGACTAGTGCAAAACCACACAAGTGCTGGCATAGAATCATGGAACTCAATGAAACAGTCAGATTCATTTCTTCTTCTATAATGGCCAAACCATGAAGATCTGTGCTACACAACTACTTGATAACTTAGTCATACTTTTGATTAAGAATATTTTTTGTTTCAGTTAGTTGCTGACTGAGTTCAGCTTGGGTACAAGAACAGAATTTCAAAATTCTAAGAATAATGCTGATGCAGTCAGGGGAACTCAAAAATAACTAAAAACTCTCAATAAGGGAGCTGTTTGCCCTATGTCACAAGTTTAAGTGCTTAAGTAAATCATTCTGATATCAAGAGAAAATCATTTCACCTGTTCCCCCTCCAATGTTGCTTATTATTGACCTCTGCCTTAACCACTTTCTTCTCTAAAAATCATTTTGATGAATCTGGAAAAGCAGAACTACAAGTAACTATTAACTAATCACTGACATTCAAATCATTTCATCAATGTCTACCCTGCAGCCAATCTTTCATTTTTTTACTTTAAGGCCAGGAAAATTCAGAGTTGAATGCTGGAAGTCTTAAATAACTCACCTCAGTGGTAGTCATGCAACAAAATAGGCAATAATCACACCTTGTGATATGAGGTAAAAACTTTTCCTCACTATGTTTACTTCAAAAAAGGAGCAACACCAATTTTTGTGCCTATATATCACCTGGAGATTTAAAAAAAATATAGAAATCTAACTAAAGCACAGCATTTTATTAGTTTTCTGTTTGGAAAGAAAAAATCTGTTTTATTTTCTTCTCCAAAATAAGACTTAGATATCGAACAGTACACGTATTTTCTGTAGAATCACACTTAATTCTTGCTCATTTTAAGAGAGGTTGAACAAAGCAAAAAAGTATCCATTCCACAGTGTTACAGGGATTTAAATCAAGAATTATCTCAGTCACAGCAATTAACACTGTTTCTATTAGATGCCCTTTATTCCACCGGACACCTTACACAGTGTACTTCTAGTCATGACAAAAATGTGAACTAAACCATTCTGTGTATAGTTCAAAGTCCTGTTTTGCTGACAGATACAAATGCTATTTCAGCAAGGAAACATTCCTTTTTAATATTGGTTCTCATCTCACATCTTCAAGGAGCTGAGATCTGGACTGAACAATCTTGCTAATGGAGCACTAAATTAAGAGTAATAAATCAATCAACAGGAACTAATCTTCATCTGACTGGGAATTCTCAAAAAAATATTTGTTTTGGATAAGAACTCAATCACAGAAGAGATAGATATATATATATAGCCTGAAAGAGTGGTCATCTTGATTCAGTACAGATTTTTAAATTAGATTTCTCACTGCCTCCATGGTAAAAACAGGAGAACATAGAGATGCTTTTCCTTCCCTCATTAATCTTGGACTAAATAACATCATCTTATTTACCTGCTAGAAGCATTCATCAAATACAGAGCACCTCAGCTGCTAATGAAAACCCAATAAATGTCATTGTCCTGGGCTCAGGCTGCAATCTCAAGTAGCTTCACAGTCTCCTCATGATTAAAGAGTAAAGGTAATTCACTTGAACAGCTTACTACCTTGAATACTCCTTTTGAAAAAAGCTTTGCAGCCCTCACAAGACCAGACCCCATAATGGTAGCCTGAAGCGTAGTCGTTGCAGACAGCACAGTACCGCGTCTCCTTGGTGGACTCCATGGACAGGCTCCCTTTCTCGCTGGTACTGGACATCCTCTCCCGGATGCTGTGGCGCCTGTTATCAGAGCTTGGCCTGTTAATAGCAAAAAAAAAAAAATATATTGTTTCAGTGAGGTTAAGTCTCATCCACTCCTGCAGGTTGTTAGAAAGAAGAGCAGATCTAGTTTTGAAATGACAGACAAAAACAATAATCTTTTATCACCCTCTGTCCTGTTCTAGTTGGAAAGTTGTAGGACCAGCAAGATACAGAGGAATTTCTGACAAACCAATCTGATGTTATTAGGCATTGTATCTTGAAAAATTAAAAAGCTATTTGATAAATTAATCCATTTTATCAAGATATTACAAAGGAATTTTTCAAAAAGGCATTTTTTTTGTGTGTACCTGTTCTTGTCCAAAGTGTTCAGCATGACTTTAGTATCAGTAGGTGGCTTGAGAACCTGAGGCAGAAGTCACTTAGTGTTTGCATCTGAATTTGCAAGTCATTTAAATTATTAACCAGGCTATTTTCAAGTATTATTGCCCAATTAGAGATGCAAACTTCCATTACATTATCAAAAATAGAATACTACATAAACTAGTCCCTATTCTCATTACAATTCCACTTTCATAAAAATTAAGAAGTGGATTTAGCACAAGAAACGTCAGAAGGTATTAATTATTGCCAAATAGTTTTTGTTGTAGTACTGTACATGTTACTAGATGAGCTAGGCATTACTAGGCATATTAGACATGCACATGACCTGCCTATGCAGTATGCTGCTGAATGAAAACCAAACAAATCTATAGTGTAAATGGCAATGAATTCACACTTGGTAAGATGTCATTATGGGTAGCTGCTGCAGGCAGGGTCAACTATATTCAAAAAGATGAGACAATGTGAAGTCGCAAAGGGAACCAGCAATGAACTCTGGGACTGCTCCTGGAAGGCAAACTGCTCTGGCAAAATATACTTTCCAGGAAGAGTCTGCACTACAAAATGTCCAGGAGACAAATACAATTGGATGTGACAGCATCACACAAGCTAAAGCATGAAGAATCCTACTGTTGACAGTAATTATCCACTTACTATGCATGTTTTAATTGTTAATTGATAAACAAGTGGTTGTTATCTCCCCAAACTCCAAACATTTTCTCAAACATATACTAGTTTTGAACCTAGGAAACTGGAGGAAATCTCACTTTCAGATTTCTTCCTACATACCTAATTTTGCTTTATTCCTTTCTTCAACACAGCAAAACTTCCTGTGTTTTGTTGAACTGAGGCATCTGGCACCAACAGCATGTTCATGCACCAAACCAGTACTCCTCAGCAGCTTTCTGATTACTCACGTGCTCAACTCTTCTCTTTCGTCTAGGTAAAGTTTCCTGACATCTACTGCTCCTGTCCATCTCAATACTCAAAAGCTTTCTACTAGCCAAAGCCACCTGATCCTCACCCACGCCCTGCCAGCCATCCCCTTGAGACTTTTCATATATATAATTTAAGTCCCTAAATATGAAATATTTTCATATTTAGGTTTGAGTGAATATCACTTATTAGAGAAACATGAGGCTCTGCCATATTAGATAGCAGAAACTGCTCCTGGCACCATTCAGAAAACTGCGTTTTTTTAAACCTGAAGTACTTCACCAACGCCTATGTACCAGCTAATTTTGAACACTTATTTAACTATTTTTTGTTCCCTTGGGACTTGTGCAAGACAGAAGAAACTGCAAATTGTGAAGTGCTGACATGACACAGCTCTGGATTTTTAGTGAGATGGGAAAACTGGAGAATGTCACAACTCTGACAATGACTTGAACAAAACTGCTTGCAGGGTGTATGTCATGTCCCCCCCGAAATCAGTGCCATCCGAGCACCGCTTTGAGCAAGATTTAGCAAATTTGCCTTGCAGAGTCATCACATTCAAGTTCTTGTGAACCACAGTGGGAAGCACACTAAAATATCCCTGGCCCCATCCTCCCCAGAAGTAACATCCTGCCACCCCTTTTCCATTTATACAGTGGAAATGAAAGCTAGTAATAAATCAACTTTGGATTATCACAACTCTAGTACTTACTAGAGGAGGTGAGGAGGAAATCTTTTTTGGGAAAAGAGTATGCCAATAACACAGAGCTTGCTAAATCAAAATAACATCTCACATTTCATCCAGAAATCAGTTGCTAGTTAGTGTACATCACAGACCACTGATGCTGTGTCTTGACAAAAAATAACAGCCTGATCTTCTTCCAGTTTTCAGTTAGGTTTCAAGGGTTAGCCTTCTGGAGAACATAGTGCAACAACCTAACCCAACTTTAATAACTTTGGCAAGATCACCATTCCCAAAATAAAATAGCAGAACCTTTTCAACAATTTCCTTTGTGATCTATACAAACAATAACAAAAAAATGAGACCAAAAGTTCCTGTCAGCTATGTTTACCAAAGAGAAACACAAACCAAAAAGAAAGAAAACCCCAGATAAAGCCCTCCCTCCAAGGCCCCCACCAAAGCAAAACAGATTAGAAAGCAAAAAAAACCCTCAAGATTTACTGCTTGTTTCCAAATGTAATAACAGAGCAGACATAAAATGGAAAGTGCTTTGGAACCTACACAGCAGAACAAACTTGTCTTCCACACTCATTTTCATGCTTTCTCACCTCTGTTGCGCTGAGTCAGCTCTTCAATAAATGTGTTAACAAACAAGACAACTCTGCTTTAAACCTTCACTCATCACCTGCAACTCTGAATCAGCCAAGAGTTGACTGGAATGTAAGAAGAAAGTGTACAGGAGGGAATTACAGTTTTGTAAGTTAAACTCTATTTTCTACATCATGGAAATCTGGCAGGCAGGATGAATTTAGGATAACCCCCAGTATACAAATCCACTTAACATCAAGGTAAGGCCCAATTTATTCACAACTCCAGCTTTGTCAGGAATAAAGAGATTTCATAGATAGGAAGGCTTAAGGGGAAAGTTATTTAAGTAGTTAAAAGAGACATCTTGAGAAATTCTAGTGTTCTGAATTTATTTTCATACAAGAAACTTGAATTAGCAGCTATTAATTTCTTCTCATCAGAATGGATGGAAGTTCCTGGTGTAAAAAGCCTCAAAAACTTTCAAATGCAGCCAAGGTCTAGAAGGAATACTTTTCCACACATTGGACATATTATAACACCATTCTGCAATTCAATATGAAATTAATTAACTTGCTGTTAGAATGTGAATTTCCATATGGGTCAAAATCTTTATGAAAGATTATTTGAAGAAAAGTAAATGCTTGAGAATACTTAAAAGAGACCTCAAGGAAAAGTACTGCAATAGCGATGACTAAGTACACAAATAAACAGAAAATTGCCAAGTACATTAAGTGCCTCAAAACTGTACTTCCAGAAAGTAGCTCAAATGAATCTGAAAAAAAAAAAAAATCATAAAATCATATGCCATCCAAATGAAAACGTTGGCTTAAAAAAATTATCCCAAAATTCCTATGGTAGTGATTAAGCCAACTACAACTTGACAAGGGAGAGAGAAAGTCTTATGTGGAGTTGTATATCAAATGGACAGAATCACAGGGTATTTTAGGCTAGATGGGACCTCAGGATGTGGACTTTTGCTGAGCCAGTGCTGGCACAAGTTGATCTGCAGCAGTGAGGGTGGGACCAGGAACCCATGTCCCTTGTTGACTGATTCTCCCCTGGTGATGAAGATCACCTGGGGGTCACCCTGGGGCCTGATTGCAAGGGATTCCAGGTCCATGGCTCTGAGCACATTTCCCTCACACAGCTAAGCTCTCTTCCTCCCCAAAACCAGGATGGTTTCATCTGCACTGCCAAAGGGAGAAGGACCCTTGCACAGGTGCTGCCTGAACCGTGCCCTGGGAGAGGATTCTTCAGCCAGGCCAAACCATGCCTGGGAGTTTGAAGCTATTAAGCAGTGAGAGCCATCGTGCTGGTGTTTGCATCCATGTACTGGCCCTGTTTAGGTAACTCATATACATGCAGGCCTTTCTTGCCCCACTATCCTCGGTTTATTCCCTGACTATCAGCAAGTTAATGTCTCTGGCTGCAGCATCACAAATGAGAGTAACAAGCATTTCCCTTAGACAATGATGATGTCCCTTCCAGTGTAGTGCCTGCCTGTGAAAGTTGGATGCTCCTGGGTGAAAATAAGCTGTAGGATGAGAAGGAGCTGCCTGTAATTCAGATCTTTATATGGACTTCATGACAACAATGCAGGAGGAGACCTCCATGCTGGAGAAATGCTCCTCTGGCCACTTAATCTCATTTGTTTCATGGATTTGGCTCATTATCTCCTCTTTTTCAGGATGGGTGCAGGGACAGCTAAGCAGGACTACCTAAGCTAGTGTAGTGAATGGATGAAGTGAAGAAACAATTGACATAAAGGAATAAGGAGGGACAGTATGAAGCACTACTTTAAAAATAACAGAAGATATATGTGATGGGCGATTAAGAAACAAAACGGCAAGAAAACCAACTGGAAACAGGACAGGGCTCAGTGCAGGGGAAACAAAACAAAACAAAAACATGATGGGAGAGAAATCTAAGAAAAAAATATGAAAAGAAGTTATATGAAAATTGCGTAACAAAATAATCTTAAAATATTGACAGTCTTCACAGTGTACCAGAAAATGTATTTTATAGTCAGAAGACACTGGGATGTTTTCTTCTGAACTAGACTAAAATACAATTTTATTTGGTAACTAAAGTAAAATAACTTAGGAAAAACAGCTCAGTATTGACCAAGAAATGGTAGTGTTGAGGAGAGGCTCTGTCAACATGAAAACAAAAGCATATCTTCTCAGTTCATCTAAACTTCTTCTTCAACATGAAATTAAACATTTCCTTTGGCATTAATTTTATTATCTTTCTTCATCCTTAACTTTGGCTAATTTTAAAATGAGTGATTTAAATACTACTTCCAAAATTAAACCATGCCATGTCTGAAGAAAAGTCTCTTCTAAAGCTATTTGCTAAAATCAGAATAAATTTGCACATCCTTTCAGTCCCTTAAAACTTCTTTTTTGATAAATTTACCTTTTTTCTCAGTTCTGTCCCTAATATTTGCAGACTGCATTAAAGTCTAGAGAGGTGTGCTTATGCACACTCACTGTGCAGTCTGTGACATCTCCAGAAAGGTTTCCTGAGCCTGGGCTCCTCGTTCATGTGCTTAATACCTGAATTTGGATGTTTTCAATATTTCCCTCTCCCATACTGTCACTCCTGTGGTCAGTTTTCCACGGTTCATAAATGTCAGCTAATCATTTGGCAGCTAATCCCCTTGACAACACAGAAGTTTCCCCAACTTTCTGAAAAACGTGGAAGCTTTTAGTGAGGATGGTGGGGGGATGCAGGATGGTGGGTTAGTTTAAAAGAGGAGCTCGATCTATTTTTCAGTTCAACAGGTCTGAAATTAAAATTCATACAAAATAATCTTTGCAATAAATAATGAGAAACTGGTTCTGTTTCATTTTATTTCTCAGTGCTGCTGAAGGTTAATAATTTCTTTCTGTACATAAGGTGAATGCAGAAACACCCACACACATGCTTTACAAGAATCTACATTAAAAGAAGATTAAGATTTTAAATATAACATATGGTTGAACTGTACCTTGCAAATGCTACTGAAATCTTCATTTATCCCTCTTCTGTATCTGTACGTTATCTTTAATTATATGGCCATACTTTTCACAGGGCAACAGCTCATCAGTGCACAGAATAAAAATAATTTACTAAATGAGTAGCTATTCTGTCCTTGGCTTTTTTTCCTGACTATTCAGTGTCTGGTGCCTTACTGTCAGCACACTATCCAAATTCAGCTATAACATCAGAATTAATTTCCTTCAGTAGTTCCCTGCCACTATAGCATTTTAGCATTTGACAGGTGCTAATGAATGTATTTTTCCAAAAGTCTTTTGAGTTGAAAGGATAAAAAATGACACTTAGAGAGATTAAGATCAAAAGTATATACTGAGTTATGCTCAACCTGAGTTTTTTAAGTACCTGCGATTAAATAGCATTTTGAGTGTTCAGAGTGCTACTTCCCCTGTCTGCAATTGCAAGGGTAAATGTTCAAAACTTACATAAATCAGACCATAGGACTTCCATTCAGCACAAAGAAAAGTACAATAGGACACAAGACTATTTGTGAGGAGTTTGATTTAAATTATTTCTGAACTTCACAGAAGCATTTGTGGACAGCAATTGGCTGCCTTTGCACAATACTTCTTGAAATTTTTGCCTCATTCCTTTTTTTAGTTACCAGTCATTGTAAGAAATGACTAGAGAATCTACGAAGAGTTACATATTTCACATTAGGAGCATGACACATTCTGGAGTTGATCCTTTTCATACATTGAAACAGCAGTCCACTTATGATTACCTTATAATTACAAAAATAATAATAATGATCACAAAGGGACCAAATAAGATTTGCACAGGTCACCTTAATTTGGGCTTATTAAAAAGGCAAGTTTGCAAATAACATTTTTTTCTGCTTGTAGCTTCTCACCTTCTAAAGAGGACATCTATGTAAACAAAACTTTTATCCTTCTGCCTCATATTTGTCAGGGACAGTGGGGCTGAGACATGCTGGTGCACTTCTCACTTGCCTTAACCCAGTAGGCAGTGGCAGGAGATAACTCTCATTCCCAAGCAGCAAAGGAAAGATTTCAGTGACACCTGCTAACAGCTGTAAATAGTGACACTACAAGTCCTTTATTCTGCTCCAGTTAGGAAAAGTAGAAGCTAGGAAATACACAGAGACTGCTGCCACGGCTGTCAGTGGCAATGTCTGCTCTGTCTTCCCATAGCTGTTCTTTGTCAAGCGCTCTCGCTTGACCCAGCCAGCTCCTCTTCTTTCATTCTCACACTTACCTCCACCTTTGGGCTTTTCCTTCCAGTCTCAGTCTCTCTGTCTAGAAAGGACAAAATCCCTCCTCTGGTTCCTGGTCTTACAGCCTGGCTACTTCTCCCATGCCCAGGCTCCCTGCAAGCACCTTCACCAAAGCTCTCCTTCCTTCTCCATCACTACTTATTTTTGGTGTGTCCTGGACAGGAAGGTTCTACTCTTCTCCCTCCCTCTGTATCCTTGAAACCCAGTCTGCCATGATTATTTAGCTCCTGTTAAACTTAATATACAATCCTACTTTCCTTTGACCTTCCCCACCAGTTCCACAAGCACATACTGAAATCTGCAACTGAAGAAGGATTGAGGGACCTTAGTATTGCTATTTGTTGACCAGTATAAGTTGTTAATTATAAAAGGGCAAAATAATTTCCTTTTTGCCAAGACTGAACTTAAAATTTCTGAAATTCTGTGGTAAGCAGCTCATTAGAAGTGCTATGAACTACCAAAAGAAAAAACTCATGTTTCAAGTCAGTCCAAACAGAATTAAAATACTTTAATATTAAAAAAAATATATACATTCTTTATAATACCTTTAAAACTATGAAATTTCATTTACATATTGGGCCTTGCCTTATATGATTTGTACTTCTGTCTTTTCTACTCTGGATTGAGACTGCACGTCTTGTAAGGTAAGCCCTCATCATACCAACCACTCCCCTTGGAGCCCTGAGTTTCTGTGTGTCAGGACGCTGCCATGGGATAAAATGAGGGCCAGAAACACATCTTTGAAGAGCCAATTGAGAGATGCCATGCATGCCATAATACATGTTAAATGCCATCATGTTTCTCACCAGAATGTCACTTCTAAAATAAGAAAAAACATTGTCATCTTATTAATGTTTTGAAGACTACTGAAATCAGCACAGAAATCTATTTTCTGGAAATAAAAAGTTCAGACAACAAAATTCATCATTTTTAAATTTCAGGGAAAAAATATTTTCTGTGGGATTTTTATTTTGCAGAAATCCTGATTTTAAAAAGTTTTGAAAGAAAGATATTCAAACACCAAAGCATTTATTTTCATGTAATACACATTTACAAAGAAATAAACATGTATACAATAAGCCAAAAGAACCTACAGAGACATCCATAGGTACAGTTCTGCAGTGTTAAACAGGAGCAGAAGTTGCTGACAACTCTACCAGTAGTCAAAATACCCTGCAGTCTTGATGTGAAAGTGACTTTAACAGACCTACAGAAATTACATACTCTGCAATCACTATATCACAGTATCACAGTATGTTTGGGATTGGAAGGGACCTCAAAAGATCATCTAGTCCAATCCCCCTGCTGGAGCAGGAATGCCTAGGTGAGGTCGCACAGGAACATGTCCAGGCGGGTCTTGAATGTCTCCAGAGAAGGAGACTCCACAACCTCCCTGGGCAGCCTGTTCCAGTGCTCTGTCACCCTCACTGAGAAGAAGTTTTTTCTCAAATTTAAGTGGAACCATTCAGTAAAGCAGGGACAGAGTATTGCTTAGAAGACTATATCTAGACTTGCCCTTACAACATTTTTAACTTGCCTTTACAACTTTTCCAAGGATTAAGCCTCTCTCTGTAGAATGTTTGCTCCTTCACTACCTAATGTCCAGCCTAAGTCCTCTCAGCTGGGAATTAAGCTCATTTGTCCTCAACTGTTTCCAGTTAGCCAGGAGAACAATTCTGCCACTGCCCTCCTAGTACACATTTTCCCTCAGTAAGGTTCCTGCTACATCACCTCTCAGCCTCCAGCCCTCTTTTCAGAGTCTCCTCTCTAATTCTCCCATCCTCTTGCTGTTCTCATAAGGAGTTTGCTTGCCCCTTAGTGGGCAAAAACCTCTGAAAGAGGCCTTGCCAGTCACTCCTAAACCACCATATTTATCTGTTCATCTGTTTTTCTGTTCACAGAATAAAATTTGCCTTTTCTGCAAAAGATCACTCTGTTGACTTGTATTTAACTTACATTCTTCTCTAACCCTTAGATTATTTTTCATTCTGCAGTCCTTTTCTCTACTTAGTAATTCCCCAGTTATTGTACTTGTGCATTACATTTCTCCTTTCCAAAGCCTGGATACTGCACTGACCCTTAGTGAATTTGAGAAATACTTGATGTTTCAGATTCTGTTGTGGTAAGCAGCACTGGAAGAACATTCTCTTACATACTTACATTTCAAGTGGCCCATTTACAGATCTCTGCTGCTTTTAAGAACTGGCAGATACCATTTGCTTATTTATAAATTGATGGTACTATTTTATCTTTGGAGTAAAATCTCTGCAAATCATTGTTATGATATACCTTTTGAACCTGTGATCACTGGATGATCTTCCTACTCTCTGAGAAACACCACCAGTGAAATAAATATTTTGATTCAATTCCCCGAGATCCAAATTAATGTCCAGCCAACTTTCTGAGGGTTTTCCTGCCCATTTCTGCCTCCTGCCAAGCATGGTTTTGCCTGGGCACTATTTGTCACCACCACCACCTCTCTCAGTTAGGCAATCTCACAGACTCTGGTGTATGAAGAGTCATATAATCTGGGGAAACACCTCAATCTGCTGTCTAAAAGCATGCAAAACATGATGAAAAAAATGCTGACAGACAAAGTGCCTCTGGGCACTGCATAGATATTATTTTTTGGCAGCAATATGAGTTGGTGTGTGGCTTTGGGGACAGAAGCATCAGGGGCCTGAGTGTGGCAATCAGCTGCGCCCACAAGTGTGTCAAAGTGGAGGATCTGGCGGGCAAACACTCTGGCAGTGTGGACACAGGACATCTCACTTTAGTGTAAACAATCTGAAGAATTCAATATGTTTGGAAACTGGGAAACATGGAAAAAAAAAAAGGCCAGCTTCAGCTGACAATCTCTGGTGTATATCTTTTACAGCTTTCATGCAGCTTTCACACTTTTAGAAATATCTAGTCACTCTTGTCTCCATTAAAGCTATGCCATGCCTCAAAAACTCAGCAGAAAACTTGTATTACTGCATTTCTTACATGAGCCTTAGAATTAAAATATGGCTCTTGTGAAGAAGCTGAAGTTCAGCCTTTCATATAAGAATACGGCACATCCAGAAGTCGTCCTTTCTCCAGGTTTCACTGTTTCTAGTGAACTTCCTTCAGAATTACTCAGTCACTACATTATTTTTTATTTTCTAATGTTCAGATAAATTAGCATAATCCTACTATCTGAAAGGAAAAGGTTAAATGCACTCAATAGATTGGGTGTTTCAGGAAGTGCTCTCACATTCTTCCACTTACCTCGAGACTATTTCAAAGGTAAATGCCAGCAAAAACACAGGAATCAGTCATAAATCTTCCTTCACCATGCCTTTAGAGGACTTTTATAGGCTCACGTGTTCCTTTAATTCTTGAGCATGTCCTTGTTCCAAGTATTTCAGAGGTACACATTAGGACTGCAGTTTAACCAATTACACAAAGCTTCATTAAATTCCTAGGAAAATCTTTCAGTGACCAACATTAGACATTTTAAAAGAAAGATATGTAACAAGGTGGATGGATGGAAAGATATGGATGGAAAGATATGTAACAAGGTGGATGGATGGTGGCAGAGCGGTGGATGTTGTCTACCTTGACTTCAGTAAAGCCTTTGACACAGTCTCCCACAGCATCCTCACAGCTAAGTTGAGGAGGTGTGGTCTAGACAATAGAGTAGTGAGGTGGGTTGCAAACTGGCTTAGGGAGAGAAGCCAGAGAGTGGTAGTCAATGGTGCGGAGTCTAGTTGGAGGCCAGTATCTAGTGGAGTGCCCCAAGGGTCAGTGCTGGGGCCAATATTATTCAATATATTCATTAACGACTTGGACGAGGGAATTGAGTGTACTATCAGCAAGTTTGCTGATGACACCAAGCTAGGAGGAGTGGCTGACACGCCGGAGGGCTGTGCTGCCATCCAGCGGGACCTGGACAGGCTGGAGAGCTGGGCAGGGAATAACCTGATGAAATTTAACAAGGACAAGTGTAGAGTCCTGCATCTGGGCAGGAACAACCCCAGGTTCCAGTATAGGTTGGGAGATTACATATTAGAGAGCAGTGTAGGGGAAAGGGACCTGGGGGTCCTGGTGGACAACAGGATGACCATGAGCCAGCACTGTGCCCTTGTGGCCAGGAAGGCCAATGGCATCCTGGGGTGTATTAGAAGGGGGGTGGTTAGTAGATCGAGAGAGGTCCTCCTTCCCCTCTACTCTGCCCTGGTGAGACCACATCTGGAATATTGTGTCCAGTTCTGGGCCCCTCAGTTCAAGAAGGACAGGGAACTGCTGGAGAGGGTCCAGCGTAGGGCAACGAAGATGATTAAGGGAGTGGAGCACCTCCCTTATGAAGAAAGGCTGAGGGAGCTGGGTCTCTTTAGTTTGGAGAAGAGGAGACTAAGGGGGGACCTTATTAATGTTTATAAATATATAAAGGGTGAGTGCCATGAGGATGGAGCCAGACTCTTCTCAGTGGCAAACAATGATAAGACAAGGGGTAATGGGATCAAGCTGGAACACAAGAGGTTCCACTTAAATTTGAGAAGAAACTTCTTCTCAGTGAGGGTGACAGAGCACTGGAACAGGCTGCCCAGGGAGGTTGTGGAGTCTCCTTCTCTGGAGACGTTCAAAACCCGCCTGGACATGTTCCTGTGCGACCTCACCTAGGTGTTCCTGCTCCAGCAGGGGGATTGGACTAGATGATCTTTTGAGGTCCCTTCCAATCCCAAACATACTGTGATACTGTGATACTGTGATATAAATGCTCTCCTTTACACTGATCTGAAAAATATCTTGAATAGGAATGCAGATTGTATAACACAGTGCTACAAATTAGATAACATTGTTTCAAAAATTCCAATCTAAACCAATCTGTCATGTCAAATGGCTATTTTGCTTTAAAATGACATTTTAAACTGAAAATGTAACTTTAAGGTGTACACTGCATTTGAAAAGGAACTTTTGGAACAAAATGCTGGTACAGCCACATATAGTCCTAACAAAGAAATCAGAGGGCTCTAGGCCACAGGAGAATAAGCCTTGGTAAAATAAAAGAC
This sequence comes from Streptopelia decaocto, assembly GCF_964273445.1. NCBI lineage: Eukaryota > Metazoa > Chordata > Aves > Columbiformes > Columbidae > Streptopelia > Streptopelia decaocto. The sequence continues at coordinate 54,390,358 of NC_138656.1, read as the reverse complement.
TACTTAAAGTAATGCTTTTATGTTCATCCATCTATCTGCATGTAGACCTCTTGAACCAACTGATAGGAAGTATAGAGAAGAGACAAAACTCTTTTCCCAAAGAGTTTACCACCCAGGCCATCTACAAGCCCCTGCTAGCAAGAATACAGGAAAAAGACTGGGTGGAAGTGTCAAGCCTGATGACATACTATGAGCAGCAGGGATAGAACTAGGCATTCTGGAAAATTTAACATCCACATGTACAAATGCTTGTGTACTTGCCCCAGAAGATCTGCTTTATCCGCAGCTCCTTGTTCTTGCCCCAAAATAGTAAACCCTAGGAAGAAAGCCTGTGCGGTCCTTGGACTACCAGTGCAGTACTAGGGCCCAGCGAAAGAAAAAAAAAACAGTTCCTAAACATAAGGACCCATTTGTGTTTAAGTCAGTTTCATCAAACCAAGCTACCAAACCCACATAACCCCAGTAATACCAGCAGATTAACTTCCTTGCAGGCCATGGCTACCCTGCAGTACCAGCAGCAGATGAAAGCCAGTCCAAGAGTGGTACTCTGCATGTTGTGGTGTGACACTTGGTTGACAGTCGAAAAGACAGAGTCACAAGTCCTAGCTGATGCCCATGTACAAGGAATATGTATCTCCAAAATTCAAATATGCCTTGAAAGGCATATGCTTGGAAGCATAACAAGTGTAACAGATGGGACAAAAGCATATGGCTGAGAATTAATAAAGGATAGGTGGCAGAAGCATGACAGAAGGCAAATAGCCGGTCTGAAAACATGTCGTATCAACCAGTCATTGCATAGAAGGGTTGCATTTCACCTGAAGAGCTAGACTGCTAAAAGTGTTCACAATACTGTATTACTGTCAGGCCAAAAGAATACCTATACTTTGCATCATTATATACCCTTCTTCTTCTGTTAAGAAAAATTAACAATGAATTATATCAAGTTTCAGTCTTCAGATAGACCCTAGTAGGGAAAAAAACTCAAAGTAGCATGCTATAGTTTGTCCTGCTAGTCAAAATGGAACCACAGAAACACGATGCCTCACAAAATCTGTGGGGAAATATTGCTCCAGATGAGGTACTTGACTCATTCTTGTCCTCTGGAAAGTGCTGAATTCAACTTTGCATGCAAGTTCACACTTTGAATACCAATGAACAGTAAACCATGTGATAAACATGTTAGAGTTTGAAAGAAAGCAGTGAAGCCGGCAATGCCATGTAGCCTAATTGTTAGATGTGTGCTAGGTTTCTAAGCCACAGGCCTGATGACACACAGTGAAATAAAATACAACTTATCAACTACATTTGTCACAGAGGATCTCTAGAAACAGAAAATTACATATGTTTAAAATATAGTTGGAAGTGTAAGAAATGGAAAATAAAAGTAACAAAAAATGAAACCTGAAGAGATTGTTATACAAAGGATACGATTTGAGACACCCCTGCCAAACTGATTTTCAAAATGATTTTAAATTTCTTAGATCCTACATAGCCCTTCTTCCCTTCATGGAAAGCCATAAGTGTTCAGCACCTCTCTGAAAATTTAGTGCTAAAGGCTGTCAATCTTCTTTATGTCCAAGAAGAAGTAACTGCTGCCAGACTGGGAAGTCTTGCTCTCCCTACATTTCTGGACACAGACATTTAGGCCCAGAGTAGCAAACTGATGATGTTCAACACACAGTCACAAGACTTGAAACAAGGGAGGAAGCCAGAAAATGCAGGGTGAAGAGGGAAGGAGCTCAACTGTGGTCACATCGGCTTACTAATGCAATGAGTTGTGACCAGAAATGTGGTAGGGGAAAAACTCTTTCAGTGGCAGCTTTCAGTCGATCAGTCTAATGGTGACATTACAACAATATGAAGAGTTAAAATGGCACATTGAAAAACTGCACAGTATTCTTGTCCTCATTCCTCTGTATCTTCTCCTTCCTGGTTATAGACTGCAGATACTTCTGTCTTTCTTCATGTGCAAGTGTCTTAATCATCATTACTAACCAAACAGTAAATAGTAAGTTTTACAAATCTATGTTACCTAAATTATCCTAAAGTAGCTCTATTATTCATCCAGATAAAGTCCACAGCTAAATTTGCAAGCACTGACTATGCAAACAATAGTAAGCAAAGAGAACATGGTTCATGGAAGACAAATATATTCATGTAGCCAACTAGACATAATATGTGTTTGCAAAACTTCTTGTTGACATATTTTGGGGGTAATTTATGCAGCAATGTGTGGGAAATTAGGTCTGTGAGAAATCCCTACATTTGCCTTTTGTGTTGGTGATAATTTTGTTTCAAGACATTAATAAACTGCATTTTGTTTTGGCAAAGCCCTGTCATCTATCTGTGTCATTTCTTATTCCTCATAGCAACAGAGAATAAGTTCAAATGCTTCAGAGGTGCCACAACACAGCACCTCATTAATCTTCTCACTTTTTATTGTTGGTAGGCAGTAATTGCTCCCTGGCCTATAAATTACAAAGGAAGGAAAAAGTCTATTAGATAGACAAATTCACACAGAACTAAATGTACAGTATTATGGACACAGTAGACGCATTTCTGCCATGACATTTAAAACCATATTATTACCTGTTCACATGGGACACACTTAATACCAGTGTACTAGACAAAAGGAATCCCTGCTGAATCTTCCCTTTTTTTATTTTCTAGATATGCAAGCTTCTTATAAAGACGTAAAAGAAAAATCACCCAAGTTTCAATGTCTGTTTGTTGCATGGCCACCTATGGCAGAAAACCCATCTATTTACACGTTTCTAGCCAAAACATTCTCTGTTGCATACAACTGCATGCTGGAAGTGGGTGTTGGCCCTAAGCTTGTCACGGCAAACGTATTCATCTGCCACAGTCCAGCACAAGCTTCAAGAGGGAAGCAGAAGCTCCCTGTGGAGCTGAGAAAGGCAGCTGACAGCAGCACATCTCTCCTCACCTCAACTCAGGGAAGGCCAGTGGGATCCAACCACAGCCACCTCCCAGTCAGATGTTAGGACTGAACCGCTGTGACTCACCCTTCTTCAAAACAACATAACAGATTTCGCATTTCTTCTCAGGAAATGGTCCCAGAAGTTTCCAACATTATTTCAGACACTACTCTTCCAGAAAATTATCTGAATTAGCAGTAGGTTAGGAAATGCCACCGGGCTCTTGTCTAGTGTGGTATAAATATGACCAAAATTAATGCTTGATTTTCAAACAGTCCATGTATTCAAAAGTATACCAAAAGTATTCTATAAGACAAATAGTTCGATATTTCAATTATTGCCCAAAGGCCTCTTTTCTTTGATTTAGTTCTGTTTCAGTTTAAATTTTGTTCTCACCTTAATAAAAATATTTTGAAATGTCAATAACAGTTTTTAAATTGTACTGTCTTTCATCACATGGCTTAATCTAGCATCTCAGGTACTTATTTTTCAATTCAAGCATGTAGTATTAGATATCCAAGCTTGAAACCATGATCCCTTGATTTTACATACATATTTATATAGATTTACAGATCACCAAGCTACATAATTCTAACCAACATCAGTCAGTAGCCAAATCCAGAATCCAAAACCAGTTTCAATCAGGTCATCTTGGAAAGTGTAATAAGTAAAGTGGAAAGATAAGCCAACAGCGCAGAGATTCTGACTGAACATGTCTTAATTTTGTCCTCATTCTCCAGTCTCAGCATCTCACCCCTGATACGACGCAGCTCTGCAGACCCACAAAAATCCACCAAACACAAAAGGCATCAACTCTTAGTTGGACTTATAAGAATAGGTACCTGCATGTAGGTTTTGGGTTAGATTTGGTTCATACTCAAAGCACCATCTAAGAAATGGTTTGGGTTCTTTTTTTGTTTAGGGAAACAGGACATATTCCTTCTCAGACAAGAAACTGAACTGGCTGAAGTTTTTTCCTAAGAGCTTAAGCAGATGTTATTACTATTATTTAAAAAAAAAAAAAAAAAAAAAAAAAAAGTAATTTTATGTTTAGCAGCAAGATTCATAATTCCATCAATCCATCTAAAAAATACTCTGTAGTAACTACATGGATGTAATAAGGTAGCCTTGTTAAATTAATGAATTGCAAGAGTTCAAACTTTTCTTATAGATGCAGTATGTTCCCATCATTATTAATTCATTTAGTCAGAAAATACAGTTGAAGTGGGGTTATAGATTAGATCTATGCAAAATCATATTCAATAGGAATTACTCTTCTCTAGTGGAGTGTCAATTCAGTTCAGTATTAGACTTCAGCTAACTTAATACAAGGATTGATATCTGCTGTGTACTGGAATCTATACTGAACTTCAAACTTACCTCAGAATGCCTGACTGCAAGTATAAATTAATTTTTTACTACATCATCCTGTACATGACTTGTTCTTTCTATACAGTAGCTGTGCATTTGTCTAACCATAGGAACGTAGCACCTCACATTGTCAGAGCATCCAAGGATTAAACAGGCAAAGAAATGAGCTTCAGAATGCTGATAGTACCAACACGGGAATCTAAGGAATAAGAGCAGCTCTTTAATTAATTGTTCCCCACGACAATTTTAGCGTAGAGCATAACACAGAAAAAAACCTGGACAGCACACTCCATTCATTTTCCAATTGCAGAAATACCTGTTCCAAACATTTCTGCAGTGATTCCCATGTAATTATTCACAGTATGCATTACATAAAACCTCAATTTTTTTACTATGCTGAGATGACTGAGAAGTACGGTGATGTCAGTGATTTCAGATTTATCAAACTCTGATATAGTTTACTTCCTTTCCATTAGACCCATATTTTTTTTGTTTCTATTTGGCATATTTTAGTTGGACTAACATATGCCTAACATTACCTTTTTAAGAGTCTCAGTTCTCACAAAAACAGTCTCAAACCTCTTGAGAGAGATAAAGTTACAATGAAAACTCTGGTTTGAAGCTGAGATGCAGAATTGGCCATAAGACACAGCCTTTGTCCTTATTTTTTAAAATTTTCCCCTTAGTGTCATCAGAAAAGTACCAAGTAGTCAGCAGACACAGACCTGAGTAATTTATCTGGGACAAGGAGACTTTCCCGAAGTAATCTGGTATCAGGTCTACCCTACGAAGACCACCTCCAGACTTCATTCATTTTAGGCTGCTATGTGACTTAAACATGGCTCTCCTCAGAGGTCCTGAAGCGAAACTGTTGGAGACCTGTTCTCACTTATTTCTTACCATATCTCCCCTGTTATAAGCAAGACAACTCATTTTGCTCTGCCTTCCTGGGTTTTAGTTCTGAAATGACCTGTAGGTTGCAGAAGCAGGGCCAGTCTCTTAAGCAATGCAGCTTTCAGGTTGCTTGCCTTTTCCAGACAGATCCACATTTGTTGACAATAAAGCGAATTAGAGAGAAAGGAAACAAGGCATGTATGAGTCAGAAAATGGGTCATACATGAAAACAGCTTGAAGCTATTAATACCTAATGCTGCTATCTAATAAATAATCAAGAAACTGGTGCTAGCCATTCAGCAATGTTTTAGATCTTGATGAAAAGGCAGTCTTGGCCTATGAAATTTTCTTAAATGCTTTAAAAAAAATTAGTAGTACAGGCAGCATTTAATATTTGCTTCTGTACTGATTTTTGTACTGAAACACATCTCTCCCTCTGAAGAGTAATATCTTCGATGCTTTGCTGAAACCAGCAAAATCCTTCACCTTAAGTATGGAATACAGTGAACAGAGGGTCATATCTCAGTTTCCATGTCAGAAACAAATTAGAGAACATAAAAAACTGGTGCATCAACTCCTTGCTTCTGTGCAGTCAACTCTTATCTACCTATGAAATAAGTGAATGCAAGGTAGCTGAGCATACAATTCCATTTAAGGACTGAAATGGAAATATGTTTGTTTTTTTTTTCTGAGAAAAATGCCTAGTATGTGTTTAACAAGCCCGTAAACCATTTTTGTTCTATTTCAGATACTGTGTTTACTAAAACCATTGTTTATTTCCACAATTGTCGACTGACCACCTACCCAATATTTTGGATGTTTTCACCCTTGCTCATATGTAACCTCATGGCTTCTTTCTTATTCATGTCTGCTCCAAAACCAGTCTTGTCGATTTTCCACATGTGACTTTCAGTAGCACTTTGCGTTACAACAGTTGGGCACTTCACAGACACCAATGAATTCCTAGGGGCCCTGTGTGGTAAAGCAGTACTATCTTCATTTCACATGTTAGGACATTAAACAGGAAGAGAGAAATACATATGCCTACAAATTTAGCTCTGGCATGTTTCGGCTTTGGGAAGGCTGATGTTATGATCTTATTGATGTTACTTTACTATATTTTCCCTATGTGCTTGAGAAATATCAGGGTTTTAAAGAAATTAAACAATCAACACCCAAAACAGGTTCTCCTTGAGTCCTTCTGATTCAGGAGCAATGGAAGCTCACATCTACAGCACTGACCTCTGCCACTTGGGCTACTGAAGGAACCAACAGCCAGGCTAATCCATTGTCATCTGAGTAAATCTATAATGGACAGAAATAAAATGCAAGAGTTGCACTTTTTTTTGTGAGGAAGATTGTTCTACATAGTCTCACCTCCATATTCCCTGTTCCTCTGTGTCAGCCTTCTTACTTCCCATGCTCTGAAACACGCACTTGTGCTTTTTCAGTTGTGTTTATAGCCCCTATCCCTAGTCCAAGTCTCGGTCCCTCAGATGACTGAGCTGGAGATAAAGAGTGAAATTCAGGGTACCATATCCATCACAGAATGGATATGCTGCAAAGCAAAGCTGCTAATCAGAGGGATCTCAACAGGCTGGAGAAAGGGCCCAACAGGAACCTCAGAAAGTTCAGCACTGGCAAAGGCAGAGCCATGCGCCTGTGGTGGAATAACCTCCTGCAGAAATACAAAAGAGGCTGGAAAGCAGCTCTGCAAAGAATGACCTGCGGATCCTGGTGGACAAGGCAAACCCGAGTCAGCAGCGTGCCCCAGCAGCAAGGAAAGCCGAACACATCCTGGGCTATATTAAATACAGACAGGAGACTTAGAGCAGAGCTTGCTACCCTCGCCTTGGCACTTGCAAGGCTGCTTCCAGTTTGAGGCTTCCAAGCTGAAAACAGTCTGACAAACCACAGCAACTCCAGTGGACAGCCACCAAGATGGGGAGTGGGCTGGAACAAAAACATATGAGGACATGCTCAGAGAACTGAATTTGTTTAGTCTTCAGAAGTGAAGGCTAAGGCAGGAATTGATTGCTGTGTTCAATGATATAATGGGAAACAGAGGGAGGCAGACTGTGAAAGGATGAGAGACATCTGATACAACTTTGGGCAAAGAATATCGTGATTATACATTAGGGAAAAGTTTTCCACAGCTATAGTCACTCAGCACTGTAACTGGTTGTCCTGTATGGATTTGGAGTCTCCGTTCCTTGATATTTACAAAACTCAACTGGATAAGGGCCTGAGTAACCTGATCTAACCTTGAAGTTACCCCTGATATGAACCAGATAATCTCCTTCAAACTTACATTACTCTGTGATGCTCATCTCTCAGTAACTTAGCTCAAAGTAATAACTGCAAAGTCCCGTTCAAAAGCCATGCAGCTGTGCAATGAAACAACCTCATAGGTTTTCTCAGAGAAGGATGCTTTTGCAAACAAGTCAAAATATAATCACTGAGAACATGCAGCATGCATGAGACATGGAATTTCACATAATTCAGTTATCAAATGCAAACAAATTCCCACCGTGAATAGTGAAATGTTTCAAGAGTTTGTAGCTTAAATTCGAGTAGGTTTTCTGGAGAAAATCAAACAAAAATAAACCTAATTTAAGAGCATCCCCACACTACTAATTATCAGAGCTACATCTATAATACAGAAGTGTCTACATTGTTCAATGAAAAGGTTTCAAGGTTTTTTGCATGAGTATAGAATAATTTTGTTTTCCCTTCATGGTATTTAGAAAGTTGAGCCCTTTTTTGTCAAAATGTTAAAAAATATTACCTGAGACAATCATCTAACACTGAAAAGATGAGCCAAAGCTGGACAGCATAAGTAACGATAAAAAGAGACGCACCTGGACAGACTTAATAATAAGCAGTGTTACCAGAAATGTTGGTAAATAAAGTGGAGTTTTGCTCCAAGGTGTTTAAAAGTTCCTCTGCAAAACCAGATTTATTTCTACTTTGTTTGGGTTTTTTATTGCTTGGATCAAGGAGAAATAGCAATAGTAATTTAAATTACCCATGTGTAACCTGCTTTAGCAATGTTTGATTTCTTAAGCTGCAGTATGCCTAGGAGATATTCTTAATACAAGACTCTTACAATTGTACAGGTTCTGGTATTGCTGCCATTAAAGCTTTCAGCTATGTTATCTTTAATGAGTTTCTATCTCACCACCTTTCTCCATGAACCTAATTAGAATGGTCTCAGATTTTTAATATTCTGCTCAACTATAATTTCCAGGATTTGCATGCTTTATCTCTTATTGATACCCTTGTAAATGAAAATTAGGATTGTATTTCCCACAGCATGGCAAGACAAAGCTATAAATACCTTTCAGCCTATATGTGTTAAATAATCCAAACCATGCAAAATTATTGCAAGGTAATAAATGTGCTACTGTGAGTCATACCAGCAACATCTACATTTTTATCATATGTTTATCAGTTTTGCTGAAGGAGGAGTCTCATTTTACTGCAGAATGGAAACAAAAAGACAAAGCTGTTCTTTGGCATATGAGCCCCCCTTATCTGGATTTGGTGCACATCCTCAGCCATAGTATTCTTTACCACCGCTAACAGTTTCCTGGATACAAGGATTCTGTGATACGTAATTTGAAACAAGGATCTTACAGTCAAGTTCAAGTTGTAACTAATAACCAAAACAGGGAACACTTATTTGAATTAATTTTCTGCAGACACCAGGTCCTACAAGATACTGAATAAAAAATAGATACCGCTTGATCAAGATTTCTCAGCAAAACAAATGTTTTAAGAATGCTTACTAGATTTATAAACTGAAAACACAGATGACAAGGGATTATGTGACATATTATTTTTGCCAGAGATCAGATTTAGTGGTACTTGTCTTCAATAGTAGAATTAAGTGATGGTTTATAGAGTTAGAACCTTCTCAGCCTCCATCTGTGTACAGATAAGTTGGAAAGGAAAAAAAAAATTTCAAAAACTGGAAAATTTTTCATGGATTTATGGATTAATAGATCTTGTCTCGCAAACCTGAATTACATTTAAGTGGGTAAAAAATGAGGGAAATAGAAATAAATCAGTAGGCATTATCTACTGCAATTTTAACAGGGCTATTTGTAAAGACCACAATGCAAGCTACCTGGAAAGCATATTAAGAGTTTCCCAGTGTTGTGATTTAAGATCTGGGGCCTAAGTTTTATGCTGCATCTTCTTCTTCAGCTGTTGCTTTCTGCACAGCATCTTCCTAACTGTTTTTATTTAGCACGAGCTAAGGCTTTTCCCATGTTGCAGTAAATTTTCCTTCCCCTTTCTTCCTAGCTTTGGTGCCCCCTTTGTAGCATCCTAGAAAGTTTCCCATAGTCATGTCTTAGCGACACAAATCAGTATTGAAGTGGTCTGCAGTGATCAAAGCAGTGTTCCTGCATGATAGTGAGTCATAAAATAAGGGGGAGGGAAGACTGGAAGTAGCAATCAAATTGGACATTTGCACTGTAGATTGATGAAAGACTAAAAAAATTCTTCAAAGAAGAAATACAGCTTTTCCCTAGAAAATCAGTTAAAAGCAGTCTCCTTACTTGGATAAGGTGATCAAGACAGAAAAATACGCTGCTTACTTGCACAGCTTATGAATGGGAAGTGAAATTCATGTGCATTAAATGCAGCCCAGTGCTGCCTAAATGCCCACTGGTGTGTCATTGTCAATGTGAGAAGAAGGCTCTCCCCCATAGCATTCAGCAGCTGCTCCCCACAGATGCTGCTGCCTGGGTCCTGGGGAGGCAGGTTTTGACAGCTGGCAGTCCTGTGAGACTGTAGCCTGTGGAAACAGAACACGATGTATTCCACCCATGTTGTCCGATTCAAGATGGACTGCAGGCATGAACAGTCATTGCAGGCTGAAATTCCACCCACAGGATGGGAAGTAGTTCCGCTCACGGCTGTTCACGGTTAGTTGCCAACTGCTTGTTTAAGAAGTTGTCTGAGTTACTCCTGACTTTCAACTTTTACTGCTCTTTTTTACTTTTACTCATGGCTTCCATGCAGTGAGGGAAAAGGAGGTATCTTATTTATATAGATGCTGCCTGTTGTGTCATTAGTTAAGTCACTGAAATGGTTGGAAGACCACTGCAATTGTTACATACATCTATCAAATAGGATTTATGTTTAGGATAGTCACATTTAAGATTTGTGTTTTCTGAGAACCATATTTCCTTTTTCTAGTAAAAGGTTAAAATAAAACAGCCAGATGATTCCTGAATCCAGTATTGTTATCAATATCTTGTCAAGGAAGAATATTATCTCTCAGATTTTTTATTGTCTTGACTGTAACAAGTATCATGTGACAGATTAAATCTGACAAACAGTATTTCACATGTACATAGTCTTGCAGCAGAAGAAGAAATATTTTGATTCGGATGATGTAAGAATGCTCCCAGTAACTGGAATCTGGGCTTGGCAGAAAAGCAGAAATGCCTTGCCTTGCCCAGTGTCACACTGATCAGGGTTCCTCATGAGCTATGGTAAATTATGACCTCTTGTAGTTCACGGGAAAGGCCACACAAATACATAGGGACAGTGTGCAACTTCAGCTGTGACTTCTCTCTGTCCAGTAAATTTTACAAACAACCTCCATAAAAAATGCAATGAAAGCAACACTTTAAATGAGAGTGTTGAAGGATTCTATATCTCCACTCTAATCTCAGTTCTGATGCCCAAATACATAAGAGAAAACTCCCTTCAGACAGATCAGGGAGCTCATGATTACTTTTAGTGTTTCACTAGCAACAGTATCAACTTATCAAAATTACCAAAATCTCAGCTTGTTAGAAGCAGACACACTTCAGTTGCAGGACTCTTCTCCTCAGTGTGTGTTTGGAGCTGTGCCTTAGCTCTGGTCAGGCTTTTTTGTTGGTTAAATAAAAAATGCTGGCACTGGTTGCTCACTTTGCATTTGCTGAAGGAACTAGTGCCAGCAACTAATGCTTTCCCTATCAGAGCAGATACAGCCAGCAGTGTCTGTTGTTTCATTAGCCTCAGGGCAAGACTGATCAAGGCCAATGACACACAGTCAATTCCTCATCTTCCTCTCGACATATTGCAGTGCCTATCTGGAAGGAGATTGCAGATGGTGACTGCTTTGACACCTTAGAAACAGGAGACGTATGGATGGGATTAATTTCACGTAACTTTAGACATCAACAGGCATCCATCTTCATCTAGAATGAGTCCCTTTAGCCATCTTTTATAGCATAGAAAGATAAACTTGCACATTTAGAGCCTAATGCACATGGTCTTTTTGCATCAAGTACCTCAGAAACTGTGTGTTCACAATGCTTCTGTGTCTCCACAGACTAAGAAGGGAATCCATTTGAAGGTTTGATGCTGTTGCCCGTGTCACATGCCATTTGAAGTGTTTTAGGTGATGAAGCTCACGAACACCTACCTCCTACTCCAAAAAGGCATAGCTACACAGTAGGTCCTGTGTCATATTTGCCAAACCTATCTGACCTGACAGCCTCTCAAATGGCACCAAATGCCTAAGGAGCAGAAAACTGAATAAAGACTGAGGTGTCCACATTTAACCAGATGAACCCCGTCCACTTGTTTTTATCCACAAGTTTTAAATCCACACGGAAAGGATTTGGTGTATGGAGCACTTCCTGGGCCTGTGGTTTATGCAAAAAATACATCTGTTAAAAAAGTGAATGAACTTTTCTTCAATAACAAAAAAACTTTGAAAAGGAAGCTCAGAGAGATCAAGTGAGATCCATCTCCCTGCTTTGCCAGAAAGTAAATAATGAAGACGCACAACAGCTCCTTTACCCCTTTCCACTACTGCCTGGCCTTATTCAGGGGCATACACAGGCACAGAACACATGTACCCCTCAGCAATATCGGCTGATGACTTCATGGTGCAAGCACACTTGCAGCAGGAGCCACATCAGCACTTTCTCTAAGAAGAGCTGCAGAAACAGCAAAGCTGGCTTATACAAGTCCCTCATAATTGTAATGTGTGAGTATCTCAGAATATTTAACAGGTTTATCTTTAGAATAATTCCATGAACTAGGATAACTCCATGTTTTCTTGTGTCTTTCATTACAGTCATCTATTTCTGTATAGTTGTCAGAGATACCAGCAGAACCTCTGAAAACAGGAACACTCCTGGTGTTCAAGCAGCTGCCTGAGCACTCGAACTGTTCAAGAGAGGACCTCAGAACAGACTGATGTTTTAAAGAAAAATAAACAACAAAATGCACTACATTATATAGTACTTCTTCATGGTATGGAATACCTTATAGTACATTAAAAAAATAATCTTTGAATTTTGCATTCATTCCAACATTCTTTTTATTTCAAAATTTGGAAAAATCCTCTTTGTTTAGAACCCAACATGAACAGCTAGAAACAGTCATAATGAATCAGGCGGAACCTCCCCCCATATTAGGTTAAGTAACTGTTTTTCAGACTGAAGCATTTATGAATTACAGAGGAAGGAGGATCAATCTACATTTTGATCTTTCTCAATTTAAGCAAGCACTAAATATTAAGGCTGTGATCATACTGACTGGAACAGCAAGTTTAAAATGTTTCATTGCCAATTTCAGTATGATAATTGAGACTAAAGCTAAATAAATACTTTATTATATTAACCTAAACCCAGAGCCTGAGACACTAGAAGATACTCATAAACTAGCTACTAAAAGTGAGGGAGCAGTGAATGATTTTTTGACCGATATTTCTGTTTGTGCACTGATTTGCTCTGCCTCTATTACCCACTACAGACCGACAGACAACCCCATCGTCAGGTAGCTGGGAGTCACAGTCCATTTTTACATGGGTTTTGGCCAAATTTGGAAGCAGCTCTAAGCACAGGCTACGGAGAGCCTGAAATACAGGCATGATTTTACTTCAGATCTGAGAAGTGTAGACTCAGTGGGATGACACTGGAACCTCACACACTGCCAGAACAAAAAGGATTAATATTTGCTGTTGCTTATAGGAATTTGCCGAGGTAAATCATCTACTGAAAGGCATCTTGGTTTTTCCATGAATGAAAAAAACCCTTGCCAAATAGCACAGGGAAATAAATGGAAATGGCCAGAACCCAAATAGTTAAGAACAAAAGAAATATTTTGTGTACCCTAATATCCATGAATACAGGATTTCCTGTAATAATAAACTACTAGTCAGCATTTAATTAAAAAACAAACAAGAAAAAAAAAAAAAAAAACAGACATAAAAGTGATTGAGAAAAAGTACATGTTACATTCGAAGAGAATTAAAAACATAACTAGCGCTATGCCTTCTCCCTCTTGCTGGAAGATACTGACACTGTAAGATAAGGGAAAGGTATTTTAGTTTGGCTCCCTATAAAAACAGCCGCAAGGTCAGACATGAAAGGAGCCTATTTAGAGACAGCACAATTTGAACTAATTAAGTTCCTTCTCTTTTCTCAAATTCTGATGTCCCATGATGTAGGAACTCCAGAAAGAAGACGATTGGCATGTTTTTTGTATACTTTACAAAATGGTTCTTTTTTCTGTGTATTTTTATGATCTTCAGCTAGATAGAGAAGTCTGTCATTATCCTGCAGTAAGAGACAAAGCCTTTTGGAAAAGCAAACACAATTTGAAAGAAATCAAATATAACTTCAGAATTAATACACATGTGGCTACAGTCAGCATGATTTTTAATACTTATTAACAAAGCCAAATGACATTAGATGCTTTCCTTATCATATACGATAAGTTTTGAGCTTTGTTACTGAAGATTTTTAACATTTTATCCAAGTATTCAGAGAATGTAATTTCAGCTCCATCCTATGATTATTTATTATCCTAGTTGTTTGTATAACAGAATGCATTATTTGCATCTCCAATCCATAATATAATAGGATGATGCAATACAAATATTTCCATCTTACAAGCAAAACAGCACAATTCTTTTACACACAAAGGTAAATAAGAACTGCAGAGGAGTCCTTCTGGGTTTTAGGTAACATCACTTATTCTAGAAGCAGGCAGCCATATCGTGAACTGATCGTGATTCATTTTAAATTTCGTTAGGGCTTTTGGTTTAAGAATTTTTCCCTTCACCACTCCTACTGGTAGGTTGTTCCAGAAACACACCATTTTGGTAGCTGGACATCTTCTAATCTCCAACATCAATTTATTGCCAGACTACACTGCCCCATGCTCTCTTTCCTCCCATAATCCAGTTGAAACTAATGAGATTAGCCAAATGAATAAAGCAAATTGGAAAACTATGCATTACAATATTTTTAAAGATCTTATTCTTAAACCCCATGATTAGATATTTAATTATTTCCCAGGCACTGAACACCTATTCAAATTATTTTCACAGACTATTGGCAATTGGATTTGTTCCAAAACACAAGAATAAAGACCTAATATTTAATGTTATGTGGAGGAAAACATTGTAAATACAATCTTGCAAAAATCAAAATAAGAAAAGCAATTACTTTATCAATTTAGTTCCAACAGTATTATGCATGTTAACAAAAGATAATCATAGCAAGCATGTTGATAAACATTTCTTACTACCATATAAGATATATTTTACAGAATTACAGCTGAAAGAGGCCATTCAATCATTTGTATAATACTGTATGCAGATAAACCACCTGCATATCAGATCAGAATTTCACTTAATTACAGCAGCATTAAGGCCCATCAATTACATATTACTAAAACACATCTCCAAGGCAGACACCCATCCTTGATCAGAAATGTCAAGAAATGAATAATCCAGCACTGCATTACATATTTGCTCCAGTAGTTAAACTAAAAAGGTACATTAATTTTATTCTGCAGTGTCCCACCTCCAATCACTGTTTAAAAACAAACTGACATTATTTCCACAGTTTAACTTCTATTCCCAGGTGATTCTTGCTTTTCATTGCTCCTGAAGTAAAATACCGCAACTATAGTTCATTTTCTGCCTGTGTATTTCAATTTCACAAATTCACTGCTCCACTGTTTACATATCAAAGGCCACTTACACACTTTTTGCCATAGGTTTGCACTGGATGTTAATGTAAAAAAAACCCACCACCTTTAATCTAGTACAAAGTGCAGTTTCAAGTCACTGGTAATCATACAAGATCTTTATACTCTGACATGTAGCCACTCTTCGTAAAGGTATTGTGTTTGGTTGCAGTAAAAAGCATTTTGTTTGAACCAATTCATTTAACAGAACACTGTACTGGACAGTCTGACATAATCGTTACCTGTCATTTCACCAGTCTTCAGTCCATCTTGTCCTCAAAACCGATTAATCATTTGTGAAAAGCACAATCACTTAATCTGTTTTTTTTACACTACATTCTGCTACCAGATTCTTACTCACGCTGGGTTAGACCATCTTTAAGAACATACAGTGTTGATCCCAGCAACATGTTATATTGTGCAAATGAATCTGGCAGAGTCTGGTCCTTGACAAGGGAAGAATAACTTGCTTTTTTTTTTCAGAGTCATTAAATTTCTAGAAAATTCACCTGTATCTCCCAAAGAAACAGATACAGACAGAATTTAGGAAAAACAAATACATCTAACTGTTCACTTTGCTTCACTGAAGCCCTGTATAATAAGCTGACGCAAAACTATGCTATTAACACTGCACAATCATTAACAGTGTGGGTATTGGTGTGTACGAATACATTTTCTTGGAAGCAACAGTTCTATCAATATTTCTACCATTTACTTCAGAAATTATGTAAATGTTTTCACAACTGACAATTTAAATCAAGGAAAATTATTCCCCCCCTTCAAAGACAATTTTACCCCCCTATTTCAGACAACAACAACAAAAGCTTCTATTGAGGAATACAAATTAAAAAAACAAACAAAAAAAAAAATTTTATATCTTGAAATGCAGCATACCAGATTTGTGGTTAGCATATATCACCCTTCAATGAAAAATGCAGTTTAATATGTACACAGCTCTTAAGAGAACTCATGAAGGTGGTCACTGACTGAAATACTGTCACTGAGTCAGCTCTAACAGTTTGATTAGGAAGGATATTGTGCTTCTGAAGTACTTCCTACATAAGCTACTTCTCACACTGTAAAGGAAGCCAGAGGAGAAAAATACTACCAGCTAAGAGCTGAACAAACAACCACTCACACACAGAAATGTGTAATGGTGGAAGTCTTTTCAGTATACTTCAGACAGTGATTCTAATATATTGCAACAGGGAGGTAGTTTGCCATTCTTTAATCAGTTATGATTTCATGTCTTCCCAGGAAACATTTATACTCATTATCCCACTTGTTTCTGATTTATGTACAGTTTTCAAAATTTACAGCTTACAGCGAGCTGTGAATTACAGTCTTGTTTTATTCTATGGTATTTTTATGGTCTAGATATAGTGGATGATTCAATTAAATCACATGGACCTTTACACAAAAAGAAAATATTAGGGCATAGAGATTTTCACATTCTAATTTTCTCAGTTCTTCAGCTTAAAGAAGAAAGAAAAAATATGTGTAGCATTTACCTGTAGAAGGCTGGAGGAGCAGCTTCCCTCATCCCAAAACTGCCCTGTTCGTTTTCAAGGTAGTAGGGTACCTGTTGGCTGTGATGATGGATGAAGGGTGAGAGCTGGGGCGCCGTTTGCAAGAACACCACCGGGCTTGGTGGGACATTGTTCAGAGAGTGAAATCCTGCCAGACTGCTGGACCCAAAAGATTCAGAAGTGGGGGCATAACTGAGAGTAGTAGAGCTGTACACTGGAGCCGTAGTACCAAAATCGTAAGTGGCCCCTTCTGGGTAGTTAAAAACTCCTGTCTTGTTGCTCTCCACGTACATGTCGCTGAGCGATCTTTCCAGGGGAATCTTCAGCTGAGGTCTGCCCAGTGTCTCCAGTTCAGTGCCTTGAATCTGGTGCAGCAGGGTAACTCCAGAGGTTTTGGTGTGAAGGGTCATGGTCAGTGCTAGTGGCAGTGAGCAACGGACATATCTGCTTTTACTGTCAACAGCAAGATCGGCAGCTGGCAGTCCACCTAAAAAAAATACCAGAACCTATTCTGAGGCTCAGCAGAAATCATAATAAAGCAGCACTACACAGGTATTCTTCTAACCTCGGCAAGGAGGAGGATACAAACAAACGCAGAGTGAGCACTGAAAACGCACATTCTCTCTCTCCCTCCCTCCCTCCCTCTCCTTCTCTCTAACTTTTAGGAACTCCTCATCTGTGCTAATATGCATTATAAGGCGCTGGCCACGAGCCAGGAACTCTTGCCTTGTGCCGACGTTGGTTTAAACATCACTTCAGAAACAATTAGTTTTGGAGTTATACCAAATAATTGTCCCACTGAATGTTACTTCATTCTTACTAGTTGTTTAATTTTTTCACTTCAGGGTAGGCAGCGCTCTGCAGCGACTAACGGGAAAGGACACTTAAATCCAAGCAGGAAGAATAGTCCAGTGGTCAGGCAGACTACTGCCTTTTATTTCCTCAGCAGGCTCCAATCTATCTGTGCTTATCTCGCCTTCTGTTTGATTCATTTTCATGTTTGCTTGAAATATGTAATGTGTACATTGCAATGACCCTGGGTAGGACTATGCTGTAACTGAGATAGGGCAAAGCAGAATGTGTGTGTGTGTGTGTGTGTGTGTGTGCGCGTCTGTGCGCGCAAGGGTGTACATCTCTCTCTGTGCGTGTAAGCGTGTGCATCTGTGTACATTTGTGCATGTGTGTGTAATCAGACTCAGTCAATAAAACCAAAATTAAAGGGTGTCTGATATCTATGTAGAAGAAAAGGTTTATAATAAACTTTCATCAGTAATAGCAACTTGAAGTTACTAGAGTGTAAAAGTAACATTAAAAATGAAGGAAAAACTATAGATAAGCATAGAAATTTCTGTCTGCTTCTTTTTAGGTTGTAAAATGATGAAAAAAAGCATAATTCAGACTTTGCCACAGGAAGATCCTAAAAGTTAGAAAAAAAATATTTGATTGCATGACACATGAATTGAATACAGGACATTCCTTTTCCTAGTCTTGTGAACAAAAGGTCAGCAAACCTGAATTTTCAAATCAGAGTGGAAAACCAAGTAATCTAAAATAATCAAATTGGATCAGCTTTAAAATAAAGTGAAATGCCTCTTACAGTTATATTTAGGAAGAAAAATAAAAGAGAGAGAGAGAGAACATAATGAAAAGGTGTGGCATGCATGCTTTATCTTGCAATCTCATTCCATATAATTTTAACTTTGCACAAACCAGTTCTCCTGAACCAGCTAAATGAAAGCCTCCAGAAACTGTTTCAAGCTCTCTAGCTTTATTGCTGTGGTCTGTGCTTGTCAGTGAAATAGGTTAATGCCAACCCTAAATGCATTAATATATGGGCTCCAGTCAGTAAGCTTTGAATACCAGCAAAGCCTACAGTATACTTAAACAACTCTACCGTTACTCGGCTCAACCCTCAAAAAACCCAAGAAACTGAAAAATTGATTTTGAAGGTCACTAATAGCTTCAAGAAAAGTTTACTTAAAACGGGTTTATTTTAGTAATAATACTATGTTTTCAGAACTTCTACTAAACCAGCCAAAGTTACTTATATTTGCAAGATTATTCTGAAACAATATAGATTTGTACTTCTGAAGGCACACAACTAAGACAGCAGCACACACACAGATAATGTACTTGATAGATTTCCTCACCCACCCAGCCACCCTCTCTACCTTGTTCAAATTTCAGATTGTAGACTTTGATCAGAGATAAGCTTGTTTAAACAACACTGGACTAAACATGTTCCCAGTTTAAAAAAAAAAATAATAATGAGACAATCATACCCAGCAGTTCAGAAAGTCTTCTAAGAGTTATTACGAAAATATGCCAGACAGTGTGAGAGAAAAAAAAGTGTGTGTGCATGTTTGCATAGAGTGGGCGAACGTGTATCTGCAGAGCCTCACAAACCAGCGAGCAAGCACAGCTCTCAGCAGCCAGTCTGCAGGGCTACACAGACTGAAATGAGTGGCAGTTATGAGCTTAAGGTCAGTCGATCTCATGGATTTCATTTTGTGCTTCAGTAATACACAGGAAAAGCATTATCTCGTATTAAACTGCATAATCTGAGAATCATTGTGAACCTGCCTGTCGTAAGAAGTATTTGCATCTATATCGTGCTACGAAATGGACTTTAAACTTTTATTTAAAGCATTATCCAATGTGTACACTATTTTAAAATTACTACACTGACATGTAATAAAATGCTCCGGCATAATAGCTATGCAAGAAGACAGAAGATATAAGTGTGCACACAGAGAGCTGACTTCTCAGTTCATCCTGTACAGCCTCAGTGCTCCTTACTTGCAGTTTTTAAAAACCTCATTAATTATTTTGGGAGGGTATTATGTTTTCAGGGAGAGAAATATTTTAAATTTCTACCATATGCAAATAGCATTAAAACACACAGTCGGGTTAAGTAAAAGCACTATCACTTCTGCTCCATACCATTTACACTAGGGACACTATGAGCAGCTTTTTAGAAGCCTGAGTGGAAAGTCACAGTCCTGCACCCTATGTGGGCTCAGCAATAGATAGGTGCCATTATCCCTGCAGCACATGGCCTGGTACACATTTCAGAAGAAATAATGTGAGTGCCACCAACAAGGTCTTAGGGGTTGGCTGGTGATCCCTGTGAGAGTATCCCGTAATGTTTGGCTCACTCTTTCTGCGGAAGGAGAACAAGAGAGCAAGGGTGAGGCTGGGGTGGGGCAGTTAGTCAATCTCAATCCCAGGAAGAAAGTGAATTGTTTATTTGTGTATACTGCATAAAATCAATTTTTGATTCTGCACACTATATGTGGGATTTTTAGCTACCAAAAAAAAAGCTGTGAAATGCATCAGATTATCAGAGGGAGTTATTTTTCTTCTCTTGACTATCCTGCTTGCTCCAAAGTAACATATACTGCAGATTCACTCCCCTTTGGAGATGGCATTAGGTGCCTCTGCTTGTGAGCTCACCCCCCAGAGAAATGATACCTAAGTTTCTAAAAGCTGGTCTTTGTGCTTAAAGGCCAGAACTTAGTTCACCACCCAGTTTTATTACTCTGATCTATTAGATGTTAGGTTTTGCATGTTATGAGCACAATATGAAAATGTGTGGATATAGCAATAATATTTGTTAGTTTTTACCAGTGGACATGAAGTCCACTGAATCCACTTTACCAGTGGACATGAAGTCTATGCAAAAACTTGGTTTCGCTAAATACCACTTCATGTATGCCTTTAAAAATATGCAGATCTCATACAAAAGGGCCTGCACCAAAACCAGGACAACCATGTATTTTTAAGAAAATCACACATAGTAATGACAGACAGTAAATAAAAACGTGTTTTGGCTTCAGCATGTTCATTTCCGGTGCCAGAAGCAAATTAAGAAGTGTTCAAAAATACTTCGAAAATGGGAAATCTAGCTTTTCAGATATGGTAATTTCTCCACTAATGTGTATTCAGCTGCAACCAAGCTGGCCTACATATTTCTCTCATCTTAAAGGCCTAATATTGTTCTGGAGTTAGGAAGCACATACTACAGGAGGAAGAAATCTATCCCAGCCTTCCTCAGATATCCATAAAAATAGAGAGAAACTGGTTCTACAAAGTCTGAAGATCTGCTAAATTTATATCATGTATAGATTGTTTATTCACTGTATTTATGAAGTTGGAGAATATATAAATAATAACACTGGTTTTGATCCATCTAGATTTATGGATGTGTGATATGTATCCATATGCTAAAATAGGGAAGAAACAGGAAGGAGAGGAAGAATGGCAATTAATACTGAAGAAACTGGAGAGGACAGTCCACTATGACTGAAGATTACTTCAGACATGTTGACAAGGAAGGTCAAAGCAGAAATTGCTTCTTCATACACAGTGATTTTTAGGGACACTGAGTCAGGGATGAGTTTCTGAAACACTGAACGTTTAGACACTATCCTTCTCATGGAAATGAGAAACTAATAGATTAAGTGAATGGAAGTGACTACTGATTAAATCCCATGTTCCCCTTTTTAAAATTGCAACCTTTCTATTTTCATTTTCTAGATATGCCATCGTTCCAGTGTCCAACTCGGATTTTCCAGAGTAAGGAATTGACGCTAAATTACATTAGTAAAATACTGAATGTAGTAACATTAAAAGTAAATCACATTTCTGTTGCTCTGTGGTTTAATTAACATTATTTGCAGCTGAGGTATATTTAGATATGTTTCTAAAAGCAAATTCTGCTTGTTTCAATCCATTGATGAACAGTGTGTTTCTAATTTCTACAGTTAATTTCTACATTTCTGTCTTTTTTTTTTTTTGGGTGAAAACCAGCCAGAGTGATCAGATTAAACTACCAGATCCATGCATAGTGCAGTTTGGCTCAGTTGGACTATCAGTCCAAAACCCTTAACAGCTACAAACAGAAGGGTACTGAATCAAATTCAGGATTCTTACCATAACAGACAACATGAACATAGTTTCACTTCAAAACTGGAAAACATCTTTAAAAAATAAGAGTAGTAGCCTCCTTCCACTGATTGCAAATAGTGGGGTACCAGCAAAATGGACTCAGAAACATAAAAAAAAGGAAAAGAATAGACAACGAAAAATTACAGAAAATATTACTCTAACTTATCTAAATAACTAAAAGAAAGTTTTGGGGTTTCCAGTGCCACAGGAATTTTCTGTTAACTAAAAGTCTTGAAAGCTAGCTGGGAATGGTTAAAAAAAAAATCAGTTTACAGAAAAAAAATTGAAGGAAGAAACAACTGGACAGATTCTTGGTTCTGGAGAAGATAAAATAGCAGATTGAGGGAAAAGGAGATGAAAGTAAACACACTACACAAAGACTATTCAAATTATAGGAATCTTTAAAGATAGAAAAACTCCTAATCCTACAATGAGCTTTTTTCAGCACTAGTTTTAGTAAGTATTCCAACAAAAATGGTAAACTTAGAACATATACTATAAATTTTCCATAAACCTGCTGACAGTGAGAGACCATAAACTTCGTCGCTTTGGTTCCACAGCTATAAAGATAGAGACTTTTTTTAGCTGCTGCAATTAAAGAAGAATCTATTGCACATAACAGGAGGAACATTATGTTTTTCCAAGATTCCACTGTAACATTACAGAGAAATTATGTTGTGTTTAGTCCAGTGAGGAAACTCCTCAAGATAGACAGCTGGAGAACAGCACCATCTACCCCACTGCTTTATAAATCTCTGAAAAAAAAGAAAAAAAAAAAATCTTAAAGCCCTTAATACCACTAGGCAAAGCAAGAGATATGCTTAAAAATTCCTTAGGCTCTTAGTAGAGATAAGTGCTTCACCCTGTTATTGAGAGTTTTTAACATTTAAAGTTTTATAAGTTGATATGAAGATGTATTCTTGTTTGTTTGTTTGTTTCCCCCACCCCCAAATAACTTGCCAAAACCAGACATGGCACCAAAAGGCTGGACCCAAGATTCTTAATTCCAAATTTATGTTTCAGGTTGGGTTTACTGTTGAAAGGGGAGCTTCTGCTTTCACATGTCGAATGTAAGTAGAAAATCTGAGACCATTTGTTTAAAATAGTTCTTATTCCAAACAGGGAACTGTGGAATTATATTAGTCCACACATACATTTATTAGTTTATAACATTTAAATGTACCTTTAGTTTTACCCATACTTTGTGTGAAAATATCTATGACATACTTTGAAATTATCTGTATAATCAAGAGAAAAAATCAGGCTGGGATGTCAGCATAGCTTTTGGGAAAGTATTCTGATGCCTTAAATTTTAATATTTTATTTACAGCTGTTTCTGATACTATCAGATTTTATCCCTTTCGGGTGGAAATTTTGCATGTCAGTTATGAGGTCAGAGAGAAAAATTTGGAAGTATCTGTGCTAACTGGAAAGAAATTTTTGCTTTTCCATCCTTAAACTTTTCTAGAAACAAGAAACCCTTTTTGCAGTAGCAGATTAGGGGTTTGGTGCAGGAACTTTGAATCTGGCAAGGAGCTGAAACTGTGTGTCACAAAACTGCCTTTCTGAAACTCCATCCACATTTGGCCAATATTTCAACGCTTGAAAAACTGGAAATTTTTAAGCGTTAAGATTTCTAAAAGCTCTCTCTTGACTGAGCCTGCTCTCTCAGATCCTAGTCCTGACTAGACTGGGCACAAAGCTTCCCAAATGAGTGAATGACATACTACCATCCAGACTAGTACAGATACAGAAAGTTCTCCCCTTTCCTTGCTCTTCTGGGGCAGAGTAAGAGTCTGGGATTAAATGCAGATTATTGTGTCAACTGAAATACTAAATTTCAGTCCCCAGATGTACAGACTGAATTTCCTGACACCAAAATGGGGCACCATCTGCTTTTTCAATTTGGCATTAGAAAAAAAAAATGTAGAAATGTACCCTTTCATGAAGGAGCAGGAGAAATACGGTAATATAACTAGCTTGTGCATTTTTCAAACTTTCAATCTCTAAGATGGGAGAGGATAAGACTAAATAATTGTGCCCAACTCATACAGAATAAATGACTTACTACATACATAAAATGGGCCAAAATACCTGAGTACTCTGGACAAACTCAAAAGTTATTAGCAAATACTGATGTTTCATAGAGTTAGCAGATGTTTTCACCGAGGCAGAAAAACAGAAGAAAAAAAGATGTTTCTCTACTTTCCTATACAAAATGTTAACCACTTATGAACAAAGACGTTCACTGGTAGAAAAGCAATGATACTATCATTTCAAATTAAGCAACATTCTGTGCTTAATCACAAACACAACATCTTAACAGACCAGTTCTCATGGATCTAGCTTCACACAAGAATGAGCTCCAAAATGCAAAACCATAGCTTAGCATCCCATGCCCATAATAATTTGTTGTGTTTATATCAAAGACAAATTCAATGGAGTGATTGATCACCATGAGTTAGCATTCTGAAAATGGCCCAGCAAGAAAACTTTGAAATTTTTCAGAAGGAAGACAGCTTTGTATCTATTGAGATTATCTTAAGGGTGAGGCGTCTTCAAAATGATCAAATATTATCATGCCTGAGTTCCCAAAAATAGTCAGAAATGAGCCACACACCCCATTTATATGGTAATATTAACAAAACTGATGAGTTTTTGTTATGAGATTCAAGGTGTGAAAGCTGAGCACAAAATTTCAGCATTGCCCAGCAAGGTAAGACAACTGTTGTACAACTTACTTCTAGTTGCCAGAGGACAGTTTGAGAAAACAAGTGCTGAAACAACTTCCTTAAATCTAGGATATCTTGGAGGAGAGATATGGGAATGGTATGGTTAAATGGTTAAAGAGAGAATATCTGAATGAAACTCTTAGGAAATGACTAAATAAGACTGCTTATAAAAGCAAGCCTGCTTCCCCAACCTGACAGCATAAGCTTTGCACAAGAACTGACACTTTAGGCAAGGGTTAAATGTGTGTCTTAACTAGAAGAGAACATGAAGAATCCTCTCAGATACCATTATAAATTTGTAACTGTGATACCTGTATTTCCATATTTGTAAATTCTTTATTTAGTCTAACCTTAAAGTACCCTGGGGTGATTTCAGGCTAACTGGCACACACTCTAGTAACACTATGCCTATAGAAGAGTAAATCTTTAAACTGATGAAGTACCATTAGTATAACACACAGTACAACGCAGTTGTTCAGATCACTTAAAAGACAGGTTGTACCTCTGTTGAACTACACAAACCAATGTGAATGTTAGTAGTACAGGAATCTGTGTGGAAAGAGCACCTTCTAGATATCAGGATTAGTACAAAAAAAAAAAAAAAAATCACCTTTTGACATGGAAGAATGGCAGAGGACATAGAATACACACAAACATTTTTCTCTCCCCTGCCTTTGTACCCACTCCTTCCCCCAGCATCTTCCACTGATTTGGCAGGTTTGCCTCCATTTGCTAATCAGCCATATTTCATAAATAATTAGTCTAATTAGCCACGTTTACAGTAGTATTTCTCAAGACTAATTTTCCTGCCAAATGCTTGACTCCGTACTGAACAAAAAGAGCCTCTAAGACTTCAAGTTTAAACGTGCATGCAAATGCTCTTGTGCAAGTGGACCCATGGACATGCCAAAAATGTGTAATGACATTCTCCTCAGGTAAACTCAGCTCTCTTCTCTCAAATGCTGCAGTATAAAACTACTTTTTTTCATAACTCTTGCTGTAGTTTTGGGTTACACTGTGACTGATACCTAAAAAAGGTCCAGCTCTATTTTTTAAAAAGACACATTTGCTAAGAGATTAAGAACTAAAGAGAAACACAAAGGCCTGGCCTTTTTATAATTTTCACACTTGAAGAAGCCTCAAATTAGGCCTATCAATGTGAGACTTCCTGTTACCCTTACTTCCTTTTGGCTTTCCCAAGTATGAGAAGCAAGTTCAGAGGCCCCAGACTGGTCAGGATATTTAAGCACAGCCTCAGGTAACAGGGCATGCTCAAACTGTAGCAAAAAAAGTCTCAGGGAGACCTTATTGCTATCTACAACCATGTGATCAGAGAATACAGAAAGTACAGGGCCAGACTCTTCTTGGAGGTGCCCAACAAAAGTTGAAGAGGCAACAGAACAGAAGTTGGACTATGGGATATTCTGATTAGATATTAAGTAAAAATTTTTACCATGAGAGTGATCAAATACTGGAACAGGCTGTACAGAGATGATTGGAACTCCCTGTCCTTTGAGGATGAGACTCAACCTTGAGTTCAAGGCTCAATGGGAGAGATCCCTGAGCAACATGATCGAAAAATACCTTATTTGAGCTGTGGTTTGTACTAGATGTCATTTTGACATCCTTTCCAATTTATTCTATGTATTTAATACACAGATCTGAAACAAATAATCAGAAGATTTTAATTACTTCAATAATGGTCTATTTCCCCATTCTCCACAGATACTGGATTTCAAGATCCCATTTAATGGTTTCAACCCTTCTGCTGCTCTTTGATCAAGACATGCCTTTTTTAAACTGGTCTGCTATTTTTCCCTAAATGAGATAGGAATTAAGGAAGCTCCATGGGAAAATTCACTCTTCCCCTCAATTAATCTACTCACTGGCTTGATTAATAAATTAGAGTCTCAGTTCCCTATCATAATATGAGTTAGGAGGGGAATAAAAAAAATCCATTAGCCTCACTGTACCTTCTCAGCATTTCTGTAAACTGCTCCAGTCATTATCCAAAATACCTTTGCTGCCCCTTGAACACCCACCAAGATCAAGGCAGTAAGTAGTCAGCCACCTTTTGTGGCTTCCACAAAACAAAACCAGCTGCCCCTTTTAATAGATGTGACTGCCTCCATCAAAAGACTCATTCTGAAGTGTCATTCCATGGGTCCTGTTCCCTCTGCCAATGTTTTTCTATGAATACATATGATGCAAGGACATCTACAGTAAAGTGATCAGAGTGTACAAGTGCTTGGAAGGTAGAGCCTAACTCCAAAGCAGAGGACCGTGCAGAATCGATCTTATGGTATGACCTAGTTTTCTTCACTCTATTTCTCTCCAGTAACGGTATTAAAATGTACTACATTTTAACACTTCACACATTCACATTTCCTTCCTAGAAGGTGATCCTCCAATTGAAAGATCCTTGTCGTAAGGTTGACCCTATCACCTCAAGAAGTTGTACTTCTTGTGACCGTGAGACCAAGATTAGTTTTCATTGAAATGGCTTGGAAAAGTCTTGGTGTTTCAACATTCCATTCTTGTCTACCAGGAGTATTTGGGCTCAGCTACTAGTAGCAGAAGTTCCTCATTTTCTGGGCATCTTCAGAGAACTGGATTTGCATTAGTTATTCTACTAATCACTGTCAATCAATCGCCTCTGCTATTGCAAGCATGGCTACATGTACCTGTGAATAACCTGCAGCCAGCACATCAAGTCCTCTTGTGTACTTTAGCTTCTCTTTATCCATTGGATTGTTGCCAGTGCCACACAAGGAAGGTGTATCAATTTACTTCTGGGCCTGCTCTCACAAAACTCAAGTCTAAAATGAGAAGTCCACAAAGGGTATCAGTTGTTGAACTAATCAGTGTTGATATACCGTATTCTGTATTCTCTCCTTGATGTCAAGAACTGGCTTGTTATTGCCACCACCAGTTCAGCAACAACTACAGCCACATCTGAGTGACTTATTGCTGCCACTGATCATCCATCTGGCACATTTTCTAGAAAAGCATGGCCAGGCAGCCAGTGTTAAGTAAAAATAGTCATGTTCAGCAGGAACGATACTGGCTGCAGTTATCCTCTGGAGACCCCAAGTGAAATAGCAAATTCAATATTCTAGATAGAAAAAGTGTTGTAGATACAGAGAAAGATGTTGTGAGTTAATAATTCATTAGGCCTTCGTAACTGGGAGCTGTAACTTCTGTTCTGGTGTGCTTTTAAAAATTCCCAATAAGAAATTAACAAAATATTTCTAATTCTAACAAAAAATCAGCACTTTTAGATGAGAAGTCTCACTAAGAGATTCCCTCAGAAGGTATTATTCCATTTCAGTAGCAGTAAGATGCATTTTGAAGCTAATTAGCAGCTTCTTCCATAACAGTTACAGTAAAGACACGCAGGACCAGGAAGATTTTGAAATGAATCCTTAAAAGACATTTTCAGATTCTTTTACATTTTTTATTTGATTTTTTCAAACAGGGACTATATTACTGAGAAGGATTGTAATAAATATATAGTCCTAAAACAGGTTGTCTGATATCATCTGTGATAATGTGAATCAGTCACTCTCTTTGGTAGAACTGATCATGATGAGCTAAGTTAATCAAGGCCTAAGTCTCTGATCCTCACACACACATCATCTCCAGCCATCAGGGAAGTGCAAAATTAACAGCCACAGAGGTTATGTCTCATTCTTTGGGAATAACTTACAAGTTTTCCAGAGTTCTGTTTCTATGATATAACATATGTTCCTTATTCCAGAGAAGTCCAATTTTAAAACTGACTAAAGTCTACAAGAATAGCCAGTGAATCTGAACCAAAAAGCAATGTGAAGCACTCATTTCTAGAGTGACTGTTATTTGTTCTCTGGAGCACCTTGTTGTGCTAGGTACAGTGTATACTTAGAACAAATAATGTTTACTTAATAGCCTCAATTTAAATATCCAGGCTTATGCTTTTGACTGAAAACAGCACCCTTAAAGAAAGAGTTCCTCCATTGCTTCATAAAAGTGAAATAGACCTGATAATGTCTCCTCTGCTTCCACTATAATGTTGCATGGTTTAATGAAACTAAAGTCTGTTTTCTAAACTCTTAAGTATCAAATCTTTTGATTAAGCTGTCAAATCAACAACTGCAAATATAAGAAACCTATATAGCACTAAAGAATTAGCATTAACACCAATTGTTCAAAAAATCAGAGAGTTACAAGGACGACAATTGGAGAAGACACTAACAAACCATGTAACTGAAGCATCAATATATGTTACAGCTGCTAAAGATTTCAGTTCTTGCCAGAACAATTATGAGCAACAGCAAAATCATTCCATTTCAGTGTTGTTTAAACAGTATCAAACAGAAAATGTTGTCACAATCATCTGCAGTACAGTCTGTCTCAAGGAGATGAGAAACAAACCCCACTCACAGAACAGGAAAAAAAAAAGGAAAAGCAGGGTAGGAAAAAAACTAGGCTTCTTGTTGGTGAAAGCTTACAAAGTCACTTCTATGCTTCTCTAGAAAGACAAAAATGCATTGTCATCTGTCGAGCGGAACAAATAGGACCTTAGTGATTCTGTAACATTTGCACTCTCTTGGCAGATATTAGCTTGTTTAAGGCAGTGAAGATCAAAGGAACTAACTAGGTGCCAACAGGAAAACAAAACAAAAAAAAAAAGCCAAAGTTATTTATTATTTCAGCATTCCCCTATCTTTATTTGTTCTTCTACTATTTTCATTGTTTTGTGCAACAAGATGGAGGTCTTCCTGAAACAGAGCAGTCAATAATTTAATGCAATGGTTCTTTTGCAATACTCCTGGGAGTTCAGAAACCCATCAGAGCAGTAGGTTTCCTATTCCTAAGGGTGTGTGAAATACACAGTTCCACATACTTATTTAGCACAATGGTCTACAAACCACAGAAGTTCTTAGCTATTAGTAATAAATTAGAAAAACAGAAAGTATGATCAGCAGTCATTGGCTTTGGAGATGTCTAATATGATAATATTGATATTTGATTTGAAACCATAGGAAAACCAGAGTTAATATTAACCAGTTGCCATTTTTCCAAGGAGGTGAGGCTACAGCTGCAAAACCTTTAAAAGCTGCAAACACTTCCGTCACAGACTTTTTACATCTGTGGTAATTTAAATTTTTAAGGTTTTTGTTTGTTTGTTTTGTGTTTTTGTTGGTGGTGTTTTTATTTTTCTTGGTGAAATATCAAGGCATTTAAGTTCTTATTGCATAACTAAGGGATAGGATTATTCCTAATAATTCCTAAATGAGATATTGCCATAATCAAAACCTCAGCAATGCATGACTTGTGCAACATGACAGACAGAAAGGGCAGACCTGTACTGTACAAAGACAACTAATACATAGACCCCCAAGCCATATTTGCATGTCTTGGCTCTGGAATGTGAAGACAGACTGCTACAAGAATGGTGGCATGTTCTGGTTGATTAACCCCTGTCTCTCTGATGGTGTAGTACCAATAGAGTTACATTGCTTTGTATAACAAGTTACTGTCTCTGGACTGTGTAATATATGAACTAACTCAGACAGTAATATTGCAGGATTCTTTCTACCACACTTCTCTGAATAGGATAGGTATGCTTAGAAAGGCTTCTTAACAGGGAATAAAACTGCTTGGTAGTGTAAATGCTCCACTGTATTGATTCTCCTCCCCTGAGTACAAACAGCTCTAGCATCATTAGAGCTGTATGGACTGGTGAGACTTTACAGCCCAGAACCAACGTGGTGACACTGTGAACAGCACCAGGAAAGCTGGAGTCCCTACAAGGAGGTCAGCATGCAGAAGCCAGTGTCAGCCACCCTCATCAGATGTGGCTGAGCAATGAGGAGGTGACAAGATGCTGTAAGCATCTTCATCACAAAAGTACTGCCTTTAGTAAGATATAGGCAGATGTAACTCCAGGCTGCTTCTATTCTAATGAAAATATGACATACCTGCAGACTCTCTGCAATTGTACTATTAACTGTTGTGATATTCCCTGGATAAGTTTGGCACCTGCCAAACAGCACTACCCCAAAGTATTCCTGAGTTTGTCTGAAACATTAAAAAATTACAGGACCATTGCTATTACTTAGTTTGCATCCATCCACCACTTTGTGGGAGCTATTAGTACAGATGCAAACTATTCTGGGACAACTGGTCCAGCTGCCTGGGAATAATCTCAGGTGTACATGATTTATGTTTATAGCTAAAGCCCCTGGGGTTTAAGTTTGATGCAAAAGATTGGTTTGCAACCTGTGGTTAGGTGCCAAAGTTCAAGAGCAATGCAGGCTGTTAAAGCCCAGGAATGCCTCACTCCCAGCAGCTTCAGCACGACTTGAGTATGCACAGTGAGTCACTGGGCACTGCTGACCTGAAATGGTCAAGGAAGCATTTACAAGGCACAGAGGAAACACATCTCTGTTTCAGTGGTCAAAAAATTCAACTTCCTGAACGCCAGCCTGGAAAGTCAATCTTTTGTGCTTGTCGGGGTTTTAAAAAGAATAGTTTTGCAAGACAGCTCAAGTGATTCAGCAGTGAACTGTTGACAAAAGGGGTTGTAGAAAGGATGCGAACTGCCAAAGGAACATTTGTCCACCATACAAACACATCAGTCATGAAGAAACTGAATCAAATACATCATAGATTACATATACCTAACACACAGCTTATTTATTTTATGTTATCTGTATTATATTATGTTGTCCTTAACACATAACTTTGTTTTATTTAAAGATTCAATGTTTTCAAAAGAAAAAATGCCATTGCTTAAGATCAAGAAGTAATTTGCTTGTAACAAGATTTTATGAGGATATTCTGTTCATTTTTCCACACTGCTAAGCAAAAAAAAAAAAAAAAAAAAAGGGCAGCAAGATAAACCACTTTTAAGAGGAACTTCTAAATATTTATAATTAGCCAATGTTGACAAAGAATAATATACATAATTAGTACTAAAATTATTTTACTGATATTCCATGGTAACACTGAGTCCTCCTTTTTTTTCTTTACTAGGAAATACTTATTTAGAATATATACTACTCAATTTTTAAAAGTGAAATAAAATATACTGTTAATTTCAATAATTACAAATTACAGCTTGAGTTACAGATACAAAAAACTGCTAGATTGTCTTTTCTTATGTAGTATACTATGTGTCAGGACCCAGACATCAGTAAATCATTGGAAGCCAAGGTAAAAGTTAGTCTTGCCATGCAAATTTTATTCTACACTATTCACAGCTCTAGTTTGGATAAAAATTAGTTTGTATTATTTTATAAATGTTTCAGTGAACCATTTTTGAGAGACTGATCTACTGAATATCTGTGTGGCTCTGAAATACATTTACCAAGATAAGGATTTTAGGGCAAGTATCCAGAATTTACTCAAACAGGTGTTTTTTCTTGACCTTACACCATACCAGTTTTATCAGTTTCAGAAATGAGACAAAAGTTCATTCATATTATCACAGAATCACAGAATGCTAGGGATTGGAAGAGACTTCAAGAGATCATCTAGTCCAATCCCCCTGCCGGAGCAGGAACACTTAGATGAGGCTACACAGGAACGTGTCCAGGCCGGTTTTGAATATCTCCAGAGTAGGAGACTCCACAATCCCCCTGGGCAGCCTGTTCCAGTGTCCGTCACCCTCACTGCGAAGAAGTTTCTTCTCAAATTTAAGTGGAACCTCTTGTATTCCAGTTTGAAGCTATTACCCCTTGTCCTACCATTGGTTGTCACCGAGAAGAGCCTGGCTCCATCCTTGTGACACTAACCCTTTATATATTTATAAACATTAATGAGGTCTTCATGAGGTTATTTCATATTTTAGATAATTACTTAATACCTTCATGTCACCAGCTTCCTTTCTCCTAACCCAAAGCAGCTCCATTAACACACCCTTCCTGATTGAAAATACAGCACAACCAACTTCAAATGTGAAGTATTTTCTCAAGTAAAGTTTCATATGTTTTTAAGCAATGTGAGCCTAACTCGGAAAGAAGCAATCATATGAGACCAACGTGAACAATCCACGAGTGAAACTTTAGATACTATGACCTCATTTCAAGGAGATGGAAGCACATGTTGCATCACAAATACCAGAAGTGGTTACTGCCTTCAAGGCAGGAATGAAAAGAACATTAGTTTTGATCCGAATTCTGGACTGATCGTCTCCCAGAAGCTGAAGGTTTGCAAACACTTCCAAGGTTATAATCTCTTCAAAGGAACAGAAAAATGCCTATTTGCAGCTAAGTGGCTAGTAATGCCTGTGCCTGCATCTTCTCATTTACTTTCCAGAATCTTTGAATTCCAGGTGAATTCCTTTTTTAATTCTAGCTACATACTCAGACCTTGCTCTATTTACAGCCTGTGTCTAAGTAATTACATATTATGCCAACAGAAAAATTAATCAATTGAATAACCTGTATTTTAAGTGAAACCACAAGAAGTCAGCATTTTAGATGTAAACAAAGAGTCATAAAACAAGACAAAACAACTTTTACTTGTATAACATATCAAGAACACTTTGAAAATGTTTAAATGTTGTCCAATAGTCTTAAATTTCCATATCTAAATGTTTATAAACTCTATTTTTAATTTCTTAAATATTCTGGATCACAGAATGATTGGGGTTGGAAGGGACCTCTGGAGATCATCTAGTCAAACCCACCTGCTACATCAGGTACACCTAGGGATATGCTTCTGAATCTACAAATTTTTTGCCTCTGTTACATCAGTGTATTCTGCTGATGAGAAGTCTGAAGAAAACGTGAGCAGAGCCAGCCTGTGTGGGTGGCTTCATCCACATTGCTTAGAGGAATAGTTAAGCTAGTCTACATTCCTTTTGTTTTACTGATTTCCAAACATTCCTGCAAAAACTTCAAAATTGTATTCTTTCCTAGGTATAACACCAGGCCAAGTTAGTAGTCCTTGCTTTTGAGACAATAGAAGTTCCTTCAGACCCGGGCAAAATTACCAGACAAATACATACATTTAACAATCTGCTGGATGTAACACTTAACAACAGTCCTTTTGAGTGCAATTCAATAGCCTAAATATGGCCATTTCATGTCATTTGGGTCATTCCAGGATACCCAAGACACTACATGAGACTGGCATATACAACCAAGTAGCCAGAGGAGACCTGTGATCTCCTGAGCAGCCATGTGTGGGCAACTGCCAGTTACCTCTCATGGGCCATTGTACTACTACTAATATGCATGTATATACATACACGTATAGTGTGTGTGTGTTGATCTATATAGTATATGTATGTGTATACATATGTGTATATCAGTAGTAGCACAATAGCCTGTATCTATACATACATATGTGCATATGTCTCTGAGAGGTTTGCTTTGGGGGACAAAACGTATGAACTTTCTATTCGTGCCCTTTTTATACTTATAAAACAAGCAGCAAAAGATGAGTCAGAATAATTTGCCAGTTTAGCTTGCCCATAAACAGAGACAAAAGTGTTATTTACTACAGAAGTTCACTCACCTGAAGACTCTCTCTACCAACATGATAAAAGGCTATTCTTCATCTTTGCTCACCTGTATCTTTCATGGTTGTACTTTCAGGTGAAGTGGGGCCCACTGTGTTCAGAAACTGACACATGCAATGTAGATTGTGTTTCCATTAGCATTAAGGTCTAGTATATGCTTTATTACACCTTCCTACATGGAACTCCATGTACATTTCAAATACATTATTTGTTTATAACTTCTACCCCACAGCAATTGAAAACAGTTTTTATAAATGTGAATTGATCATAGTACCCACCCACCTTTAACAACAACTAAAAGAGACAGTAACCCTTCAGTATTTTCAAAAATGATTTAGTTCCTGAAATAGATATATCCATTATTAGCTTTCCGAATGGAACCGTTCTTCTTGCCTTATCAACACATTTTACTTTAAAAAAAACAGCAAATGTTGATAATGTTCAAATTGAATTTTTCTATAGAGTTATCTACTGTGATATTCTAATTTAATTAATCAAAGGCAGAATAGCAGCATTATTTTTCCTTTTCCAGGCTACTGTCAATGTTTTGAATTGAATTATTCACATAGATTTGTATTTCCTTTGGCAAACTACTGATCATCTACAACTGACTAAAAGACATGATTTTCAAATGAAAGTACAAGAAAATTTAATCCCTCCAAATTGAACACAAACACAGTGTTGAAAACACCAAGAAGGCTCAGACCTACTAACCTTACATGATTCAAATTCAGTATATGAAGGTATGTGAATATCTGATACACAAAGGTAGCGTTTTGTGAAAAAGCAAAACATTGACTAGTTGAAAACTGCTACCTAAATTTCAAACCTTTACTTAACAGTGCTGTCTAAATGGGTCTGCAGAACTAATTACAAGAGCACAGCTAGTTAGAAACAGGACAGACTGAGGTAACTGGAAGTGGGCTGGACGTGATGTGAAATGCCCAATAACCACATTGGTTCAGACCCAGGATCTGTATAGCCTTGTAATCCTCTCTTCAGCAACAGTGGCTACAAATGAACACTACATGAAAAGAAATAACAGGACAAGTGTATGTGACATTTCTCTTATATAGTTTCCTATTTTCTGGTCACAGAATTTGCTGAGTCCAATCCAATTGTCTACTGGAAATCCTCAATGGAACTATCTTTCAAGTTGTTTTCGTTCTCCCTTTAGTCTGTACAAACTGTTTGCATCCATAATGACCTTTGTAAGGGAATCTCACAAATCCCTACTGTGTGTGATATTACCTACTTTTCCTTGTTCTAAACCTGGTCTCTTGAAGCTACACTTCTATGTCTAAGGAAAAACTACTTGGCACTCAGTCTCTATCCATTCTCTTTGTTATATCCAAAACTGGGATCCAAAAACACCCATCAAACCAACTCTGAAGACCCCCAGAGGAACCTAAAGTCATTAGGCATCTCCCTGCTTTATCTGAAAGTCCTGAGTATGATTGATTTTCTCCTTTGGTACAGCTCTGAAGCTGTCTTCCCTTAGCTGGGTGCTCTATTTCAGGACTAAGGCAGGCTGGGAAATGGAATAGAGGTAGAACCACATTAAAATCCTCCATGAACAGTATGGAAGGAGTGTTCTGAGTATGTCTAACACTTACAGCAATACATTAAAAGAAAACAAAAGTTGGTAGCTTATCTGATTTTATTTTTCAGTGATGAAAGTATGTGTAGAAGGAAAACTACAGCCTGGTGGTTAGAAATTTCACAGAGGTAAAAGGAAAATTTGCATTTTGATCCTGCTCCCAGAACTATTTGCACTTTATTCGAAGTCTGCTTTCATATAAAACTGACAAAATAAGTTTGAGATGAACAATGTAGTGTGCAACCTCAAAAGTAGAGGAAGATGAACAATTTATCTTGGAGTCTATTTAAATTCAAACAACTTCAAGCAAAGTTTACATGCTATGGAGAGCCCACAGCACCGAAAGAGAAAAGCAGGCTCAGAAACCTAGTGGGGACAGGCTATGTAGCCATCCCTTGCCACCACTAAGGCAAAGTTTCTGCCTGTGAGAGAGAAAGAATCTGCAAAAATATTCATTGGATCACTAGATCAAAATTGTTAGATACAAAACAAGATATATGGTTCTGATAACTGTCTCTGGACCAGTCCTTCCTTGAATGCTTATCTAAGCGTGAGTTCAAAGAAACAAAGAATTTCCGCATTCTCATTACGGTCCTAGATGGTAAGGATATTAACACATGCAACTCTTCCATTCAAAACATAGCAAAGTGTTCCCATGTTTTCTGAGCAGACGAGTTAAGGTACTGCATTTACATGAATTACAGTTTTCCAACTGAATAACAAATTATTTTTCACCAGAATATTTGTCCTCACTAATGACTAGCGTCCTGCCAAATTTTCAACTAATGGTTATTTTTAGGTCTAAACTACCAGGATAACTTCAACATTTTGGTGAGTGATAAAAACAGAGAAATTCTCAAGTGAATCTGCCACATCACTTAGAGCTTAGCTTAGTTTTATATTTGTACCTGTAAGTGCAGACCTTGGGTGATAGATCATAAAAGCCGTACTCCAGTCCTATAATACCATGAAAAAAAATGGCTAGTTTGCCACTGGTTTGTTTACTTATCCTCAATAAAGTAGGTTGCAGTAATGAAAAAAAAAATCCCACACACCACAAACATTCATCAATGACCCTTTTGTGCCTGACACATCCAAAATCTTTCATTTCCGTATGTCCCAATCCCATATATATCCTGTATGTGTGTAATACCCCACCCAATCTCACAGTATGATTTATATGCTAGCACTAAACTGTGTTCTCAGAAGTGTTTAAAAACATTAAATCTCAGGAGTATTTTTTGTTATACAACACAGGAAAGCTGCTAGATTTGTCCAACACACACCAATTTAGTAATAGAGCAGGCTGAAACATAGAAAAGAGTTAATGGTTTCTAGTTTCTTCATCTGTGTGCATTTTTTCATGGAATATCATCCATCAATAAAGTGTTATGACTCAAAGGCTATTGCTGTGTAAAATGTAATTTTGAAAGATCTGAAATTCTGACAAAACTAAGAAATTTGGAGCTGAAATAAGGCAACTTTTGAAAACCAAAAACTACTCAATTGATATTCCTGCCTGCCAACTGTGCAATCTTATCTTTTCTGCTCGAAAGTGGTAAATATCAAGTGAAATGCTTCCTGCATTTCAGAGATGAAAGCATAGGAGAAGATACCACTGTACTGTAATCAAGACATCCATCTTAGCATTTCACTGGAGGATCTACAGCCCTACCATACAAAACTGCACTGAGAAGTGGCAGGATTAGTTAAAATATTCTGAGAGCTGCTCTAAGTGGTTTAATAAATAAATAAAAAATATTTTCCCTTAAGACATATTTTCCAATTGTGCGCTTTTCTTCTTGTGGCTACTTAGCAACAGCAGTCATTTTCCATACAGGAATCCTCCTGGTACGTTGAAAGAGCCCTAGGCAAACCACAATATAAAATGTTCATTATTCTGAATTCACAGGTGGGAAAAAAGAGAAGAAAAAAAAAAGAATATAAAAAGATACTGAGTTCAAAATAACAATTCATTGTTTGGCAGTTGTTACAAAATCTCTTTTGCCTATATTCCAGACACAATTTTACATTCTTAATCATAATTGGCTTTTCTCAATATATATAAAAAATAATTCTAAAAATCTGAAAATCACTAACATCAGTCCATTGCCACAGTGTTCAGCCACATTGGGAGCCACTTTGCAGTAAAATAGCTATGCAACCATTTCAAATAACATTTTCTATAATCCTAGTTGGAATAAGTGATTCAACATCAAAAATGTTGGACACTCACTTTCCCTATTGTGCCTAGGGATACCAGCAGCAATGGTACTTTAGGAAGAAAAATTGAATGTTTAGAGAACATAATGCAGACAAAACCATCCCACTTAATCATCAAAATATACCTACTGCAAGATCAAATCCATTTCTAGTTCTTTACAATTTAGTAGCATTGTGGTTACTCAAAGATGCTAATTAGCATCTGACTGTACTGTTGAAGCTTCATCTGTTCTCTCATCCTCTCTTATCCTGTTGGTTAATTGGTTGGAATATTCATATCCACAGGAGTAAATCAAGTCCTGTAAAGACGGTTATCCGATTAATACAGGAAACAGATGTGTTGCTACTGTGTAAGGACTATGAACACAGTTCAGCAAAATCTTTAACCATGTGCTTAAATTTATTTGAAAATTCTTTAAAGCTATTATCAAGGTTTGATATTAATATATCAGAGATCCTGCACTCTCTCTTAGACTTTCCAGATTTCATGAAATTTTTGTCTTCCTTTTTCAGCTTTCCAATATCCTTCTAAAAATAAAAGAGAAATGAATCATCATTTTCTGTGCTGGCATACTTGGAGAATTCTTCTCAGCACTTCCTGTTGTTTCCTTGTTTCAACATCCAAGGATTACATTAGCTCTTTTTGTCACAGTATTGCACAGGCAGATCACGGTTTCTTGATTCCCTCAATACTGTTTCCAGACCATTGTTCCCTGAGACATGGAATAAGATTATAACATTCGCTTGTTTCAATGTATGATTCATGCACAAAGTCCTGCTTCCCTGACTGGTTGCGGTGCCGACCTTCTAATCTCGTTCCTGCCATCACTGCTGGATCCAACCCACTCAGGGCAAGGATTGCAAACTCTGCTGAGTTTCCCAGGAAATACAAGCAGCCCCATTTGTTAGATTCACTTCAGATAGATGGTATGTATACAGACTCCGTTTAGGATGAGGGGCAGTGGGTACAAACTGAAACACAGGAAGTTCCATCTGAATATGATGAGAAGCTTCTTTACTTTGAGGGTGACATACACTGAAACAGGCTGCCCAGAGAGGCTGTGAAGTCTCCTTCTCTGGAAATATTCAAAAACTGCCTGAACACAATTCCTGTGCAACCTGCTCTAGATGAACCTGCTTTAGCAGGGGGATTGGTTGGACTCAGTGATCTCCAGAGGTCCCTTCCAAACCCCAGCCACTCTCTGATTCTGTGATTATGTTCTATGGATGCAATCAGCCACTCTAGAGGGGACTAACTTTGAGTTAGTTCATTGGTGTGGTCCACAAAGACAATACAAGAACAACCTAAGGGCTTATTCACTTTGTAGAGGAAAGATCATTGTATAGTCCAGCATAAATAAAAAAAATATTATATGGAGCAATACTGCTCCTACTCCAAAAGATCTAGACGAATTAAAAGTTTCTTGCATACTAAATTAAAACCTACTGAAAAGGGGATAAAATGTCATTTGCAATCAGGTTAAACAAGCTTCTCCACAAACATGTGTGCGTCTATGTGATTATGAGCCACTGTAGATAGGCAAAATGATTATCATACTACTTTCCTGGCTTAACTCTTCGAAGACTCTGAAAGTTTTTACTGTGAAGAAAATACTACAGTATCATTGTCACAATGATACCTCAACAACTAGGAGACAATTAATTGAAACATGCAAAAAATTGCCTGGAATGAATGCTTTCAGCAGACAAATCAGTGTATCACTGCTATAATACCCCTGAAATCAGCATTTATGACAAAGAGCTTTATGACTAGCAGTAAAAGTCAATGCTGACAATGGAAAGCATATGTGAAAGAGCACATTGCTTTAAGCTGATTCATTCTGATCCCTTTGAAGACAGTAGTAGTTTGGCTTCAAACTTAAATTAGAACTTTTTAAGACCTTAAAAATGAAAACTAGGAAACAACTCCAGGAGTTAGTGATGTTGGTTATAAAAGTAGTCCATTTGAACTTGGAAAAGAATATTCTCTGGAAAAGCTGCAAAAGGAAGGAATTTACATAACAGCAAATAAAAACTAGTACTCACTGAAAATACATCATAATCACTACCATTTGAAATTAAAATTCTGGGGAAAAAAACAAGCAAACAAAGCCCCTCAGACATTTAATTATCCACTCAGAATAACTGTGGAACAATTGCTCCAGGATGAAATCCCGTGTTATTTAAGCCAAATCAGAAGAAGGTGATCTACTAGGGTGGGGAGGAACTAAGCAGGGAAGATCACCCATGGAAAAACTTTAATGAAATGACCAAATACAACAACAACTATTTCAGTTAGATTTCCTAGTGTAGAGAAATTCACAGAAAATAAAACATAGCAGAATGTTCTCTGGGTGACCCACCATTGGAAAGCAATGAGGCAGAAAGTGGTACATCCTGGAGTAGTAGGGTTAGAAATTTAAAAAAAAAACAAAAAAAAAGAAAAAAGGCAATAAGCTGAGCTATTTCCTATAGGAAAATGGGCAGCTGTCCAAATTAGGAATAGGTGGATGTAAATTGCCTGTGCTTACCTTTGATTTCACCACTTGAAAAGCTGTGTTGGACTATTCTGCTTTAGGATATTCTTACCACAGTGTATTGCAGGAAATCTGGATGTCGTAAAGATGTATTTTAAAATCAATATAGGGACAGAAAATATTATAAAATTTGAGAAATCGTTTCAGGACTTACCTATCAAACTCTAATTGCTATGGCTCTGGCTAGTTGTATATGCTAATAACAATGGATGTTAACCTTCATTTGGACAGGGCAGGGAGGGGCTATGTGATAGATAACCACTTATTAACCAGAAGTCTGGTTTGTAAAAGGAACCTCCTACACGCAGAATAAATAAATTTTAACCTCTAAGAATATGAGTCTGAAGTGGCAGCAAATTTGAAGTAAGAACACTTTAGTGAATACATTATAGAATGTACACTTTTCCAGTGCTTCCAAAAAAGAAAGGAAACATTAACAAGCATAAAAAAAACATAGACTTCATAGAGGAGGTTATTCAATGAATGCATTTGTATATGTGCCAGGAGTCTGATTTGAAAAAAAAAGGAATGAAGAGTAAGAATTTGTACAGATTCAGAGCTGTTGAGGGAGCAACAAAATCAGAAAGCTTTGTGTTTTCTGCATTAGATTACTGTTGTTCTGGAATTGACTAAATCTTCTGCTTGTCTCTCACTCAACACTCCCAATGAGTTTTGGCAGACACTTCTGCCCAATGACATATAGAATTAACAGAATGTATAATAATATAACTTGGAAGAGTGGATCTTTTTTTTACCAATCAACACCATTTTGAAGCTACCTCTTTAACAGAAACAACTGTCTGAATTCTGGAGCACAGCAGTAATAACAGTTGTTAGCAGAGATGTTGACCTATGGGCTAGAGGGAAATAGGGTAACCATCCATAGCTCTTATGAGGAAGATAACTGGCACAAGTGTACTAACTAGACTCTGACAAATAAGGTCTCTCAGGTAGAAATTGCCCTGGGAGACCCTGGAACTTCCATCTTCTGAAAGAGGACGCCATCTTCATTCTCACAGTTCACAACTGTGGTTGATTCAGGCAAAAAAAAAAACAATAACTAAACAGAATCATGTACTCCATTTGCAGATGTCTGCATAGAGCATTCTTGCCACAATACAGCTACTCTTATTTGCAAAGCTCTAGCATTTCAGACTGTTTTAAGAATGATATTACGAAGTTTACACAGAGAAGGGTTTAATCTGGCAGCACTTTGTTTCTCTTGCAACCATGTTTTGGGCAGCATAGTGTACTGACATCTTTTATTTCATTTCAAAATTAGGGAGTGCCGTCATCTTCTACCTTCCTTGACTACCAGTCACTAAAACTTGGCATCCTGCTTTTCATCACCCTATTTGTCTTCCAGGCAACCCCTTATTCACACTGCTAGTAATACATTGGAAAAGAAAGATACTGCCACTAACTCAGGAAATCTCTGAGCTCCAAACTGCTGGATACTGGAGAACTATTCTTGGGGAAATATTACCATAAATTGATTCTAATCTTATATCCTTAAATATACATCCACTTTTACCACTGCTGGAGATAGGACATTGTGCTACATAAACATTTGATCTGACCCAGCATAGCCATTCTTTTGTTCTTGGAGTTCATTTGAAACAAACTGTTTGCTTAGCCTAACATACTACTTAACTTCTGTTTCAGAGATGAAATCAAATGTCTTTGATCTCATGTGACAGCAGGGTATAAGTAGACTGCATCTTACATATGTGAGAAAAGTAGCTTAGAAATGTTCTACGCCCATTGGTAAAAACACATAGCAGAATAGACTTTATAAAAATCCAAGTATATGGACAAGAATTAGCAAGCCTACATGATTTATTTTTAACTAGTTTATAAACAACAGAGAAATCTCAAGCTAGAAGGAAACATGCAATAAAGTCTCTATATCATCCACAGAATTCAGTCTTGTATCCACTGCTCTCCTTGGAGCACAGTCTTCCATTTAGCTTCTTATTTTGTAGAAACCAGATATGTTCACGCAAGGTCCTGAGCCATTTCCTAGAGAGAATCTTCTCTAAAGCAAGTGTAAAGAAATTCTTCTGGAAACCTTTAAAAGCTGCAGACAGCCTCCAAATGATTATTACCAGGAGCTAAAAAGTTTTGCAAAACATGCATGCAATCATAAAGGGCGGAAACAATGCCACAAAAGCAAGGGTATCACTCAACACAGTCTCGCTTTCTGAGCGCCCAGCTAAACCCAGTCCTGATTACAGTAACTCATTTCCACAGCTACAGGTGACAGGCAGCGCAAAGTGACCCACGGTCATAATGACATTCTCACACTCAAGAGGACAGAAGACATAACTGCTTCATGTTTGCAAACAGTGCTGAACATTATGATTAAAACTAAACAAGGGCAAGTGCTAAGTTAAGAGAAGTGGAATCAGGGGCATAACAATACACAGCTATACAAGCCCTTGACCACAGAAAAGCAAAATGGCAACCCCTCCTAAGAGTTCCCTTAATACTGCTAACAGGACAGACACACATCCAAACTGGTGTATGATCAGCTGTGAACATACCATGGGACAGGAGCACAAACACAACTAAAAGGGCTGACCTAGCCTGCAACAGCTCCTGCAAAATCCACATCTACTTGTCCTTATGGACTTACCCAAGTAAGTTTTTATGCTACATCCACTACCATGATGCCTGGATATATTTTAAAATGTCTGTGCTGTTACCCAATCCATATTTTACTTCTCTCTTACCTAGTCTCTGTCCTAAATTTGTCTTCCTGTGCCTGATAACTCAAAGAGTAAGAGAAGTTAAATAGGAATCAAGTGAGCTTTTGATAATGTAATTCCATTTTCTCTCTGTAGGCATTCTTCTGACATTGCTTGCCTAGAGTAGCAAGCTTTCCTCTCATCTTTCAGGCCCTTTGCCAGCTTCTCTTCCTTTTCCATAATCCTTTTTGAACGGTAATAAAATCTCAGACATTCGTGCAACAACAGTATGATGTTACTAACAAGAAGTTTCTAAGAGTACACATATAGGAAAAAAAAAGATCATTACAGAACGAGAAGACCCATGCTGAACAGCAGGTTACCACTTTCCTGCAAGATACAAAAAGGTGAGATTTGCTGTCCCTGAATGTTAGAGAAGCATAGGGAAACAAAACCAAAACCAAAACCAAACAAAAAAAAAAAAAGTGGGAGGGGGTCTTAAAACAACCCTTCTTTTTTCTTAAAAAAAATCCTGCTAGTACAGGAATCCATTGGACACTTCTAAGATCTGTCTGAAATTCAGATGGGTGTAGAATATGCTATAGAAAGATTTGACAAAGTAAATACAAACAAATTGCCAGAACTGGGTGGTATTCACCCAGGATACGTAAAGGAGCTCAAGAATGAAAAAACAAAATTAGACTAAAGAGTGATACACTCTCAAATCTGCTTTTGTAAGTTATGAGTGGCAAAGGAAAAACACGTCAACTTTTTTAAAACATTACGGGTTAGGTCTGTGAAGCTGCAGGTTGTGCTCACAATTTAGCAGAACATATAAGACTAAAACTAAAAGAGATAACTGCATAGATGTGATGATTCAAGAAAAGTCAACATCGCTTTTGCTAAGGAAGGCCTGCCTTA
This sequence comes from Streptopelia decaocto, assembly GCF_964273445.1. Classification (NCBI taxonomy): domain Eukaryota; kingdom Metazoa; phylum Chordata; class Aves; order Columbiformes; family Columbidae; genus Streptopelia; species Streptopelia decaocto. The sequence goes on along the minus strand of NC_138656.1, from coordinate 54,346,456 downwards.
TTACCCTCGTGTTATTCTTTGATACAGCTGCCACAATCTACTTGACTTTTCAAAAACCTTTTACGGAACTCTCTTGCCAGAACTATGAGGAACTGCTAAGAGCCTTTACCAAACTGTATGATTTGCTACAAATTAGCAGAGGAAGTTCAGAGTAAGTAAAGGTGAAGGCACACAAGGAAAAATGACCCTAAATCTATATGTTATGATGCCACAATGATACACACTGAGCTGACCGTTACCATGAGTCATGACAGATGTTCCATGAAAACATCAACCCAGTGCTCAGTTTAGGTCAAAAAAGGCAAATGAAATGTTTGGAATTCTTAGGGAAGATACAGAGAACAGAACAGAGAACCTGTCATAAATCTATGTATAAATCTGTGGTTTGTCTATACCTGGAATACCAGTTGCAGTTTTGGTCACTTCCTCTTAAGCAGGATATGGAAGGACACAAAAGGTTCAAGACAACCAAGGATGACCCAAGGTCTGGAATATCTGCAGAATATTCCCTTTGTATGGGGAATGAAGAATAAAGTAAACCGGGATTGCACCCTGAAGAAGAGGTAACTTAGAGGGAGTATGACAGAAGTCAACCACATCATACATAACATGGAAAAATGGGTGGGCTTTGACTGCAGCACAAGAACCACAGTGCATCAAATCGAGCCACTAGGAGTCAGGTTCAAAACAAGCAGAGATCATGCTTTGTATGACAGAGAGCTCATTGCTAAATGGTTTTCCAAATGCTGTAAATTCACTTGGATTCTCAGGGACACAGACCAAACTTAGAAGATCAACCCACTGAAGCTCACTAAATATTCAAAAGCTGCATCTAGCTCAGGAAACACCTAAATGAACTGAAGGCAGGGAGAGTATTAGAGGGAGCATTTGCATTTACTTTTCCTCTTGCACAGTTCTTACCTTTTCCCTCCTAGTGAGTTGGACTAAATGGAAGGGGAAGTAAAATCTTGTCATCAGACTTTGAGCTTCTTCAGAATTACAACCTCCCAATAGTGTCTGAAGCCGTGTTTCAGCACATGTGTAGAAAGAAGGTGCCACAACACCTCTTTCACCTATTAAACAGGCCTTATCCCATAGGCCTCTGATTACTCCTGTGTGTCCTGAGTAGTCTGTGCTGTTAATAATGTTCAAATAGCCAAGGTATGTCCAGATACTGCACAATCTCAGTAGAAAATGAGAAAGGGAAAAGAGGGTAGAAATGCCTTTTTCTTTTCAGCAGCACTTGATTAGAGTGCACTAGGGTGGACCTTAGATTCAACACATTGTCTTGGAACATTAACATGCAAATATGATGTGCAGAGAACCATTCTAAATTCGTATCTGCTTATGCAAATCCTGTCAAGCACAAGTGTTTAGATAATCAAAAGACCTTCTAATAAAACTGATTATTTTCCTTAAGTGCCCTGAACAGCAGTGATACACATTAAATAGTTCTGTCCTGCTGCATACTGTAAGTCTTAGAACTTCATGCATATATGCATGCAGCTCTCACAAAACATTATTATTTAAGATACATTAGAGGAATGCATTATAGGAAGCCTAGTGGCACAGCCAGTAATTAAGGTTGTGTAACAGTTCTTCTTGTATTTTCAGCTTCTTACAACAGTTTGGGCTCAAATTTATTGCAGTGATTTGCTGTGCTATACACTGGCTAATTTTTTCCACAGATAATTGGCAATATTACCAAGGACAATGCTAAGGAAAGTGCATCATTTTGCCTGTGTTAAAAAATTCATTGTCCCTTTATTGACCATCTCGCACACTTCTGTACTTTGAAGCAGAGATCAAAAACATAGCAGAGTCTGACCTGCATGTCAGGAGGTTCTTCCGCTTCTCTGAAATTCTACTTCAGTTTGGCCAAATTAGATAGGTCTTATCAGCTAAAATCTCTCTCAATCTAAGAGGAAAATTAATCTTGAATCTCATTCCACATGATTTAAGAACATCATTTACTTTCATATCAACTTTCAGCTCAGTTATTCTAGCACTGCCTTTTAGATTAAATAGCACTATCCATTACCCGAAAATTATGGTCCTTGACTTACAAAGTTCTGTCATATCCCTCATACCTTTTCCAGACCTTGTCCTTTCAAATTGCATTTTATATATTTTTTCTCATTTTCTAGTTGAAACCAATTTTCTAGTGCACATCGGACCTGAACAAGCCTAGACAATTTCATAGGCATTTCCCTATATCACAGGATATAAGAGTCAGTGAGGTTGGAAGGGACCTCTAGAGATTGCTTAGTTCAACGCCCTGCTCAAGCAGGGTCAGCCAGAGCATATTGTTTAGGATCATGCCCAGCTAGATTTTGAAGATCTCCATATCTCTGGGCAGCCTGTTGCACTGCTTGACCACCCCCATGGTAAAAAAAAAAAAAAAAGAAAAATCCTATGTTTATATGTTTATGCAGAATTTCCTGTATTTCACTTTGTGCCCATTGCCTCTTGTCATGAGAAGAGTCTGGCTCTCTCTTTGTTACTCCCTCCCATCAGGTATTGATACATATTTATAAGATACCCCTGAGACTTTCCTCCAGTCTGAACAGTCCTGGTTCTTTCTGCCCCTTAGATGCTCCAGTCCCTTAATCATCTTTGTGGTCTTTTCCTGGACCAACTCCAGTATGTCCACATCTTTTTTGGTACTCTGAAATAGCCACTGAAACACATGAGCATCTTGCCTTGTTTACAGCTGCATTAATAGTATAAATTCATAACCATCCAATTAATTAATATATCAATGCACGCCTACATACTTAAGTATACCTGAATTGAAGTATACTTAATTGCTTTCAGGCAGGGAGATCTCATTTTACAGGGACAATTGACAATATTTCTTCCTAAGTACACAATCTTTCAGTTTACACCATTACAATTCAGTTTTACAGTTCAGTAAACTGTACTGTTCAGTCACTACAGACCTTTGGGGAGTTTAATCTCCAATTTAGTTAATACTTTTTCCTGTGATTTCCCCCAGAATGTTTCAATTAATGTTGATCAGTCCAACTGGGTTTCCTTTGTCTGGAAAATCTGTCATCAAAGAAACAATCAGATTACTGTGGCACAATCAACTTTGGTAGATCAGTGTTTCATTTTAATCATTTTTTTCTTTACCACATAATTTTTAATCCCTCTTTCCTTCAAATTGTGGTCTGAAGTTTAGCATGTAACTGAAGTCGGACTATAGTTAACCTCTCATTATTTTTATTTTCAAATAACAGATTTTTTTTGCCAGTATATAGTCAAAGTATTTACAACTTGACAGAAGATAAAAATATTTTGTTTGGAATCTCAAGAACAATTTCTCTGAAATTATTTCATGACCTTAATTTAAACACACTCAAGTATAAGTTTTAATTTCACCTTTGTTTAGTCATTTCCTCATTCATACACTTATTTTTTTTCCATTATCCTGCCTGTGACATAAATCAGTATTGAAAACACAGGCAAATAAGATTTTTAAAATCATATCTAAACTATTTCCAGCAACAATCTCACTTCCTGAATCTTAGCCTAAGAAACCATGTTTGGTTTACAAAGGAAGCGCAAACTTAAAACGGCCACTTGTGCCTCAGGTTTAGATATGAATATTTAAAGTGCTTTATAATGCTAAGTCCTGACAAAAATAAGGTCGCGAAAGTCTCTAAATTCTACTAATCTAATTTTTATCCCATCCATTATTTCTAAAATAGAAACAATACTTCCCAATTGGCCTCAGTGATTTTGAAATGTTATTTTATATTAAGCCACCAAAACACTTATATGGAAATTAATAAAATTAATATGTCTCCATAATATTTTCATAGCAACATTTAAAATAAGGACTTTACCATACATGACACGATGATGAAACATGCGATAGTTGTTATTCAGTGACACAACTTGTATTTTGTGCCTGAATAAGAGATTATATAAGAAATATCATGCTATCATGTAATTACACTCTATCATATACTATGCATACCCAATAAAGCTGAATTAGGAATGAAATAACAGTTCTTACAAATTTTGCAATCTTCATATTTTTTCTTTCATGTTCAATATTTATCTGATGAACAGATCACTGGAAAAGTAAATATAAGTATCTTTCTCATTAATAGGAAGGCATCAAGTATAAGTATCTATGCATACTTCGCTTTTGATTTCCTAAAATACAGTTTCACAGCTGAGAGAATACTTTAATGTCAACGGCGAAAACATATTGTTTCCCAGGCAACGTGCTGGAACATATGCCGACATTGTCTGATACACTAAGTGGTGTGATATCTGCCATTAAATATCAAATTGGATGTCAAAAATATCTTTCCTTATTCTCACACCAAACAGCATTCCAAAAATAAATCAAGAGAGAAAAGAGGAAACCAATGTTTATAGAATAACCACAACAAATATATTTTTCTTTCAAAAATTTCTTCAAAACTTCCTCTTGACAACACAGTCACTGAGAGTTTATTTCAAACTACTGTGTCTAGTTCCTTTCTTCTTTTCCTGGCTCAAATCAAGATGAAAAAAATGCCTCCAGAACAGTAAGATACTCAGATAATGCTGTTCATTCTCCAAGAAAGTATTGTGTTTATACTGTGTTCAGATACATACGGCTACCAGTTACAGAAGACATTAGCTTTCAGATACTTGGGTGGTGACTTAAAGTTGACCCTTCAAAGAAAAATTATTTTAGATACAATAACAATAATACATTTTGTCTAACAGAATATCTAGAAGAAATAATATGCATTCAGACTAGAGTTAAATGGCACTGAATGTGGCTAACAGTGATTGCCTTCAGGGGAAAAGGACACGCACAAACATCAAAGGTCAGAGTTTGCACACTGGCAACCCGTCTCATGCCAATATGACCAGCAAAGACAGACACAAATCATTCTTGCACAGATCAACAAAGAAAACCTCCCTAATTGTAGGTGATGGCTTCATGTCAAAACTCTTCCATGACCATTTCTCCAGTCATTGCTAAAGCCAACAACCTAGGACTCTGCTGACAGATGTATTATGCCTTTGCGGGATTTCGACAATGTGTTTCCTTCTCTTGATGCTTATTTTCTGACTTACAGAGCTCTTGACCTTCCACTTTCTGGTATCTCCTTCCTAAACGTGAGCTACTCCTTCAGTAGGAGCAGAAGACCTGTTGGCGGGTTGCATGGTTTTCTGATCCAAGATTAAAACGAACATGTATACAGACTTCACACACTTCAACTCAGTTTTTTAGATCTGTTCTCTGATCTAGATTACAGCAGAGTTCAGTAGACAGCGGAGCCTGCCCTACCGAAGGGCTGACCCAGTAACTCTGTGAGAATCACTGGCAGGAGGGCAGGAATACCTGAAGCCAGCATTGCAATGTCAACATTCATGTACTGTGCCCATAGCCTTTTTGGTTTTAGACCATGCATTTTTAAATGAATAAATTAATTTCAGTATGTGAAAGGATATTCTTATTAGCACCTATTTAAAATTTTTATTAATTTTTAAGTATAAAGTCAACTCTAAACTCCTCTACACCTGAAATGATTTTCAAATGGATGTGAAAGACATGCAAGTCTGTCAAGATCAGCTGGAAGCAAATCAAAATACTGCAAAAACCTCTGTGTGATTGCAGACATATATGCACAACTGCATATACACAAAGCTAGCAGGCACTATACATGTCTGCAGAACATGCTCATGTGCTACCCTGAAGACAGGAATGATATATGCATTTAATCCTGCACTGTTGGCAGTAAGAAATAAAGAAAATATTATTTTAATTGTGACACAGCACATTAGAACAGGCAATCATAAATTATCATTAAAAGGTAATTAAAAACTAGGGGTCCAGGATTTCATTTGTGCAGTTTCAAATAACCACTTCTGGAAAAACACTGCGGTACTGAAAAAAAGTTGGTCCAGGTCTTACTACCCACAAGCCATCCATTTAATCAATTATTAGTTCATCAGGGACTCTAACACACGAACAAAACCAGATATGATATGCTCTGTGTGAATCTACTGATGTCTCCTTTGCACTCAGGCTAATATGAACATCCATGTACACTATGTTCTCACTTTACAAAAAAAATTCTTAGACTTGTACACTTCCTTGCTGCTTACACAGATCTGAATGGTTAGAACAGGAGAAAAGGAATAGCAGGTGTTTAATTAACTAAACTGATTCTGAGAATATGCTCAAATAGTAAAGATTTGACTACGGAAATTATTTTTCAAAATTTCCCCACTGTGAAAGTAATGTAAAAACACACGTGTATACATATTTTATTTACACATGTTTATATATGTGGGTTTTATCTGGGAAATAAAACATTTCTCTTCCATTTCATTCCATGCCACAAGGTCTCCACCCTTAACAAAAGAAATCATATTATCAGTGCGCGGTTCGTCTTTGCCCAGGGCTGAACTCCCAAGCCTAAGCCCCATTTATCCATTCCCTCAATCAGATAAGATGCATATACATTCCAACTGTACTAGAAATCCAAGGACCTTTCTAAAGACACACCTTTTCTGCCACGGAAATAATTTTGTTAAGAAATTAAACACTTAGAATTGAGAAAAACAAGAAAATAAAATACACAGCAGGTTTCATGAGCCCTCTATATGGACTACTAGACCTACATAGATTATAATATATATACCTATAGCACCCCCTGGCCTCCAGAAACAAGGGAGCTGATGCAAAAAGTAATACTGCAATTCTTAAAGAGAGTTGTTCAGGAAAAAAAGAAAAAAAAAGAGAGAAGACTGAATTTTCATTGTGTGACCCTTTAAGTCTCTGTAGAGGAACTCTGCAAAGTGATTTCTCTGGAGACTGCAATCCATAATATGCAATCATACAAAATACAAGGGGGAAGACTTACTTCATCCAATCCAGGGACAGAGATCCTACTATGCACAGGTGACTATTTTTCCACTTCTAAATTCCAGGTAAGGTTGCAATAACAACTATGAAAAAGACAAATTAAGAATCTGCAGATCTCCCTGATAAACAGTATTAAATGTTCAGGATCATAGAAGCAACAGTGGGACTGAAAACCTAAATGCTTTGTCAAGTAAATTCTGTTTATGATTCAATCACAGCGAGATGACAGAAAGCATTGCTATTTTTCCATTAGTAAAAGATGTTGCTAAGGGTACCCAGACAAATGAATAAACAAGAGAAGAGAGGAGGAAAAAAAATATGTATAAAAAAAAGCAAGGATGGCTGGCAAGAAAAAAATTCACAAGGTGTAGAGAGGACACTTTAATCCCAGGAGGATTTTGATCCAGAAGCTGTTTTCCAAACAACTAGAAATCTTTTTAAAAGTAGACATCCTTGTAAATATAAAAATAACCTGAAGACATAACATCGAAACCTTCAAGGATGTGTCTGTGAATAGAACTGTGCCGAGTAATACTCAGACAACATTTCACATTACTATAGCACCACCAGCACGAAGATTTCAAGAAATCTGGCAATATTCATTAATTAAAGGCATATCACAGCCATCTAGCGCTACCCCTGCCTCAGTGAGAACCAGCAATGGGGAAGGTTTCTGGGAGTGACACAAGAAATTATCAGCAGAGCCAGAATTAGCATGTGGGGGCAAAAGTGATGAGTAATAAAGAACAAGACATAGGGACAACCTATGCATGTGAAACGGGCCCAGGAAAATTCACTTCCAAGTCCTGTATTGCAATCAGGCAACTAATCATCTTCCTACGCGCTGCTCACTTTCACAAATTACAATCTAATACAATGACTTATATATTTGAATGGATTTTCTACAATATAATCTCTGCCTTTTCCAAGGGTTAATTATCCCCTTCTTAAATATTTGTGCCTTTTTTCCCAGCTTTTGGCCTTAATGTATTTTCACCTGCTATCTCAAGGAGATGTATATTATGAAACTATTATTCATGTACATACATTAATAATCCATCACCATTTATAAGGCTGATTGCCTTTGGTTGAAACTCAGCCAGATGTTCTCCTGGAGCTCCCCTACAATGTAGGGGTTGGTTTAGTCCACAGCACCAGACTACAGTTTTTCCATAGCAAAATCCCCTGAAGCCTGGATAGTGTGGAGGTGAGGTTCCTCAGCACCAGCTGTCTTGCTTTCTGGGCCTGTTGCTATCCTGCTGCACTACTTGCTAACGTGAGCACATCCACAACATGCTTGGACAAGAACAGCGAACAGTCTTTATTTCCAGACCAGTCACACTATTTGTGGCCAAAATAAAACATGAATTGTTTGTATGAACTAAACTAACCAAACTGCCCAGATCACCCTAGATGGAAGTACTCTTTTCCACCAGTATTTCGTCCTCTGTAAATTTTGAGGAATGCTTTGGCATTCCTTCCTAAAGACAACTTTAATTTTCTTCCCTTGTTGAAATACTTCCATGCTCCAGAGTGAAGAGGTGTTTCTTCCATTTCTTCACTTCTGTATTCCCACAATTTCCTGTTTTCCAGCTGTGGTAGCCTCACTTAGAATTAAGAAATATATAAAGACAGCATGTGTCTCTTTTGCCAGATTTTATAGACACTTTAGCTCTTTAGTCCCAACAACATTCAGCCTCCAATCACCTTCACAAGAAACAGTTATTATGGGGTTAAAGTAACTCAGATAAAATATGAAACCCTCTATTCTGCCTTTACAAAATAATAACCTGAAAAAGCTCAGATGTGCAAGAATCCAACTGTCTTTACTGTTTGCCTGACTCATATGGATTTGCAGGATAAACTATATTGAAAGGTGCCAGGGCAACCCTTTAAAAAACTAAGTAAAACACACAGAAATTTACACTGAATGAGAAGCATGATAATTTGAGTATAGCAATACTTTTTAGAGCAAAAGCAAATTATACTTCCAGGTGCAAAAGAAAAGATGTTGGGGGACAGCAGGGGAGGAAGCGTCAAGCAACATCTCTCCAAAATGAACTTATTGATAAATGACATGAACTCTGTGCTAATGGCATATTTGTTATAGACAGGAATAGTTAAATACATGTGTGTATGTGTGTTTATAGACACACATATAAATGTGTATATATTTAACTACCCTGATGTTTGCTGGAAGGACTACTCAGCCAGCCATCCACAATCCAGGAGGTTCCTCCAGTGTGTTGATGATAACTTCCTGATGCAAAAGGTGGATGAGCCAACTAGGAGAGGAGCGCTGCTGGATCTCATCCTCACTAACAAGGAGGGTCTGGTTGAAGCGGTAAAGGTTGGGGGCTGCCTTGGCTGCAGTGACCATGGAGTTCAGGAGCTCACGTGGCAGGAACAGAACACCAAGCAAATTGCAACCCTGGACTTCAGTAGGGCAACTTTGACCTTTTCAAGCAATTGCTAGGGGAAATCCTGTGGGAAAGGGTACTTGAAGGTAAAGGGGCCTAAAATAGTTTTTTAGCATTCAGGTACTGCTTCTTCAGATCGGAGCATCCTGACATGTAGGAAGTCATAGAAGGGAGCTAGGAGACCTGCTTGGTTAAACAGGGAACTGCTGGGAAAACTTAAGTGGAAGAGGAGATTTTACAGATCCTGGAAGTAGGGGCTGGCCACTTGGGAAGAATATAAGGCTGTTGTCAGAGGATGTAGTGAGACAACTAGGAAAGCTAAGGCCTCCTTAGAATTAAAACTTGAGAGAGGGGTCAAGTACAAAAGAGCGAGCTTCTTCAAATACATGGCATATAAAACTAACACCAGAGGCAATGTAGGGCCACTGATGAATGGGGTGGGTTCCCTGGTGACAAAAGATACAAACAAGGCAGAGTTACTGAATACCGCCTTTGTCTCTGTCTACTCTGCCAGAGGCTGTCCTGAGGAGCCTCATACCCCTGAGGCCCCAGAGGAAGGCAGGAAAATGGAGGAGTTTGCCTTAGTTGATGAGGACTGGGTTAGGGAGCAATTAATCTGAACATCCATAAATCCATGGGTCTAGATGGGATGCACACACAGGTGCTGAGGTCATTGCTGGAACACTGTCCATCGTCTTTGCTAAGTCATGGGAAACAGGAGAGGTGCCTGAAGACTGGAGGAAAGCAAATGTCACTCCAGTCTTCAAGAAGGGCAAGAAGGAGGACCTGGGTAACTATAGACCAGTCAGCCTCACCTCTATACCTGGGAAAGTGATGGAACAACTTATCCTTGGTGCCATCTCAAGGCATTTTAAGGATAAGAGGGTCATAACAGGTAGTCAATATGGCTTCGCCAAGGGGAAGTCATGCTTAACCAACCTCATAGACTTTTATGAGGACACAACCAGGTGGCTAGATGATGGTAAAGCAGTGGATGTGGTCTATCTTGGTTTCAGTAAAGCACGTGACACAGTCTCACACAGCATCCTCACTGCTAAACTGAGGAAGTGTGGACTGGATGATCAGGTAGTGAAGTGGACTGGGAACTGCCTGAAGGAAAGAAGCCAGAGATTCAGTGTCAATGGGGCAGAGTCCACTTGGAGGCCTGAATCTAGTGGCGTGCCTCAAGGGTCGGTACTAGGACCAGTACTATTCAATATATTCATCAATTACTTGGATGAGGGAATAGAGTGCACTGTCAACAAGTTTGCTGATGACACAATACTGGGAGGAGTGGCTGACTCGCCAGAAGGCTGTGCTGCCATCCAGTGAGACCCGGACAGGCTGGAGAGTTGGGTGGGGAAAAACTTTATGAAATATAACAAGGGCAAGTGTAGAGTCTGGCATCTGGGCAGGAACAACCCCAGGTTCCAGTATAAGTTGGGGAACGACCTGTTGGAGAGCAGTTTTCGGCAAAAGGGACCTGGTTGTCCTGGTGGACAGCAGGATGACCATGAGCCAGCACTGTGCCCTTGTGGCCAAGAAGGCCAATGGCATCCTGGGGTGTATTAGAAGGGGGATGGTTAGTAGGTCGATAGATGTTCTCCTTCCCCTCTACTCTGCCCTGGTGAGACCACCTCTGGAATATTGTGTCCAGTTCTGGGCCCCTCAGTTCTGCTTTAGAGAGTGCAGTGCAGAGCCACAAAGATGATTAAGGGAGTGGAGCATCTCCCTTATGAGGAAAGGCTTATGAGGGAGTTGGGTCTCTTTAGCTTGGAGAAGAGGAGACTGAGGGGTGACCTCATTAATGTTTATAAATATATAAAGGGTGAGTGTCACGAGGATGGAGCCAGGCTCTTCTCAGTGACAACCAATGAAAAGACAAGGGGGAATGGGTACGAACTGGAACACAGGAGGTTCCACATAAATATGAGAAGAAACTTATTCACAGTGAGGATGACAGAACACTGGAACAGGCTGCCCGGGGGGTTGTGGAGTCTCCTTCTCTGGAGACTTTCCAAACCCACCTGGACACATTCCTGGGTAACCTCATCTAGGTGTTCCTGCTCTGGCAGGGGGATTGGACTAGATGATCTTTTGAGGTCCCTTCCAATCCCTAACAATCTGTGATTCTGTGTATATACATATGTATGAACATATTAATTACAGAATGAAGCCTAAGTCTTTCACAACACTCACTCAGACTCAGAAAAGGAAGCAGCTATTCTCCAAAGGGATAAAAAAAAGTTGTTTCAAAGGTAATTGCAAAAATTGCAACTTTATGCTTCACTTCTTTTACACAGATTTTGTGGCAGTTTGACTGACTTTGAAGTGAGAATAGGCTGCAGAAATTGAAGGCTGTTAAATTTAACTAAATTTTCTTTTTTAATTCTTTGTACTATCTGAAAACTCTTTTGCCACCAAAACCATCTTTGAACCATGAAATTAATCTGAGTTTCCTAAGCCACTCAAGACTGATTTGAAAAGTCAGATGCTTCTTCAACATCTGAACCATTTAAACGGTTCACTCTTCTGGCTACACTTCTCCTCCGTGCTCAAGACAACACATGCAAACCTTACTGCCACTCACATCAGTTGCAGAGGTAATGGAGCTGGAGCTGCAGGCTCTAGGGAGCCCTCTAAGCAGCCTCTGCCTTCAGCAGACCTGGTTGTCGGGAGGAGGGACGCCCATCCATAAAGGAATCGGGGAGCAACAGGCATGGGGAGAGCTACCACACAGGACAAACAGTGAAGTCTTGGTCAGGGGCATCACCAGCTGAGAACGTGCAGAAAGAATGGAGGGACAGTGCAGAGGCTAGAGCCTGAAGAAAGAGAGCAAAAAATAAAACAGATATGGACAATGAGAAGGAAAAAAGCAAGGCGAAAAAGTGGTGACTGTCAGCCAGTTCATCAGCAAAGGGACTAAAGAGTTTCCTCCTGAACCAGGCATTGAATGGTAACTGCAGCCTTATGTAAAGGCAAATAGTACGGAAACACACCACTAACAACACTTCAGCCTGTGCATTACAACTGGCAACAGCAAAGTTGAACACACCTTGCAGCCTAAGCCGAGCTGGAGTGCGTACCACCAGGGGTCTTTACACCAGCGCTGGGAGCAGCTCAGCTGAGCCAGTGGTGACTTCTTCCTTCACTTCCCACTGCTTCCTGGACAAAGGCAGCTACAAAGACAGCATCACTTCAGGTTTTCTTTACAAGCATTTGCTATGTTACATTCTGCAGAAAGGGCAGGTCTTGCCAGAAGACTGCAAGAAATCCTTCACCAGGATGGAGGAGGCGCATGTGTCTTGCTTAGATTGTGTATCACGTTACCTTTTAAACTGACCCACAGGTCAAAACCAAAACAAAACATAACACAGACAAGGGAGGTTTTTGTACCTCACAGAATGAAACATCTGGATCAACTAAGACAACGAAGTTGTTGGTTCAAATACATACCATCCACAAAAGAGCAAATCAACTTTTCTGTTCTGGTTGCCAAGGGAAAATTAGGAAAATTGCTGAAACTAAACAACCATGTTCTTTTATAACTATTTCATTTTAATTAAGGACTCCCAGACAGGCTAACATCCTTTCAAGTTAGCAGGCAACATAGAGAGCTGACTTATTTTTCTGTTGCAGTTTAACATTCATTCTACTTTGAACAGTTCTGTTATGAGGGAAGAAGGAGAGATGGGGGAGTAAGATGGAAGGGGAGAAGACGAGAAGGAGAAACGAAAGGAAAAGAAGCTGTCATCAACTAGGAAATAATGTCAATGTTCTCATTTAGCAAATGGGGGTAAGGTTCATGGCTTAAAGTTCCTAAGTCTCAATGATTTTGCAAGAATCCATGAACTCTGACAAAGCAGAACAGCGAATGCATTTTGTATTAGCTCTTCATTTCACCCACAGTGTTTCTTCATGTCTCCACTGACTGCTTTTTTACGATTGCAGTATCAACAGTTCCATGAAGGGAAAGGGAATACATCATGAAAATATTATCAGTCACTGTATCCAATATTATAACCCAGAAGTTGTACTAGAAAGAAGAACAAGAAAGAAAAAAAGAAAATGGATGTTAATGACTAACATTTCCTAATATTTCCATATGTGCATCTGACTTCAAAAGTACAGATATTTTCTCAAGGTAGGCTACTTTAATACTAATATGACACTGTAAATGAATAATACAGTGCCAAGAATAGAAACTGTGATAATGCAAGTAATTCTTCAGAGCCATAAACTGTGGGGAGAGATGGAAAAGACTCAAAAAGGAGTGCTGGGGAGAAGCAAAGCCAAGAAAGGAAATTGCATGAGAGATGTGGGATGTGTAGACAAGGTAAGGAAATAATATAAAAAGAAGAATGAGTGATAAGAAAGTGAAAAGCAAGATAAAAGTGGTAATAAAAAAAGAAGGCAACAGAGACTAGGGCCTAGATCCAGAAAAGCTCTTATGTTCTTAACTTCAAGTATCTTATTAAATATATGAAGCACACTACAAATAAATTTAATGATATATTTTGCAAGACAGAGGAATTAACAACCAAGAAAAGAAACTTCAGTAGAAGACTAGAGTAAAACTAAACAGAATGTGAGCCATGCTTGTCATAGGGATCTTTATTACAAGTTTTCAAAATTAAAGAATCTTTGGATAGCCTAAAAATTATACACAGTAATTTCCCAAATCAAAATTGCTGGATCCAACACAGGGAAATTACATATCATTTGACAAAAGAAGAAGAGAGAAGAATTTAACAAAAAAGTTTACAATCACATAGATGCAACTGATAACAATTTGACTGCAACAAGCTGCAAATAGTATCAAGTCCAAATCAGTCATATATATATATATATATATATATATGCACACACCCTTTCTAATTTTAAAGGGACAGTTTCACAGATATGAAAACAAAGAGGATTAAAATCATCTGAGAGCAAGCATTTGCCTATAAAATATGAAGGCTATTTGAAAACTTTTTAAGCATATTCTACTGGCTGCTGGGAAAAACTATAATTGACAAAATACCATGGTTCAAAAAATAAAAAAGGAAAATAAAATCTTGTTTACCATTAGTTTATAAGATGAATAAGTGAAAAATTATAAATTTAATAATAGTTTGGGATAATAACACTTTAGATTCTCAAAACATAATTGAAAGCTCAAATATGTGCAGAGAATATAATTGTAAAGTGAAAACAGATATAAGGCAGCATTTCAGGAAAATTAATAACTGAAACAAAGAGACACAAAAATTAGGCAACAGTTCCGGTAAGGAAGTCAGTTTTCTAAAACATTTAGGGAATAAAAAAGAATCTTAATATTGGCAGACATTTCTCAGAATGAAACATTGATATTCTCAAAAACTAACATGCAAAAAGAGACACAGCAGCATTAAGTAAGCCTGTTCTGGTTTGGGGGGATAAGCTAGATGATGCTAAGTCACTCTCCATCCTTGTAACAATTCACAATAATGTTAAGCTGCAGTTACTGCCATATTTTTTTAGCTAGTATGTCTGAAAAAAATGTTAGAAGACTTAAAAGAGCTGGCCAATGACTTCTCTGCACATGAACTATGGTTTTCAATAAATCATGAAATACTGAAAATTCATAAGACTTGAGGGGTGGGGGGAAATGCTAGTATCATGCTGGAATTTCAAAGAAACAGGATGACCCCATTAACCTAGACACAATATCTGATTTTACTCTCAAGGGAAATGAAGGTTTTAATTAAGAATTAGAGACTAATATAATAATATCAGCCAATAAGGTTATACAAGTACATATTTTCCTCTCAAACTAACTGATAAAATACTTTCCCGATGGGAGCCATAGCATTGTGTAATGTATTTACCTACTGTAAGGCATTTAACATAATAGGCTGACAAATTGATTACAGGAAAAGTATGAAACAAAACAAATTGTCATATATTAAAATGAATACCTAGTATGCTTTTACTGTTCCTGGTTTCTCCAGCTATGCTGTAGCTGGTGACTGGCTATTCTTAAAACTTTGGAGATGGGGCAAACAGTGTTGGTAGACAGAAGATATTCCTGTACACTCAAGTAAATATAAAGGTTGTGCATGACTGCAAAACGAAACTGTTAGACACTATTAATGAATGCCTCGGAGAGCAGCTAAACAGAAAATCCGCAAGATAAGCAAACAGTAATTTAACTTTGATTGGATTCCCAATATGTAGGAATTTTGCTATCAAAGAGCCAATTTGTAATAGCAATCAAAGCTCTTAAATTAAGCATCTTTATAGCAGTAAACAAAGCCAACAAATTCCATAAAATACCTCTTGATTGGGAAAACAGCAGCTGCACAGAAATAAGCAAGTTGCTGTAAAGGAACTAACAAGTCAACAAATAGAAGAGCAAAGTGTTTGCAGGTAGCACACAGAACATACTGAGTGATACTGATCAAACATATGGAAACCAACACAGCTAACTACAAATGTAACAGGTTATCTGAAACAGCTCTTCAAAAAATGAAGTTGGTGTCTTAATGAGGACAATAAAAGCAAAACTAAAACCCTAGCAGACTAAATGCAAAAATGCAATAGGACAAGCCAAAAAGGTTTGAGAAATAACTTGCAAGGAGGTTTTGTAGGTTGGGGTTTTTGTTTTATTTTGGTTTTGGTTTATTGTTGTTTGTTGTTTTTTTTATAAGTACATCAAGATCAGGAAGCTTGCCAGAGTGTCCAGAGGTCTGAAACATAAAGATGTAAAAGGGGCACTGAGTGAAAATAAAGCTATAGCAGAAAAGCTAAATTAAGTTTTTGCACCCATGCTCACAGCAAGGACATTAAGGGAAATTCAAATAACAGAACAGAAGGACTTGTCTGAAAGTTAAAGTGTCAGTCAGGTTATAGAAAAATCCTCAAGGAGAAAAATAAGCCACCAGAATCAGCTGACGAGTTTAAAGGGAATTCGAGGGTGAAGTTCTCAGTATCAAGGGACACAAAAAAAAGATAAAATGAGATGTGAAATCTTAAAAGGATTTAGGAACGGAGGAAGAGAGAGGTAAACCTAAGGTAGTTGAGAATAGACAGCCAGGAATCTCTACTGGGTAAATTAACAGAAACTGCTACCACGAACAAAATTAAAGCATCCATAAATAAAACATTTGGAGAAGTGTCATCATGGGAGCTTCTCTAAAAGGATTTTTATTCCAGAGTCAATACCAATGTGAAAATAATTAAGTAACTCAACAAGTTCTGTCTCCAAATGCTCTTAGAGAAACTGAGATGCCACAGACAGGCCCCGTGGGCCTAAATAATCAGCTTAAAGTTAGGAATACACAATAACAAATACTAATGGTCAGGAATTTTTTAATGGAGGGAGGTGACATGGGAAGGCTTTCTATTAGTGCCTCCATTATTTAATAATTTTGTAAGAGACCAGGAAAAGAGGGTGAATAGAGATATATCTAAGTTTGCTGATCATACTATGTTAGGCTAGTAAGGGTAAGCGCCAACTGCAACAAACTGGAGAAGTATTTCACAACATAAAGTGAGTGGTGAAATGGCAGCTGGAATTCAATAAAGATCTGAAGGTTGAAGAGTATACTAGATAAATTATGGTTAAAAATTCGGTTTCTTTAGAGTGAAAAACAAAGATGAGAGGAAGTCTGACCACTCTCTATTAAAACAACATTAGGCATATACATCAAGACCTAAAAGATACTTAGGCCAAAATAAGAAAGCTGGCACTGCAAACAAATTTGGTATGGAAATTAATAGCTTCTCAGCTGCCAGAGGGGTGAAGCTCTAGATCAGCCTGTCCAAAAGAGGAAAAACAGCCCAACCAGGCTTAAGATAAATGTGGATAAGCACTGTGAACAAATTACACAATCTGGTTGCTATGACAGCTCAGTTCTGGGTTAGCTGCCCAACTTAGCCTGGATTCAATAAATGGAATTAAAGCAAAAACTTACCAGTATGTAGGAGATGCACTATGACTTGTGTCTATGCATAAGCAAGTCCTAGTGCATTACCGATGTGGAAATAAATTTCTGCTTAATGCCATTCTATGTTTCTCCTTCTCTTTAGACCAAGAGAGGTTAGTTGCTTTGCACAAAAGAAGCCTTGGAGGTAACTACCAGTCACTCAGTCCTGTGCACAAGACTTCAGCCACTAGAGATGTAATTCAGTTTAAAGTATTTTTGAGAGGGAAATGATGTTCCACTTTTATCCAAAATGTCTGCTTTTCTCTTTGAGTACGTTTCTATGACAGCAGAGGTAGCTTTAAGTGTGAAGGTCCAATCTTTTGCAAGAAGTTATCGCCAGATTTGTCAGAGCAGATCCAGTGTTGAGACAAAATAGAGATAGGTTAGTTAAATAGCACAGAGAAGGCAATTAGTTAATAAAAATAAGCTGTGTCTATGTTATCGGTTTTGTTCACAGCAGTAGCGAGGTTCTGAAGTGATCTCCCTAAAGTTGTCTTGGTTTGCAGAGCAGCTGGGTGTGCATAAAACAGATTCCTTTTGGAGTAAACGAAACTGAAATCCCCACTCCAAAAGTGTGCTGAACACATCCTTGCCCCTCATGGGGCTGTTAGGGTCTGAACACAAGATTGGCTCTTTGGACAGTCTTAAGCCATGTGTCTGGCATTATATGTCACCCAGGACATCAAGCCCTCCCTCTGTCACCACAGCACTGCCAGACATTCACAGGGATGGACACCCACCAGGATGGACATGCCAAGAGAGCAGGGTGCAACAGGTATAGTCCTACTCCAACCCTGACACTCAAGTCAGTGAGGACCTAAACCAGCCCAGCATTTGCTAGAAGTAGAGGACCCTGGTTGTCTTACAAGGGCAACAGGTTGGGTTGAAAGGCTGCATAACACTAGGCAGCTGGTATGAGCACACTTCAGAATGTATACATTTCTCCATCACAAAAATTTTACCTTGAACAGAATGAGTTGTTCAATGTTTTGTCTAGTTTTCAATCATTTAAGTTACCGAAGATCAAATTTGCTGAATGGTTTGTCTTACTTGCCTTAGCTTAATCCCTGAAGACAGATTAGTTGCTTCTGCCTATGCCTCCTTTAAAAAAATAAAATAAAATAAAATATAAAAAAAGCATAACTAACTCACTATCTAATTCATAAAGTTTCTTGAGTTTCTCTTGACTCAGCTTTTTCTGGCTTTTTCTTTTTTATTTTTAAAGGCATTGCTACAAGTATATCCTTCACGTTGCTAGGTTTCAAGATAAAAGAAATAAAGGAAGAAAACAAATCAATATCTTTTTAAAAAGACAGGTCTTTGTCAAAAGTCAAAAAGGAAGAATGAAAGTAATCTTCTTCCGTTAGATAGGCGCCAACCTTCCTTTTCCTCTAGATTTATTTTTTTCATTGTTTGTGCTAGACATTTTGCATAAAAAGCTCTGTCGGTGAGCAACTGCAAATGCTTTGTTAAGACCAAGACTGCCCAAGAAAACAAGGTGTTAAAGAAATAATTATGAACTCCTACTATTCATATGTCATAAAATTACAGAATTTCATTTATGTGTCCTCCTGCTTTAAAGTGTGTGCATGTGCAAGCTCTTGTGTGCCTAGTACACCAACATATGCAGAGATATCATTGAAATATGGTCATGTTTGGTACAAAGCCGCTGCTCAACACGACACAGCAACATTTACAATATATTAGGACAAGAAGCAAATCCATAAGAAAGGTGCCCGGTTTAAACTACTGGAAGGGTTTAGGTTGACAAAAGAGAACAATCAGATTATCTGGGATGGAAATATTATCACTCCTTACTCTTGTGAAATGTGCCATCAGCTCTCTAATGAACACATGAAATCAAGACTTCAGGGTTGCTTTCATATCCAAAAGTGTCCAGGCAGGGTATCAATACCTGGACAGAAAGTGTCCTTCATACAAAGCCAGAGGAAGTAGAAGCTAAATGATTTCTTGGGATGGTGAGGACACAGCTAGGCACTAGTTGTGGATATATTTTCATACTGGGAAGTAGCATAGTCTGAGATTAATGGTATTTTGGAATGAATAAGCAGGTTGTTGATTTATAACTACAGAGCAGGATGAGCCCACAAATATAATTCAAGTCCATTACCTCAAAATTCGTGATGCCAATAAAATGAGAGCCAATTATTAAATGCTTCCTACTATATCAATGCAAAATAAGATCTCAATGGTGTTATTTGTAAAGACACAATCAGTTTATCTCCACTAGAAGAACATAAAAGGCAAAATTATAAGGAGTTACATGAGCATTACGCACAAACTTTCAGAAACCAACCAAAATCTAAATATTTTAGTTCACTCTTGGCTTCGATTTAAAAAAAAAAAAAAATGACAGCTATTTAAAACTGAATAGACACAAAACTAGTAGCTCTATATAGAAATGCAATTGGACTTTTTTTAAAAGTCCAAAATATTTGAAACATATCTGCATAATTCCAGACTTACTTATTTGCAGATTATTCTTCTTTAACTATTCAATTTTTAAGATAATTAAACAAAAGATAAATGATATTTTTATTACCTGTAGGACTTTGCACTAAAACTATTAGTTATATTGGCACCATAATAAAAATATAGAAAGATGCCACAAAAATATATTTTCTAAACCAAGGATTATTTTACCTTAAAAAAAATAACTGAGATTTATGATTTAGACTCTAGAACATACTTAAATGGTGAACTGACAAAATTCTATCCTTTTGTCCATTAAGCTACCTTCTGCAGTAAGCTATGATAACAACAAACTACTAAAAAAGAAAAAAACAAATAGCAGGGACAACCCAAATTTTAGGTCTGGCAAATTATAATGAAATTACTTAACTCTGTTAAACTTAGCATCTGATTAAAAAAAAGACTTTTTGCATATCAAAAAGAACTGCAAATTCCTAAAGCTATAACACGCAAATGCTAGCCACCAAAAAAGGAAAATCAATAAATACATCTTGTAGATCAAGCAAATTGTTTAATATCACGTAATTATTCTTAAATATCTTCCTGCAGTTTTGTCTTCTTCCTCAGACTGGTTACCAAGCATTAGCTGAATGCTGCCAGACTGAGCTGCTACAGCTACTGCCTCCTTGGAATATGTTTTTTTTTTCCCTAAAACTAATACCAAGGATTATTTTTCATTGCAGAAGTCAAATGCTCGTATCCATCTACAAGAAAGCACTGCACAAATTTCTTCCACGTTCATCTGCAATGTTGCCCTCCAAAAAGGAAAAAAAAAATAATAATTTGGTGAGAAAATATATGATCATATTTTTAAACTCTGTCTTCTTCAGAAAAAAGTACTGTTTTAAAATTCCAATTACACTACTTAGCCAGAAATGGAAATGGCCTTCTGAATCACTGAGCATAATCCTTCTTACCAAGTCTTCACCTCCTGTAGCCAACTCACTGTGTCTCTTACAATCAGGGACATACCCTGATCTACACTTCCCTTGGAGGGCTGAACCCATCTGCATTTTCAGCTTCAGTCTGGATTTTTTCACAGTGGCTTTGTGTCAGCACCAGCTTTGCAGGTAAGTATTCATGTCTCATCAAGATAAACAATACTTAAGCAAAATCATCACCTGCAGCATTATGACAGAAAGATTTAAAATCACCTTTCCTAAACACAGGTCATTACCTTTTGCCATGTTTATTTAAAATTTATATTCATATGTTAGTGCGAAAGGTATAAAATGAACTCTCTACACTTTAATGCTTGGCAAGTGCATTTTATGTGCACATTTATATTTTTTAAAAAAAAACTTTTGTTTTCACTTTTCACTATTATTGCACTTTTCATTTACTACGAAATGATCTCATGTTTCCATGCACCTCTCACTAGGGCTCTAGAGTGCAACTCCATGCACAGTATATGGGACTGGGCGTCAACATTTCTTGCAGCCTCCAGGGCTCCCATGAGGTTTGCTTCTTTCTCCCTTCCTTCCACACACCCTGGTGTGGACTCTGCAAGCTCCTGTACCCCTTCCTCAGCTTCTTGAGATCCCATAGTGGGATCTGAATAGAGTGACAAGACACGTAAGAACCCAATTCACGCTGGCTCTTCACTTTCTACCTACGCTTTTCCAACAGTACTCTCATTAATTTTACTCTTTCTCATTTTTTTCTGTCAGTGTCCCCTCCTTCCACTGTGCTACACTCAAGGAGTAAGTGCAAAAAAGACGTGGGATAAAAAACTGCTGCCAGAAGTAGTTTTGGACAGCTGTGATGAAGAGGTGGGAAGAGTTGAACCCTGCTCACCATTCACAGCCACTTGCTCGTCAGTGACATTTCAAGTGGCGTTCATTAGGCGGTTCCAGCAAGACATACACGGTCATCACTCCAAATGCATGATTAATGACTGAACCGAGGCAGCAAAATCACAAGGTCTAAAATATCCACACGTGACTTTTGATCTCCTTGCAGAGTGACAGTGCTCTCTACCTCTCAAGCTGCAGGGGAAAATTCTCAGAGACCCACAGGATGGTTGTGGCTGGGAAGGACCTTGGGGTTCCCCATCATGCAGTGCAACCCCTAAGCTCACAGCAGGATGCTCAGGGAGGGCTGTGTCCTGTTTGGTTGTGAATATCTCCAAGGACTGAGACTCCACAACCTCCCCTGGGCAACCTGATCTCACAGTAAAAAATAAGTTGTTGGGTTTTTTTCCTTTTTTCCCCCTTTTTTTTTTTTTTTTTATGTTTTCTTATGTTCTTTCTCAGAAACACAGATGACAGATGAGCATAAATGAAGTATATGAATTAGTAGGTTAAAAAAAAAAAAAAGTGACAATACAGATTCTCTAACTCGTATTTTACCAATTCCAATTTCTCTGTTTACCACAGAGACTGTCACATTGCTTAAGCTGGGGAGTCCTGTTCTCAAGCCTTAGTATTAAGTTGTAGGAAGCATCAGGGAATCCAGCTCTGAGAAGATGTTTCAAAATTCCTGTTATATGCATGTCAGTATTGTGGATCCTCATGAAGTAATGGTAAATAGGCAACACTGGGTTAGTACTTGCCTTTTCACCTAATGAACAAACATATTTTTTTAAAAACAGTATAAACAATCTTTTCTCCTGCACATGCCTTGCTTTATCAACAAACCCAACAAAGCAAACTTTTAAACAAAAAGTCTGTAGGAATGAGTCCCAAATTTCATCCAGTTTACATAATGAGGATGGCTTTTTCTAATTGTTTTCAGTTTCTGAGTCAGATATTTACACGCAGATGCTGTTGCACTTCTTGCATTTCAGCAATTCAACCAAGACAGAATTTGGGACAATTATTTTTCAGTGCCTATGACAACAAGAGGAACTGCATTGAAAAACTAGCATACTGCACCACTGTTCTTGGTACTTCAGTGTAATCATTAAGTGAAATTTCTGTGTTCAAAATGGATTGGGGGGGGGGGGGCAGAAGGAAGATAGATTTCAAATAGTCCTTCATCTAACACCTGGTCATTAAGGTAGAGATCAGCAACACAGATAAAATGAAGTGCAGCAATGGCCTCTGCACCTTCAAGTGATGCAATACAGGGTGCAGACTACAGGCCATGAAGGGAAATGAGGAGATTCCAGATTGTTTTATCACACCTTTTTCACAAGCACATGTTCTCAAACCTTCATATGATATCAAGGTATATCACTTAGGGACTCATTTAAAATAAGTCTTTGAATCTTGAAAGTAAACTTCAAAGAAAGCACATGCAATTTGGAAGAAACAAAAATAAAAGAAAACCAAACAAAACAGAAACAAAACCAACCAAACAAAAAGTATATAAAATATACCTATATCCTGCTATGAATGTGAAGGTTTTTTGGAAAATCTTATTTATCTAATAAAAAAATATAGCTAAATTAGACAAAACCAATACTCAGTAGTAATTACTAGGTAAATTTTACCTACTGAGTTTAGACACTGTCTTAACAAACAGAAAGACAGGACTCTCACTTTGTACCAGGAACAGCCTCTGTGATAGAAAGAAAACCACACACACCAAAAACACAATTTAAATATTGTATAGAATAAGTATGGCTCAGCACTGGCTGAGATCAAAATACAGAATTTCATTCATACCAGAAAAATTATACATGGCCCCATGTACATGACCCCCCTTTAACTAAAGTACTTTTTATGACTCAGCCAGTTGGCCAATACACGAGCATGTGATTTCAGATCAGTTTGTTTACCATTGTTCTTCCAATGAAATGATCGATTTTGGCTAAGAGGGGGGTGAGGTCACGTCGTTCCTTCTCAACTACAGCACTGGATTTTTGACACTGTCTATAGCACACATTAAACAAAGCACTACTACACCTGAAATATTCCTTCCTAAACTTAAAATGCACTCCAGGCAACATTTGGAATGCATTTTGTTTGTTTTCTGTTGCTTTTTTAGTCTTCTCAGCTCCATTGCAGGACACAGGAAAAAATAAACATAGTGAGAAAAAGTTATGTTAGGGTAAAAAATAAATCAAACCAAAAAAACCTAACCTCTAGGCTTTTCCGTAGGTATTACTAGGTGTGGCCAGCAAAAGTTCAGCGTAAAAGCAGCATTTAAAATTGAGTGTGAGGGACAGAAACTGCAAAAAACCAAGAGTTTTTTCTGACTTACATTGATCCCAGCAGGCGGTTGCCATTCCCTCTGCGGGGCTCCCACTGGCTGGAGGGATCACATGACACAGGGAACCAAAATAGAAAAGTCTCGGGAGCAAGGAAGCTGAACCAGAAGCACATTTGCAAGAAAAGACGTATCGCGGGCACAATAACACGCCCTTAGCAGCAAAAGGTGATAAATTTAGACGGGAACCTAGTCTGTAGTGACAAACAGGCAATGCCCTGAGCCGTGCAGCCCGGCATCGGCCACCTTTGCAACACATGGGAAATGTTTTCTGCTATAAATCTCAGTCTCTGTCTGTATGTAACTAAACCTGGTAACTGCTCTAATAAATCTCAACAAATTACTGGACCTTAAGAGAAAATAGGATCTGTTAAATTTAAAAATAATTCTATTACTGCTTAAAAATAAACCTCCACTGCTGAAACCATTTTCATCTTCAAGTTAAGGTTTTTAGTAGTTTGTATCTAGAGAGGAAGCAATTTTTTTAAAAGCATATGCTCTTAAGATAATTGGGAGAGCTGTAAACGCATTTGGAAGATTGCTTTCACTTTTACAAGTAAAAAATATGGTCGCAGACCTAAACACTAGTAAAACATGCACTGTAAATCTACAATTATAAATAGAGAGAACATTCAAAGAATCCAAGGCAAAAGCTGAACAGATGAATCAGTGAAAAAACGCAAGTTCTATACAACAATAAAACATGGGCTGATTTCGAGGTTTCTGTTTAATTATATCAGTCAGAAGACCAGATCTTCCAGTTCTGTAAAGCTTGTGGAAAATAAGTTCCAGCAATATCCTGTTCTTTGTATTACAGGAAATACAAGTTACCTTTTGTAACAGTTAACTCTTTCACCATTTACTAGTTTATTTGAAATTAGATTATTACAGTTTTATGTTCTATAAAATGTCAAGCATTTCCTTGTTTCTAGTGCATGTCAGGACAGTTATTGTAGAAGTAGGCTTTACTGAAAGATGCAAACAGCAGCATGAAGGAGACTGTGATCAAGGAGACGAGAAATATGCTGCATATGTTAACAGGATGAGGGCAGGAAATAATTTCTTGTTCCTATCCTTAAATACAATCACCCTCACCTTGCATTTCTAAGACAAAATATTGACATGCCCACCCTTTGAATGCAAATGGCTCACAAGGGCTTTTAGATAAACACAGGAGTAGAGAATGTCATGCAAAATCCTGCACAGCAGATTCAGAGTGTGCAAGAAAAATGAAATCATATGAAGAGGATTCAAGAAACCAAATTATTCTTTCATTTAAAAAAAAAAAAAAGGGCACACAACAACACCACAAGGGTAATTTAAAACACAAAGGTAATTTTTCTTAATAGTAAATCTCAAGTTAAATTCCTGTCTCCTCCCAAAACCCCCCAGCCAAGTACATATGTAGCAAAATATATACATTATTAGATAATATCTTCAATCAAAACAGCTACTTTGACAATGCAAAACAAAGATCTATTTTATTCTACAGGATATCCCAATACTTACATTGAATTTTTCGCTAAATGAGGTACTAGTCCACATGAAGATGGTAGCATAAAAAGGCTCTTTGTGTCTTCCCTGTTCTTATTAATGGTTGTGAATGGAAACACAAAAATTGACTCCAAGTAGTAGAGCAGAAAAATACACGAGAGCTGTTGCCATTGATTATTTAAATATAAAGGAAATGTGTCCAAATCTACTAAAACTGAAATGTTTGGAACTTATTTTTTTCCGGAAAAAAAATACATTTTGAGATCCTTAGTGCATATTACTGCGTACATCCTTCCAAGTATTCTACCAGATACAAAAATTTTATCACTGTCTTCTTAGAAAAAGCTTTGGATCACTTAAATGGTGCCGTTTTGCAGATAATGTGGCAGAACTGAAGCCAATGGAAGCTTCTCATTGATCGCAACAAGAGATGTATTGGGGCACTGAAATAAGTACAGAAAACAGCAGATTCTGTCATAGCTCTTAAAAAAGTGACTAAACAAAATTGGCTTCAGCTACATACTGTTCATTAATTCAAGAAGCCTGGACAAAAAAATCATCTCTTGGATCAATTTTAAATGTAACAATGTCATGCTTTACCCTATTTCAGAGATGGCCTAGATAAGTGCTAATAGCTTTCTCAGAGTATCCTCACTGTACATCCCAAACATACTGCAAATCATTTCAGCAACCCCTCTGTGGCCAAACACATAGCTTATTTTCTATGTTTTGTATAATTTTTTTCCCCCATTTCATTTTTCAGTTTGAAATCATGAAAGCTGCAAGACACACAGGCTGGGGGCAATGCTACAACATTCCACCATAGATAACAGGATGGAAATATGATCATATGGAAAATAAACCTGCACGCAAAGACAGTGAATCAAATGGCTAGAGGGATGTCAAGTAGGGAAAGAAGTGCACCCTTGTGGGAGAGAAGCATAGCAAGGAGGAAGGACACCAACTACCAGACAGAGTAAAAAGACTTAGGTAAAAACAGAGAGTCAGTAAATCCTGGCGCTTAATACAGAGTGAGCAATGCTTGGAATGGAGCAGAACATCTGTTTAACACAGCTGGAATCAGGGCATCAGGCCTGTGTTATTCCACATGCCTGCTTCCTCGATTTTTCTTAACACTGCTGTGTATACACAGTACTGTGTTGCTTAAACAGGCATTCATCAAATGAGCAATTTGACAAATACTGCATTGCAACACTCAACTTATTTACTCAAATACTGTCCAATACACATCTATTATCTTATAAAATTTCAACTAAAAGTATAATAGGGACAAACATTAATATCTTGATGTGCCCTGATAGTATATTATGATTTAAAGAAAAATCAATTCATAAATAAAGAATACTATTAAAAGTTGTGTGCAGAACAGTTTTACCAATTTAAATGGCTAGAAACATATATCCTTATTTTACCTCCTTGGTAGGTAGTTTAATTATTGAGCCAGAAGAAACCAAGTAATTTTTTCAAGTTGTGAGCTCACTTATTTCCCAGAGGTATGACTAACTTGAACAAATAATTCATAATTAATAGAACACTTAACAAGCAAAACAGCAGAGCCAGCAGGTTATTCCACATCTGGTTTTAAGCACAGTATTTGGACCCCTTTCTATTCATAATGCTAACACATCCTCAAACAAGTTTTCTTCACCACCCTCAAAAAGTTTAAATCTTACTGCTATCATCAAGTTCCTAGGACATATCCTAAAGTGAAAGTTTTCTGTAAAGTTAGCGGGAAATTTCAGTACAAATATACAGAAACAGAATAATAACACATTCAACCTTCCTTATGCACTTAGTTGAGAGCTGTTTATTTCCCCCTGCCCCCAAAAAATAAATGAGCAAAAATCTATTTCAGTCTTCAATAATAAACAAACAGGAGTAAATCATATCACTGTTTTTTAATCTCTCCTGTGTATAACTGTAATACACAGGCATTTGAATAAACTGTAGCAATCCTGCTGTTAAAATTGACTTTTAAGAGCCTACAGGTAATCTCTGTAACAGATGGCTCCCCTAATTTGTTTAAATTCACCACACACATCTCTGCAAATTTACTACTATCTGGTGATACATCTGATCTAAACACCAACATGCATATGTTACTCACAAACTGTTTCTGGGAAAACACCATCCTCATGTAAGATGTTTCAACCCACTTAGTGATCTTCTATCCCCTCCCTCCTGGAAAAAGTTATCCAATCTGTTCTAACCGAATAATAAAGCCTAACCCGCCTACTCTAGGCATGACTGCTTCTATTATAGACTTTTTTCTTCTTGTTTAAAATTCATTCTAAATTTTCATCCCTATTGCATAAAACAATCCCTAATAGCAGCACAAACACTGATTCAGTAGTTTTGTGCTCTAAATAAGAAGAGAATGGAAATAAGAAACATTTCTTAATCTTTTTCCATACATAGTAATACTTCATACAGCAAAGGCAACAGCTTTGCCACCACCTTTCAGCTAATATTCTCAATAGATAAGACAGTTTTATGCAGTCCTCATTTTTGCTAAGGTAAATAGCAAAAAGCTGGGAAATGTCAGATTATGTCGTATTCCCCACTTCCGGCTGTATCAGCCATTGGTACATCACAACTACAATATATTCCACCAAAATTACTGCAAAGACTAGAGATCTGTGGTTCATGTTATTTTTGAAGATCACTACCAGGTTAATTTTCTATTTAAATATATTAAACAAAGTAAAAAGATATATATGGCATAAGTATTTTAAATGTAACTGAGATGTTAACCTTGGGTTATTTTGATACAATGCAATTACATTAGATATTTTGCTGGAGTAACTCATGCAAATTAAGTCTCTTCAATAAGGAAGGTCCTTACACAATTCTTTTCTGTCACTTAATATTTCAAATCTAATTAGACTCTCTACAACTGGAATTTAGCCTTTAAAACAGCACTAAAAATGTATGTTCAGAAAAATATTATCAAAAGAATATGTACCAAGCAACTACATATCTAAGAGCCTAGTCGGGGTCAAGAGTGTTGAAACTTTTACAGAAAACTTCAGGTTGCAACAGATTGATTCAAATAAAACATCTTTGTGATCAAATTAGGTTCTTGCTTCATCATCAGTAATCAAAAATATTATTTGGACCCACATTTCCCATATGTCATTCAATAACAATTTCATTGTCATCATTATCACCATCTGTTCAAGAAAGGTCAGGATTTATATAAACAAATTAATTCTTAGAAACATAATGCTAGAAACAGTTTAAATCAAAAGGTTAAACAAATTAATTTCCTTGTTACAGCTGTTGAGCATTGAGAGAGACAAAGTCCATTCAAGTCAGTGGACAGATTCCCGTCTCCTTCAATGGGCTTTATAATGGCCTCAAGAGTACCCAGAAGCTCTTTATACACATTTTCTGTCCTCTAACATGAAGATTGTGAGTGCCTAACAGGAAATCAGAAATATGTATTTGTTTTAGCACAGGTATCTGAAGTAGGTGAATCAACAGGATTTACATCCTATAGGTTTTGCTTCTGAAGAGTCCAACTACAGCATATTTTTCACAGAATCATAGAATGCTAGGGATTGGAAGGGACCTCAAAAGATCACCTAGTCCAATCCCCCTGCCAGAGCAGGAACACCTAGATGAGGTTACCCAGGAATGTGTCCAGGCAGGTTTTGAATATCTCCAGAGAAGGAGACTCCACAAACTCCCTGGGCAGCCTGTTCCAGTGTTCTGTTACCCTTACTGAAAAGAAGTTTCTTCTCAAATTTTAGTGGAACCTCTTGTGTTCCAATTTGTACCCATTACCCCTTGTCTTACCATTGTTTGTCACCGAGAGCAGCCTGGCTCCATCCTCGTGACACTCACCCTTTATCTATTTATAAACATTAATGAGGTCAACCCTCAGTCTCCTCTTCTCCAAGCTAAAGAGACCCAACTCCCTCATAAGCCTTTCCTCTTAAGGGAGATGCTCCACTCCCTTAATCATCTTTGTCGCTCGGCACTGCACTCTCTCCAGCAGTTCCCTATCCTTCTTGAACTTAGGGGCCCACAACTGGACACAATATTCCAGATGTGGTCTCACTAGGGCAGAGTAGAGGGGAAGGAGAACATCTATCGACCTACTAACCACCCCCCCTCTAATACACCCCAGGATGCCATTGGCCTTCCTGGCCACAAGGGCACAGTGCTGGCTCATGGTCATTCTGCTGTCCACCAGGACCACCAGGTCCCTTTTGCCGAAAACTGCTCTCCAACAGGTCGTTCCCCAACTTATACTGGAACCTGGGGTTGTTCCTGTCCGGATGCCAGACTCTACACTTGCCCTTGTTATATTTCATAAAGTTTTTCCCCACCCAACTCTCCAGCCTGTCCAGGTGTCGCTGGATGGCAGCACAGCCTTCTGGCGTGTCAGCCACTCCTTCCAGTCTGGTGTCATCAGCAGACTTGCTGACAGCGCACTCTATTCCCTCATCCAAGTCATTGATGAATATATTGAATAGTACTGGTCCTAGTACCGACCCTTGAGGCACTCCACTAGATACAGGCCTCCAACTGGACTCTGCCTCATTGACCACGACTCTCTGGCTTCTTCCCTTCAGGCAGTTCCCAGTCCACTTCACTACCTGATCATCCAGTCCACACTTCCTCAGTTTAGCAGTGAGGATGCTGTGTGAGACTGTGTCACGTGCTTTACTGAAATAAAGATAGACACATCCACTGCTTTACCATCATCTAGCCACCTGGTTGTGCCCTCATAAAAGTCTATGAGGTTGGTTAAGCATGACTTCCCCTTGGTGAAGCCATATTGACTACCTGTTATGACCCTCTTATCCTTAAAATGCCTTGAGATGGCACCAAGGATAAGTTATTCCATCACTTTCCCAGGGACAGAGGTGAGGCTGACTGGTCTATAGTTACCCAGGTCCTCCTTCTTGCCCTTTTTGAAGACTGGAGTGATATTTGCTTTCCTCCAGTCCTCAGGCACCTCTCCTGTTTCCCACGACTTAGCAAAAATGATGGACAGTGGCCTAGCAATGGTTTCAGCCAGCTCCCTCAGCACCCGCGGGTGCATCCTCCCATCTGGACCCATGGATTTATGGATGTCCAGATTGCTTAATTGCTTCCTAACCCAGTCCTCATCAACCAAGGCAAACTCCTCCATTGTCCTGCCCTCCTCTGGTGGCTCAGGGGTACAGGACTCCCCAGGACAGCCTCTGGCAGAGTAGACAGAGACAAAGAAGGCGTTCAGTAACTCTGCCTTCTCTGTATCTTCTGTCGCCAGGGCACCCACTTCATTCATCGGTGTTTATTCAAAACAAAATCAACTTCATTGTCTTCCACAAAAACTTGATTACATATAAACTGTGAAAACGTTTCCTAGTGTTAAACTGATGTTCCAGTAAATACAGTCCTATTTGATTTAGCGAGTCTATAAATCACATTGTCATATGAAAAAATCCTAGAGGCCTACTCAGACATCAGACACTTGTTATTTTTTAGTACTTTAAATACAAGTACACAGTCAAGCACAGATAAAGTAGGTGTTGTTTTCATAGTTATAAACATACATCCTTTCTTCAGAAGGGATACAGGAGTCTACAAAACAGAGCAAGCAAAATGTTACACTGGAAATACACATCACAGAACAGAGTTAAGCCTTCATTAACATTCACAAAACATGTGATTTAACAGAGAATTCCTGCATTTCTAGAAGACATTTTAAGATAATAGAGAATGTATTACTAGAAAACTGCATACTGTTGCAAGAAAAGACACCGGATTAAAATTTTAGATAAAGATGATCCACCTTCATGGAATTCTCTATCATCTTTGTGTACATGTATCTTTCTAATATTAGGAACTGTCTGAAGTCATGAAGCTCAAACCTGCATTGTTGACCTCCTGCCAAAAATAGATATTGTTATGAGTGACAAACTAGTAATAAGTTGAGGCCTTTTCAGCTGTTTCTATACCTCCATGTTAGTATAGGCCATGTCTAATCAAAAGAACATTTTTCAGACATTCACTGGTAGATACAATAAAAGAATTGGCGGACATTAAAGAACACAGATATTACAGGTGCATATGTACATCTGAGGAAAATGTATAAGCAAAAAAGCTTGGAAGATGATAAACTGTAAGGAAAGAAACAAAGGAACAGATAAAAGTTCATAGGGGGGGGTATTAAAAAGCTACTGTTTTTCTGCTAGTTTTTACATTTTCTTTATTGTTACCTGTGCAAGGCTGAGTTTTCCTGACAGTCACTACAGCTGTGTAGACATGCTCAAAACAGCAGTATTCAGGTCAGGTGTTGATACCAATGTAGACACAGTAACAAAAGATATTCAGCACAAATTACAAAATCTGCTTTGGAGTGTGGATGTACACTAGATATGTAATTCTAACTAGGCTACATGGTCCAGCAGTTTAAAGTTAGTTCACATGTATCAACATAGTCTGCAATCCTGACTTTCGGTGCAGTGCAGAAGCATCCTAAGCAAGGTACCCACTCACACAGAGCATCCGTCTTTGAACGTAAAGAGCTTTACATAAAGATTGCCATGGAAAATCACATGTATGTGACTGTGCAATTTTCTAAGATTTATCAGATAGCCGAAGCAAAGCCAATTTGCAAAGAATATACAAAGATTATCACTGATGGATATTAGATAGTAATATTTTACCTTAAAAAAATTTCTTCCTCAGACACAGCATGCAATATTTGCAGGCCTATATATTATGGTTAAATTATACATTTTTGGCTCTCTCAACAAAATACATGAACAAATTTATTTTTTCTCTAATTTTCTAGAGAAGAAAGGAAGAAAAAATAGAAAAGTCATTTGTTCCTATGGGTCAAATAAAGGAAATTTCAGCCTAAAAAGATGAAAAGTTTGTATTTTTTAAAGTGATAAGAAAAATAACAAAAAAATGTTACAGGAGATATAATAACAAATCTTAATGAGAGCAGGCATCAGGATTCCCAGTTAAGCAACAGGGATACTAACCCACACAAGCCACTGAATTAGTAAGGTAAAACCAAGGTTTGTTTTTAAGACAAGTATTTTTCAGTTGAAACTCAAATAACTATTTCATTTGATTACTAGCCCTTTTTTATTAGTAGCACAATTTAATAACAGAGTCAGTTTCCATTTTGTAGCTACCTTTTGAAGAGGGCTTAGTGAAGTCAAGGCAAAACATATCTGTAAAAATAATTATTTCTTTTTATGATTTGGTGTGGGATGAAGGTGAACAAAAAGAAAGAGAGAAGATCAAGAAAGATGAAAAAGGTATGGACATGTTTGGTAGGAGAAATTTAAAGAGGAGCAAAGAAACTTCTCTCTTCTGTCCTCACTCTTCAAGCTTTTCATTTAAATATGACCACCACATGGAAAAGGTGAAAATGTTCAGGTGCCAGAAGAAACTATCAACAGATCATCAAAAACATTTTGTTTGACAGAAAGGAAGTGGCTACTGTCAAATAGTTGAAAAAGGAAAGCGCTTTCCATTAAATTTCATTAAAGAAATTTCAAATTGAAAACTGATTTTCTATCAAAATGTTTTATCATGAAAATGACAAAACAGAAAGTTTCTGATCTTTCCAAATGCTTTTTTCATGTTTTTATTTCAACTGGAAAAAATGGTGGAACCAGGAGGAATTTTTTTGAGACGCACAACCAGCTTTTCTGCTATGAATTTCCTCCCTCCTTCCATTCTTCCATGCTAGGCTAATTCTAGGTACAATGTGACTGTAAATCAGGCACAGAATTAAAGCATTCCATACTACATGCATACTCTTCCAAGCCACAAGCAGTTAAACCCAGAACAATATACAGGAAGATGACTTTTGCAGAAGTTGACAATCTTGCAGAGTTAAGACAATAAATACAAATTACTCCAGAAATACAGCAGTACCTTAGTAATAAAGTGCATTAAACTCACATCGCATGCTTAGGAAAAGGAAATTATCACTAGCCATTAAGGACTACAGTTAGGTGAAAAGGAATTTCTATTACTTTGATAGTTATTCAATTCATCTCTCCTAGACCAATATTTAGAGGACAAGACCAGCTTAAAATGAAAAACAGTACAAGTTTCCAAAATAATTTGATCAAAATAAATACACCAACACACAGCACAACATCCAACACTTAGCATAGCCTCCAACATGCAGCAGAAAAAATTTTGGATTTAATTATTTTTATTTTCACAGAAATGTAGGCATTTCTGAAACATTTATTTACCTGTTTATGGGTTGTATGAAAGTCTTCAAACCCTTTTATTTCTTTCCCAGCATTACCAGCAGTGCTACCAGCTCTTGTGCCCTTTCAGTCAGGGCAGGATGGGTGCAGCAGCCATGCCACCCAGCGGGACAGACACCTCACCCACCCGGGCCCTTCCTCTATTCCTGGGGGAAGGCTGAGTTTTCAACAGCAACCCATGCCTCCTTCCATTGGCATGAGGCATGTACTGCCCCTTCTACTTCAGATTCACACCATTTTTAGCCCTGCTGAAATTTTTATGTTCTAGAAGAGGGGTGTTAAAGGAGAACAGAGAGTCACAGATAAAGAACAATAAGAGCATTCATTTAAAAAAAAAAAAAAAAAAAAAAAGCAGTGCATGACTTTTTAGAAGAATAGGAACAGGTAAGGAACAGGTAAGGACTCATGACATTTCTCCCTATACTTGGCCAATTTCCTGCTATTTTCATCTGTGGAGGCTTCCTGAGCCAGTTCAGCTTCTGTAAATCACCAGCAGCATATGTGTATGTCTTTGGGAGAAGTTATTTGAGGAAGAAGAACAGGAACCCAGGAACTTTCCTCTTAACTCTAGCTTAGCATGCTGTATCTTCCATAAACACACTCTTGAGAAAATCTACAAAAAAGCCAAAATGTAACAGAGAAACAGGAAAGATAAATAAAATAAGGATCTTCTGTCCTGTTCTCAGTCCTACTTTGCAGAACAACTTGGCAGAAACTATCAGCAAACTTATCCTTAAAAGCACTCTATATTTGAATACATCATTAAAGCATTTTTTGTATTAAAAATGGAAAAAAAATCTGACATCTCCATATATATATATATAAAGTAGGATATAAGAAAAATAACTGCTTTTAGGTTTTAATACTACTCTTAAAAAAATACCATCTTCTCATTTTGAGATTACATAAAAATATTAATCAAAACCCAATTATTTTGGGACCTAAAAAAAAGGAACATACAAATTTACAAAGACATGCAAACTGATTTCTAACTTTGTTGTACTTGGCATTCTAAGTAATAGGAAGCAATCACTGCAACAGAGCAATGAATGCTTCTTTAACACAGAAGCCAAGAACATTCTTTGAATCTTGTGCCTTACGAAGTCATTACTGATGGAAAAAAAAATCCTTGTTCTTCATTTGTATTTCTGTGTTTGAAATAAAGGTGAATTCAAGGGGGGAATTGTGTATTAAGCTTCTTAAACACTAATAGGTTAATTCCCACTACATGAACATAACAGCACCCTTGGTCTGGGTTTGTTACACATCTCTGTCCATGCAGCAATCCCACCAGGCTGCTGAATGATGAACTGATCCTATCAAGCACAACTCAGGCAAATTCACTCAATCAATAGCAACCCTGACACATGTATCTTTACACAGGAATCTGTCAGAGGTAGTGAATCCTTTGATGGCATGCCACTTCAACCATAACATTGCCTTTTCATTTAGATCTTTTTTCTCAAATTCAATTTTCTGCTTTTCACACCTAACCCTGTAAAAGAATTGCCTGAAGGCTTCTCAGAAACACAGGCAAGTGAGCTCTGAAAAAGGGAGGATAAGTGTGTGGGCAGATGTGCAGGAAGGGGGACAGGAAAGGAAAGGACAAGGCAAAGAGAGACAAAGCAACATAGAGCCCTAAATAACCAGCCATGCTTCTCCTTGGCTGCCAAAATAGCCAGGTGAGCCTGGTCAGCACCAGCTGCAAGATCTTCCTCCAGTAACAGCTTCTGCCCACTCAGGTATCTCCTCCCTGGTGGGTGGCTGTGGCAGCAGCTGCCTTGCCCTGGCAGGGCTCTGGCACTCACAAAACAATCAGTGTGCTTCACTTTTGCCCTTGCAGGTCTGCACTGAAATCTATGGCTAAATTCTACCTAAAAGGTAGGAAAGGGCTAAAAATTAAACTCACGGAAAAACAGAGGAAAAAAAAAAACAGAAAATGGAACTGTTAAGTCAGCCCTAATGTGGATTTTTTTTAAGTGTGACTGTACAAGTTAAAGTCAGGTATAGAGTTCAGGCAGACTGCAGTTACTGGGACATAAACTCAGAGCTCCTGGCTTATTTATTTAGACAAATTGTTAATATACAGATCAACAAGCTGCCTGGTCTTATGATCTAACTCATACAGAAGTCAGAAATGCTGTCTTTGAAATTTTAACTAGTGTGGTAGTAATTGGCTCTTTCTCCAATACTATCATAGTTTATATGTCACACAGACCAAAGAGATAAACAAAGAGCAAGATGTGTGCATCTCAGCAAACACAGTTAGATGATGTAGCTCTGTCCTTATGCCGTTTCCTTTCCTTCAAGCATATTTCTTACTTCAAAACAAGCTCCCCATTCATCCTGTTCCTAATCTTTGGGACTTTTTCCCCCAGAGCAGTCATTCCACATGACTGACAATCTTCAATATCCAAAAGCCATGTCTTTCAGAAAATGTACAGCCTGGATTTGGGGGTGTTTTCGTTTTGTTTGGGTCTTTTTGTAACTTATCGTCACCTTTTTTTTACCTTTGGGGCAAAATTCTCTAACTGTTCTTTGCATTTGTGAAGAATAGAAGCCCATCTTAAACAAAGGAGGAACATATTGTAATCACATTAGTCTGCATTTTTTTAATTAACAAAGTCCCCATATTGTGTAACCTGTGATAAAAGCCTGAGGTAGCTCACCACAGAGCCCACTCTCTGTGTCTTCCACTTGCTAGAAGTCCTATCCTCCTTCTAGTCACTCCACTCTACAGCATCCCATCTCAAACTCATTCCCAAATGAAACTTCTCAAGCCCCTCATCCTCTTGCTTTCCTCTTCCTCACCTTTCCAATTGAGCACGTGCTTGCTGTTACATTTGGGTTAACATACCAGGGGAGAGGGCATTTCAAGGCAAATCTCAAAGCATTGTGGCAGAGTGGATTTTCTGGATTTCACTGAGAATAAGAAATTCCCCCTGCATGGGAGGGGTGCTCTCAGTGGGTAGAAAGCAAAAAAACTTCATCTGCTTGAAAGTATATTAGATATTAAGTATATAAAGTATACTAGATATTAGACTTAGTATACTTAGATTTAGTATACTAAGATACTAGACTGTAGTCTAGTATCAGAGCATTGAAAAAATTAGATATTAATTTAAATTTACTTAATTATTTTTATTAATTTTAATTTAATTTTAGTTAAAGGGTTTTATTTTAATCAGTGATTCAGGATTAGACTGCACATATGCAGGCATGTTCAAATCAAAGCTGACACCCAGGCCTGAGCAACATGGAGTACAAGGGTTTTCTTCAACATGATCAAAAAACAAACCAGAAAGGATGACACAGGGACCAGGAAGAAGAGGAAGAAGAAACAAAAGAATGAAAATAATTCTGTTTACTTTGAGCTGATGGTCAAACATCTATGAGAAATGTGCCAGGTTTTCAGATTAAGCGGAAAGGAGAAAGAGCTGAAAGAGAAAAGAAAAAAAAAAAAAAAATTAGTGCTTGTTCTTTGCTCCTCCTCTTCCTTCCACTCCTCCAAGGAGCACTGGGAAACAGTGACAAAGAGGAAGGAATTAATTGCGTGGAGAGGAAAGCGGAGAGAAGTGCCAAAATAAGTTGATTTCAGGGAAAAATCCTTCTGGATTATTGTGAGATTTAAGGATTTTTTTTTGTTTGTTTTCCAAATGCAATTGAAGATGATGACATTGATAATTAGGAAGAAAAGAACAGCTTAGGAGAAAAAGCAGAATGATGTGCTTGTATAACCAGTAACAACAAAGAATTTTCAAATCCATTAGTCATTAAGGATAATGTTAAACAACAAATATTAGAGATAAACACTTGATAGATTGTACCCAAGGGCACAGTTTGAGCCAGTAAAAGCAATCTTTGGCTTGCTAATGTAGCAGCAGAACAGTTCCAAAGGACACTTGGCACTTCTTGGCACTTCTCAGAAAATTTCCACAGTCATCTGTGCACACTGCAGTGACCTGATCACATTTATTCATCAGAGATGGGGAAGTCTCAGAGGACAATATTTGCAGAGGATTTAAAGATGGGTCATCATACAGAGATTTGGGTCACTTCACAGATGTTAGTACTTTAGGCGTATTGAAAGTCAATGCAAAGTATCTAGGAATGCAGGTCAACTGTGGTTGAAGGGAGGGGTTTATCCTGTAAAATAATGACTCTGCATAGGTTCAAGACACTCTGCATAACTTCTGTTACTAGCCACACTTAAGCACCTGATATTAAAGAGTCCACTGTCGTAGCCAAGCTTCCTCTTCAATTCACCCTGTCTGAACAGCATGAATATAGTACATACCCTTCCAGCCTTTCAGCTCCAACCCTGGAGATTATGATCCTCTACCTAGCAAAGCAGCTGAGACTGCAGTAATCATAGAATCATTTGGTTTGGAAGAGACCCTTGAGATCATTGAGTCCAACCATAACCTAACTCTAGCACTAAAACATGTCCCTAAGAGCCTCTTCTATATGTCTTTTAAACACCTCCAGGGATGGTGACTCCACCACTTCCCTGGGCAGCCTGTTTCAGCACTTTACAACCCTTTCAGTGAAGAAATGTTTCCTAATACCCAATCTGAACCTTTTCTGGCACAACTTCAGGCCATTTCCTCTCATCCTATCACTTGCTACTTGGAAAAAGAGACCAATACCCTCCATGCTACAACCTCCTTTCATGTAGTTGTAGACAGTGATAAGGTCTCCCCTCAGCCTCCTTTTCTCCAGGCTAAACAGCCCCAGTTCCCTCAACTGCTCCTCATCAGACTTGTGCTCCAGGCCACTCACCAGCTTTGTCGCCCCGCTCTGCACTCTCTATAGTACCTCAAATGTTCTTCTTATAATAAGGGGACCAAAACTGAACACAACACAGTATTCAAGATGGGACGTTGCCAGCACCAAGTACAGTGGAACGATCACTTCTCTAGTCTTGCTGGCCACACTATTCCTGATACAAGCCAGGATACTGTCGGCCTTTTTGGCCACCTGGGCACACTGCTGGCTCATGTTCAGCTGGCTCTCAATCAACACCCCCAGATCCTTTTCCACTGGGCAGCTTCCCAGCCACTCTCCCCCAAGCCACTCTTTCCCAGTCAGCTATATCCATCTTAAAACTCGCACTGGATCTTGGATCTCAGCTTCCCATAAAGCACAGGACCACATTTTTCCCAAGACTACAGGCTCTTCAGTTCTCTGGTTGTGCAATTGGAAAGTAAGGCCTGCTAGAAAGTAGGAGGTAAGTGGAAATTTTATAACATCTGTACATGAGTGCAGACAATGAGCCCCATGGCAAATTCTGAGAATTGTCTGGTAGAGAAGAGCTTCCAGTCTTTTCAAAAAGTTATTAGTATCTCAGGAGATACTGGAAGAAAGGATAAAAAGAAGCACTATTTAAAAAAAAAGAAAAAGGCAAGATAGTGTTTCTGGTAATCTTCCTGTAAATTTATCTTTACTGTTAAACAACAAATGGAACCAATACTAAAAGAAGTATTTACTGGCTAGTAATATGCTTGTGTGAATCAAACAGTATTAAATTATGAAATAAAAGGTTTGCCAGAAATCCATTACTGTTTTTTTTAATTTTAAAAAAAAAAAGCTTTTCTAAAATTAGTGAAAGGAATGAATTATCATGTAAGAGTAAGAAAGGCTTCTGATATCTTATAAAAATCATAACTTAAAAATTAATTCCAGCTGACCTAGATAGCAATATTGCCCAATTTGGTGAAGTTATCTATAGCTACATTGTTCTGACCATTTAACATTTACAAAGAACATAGAAGGCAATCCATAATAGGGTAAGTTTTAAGATATGTCCAACTTAACATGCACAAAACAGAGAAGACAGCATACTTGTTTAATTATTGAATTAGTGCCCTTCCAACCTTATAAAAGAAACATTTTCCTTTAAACCCTGTGTAAATAGACATAACTCAATTCCACGCTGAGTTTTCCCGCTGCATAGTGGTGTTCCTGCATGAGTCATGCACTGACCTCTTGACGTACTAACCTCTTCCTGGCAAAAATATCTTGAATTCTCCAGTTATGTTCCATTCACCTTTGGTTTAAAGATGGTTCAGCCCAGCTTGTCTGTGGTTATCACCTGCTCACCACAAACTCTGTCAGTGTTCCCAATAGAAAACAATAAGGTAGGAAAAGAAAAAAAAGAAAAAGAAAAAAGCACCAGGATTGCATCCTGTACTGCCTGCAGAGGGGGCAGTGTGGGCCCGGCACCACATAAACAAGCAAACACAACAGTGCTGGCATGGGTGACCTACAAGGAGAGATATAAAATGTCACTTAATGTGTCTTGGCTAAGTGATGACTTAAGATCACTTCAATGGTCTTCAGAAATTTGAAAGATACCAAGGAAGAAGCAAATATATTTAACATCATGAAAAGAAGCATAAATATAAAGAGTGGGGTGAAATTAAAAGGCAAAGGTAGAAATAATCCTTATGAATTAATGAAAAAATCCTGATTCTGAAGAAGTCTTCCAAACCAGTCATCAGCTAATGTCTTAGGATTTCCAACTCTTGAGGAGGTCAGACACTTAAAAACAATCAAACTTATGGAAAATATGCCTGAAGATACTTAAAACCATCTGAAATATCTTTTCATCTCTTAACTTTTCATTTTGTTCAAAACAGTACCGCATTACTCCTTAACCAAACAGCAGTCTAGGAACAAGTTCTTATTAATTTAAATAGTTTGAATACTGTTATAAGCAGGATTAAAGCACAACTTGCACTGAAGCTCTGTAAAGCAGGTTTGCTATTTCTACAACCTCGAGTTCTAAACTTGAAAGCTCCCACAACCTTCATATAACCATGAACAATCTTCCTCTTATCTGATTGCTGAGGAATAGCCATCCTGAGCTCTGCCTTCTGTCTTGAATTTAAAAATATAGTCTTTTCCACAAATTCTGTCCAAATATTCTACCTTGTGCTGTATGGCAGGCCCAATCTGTTAGTCCTTTATGCCAGACAGAAAAAAAGGCTGCTCCCTTGAATGATTTACTGCCCTCTCTGTGTTTTTATTGACACAACATTACTTTGTCTGGATTTTTGTAAAGAATCTTTGTATGCGACTCCTCCATACACATGAACAATCTTAATGAGTGCAGGCAAATGCTTTAAAGTGCTATCTGTTTTCCAAGGTCTGAAACACAGATGTCTCTTTTTGGTAATGCTGCGTGCCATTGACCTGACTGTAAAGTTGGTGGCTTCCATTGGTGCACCACCCAGACATGATTTGCTAGGTAAAGTGGGTTTTTTGTGAGTTCTTTTTAGAAAATGATTTTGATTCCCAGCCTTCATTTAGAGACTTTGTCTTGATATTGTTTCACTTTTCAACAAGTGATGTATACACTAAGATACAGCCGCTTGTCACATTATAAAGGATCTTAACTAGTGAGAAAGGAAACATTATTTTTTCTTTTCAGTTTTGAGTCTTTCTAAGTTTTCTGATTCAAACAGAATCTTGCTTCCCTTGCCTTCCCTTCTTTCCCTTCCCTTCCTTTGTCATTGTTTCCGTATTTTGCAGACAAAATTTGGGAGAACAGATTAGGAGCTACATGTATGATATGTATATCTCAGTTAAACCTACCTCAGAAATGCTGTCCTTTGTTTGAATAAAGCTTGCACATAATAAACCAATATGTTTAGGGTTTTATCCTCTCAGTTTCTCTTGATTTTTAGTGTATACTTCTTGCTACCTCTTAAACTGCAATACTAACTCTTTTTCTGAAGGAGGGAGCATTTTCTTTCCTGCTCCACTAAATCATAATGGTATTTCACATATTTTATTTCATTCTATGCCACTCATAGTTTGCCTAAGCATTTTCACCCTGGACTATCTCCTGAAATAAGGTTAAAAGAGAGCCTAATGAAATAATGTACAGAGGTGCCACTGGAAGGGAGATAGTATTTCTCTTCTCAAGTGA
The DNA here is from genome assembly GCF_964273445.1 of Streptopelia decaocto. Classification (NCBI taxonomy): domain Eukaryota; kingdom Metazoa; phylum Chordata; class Aves; order Columbiformes; family Columbidae; genus Streptopelia; species Streptopelia decaocto. The sequence continues at coordinate 54,304,853 of NC_138656.1, read as the reverse complement.
AAAAAAGAAAAAAAAAAAGTCACTTTTAAAGCTCTGGTGAAAAGGCAATGATGCAAATGTGGCAAAGCTGCAAATTCTGCAGTGCTGTTGCGAAACTACCTTGATTTCTGGTAGCATGACAGTATTGGAGTTGGTCCTTTGATTCACACAGAGGGTCTATTTCTCCTAGTGTCTCATCTCCAGCACTGATCAGAAGCAGATGCTCAAGGAACAAGTACATAGGATTCTTCTTAGTACATTACTACCCTCCAGCTATTCTCATCTCGGGGTATTCCCTGGAGTGGATCTGGTTTATCCATTTAGTGACCTTGGTTTATCCACTTACTAATGATGTACTTACTCTTTTCCACATACTTACCCACTTGCCCTTGAATATATGTAAACTATCAAACATAAGAATCATCTGTAACGTGCTTTGACATGAACTTCTGAAGTCTATCAATCAACTGCTGCATAAAAAGAATTTATTTATTTTTTTTCTTTTATTTATTTGTTTGTTTTGAACCTGGCTTCTGTTAGCTTTGGTTTATGGAGAGAAATTATAAACACTCAATTCCACTCATAACTTTGCATATTTCTACCAAATCCCCCTTATTCATCTATTTTCAGGGTGATGAGTTTTAACCTACTCAGTTGTTCTCCATTTCATCTCAGAGAAGGAACAAAACTAAGAAATCTGTGACTTTTAAGAGACACTGCTAACAACGTTCCTCTCTGCAGGTGCATATTTCTGGTTTTTAACAAAAATATTGTTAACAAAAGATGATTTTTTTAATAGTCAGACCTGTTTGTTCTATAGTTCCTTTTATTTAGACCATAGCCAAGGGGCAGATACTAATTTCTATCTTCTATATTCATTTTACATTAAGGAAAACTAAACTATAAAGTACTAAGTTATAGAGTACAATTAAATAAAATGCACAAACACAGTACGGAGAATATTTGGCTAGAGAGTCAAAGCATCCCATGTATCCATAGAAGCCACTAATTTGCTATATTTGTCACTGACGGATCCTCAGATGAAGCATTAATTTAATCCAATTTCAAGAAAAAAAAGTAAACAAATCAGAATCCAGGGGACTGTAGCAGTATTAGAGAATTTAAACAGAAAAGGTAATGAAAAGATAAGACTGTACTAATTTGATTTATTTTCTCTGAAGAAGTGGAGGCTGAGAAAAGACGTGACAGTGGTCTTACGATAAGTAAAAAGGCGCTATAAAAGGACAGTAATCAATAGCTTACAATGTCCACCATGAAAAAGAAAATTTGCAAAATAACTCAGACTGGATATCACAAAGAGCTAAAATAGTCTATCTAGAGAGATCTGGACTCTCCTCCCCTGAGGGCTTTTAGTATCTTCCAGGGTGGCATGCTTGATCCGTTCCCAGCCTATGGAGATAAGTAAGTGATCTTCTAAAATCCCTGTCAGCTCTGCACTTCTATGGTTTCTTATTGATGTAACATGTGGCTTTAATGGGATACAGCTGCCTAAAAGCATTTTATGAGTCCTGGTAGCTAGCCAAAGGACCAATATATGGACCTGCAAACAGCAGGAATAGGACACAAGAGCTATTGTTCATAGTCATATGGTTCCATTTGTGTGTTACTTGGTTTGAAAAAATTAAATCTTGTCTATTCAGTCTTTGCTAATTCTGTCTGTTTAAGGCATATGAAGTGGGGAAATAACATAATTGAAGCTCTTATTCTGAATTCTAACTTTCGGTATTGCTAAGTGCATCAAGGGGCTCTCAACACACTGCAACCAGAATTTGCTCTTAGGAATAGGCATAATCACAACTTTGTTTCAATTGAAAAATATTTTTGGGTTGTTGTTTCTCTCTGCTTACCATTACAATTACCATGACCTAATGGGAACTCAAGCTTCAGCATATTCTCCAAAATTATAAACATTCCACTTCTTAATAAATTATAAAATCACACACCTTCCATTTGCTTGTGGCAGAATTTGGTCTGATTTCACAAGCAGAAGTATATGAGCACTGGCTGCTGCATCTAAAGAAAACAAGGTTCATCATTAAGGCCTTCTCATGACAGCTCTGCAGTGATAAGTGTGAACAAGACTGTCTCACTAGACACTAACAGGTGACTAATGAAATGTATCACACTGGTGAAATTTAATTTGACGATGTACCTTTTTTCTTTATATGCACATCTCATTTTAGCTTTCCATATAATTAGTGAAAAGAGGTGGGTCCTAAACTACAAACTAAACCCTTTGCATTGAGCAGACAACCAGAGACCATTCCTGACAGGGACCCACGTTAGGTGCTTTAATTTAAAATTGTGAACCTTCTCCTTTGGGTGCAAGCCACCACCGTCAAGTAAAGAATGCTGTAGAATATGAGGGTTTTCTTCTACCAGGAAGCTTATTTCTGCTCATTAAGCAGGCAAAATCTTCTAACAGAAACAGATGTAAACCACCCAGGAAGAAACAATAATAATAAAGATCTAGGTAAACACTTGCAAAAAATCAGATACACAAAACCATTTATTCTTCCAAGCAGATTTAAGAAAATAAAACTATATGCACACCTGCCAATATTGTGAGGAATAAATAAATAAATAAATAAATAAATAGCAACATCTTTTAATATGCTTTAATCAAATACTGATCTTGTGGTCAATAAAGTACTCATCAGATATCACGGCAGTAATTAAAATTCACATGGTAGCTATGCACAGCTTTTACACACCTTTAGACAGTGTCTACAGGGGCAGTTTGTGACTGCCAGTTTCACTCTCGGGTGCTGATCCACTCTTATCCACTCCGCATGTGTATTTTAATATTGCTGGACTGTCTTGTGGAGAAAACCAACTAATTTCCTCCAACACGAGAATTAAAAGAAAGTGATCAGAGTTGCAAAGTCGGGCATTCAAAGTAAAGGAACATCAAAGCTAAAACCAGTTGTCTTTATTGATTCCGTTTGTACATTTGCATTGCCACTCCCTTGCACACATTTTAACATCCATTTCATTTTCTTCTTGGTTCCAACTGAATAGCTCAGTTTTAAAAATTATTTCTTTCATAGTTGGTTCTAAAATCTGACAATACTATTTAGGTCAGAACAAGAGGCTTTTTGTCACCTTCTCCCGTCCATCTGTTTTATATACGGGTGTCATATTTGTTAATTCTTGACTGAAAGTACCAGCCAGTGTTACATATTTATTAAAATCCTGTGCTCTTGGCCTTACAATAACATTAAACTACAGTGGCCTGAACTTTCACAGACTATTTGATCCCCATATTTTCTGCATGTGTTAGGCAAAGAGAAATATTTTCAGGATGTAAATAAACAAGACCAAAATTAGGGCTGCACGGGATATTTTGTCTCTGGAATCTACTCATTCTGAGTTTCTGACACTGTAGAATTGCTAATGCATTTGAAACAGATGTTGTGTACAGTTTTATTTTTGTTTGAAAAACAGACTAATACCCTTTCTTTCACAAAACTTTAATTATGTGCTGCTTTCTGACACCCTCAATTCATGTGGAGAACTGAGAACTACAGACCCACCACAAAAACAACTATTACAGGTTTTCTTAGGCTGGTGCTTCCTTACACATAACTCTTCCCATTTTGCCTTTCTTAGACAGTTTTTGTCTTCACTCCTTAGCCTTCTGATCAGAGTTAATCTTCTCATAGACATAGAGCTTTTTTTTCACCTTTCCGGTCCCTCCCACAGGAAACGTCTGCTTAGGCTATAAAGCCAGGCCAGTGCCATTTTTTCTGTTCAAACCTTGTAAAACAGCCTCTGGTTACCTACACCTTAACTCCCTTCCTCATCCTTTACCCTAACCTCTTTGTCCCCCTGATCCTCACTGCTAAATCCTAGGGGTTTTTACCCAGCAGAGTAGCCCCAAGTCACAGTTTCCACTTCCCCATGAGCCTCCACTCCCTGTAGTTCATGGTCTTCTACAAAGAGATCCCCTGTCCTAGTCTCTTGTCTTGGTCCCTGGGCCAATGTCAGGCTCTCGTCTGTTTTTCTTTTCAATTTTATAATTTTATGTTATAATTTTATAAAACATAGGTAATGAAGACAAAGGACCCCTGTTCTTCACAGTGATGTCCAGAGCCAGTGTAGCCAGCAACACTCCAGGAACTTCAGTTGCAGGAGAGATCTGCTCAGCCCCACGTGATCCCAGCCTGGGCACACAGAGATAAACTTTAGGGAGTGAGGCTGAAAACATCCAGCGACCAGGAGCATTTTTGCATTATGTGTTCTTTAAGCAGCTTACAGCTTGGCCAGATTTGGGCTGATTTCACAGAGATAAAAGCTGTCCTTTAGCCCATGGCCGCTTCCAAGTGTCAAGTCTCTATTCAGAAAGCAAGCACAGATGCACTCAGGCAAGAAAGTTTCATTTAATGAGGGCCAAGCAGAAATTGAAAATACCATTGGCAGCCCACACAGTGTACATGAAAAAAATCCATTAAGTTCCATGTTTTGTACATTAATGCAAAGCCTACGCTGACTCTCCTCCCACTAATGAGATCATGAAATGATGACCTGCAGATCAAAGATCTCACAGCTTTATTTAGATTTCGGCAAAGAAGATATTATCTTCACTGTGCAAAACAATTTCTTTAGTCTTATTTAAAAAAAAAAAAAAAAGAGAGGGGGAGGGGGACTAATTTTGATTCATTTCTACATGAAGCATTTCAGCCAGAATTTTCCCAAAAGACCTGTGTCAGTCATGCACCCCAGCATAAGGAGAAGTCAGATTTCAACTCAGACAGTTCTAGTTTGACTACGTTATAAGCATCTGAAAACAAAGTCCGTAATGGGAAGTGTCAGGCAACTTTAATAATAGGTGGGGCTGATATAACCACTTTATCATAGGGAAACACACTGCACATGCAGGGAGATCAGCCATAAAATAACCTCCTTCTCGTTGTTGCCCTGCACATCCAGTGGCTCCCACACTTCAGGACACTTGAATTTTGGCAGCCCAGTGACTAACAGCCAGGAACACAATTTCAAGATGATGATAAAACACGAACCTCTCAAAACAACTCATAACGGCTTTACCAGCTTGTGATTTTCAATGGGCGAAATTAACAGTAGTTGTGCACTTGCTGCTACATTAAATGTTCTAAACCATCAATAATTTCTGGAAATTTCTCCAAACCTAATCCTGGAGCTGACAGAGATTTTTTTTTATATACTCAGTAAACACACTTTCAATCTAGAAAATAGTTATTATGTATTACTAAGGGTAATGTTATCTCATAGGTACTTCCCCAATGCAGTGCACAATATAAAAGACTATTTTGGTGCCAATGGGTATTTCAGCATTTCTGCAACATGGAACTTCACAGGGAGCTGTACACAATGTATTTTGCTTGGAGTACAGTAGATAAGCTGTCATTGCTGCTTTGGGAAAAGGGCACCCTATATCTTACTGATTATTGCTCCAGAAGCCAATGCTCCCAAAAACTGAAACAGAGTCCTGCTCTCATAGTCTAGAACACAAATGTACAATAGGTGCAGCACAGAAAAACGTACATCGACTTACTGTACATATAAAAATAGACATGCAATTAAGTCACAACAGATATGAATCAAAACAGAAACAAATTAAAACAAAAAAATACCTACTTTGACAGATTCATACCTGCAGTCTTCTCATTCTAAAGCAAAAAGCCAGGAGAGAGAATATTCTAATTTCTTGCCCATTTGGGTGGCTTCCTTGCACATGTTCCTGAATTTTCAGCTATGATGAGATCCTCTCATTGGCAGTCACCAAGAGGCTGATATGACCATGAAATGAGGAAACACAGTGAATGAAAAATAAGGTACTAGCACCACCATTTGCTGAGGGCTGGAAAAACTAAAAGAAACTTTAAGAGACGATGTAGACCTATTTCTGTAATGCTAGCTGCTTTTAACTCACCATTGCTGCATTGTAGATGCTTGATCAAAACATGCTTTCAGCATTAATTACTTGTCAGGAAAATCTTAATGAAGTCCAGATGTTTATTTTTATTCCCAGGACTATAAATCTTCAAGTGTAGAAACAGTTTCATACAAGGGGGTTTCTTTCAGTTATTTAAGTTAAACAAAAGTATTACTTAGAGCTATGTGAACATACGGTGGCTGGCAGGGGTGGACTGAAACAGTTAAAGGCAATTACTATGCCCCTGGAAAACACGTTTTGTTGTTGCTCCTTGCCATCTCAACACTGAGAAATGTGGGGTTTCAGCAAAGTGACCTTGGAGGGGATGAGCTCTCCTCCACCAGTGGGGCCCTTCCCTACTGTCACATGGTGTTTCCATTTCTGCCTCCTGTTTCCTGAAGCAATTTACATTTTCTTCTAAGAAAGAGGGGGTCTGTGAAGTAGAAAAGTAACACAAATCTTCTTTAAGCAATTTAAAGGAGCACAGTCTAATTTTAAAAGATGATACTTGTTAAGAAACAGATTTCAACACCTGTATTGCAAAGTGCAAATGGGATGAAAATTGACGTAGACTTTTAAAATCTTATTTTCTTCTGCCTTCTCTGCTGTCTGCTAGTTTTATTTTGCTCCTCTTGAGCAACAGATGCAGTTCTTATAAATGACAACCATCAAATCAATTCATAAAAATGGATGCATTAAACCTTTCAGCGTTTCAAGGAAAAAATACTTTGGAGGAGAAACGCTTTGACGTGGGACAAAAATAGCTCAAAAACTACTTTTTTTAAAAAATACAAAATTAATATAAACATTTCTATTGCACAAATATGTTGATAAACTTTTCTGTTATCAAGACATTACTGTTGGCCCAAATGACCTAGTAAATGTCCCTTTTACAAAGTTTTTAAAGTACATTTTTAACTCCTTCAGTTCCTTCTTTCCTAAAAAAAAAAAAAAAAAAAAAGTTACCTTTAGATCAGTGAAAAGTGTCAAGAACAAGAAACAGGGAGTGAGGAAGAAAAACTAAAGTATTTCTTCCTCCACTTTTTAACTCTTTTCTGAAAACTATTTAGACTAGGGTCACGAGCCCAAGATTATTGTTGCAAATCCATAGTTTAATTTCTTCCTCTGCTGAGTCTTTCCACAAAGAGAATAATTTTGTCATCCAAAAGCTTCAAAAACCAGATACCTAAAGCTACTGGGTGGGCTAAGGCTCACGTACTATTGTGGATTCTGATTCCCCAGCACCTGAAGATCCAATACCTAAACTACTGTTAGAACCTCAACTTACTTGGGTTAATAATGTATCATCTACATTTATTTTTATATTACGCAGAGTTAAGACATGAAATAAGTGCACGTTATGTGATACAGACCAAAGATGAGAAAAAAGTTCTTTAAAGAGAGCTATTAATTATGATCTCTTATTTGGCTGGTGTCACTCAGCACAACCCTAGAGAAATTAACAGAAACCACTTTGTTGTGCATAAGTTGAGGCCTTCACATTGAATACACAAAAGCATAGAAAAATATTTCTATTGTTTATACATAGACACAATAAAAAAGGCAAGAAAGAACTGGCCAATTTTTAAAATCGATTTTTTGGATCACATAGTTCCAAGTATTTCATATCTTTTATCCAACTTGTGCAGTTTCACAGCATCAAAATGGATTTAAAGCTATTGCCTTCTTTTCCTCAGAAATTTTCTCCATCTCAGGTTTCTCTCTATAGTGTAATCACTTCTAAAGCCACCATCCATTTGTTGGAGGAGTATTGTCAGGACTTGGCAGACTCCTTATTGTCATGAACTGTTTCAAAATACAAAACACATTTTACAATTTTAGTATCATCACATTTCTTCTGGTTCTGCTTTCTGAACGGTTATTCTTCTCTCAGACACTTCTGACTAAGAAATTGTACCCACACAATTCAAACCAACACAAATCATGAAGAATTATTGTCTGCTTTCAATTACATGTTGATTTCACATCCTCACTGTGACTTCCAATTTCCTCAAACTGTAGGAAAGTCCTCAAACCACATTTTCAAATATTTTCGAAATTTTTCATCCTTTGCCGGAGTGACAGCTGACAGATGTATTTGTCACTCAATATTTCCCAAACTGATTGTTTTTTGCATCATTGGTAAATGTATTCAGACCTGACTCATTTCAGATGTGACTACACCATCCTGATAGCCAATAATCATTCTCCCTCTTCTACAGTTTCACATATATTCTCCAAGTAGGCAGACCACAGACAAACATGGTATAGTGTTGTATATTTTATGCTTCTTTTAAAATATTTTTAGACTGTTTCTGTAGTTCTTTCTGCTCTTCAACAATTGCACTATTACTGAAGACTAACATATCTAAATATATTGAAGTATAGGTCAGCTATGGAAAACACATTTTTAAAATGGCTCAGAGTACACGCACAAAAGATACAGGGACCATGAAATAGAAAATCAGGAGTGAAGTCCAGGGTTTGTAAATGACCATACTCCACACCACAAGAAGGCAGCCATATTTTCCAATGCCAGGCCAAAATTGTTCATTTTTTGTCCTTTTCTAGGTTCAAGAAAGTGTGCCGCAGCCATCACCACTGTTACACTCATGCATGCACACACACATACACTCAGAAGGAAATCAGAAATCAGGCTTAAAAAATGTGTCATCAGGAGCTTCTGCACCTTTGCTGTTTTTCCTGCCTTACTTCAGGATTTTTGGGGGAGGCCACATGTTCCTGAACCTCTGGGACTGGCGCAGGAGATAAAATTGAAATTGAAAAGCTGTGTTAGTCCAAGAAACCAATTTCTTTTAAATGGATTAGGGCAACCAAACCCTTCCTTCACAGCCGCATAGGGCGAGTCCTTGTGGGACAGGAATCAAGGTACTAACATTCGGTTTCTCTCCCCCTGTCCCCTTCATGACACTAAGGACAAAGATGGGAAAGAAAGGAAGAAAGATCGCACAAAGCCCCAGAGGTCTATTGGACAGTGGAAAACTGGGGTAGAGCAAGCTGCCAGACAAACGTCCACTGTGTCATCCAGGGACATTGAAAGAAAGAGATTGAGGTGATGTCTAAAACTGTGGGCTTCAGGCCCCAAAATACAGCCAACTTGACTCCTGTCAAACCACTTACAGAGAAGCTGACTTTTCCTTAGATAAAACTGAAGCTTCATACACACTCTTTTCTCAGTGCCACACATATGTATACAAGTACTGCTAATACGTATGTATGTGCTCACATGTATTCGTAGCACAGTGTCACTATATAAACTGGGGAAAAATACTATCTTGCTTGTTTGGCAACCTACGGGTGTCAATATCTTCTCTACAGTAATGCTGACATTCGTGAAGATTCTGCTCACAAACAAGCACATAAACCAGAAATACTTCTGCTGTTCTCCAGCTTAATAAGGGAATAGAAGTAGAAAATAAAATAAGCATAAAATCAGGATTTTAAAAAAGACAATAAACTTGTATTTTCAAGCTGCTGAAACTGGCACCACTTGAGCAATAGAAGAATTAGCAGGCAATTTCACTAACCATATTTATTTACAGGAATCATGTAAGCAGAAATACTTGGCATTATTACTGAGGTGCTTTCACACTGCATTCATGTAATTCATTCTGCAAAGCCACACATGAAATTCCCACCTCTATTCAAAGATTATTATATCCTTTCTTAAAGACAGAATAAATCTTCAGTCCTTTAAAATCTTTGTAAAATCATGACAGTGGTTTTCACTTTTATGTGAAAGGGAGAGCATGGATGTAAAAACCATCATCCATATAAAAGACGTGACTGCAGATAATGGATGCCAGAACTGTGGAAAGTGAGAGGACAAAAGACACAGCTGAAGACTCCTGCAACTTAGTAGAGGGAGCAGCTTCACTCTTTCAAATAAGGAATGTACATGTCTGGTACTTTATAAAAGAAAAACAGATGTTAAAAGAATAAATGCATAAATTTACCTATTAAGACAGAACATCTAGTTTGTGTGGTAGTTTTACTAGGAGCTGCAAGTTCCTGAAACTTCTACAAAAACAAGAGCTATGTACATCTTGAAATACTGTTTGTTCCCTGGTCTGAGGAACGCTGCAGCAGACACAAAATACTCCCTCAGGGCAGACATGGCACAGAGAGGTTTAGATCAGTGTGCTGATGCAACTATTTAAGCTGACTCTGGAGATAAACCTGTGTCCAGCTGATGGTATTGCAAGCAATTGCATTTAGAGGGTGACATTTTAAAAATTCTTTTCTTAAAGGGATACAAGCAAGACCATGATAAATAAATCACCTCCTAACCAAGAACATAAAGGAATTTCTTTGTACTGACAAGCTATTCCAGTTCAAAATTCCTTGTGTAGGAAAGTTACTCTACAACTGTCCCCTACCTGTGGCACCCAACACTGGCTCTTCCCTTGGGTGACCACCAGCCATGAGGCAGCATCGATGGGCTCTGTTGCAGCAGCTCCTTCTGTTACAGTTTCTAGCCCGAATCTCTACAGAGAGTTAAACCAGTTTGAAATATTTTCCAATTTAGGTAAACAAAAAGTAGATAAAGTTCTATTTTGCAATCTGAAATGTAAATCTTTATGCCTGTCTTAGGAATAATCTCCATATTGATCTTTTCCACCCCTATCAGTTTTATTTAGCCAGTTTAGCGGTTTGGAAGAGTTGTTTGACTGAAGCAAAAATAAATAACACTTTAAAGGGTTTAGAACCTGTCATTTTAACTAAACCAAGTTTGTGCTGTCAAGATATCTGAAGAATACCCAATGAACAAGAAGTATCATTAGGAAAGTTGATATTAATATTTCCACAATAAAATTTTATTACGAGTTTTGTAATTGATGAACAACAGATGCATCTATGAAAATAGTGCATTTTCCTTTCAAAACAACAAATGAACTTCTGACTGCCCAGGTCACTTATTTTGTGTACTGACAGACTGGGTTTTCAATAGTTGACCTTTATCAGATTGGCTCACTGATAGCGATTTTGTCGGTCATTCTGTTAAAGGCAAATGTGTATTTCTTGGCCCTAGAATAAAAATGTTAATTGGTTAACAGAATATCAGGCCCTATTACAGTCCAATACCCTTTTGTTGTTTTTGTTGTTGTTGCTAGAAACAAGTTTCTTTATCTCAGTATTTAGCTAAATTACTAGCAATAAAATTAAAGCAAGTTTAAATCAAAAATTGCATTCAGAAAATGTATACCAAAGATATAAAGAGAACCCAGTCCTGTGGGCTATTTCCAACAGAGACTGAAAACCAAGCTACTCAAAGATGATTTCTACTACACTAATAACCGGGCTGTTCTTATCAATGCCCACATTTTCTTAGCACAAGGAACGAGACTCCACAACAGAACTCTTTTTGATGCCTACATTGACAGATAACATAGTTTAATATTTTCATTGAGTTAAACTCACCAGGCCTTACCAGGGCAAATTCTGACACCCTGGGGGTTGGATGCCTTCAGCCCTTCAGGATGCTGCTCCTTCCAGAGGTACCCACACTACATGGCCAGCCACCTCTGGCTAACGATGCTGGGCTCGCTTCTTTGCATCTGATATCAAAATCAAATGGCATTGAAAAAAAGCATCTATTTGATGTATCATGTAAAATGTGTTGATCCTGTAGTTCTGTGTTAGCGGCCAACTGATAGAATTAGTTTCGCAATCTTTTGAAGCACCAACTGAGCATCCTCGGGAGCACCTCCAAGTTTTGCTGCCTGATAGCAACAGCACCAGTAGCATTTTGTCTCCTGATTCTTTTGGCTGTTCTTTATTTATACAGTCAATATTTTCCTGTCAGTTTTTCTAATTTCTAATCCTGTCCCCTTGCCCTTCATCTCTCCTAATGCATTCAGCTTTTATTCCCTTCTTTTCCAGATGGCTGCTTGGCCCATTATCATCTGGCCACTAATTGTTGCCTGAACTAACCCCATCTTTGCTGGATGTGGCTTGTAAACTCCACTATGAAATGTAAACTTGCTTCCACTTCTTTTAAGGGCACTTCTGCATGTAAATATGAAGCTTTCCAAAATTTTCTGAGGACTATTTTCTGATTTAAGAATGCCTGTAAGTTTTCCCAGACATTAGTCTTAGGACTCCTTATATAAGCTTGTACTCATTTCAGAGGTATTGCAGACCCTTTACACTTAACAATGTTTACTGAGTCACCTGCTACATGGTATGGAACTCACCAATATGTATTTGCTTTTTTAGAAGTTATATTTCTCTATCATTTGGTCTCCAATTTCTTGCCTGGGACAAAATACTTATTTTCACTAAACTGCTGTTTCAGTTGTCTTTGAAGAATAAATACCTTTTTTTTTTTTTTTGTAGACTGGATTTTATCATATCTCCTGTTTATATTTCTAATTCTTCTGGGTCTACTGATGTTAATAAACACCCTATATTTAGGATTATTTACAAATATTTGTGACCATGATATTCAGATATTTTACAAAGGAGGATCAAAGTAATATTAAAATTGCTAAATGCAATCCTTGCGTAATTCCAATTGCCTTTTTACATGGTCTGCCAAACAGACTGGGGTTTAAGTGTTGGCATTCAGACTGCAAGTGAGCAAAATTGCTTTCCCTGTTTTATCAAGAAATGCATCTTGTTTCCATGAAGCAAACATGTAGTTCCCTTGGCAATTATTAAATTGGAGGGTTTATTCTAGTGCAGGAAAGTCTATGCTCTATCATAACTTGATGTCAGGAAATGCAGCTGAAAAAGGAGTCCAGGAAAGGCAGTGGAGGATCAGGTCCAGATGCCACACAGCACCAGGACAGAATCAGAGGGTGCAGCGATCCATCTGCCTTGTGCTTTGCTGCATTTTTCAGCAAGTTACTTCACTTTATTGCAGTTTCTCTGTGTAAGATGACAGAAACATTGGGCCAGCAGTCCTTTGCCAAGCACTTTTACATCCTGCCATAGGAAGTACCATGTCAGAGCACAGTCTTATTATTAACAATTAATAAATCACAAGTAAGTATTATTTATTTTACTGAAATTTAATATAGTCTAATTATATTTGTAGCTATTAGTAAGTTATTTTTAAAACATTTGCAAATAAATGTGCTTATTAGAAACAAGCCACATTATGATTTTGTTGTCATCAACAGGACTGTTATTTGGTGGACAGCACAGCGTTTATTTTCTGTTGATGACATCATAGTATTTTTGTATTCTGACACTTTTCTTTAGAATGTTAATTTAATTTACGTATGAGCAATGCTGCTAAACCTGTGCTTAAAGTCTGTAGCATAGGCACTGATTAAGGGAGTACATCACCATCATGTTCATTAATTACAGAGCTGCTCTCTCAGTAGGTTCTCAAAAAGTAATCAAGGCGATCAAAAGACAAATATTGGCAACTGGTCACGCTCAGATCCCTTGCAAACCTTTATTCTTCTCCAGGAGCCAAATTCCAGCTTCCCAATGCACAAGAGGTAATGGCAGAGACTTGGGCAGTTGCGCTGCTGCTGCTATTTTTCACTCTTATTGTTATAAAAATATGAATGTTATAATGAGAAGGCTTTTTCTGTTTAACATCGAATAACAAGGTCACTAACCTGTGCCTAGCTGAGAAACAATGGAGTGGTAAAACCAAATTTCTGGCTACAACCCTAAGACAAGCATAGTCTCACTTGTGAAATATTTGTTTAAAGTGCACCGTGTTCAGAAATCTGTTCTCCAAGGCCACAGAAGGTATGTGGTCATCTATAAGAGACTTTTCAGAACAGCTTTAGCAAGGACTTTTTTTAAATGAAAAGATTGCAGTTTTGGGGATGTGAAAATTACAGTCTGTCTGAGAAATAAACATCGTTACGGTTCATTGTAAGCTAAAAGCAAAACTAGAAGCAAATAACATAGAACTGTATTTCCAAATTTTTCTAAAGAAAAAAATCAACAAATTATAGGGAGTCTTTTATGTAACCAAATATAAAAATCACAATTCTCTAGTGCTTCATCTGTGAAAATTTTAAAGAACTTTCTAAAGGTGGGTGGGCAGCTATAATTACCTTGCTTTTAAAGACAATAAACACTTTAGTGCTAAACCTTTCCAGAACTGGAACCTTGGACCATAGAGCAAAAAGGAATGTTCTTCTATTATAAAAAAATACTTTTTTCTCTGGCAGATAGGTAGCTTGCAAATGTATTTTGGAGGTTTAACTATGACAGAAATAAAGGCCAAAGTATGTAAAAAAAGCATATTGTTACACAAGTTTGTAACTAAATAGCTGGCAAACTTGCAGGATTTGGGGTGGCAGGGGGGAAATATCTAGTTACAAGAGCAGTGGAATATGTAAAATGGAACAATAAATATTTGACATTAATTAAATTTTCCTTTTCAAAACAGTAGTGCAAACAGTAATTTTATATTGTGTGAATTATACCATTGATGCTGCTAAGGACGTGTGGTAATCACCAGTAATTTTTTCTTCCTGTAAGAAGCATTAATTTATTAAATTTAGTAGTTTATTTTGTTTAGCATATCCTTGTGATATTATAATTATCTTTCATTGAACACACATAGAAAAGACTTTTAAAATTCCTGTTTCATTTAGGAACTAGAAAACAAAATTCTCTATTATACGGAGGAGACACAGGATTCTCAGCTGTTCTCCAAAGCTGCACTTCCTCCCATCTTCTGGGTATAATAACATACTGAATGGAAATCCTTCAGTGAAGCACTTCATCAAAGCCAGGTGAACTCACTGAGACACTGGCCACAAGTCAAAAGTGACATCTTTATGCTCTTGCTTCTCCCACCACTGGAATGGGGAGGACCAGGAATTCTTCCAGTGGGGAAAGTGACTTTTTTTTGTGATAACACTTTTTCATGGAAAAGACCACCTTCTAAACATTTTGCAGTTTTCCAAACAGGTGAACCGGCATTTTAGCTGTGTCCCTGGGAGACTCATCTCCTGCAAGGGCCAAGCAGTGGAGGCAGGCAGGGAGCAGGAGCCTGGCTGGGGAGAGTCAAACAACAGTGTCCTGCTGCCATGAGATGGAACGGTAGCCTAGTAATCTGTTGGGTATTAATGGGTGAAAGGCTTCTGGGGATGACAGTGAGAAATGGGAGGGATTTCCTGCTTCCTCAAAATCAAACAGCCACTGCCATTACAGTAAGCAAGAAGTGCTAGGTGAGAGAAATACAATTATGTCTGTCTTCAGAATTCCTACATTTCAAAAACTTATTTTTTTGCCCTTCCATTTAGAAAATTTTCAAACCAGCTTTTTCTTCTTTTTTTTTTTCCTCTCATTTTGACAGTATTGCTGAAGTCTGCCAGAGGCAGAAAGCATATTATTTTAGTTTTGCTTGTATCTATTTTTCAAACTTGTGTTCCCAAGTTTCAGAGGTTATTGACCCTCGTAACTCCAATTGATCTTTAACAGCCATTCTGTGTTCTCTGCAACTCCAAATGCCAGATATTAAAGCCCTTCCCATATGCAAAATGCACGTGCACAAGCACAGTGGAAGAACTTCACAAAGACTACATGTCCAGTCCTGCTGGTGTTGAATGCTGGAAGCAGTGCTGTTTGTGAAAACAGACTTGACTCAAGACAGCCCCTGGGAGAGGTAGACAAGGAAGCAAACAGCACTTGCCAAACAGTGTTCCTGCGGCAAACACCACTGCTAGCAGGTGCTTGTAGCAACTATAATGATGCGCACAAAGCAAGAAAGTGCCTGCACAGCAAAACCTTTTTTTTTGCATAGTTTTTTTCCATCCTATGTCACCTTGCTTCCTCACACTCTTCCTCCTTTATCCCGACATGTGAGTGCTGATTTTCTCATACCATTCTTGGGTTTTCCCCTTACTGCACCCAACAGTTTCAGCCTCAGTTTCCCTCCTTTGCTTCTCACCCATCCTTCATCCTGGTCCATGACTAGGAAGCTGCAAATTGCTCCCATCCCGCTCACCGCTACCTACTGCTTGCTTCCCAAACTTCAGCTCTCCTGAGCACTCATTCCCACATCCCTACCCAACTACTCTCAGTTTTCTTTTTTTCCTTGCAGCCTACCTTTCCTGTATCTCTCCCATGAAACTTCCTTTCTCTTCACTGTGAAACCTGCCATAACCAGGTCCTTCATCAGTCTGTCTGTCTTCCTTGTAGCTTTGAGCTGGACCACTCCTTCCACTCCCACTTGTTTCTAGTGAAAAGAGCACTGGAAGCAGAGAGATGTGTCAACATTTGCTCCAGCCCAGAGCAGCCAGGAACACTCAGTATAAAGAAGGTCATTTTTTACTCTGGCCTGAATTGCTCCAAATTGCCCGATTTTTACTTCTGGATGTAGGCAAATTACGGGTTTTCCATTATTCTTGTTCTTAGGAATGAGTGAATCATTTTGGCTTGGATTTTCAAGCAAATAAATTCAGTCAGCTGGCATGGAAGACTTCACTCCTCCTGTAAATAATCGCAAAGCATCACATTCTGTTAAAGGCAGTGATATTAGTGCTACAAACACACTTATAAACTGAACTCCCAAACTAGTCAAGAATTTCTTAGGAAAACCACAGAGGGAACATTTTGAGAAATGCAACCTCTTCTTTGGCTTTCAAGCCAGGAAGCCACTACAAAGAACTATATTAGAAGTATTTGAAAGCATACTGCTTAAGAATAAAAAAGGTGCTGCAAAAGCTGCTGCTGTTATCCTGGCTAGGGGGATTTTGGATGTCTGTCACTTGCTGGTGCAGGCGTTGCCATTCATAGAGCTTCATGAGACTGAAAGGAAGCTTACCTACCTTGATTCGAAATCTAGTTGGGCAGCAATCCTCAGGCACTTCGTCAGCCCTGCCTCCTGCTCCAGCTTCCCTCTTTCCCCCTACATCACAGGCAGATTTCCAATGGCAACTAGTTCTTGTTTCTATCCTGAAGCTTATCCCCTAGTCAGGGTAAGTTTATAAAACCTTGCAGTTAAGATTCATCACTAGAGAATTAGCCTGCACAACTCTGAACCCATGACATTATATTCCGTGTAGGTCATTAGTCAAAATCCATCTCGGTTTACTCGTTATTTTTCAAATTTTAAATATTTATTTTTTTTTTCTATTCCTATGATCTCCATGGCCTGCTATCTTGAACTGTTGAGATGAATAGTTGATAATAGTAAAAAACAAAAGTCATCTTCAAGTATATTTTTAGCCACATGAATCAATCCATTTTAGCTCCATGACTTTGTGAGATGCATCTCACATACACTGTGTCTCCACCTCCTTTCACAGACTCTCAGGCAGCTAAATATCATCAATACATGCTCAGATTTTGATCTCTAAATTTTATATGAGCCCCACACTACTTCTCCACTCCCGCTGAACAGTCCCCAACACTGTTGTCTATCCTCTGTTCAGCTGTTCACAATCCGTATTATGAAAGGCAGCCAGACCTAGCTAGTGGTGTCACACACTGAAGTGACACCATGGAAGTGTTATTCTAAATGTCTGTAATACCAAGCAATATCAAAATGGTTAGACATTAATATTATTGTGATAATCACAGTACCAGTCTAGCACTTTTCTGCACAGCCTGGCTGGGACTGATCTCCAAGGAAAGTTCTAAAGGACTTTTGTGCCATAACATGCAGGATTCCTTCAGAATTCCTGCACTGATGGCCATCATACTTCTGCTATAGAAATGATTGCAATGTGCTTCACAAACACCTGCACCTGTCTGGTTTGTCAGCTATCATTTTACCCTCATATTCCTCCTTCTTCTTGCATCTCCACCTTCCCTACTTCGAACTAGCAGTACACATCTGTCCCCTTATGGTCATATATCTGACATAGGCTTCCTGTTTCATAGGGTCCCTTCAGGTTGATGAAAACCTTCCTGCTCTTTCTCCTCCCCACACAAGAGCATCACAGAATCACAGTATGTTAGGGATGGGAAGGGACCTCGGAAGATCATCTAGTCCAATCCCCCTGCCGGAGCAGGAACACCTAGATGAGGCTACACAGGAAGGCATCCAGGCGGGTTGTGAATGTCTCCAGTGTAGGAGACTCCACAACCCCCCTGGGCAGCCTGTTCCAGTGTTCTGTTGCCCCCACTGAGAAGAAGTTTCTTCTCAAATTTAAGTGGAACCTCTTGTATTCCAGTTTGAACCCATTACCCCTTGTCTTTTCATTGGTTGTCACTGAGAAGAGCCTGGCTCCATCCTCATGACACTCACCCTTTATATATTTGTAAATATGAATAAGGTCACCCCTCAGTCTCCTCTTCTCCAAGCTAAAGAGCCCCAGCTCCTTCAGCCTTTCCTCATAAGGGAGATGCTCCACTCCCTTAATCATCTTCGTTGCCCTACGCTGGACTCTCTCCAGCAGTTCCCTGTCCTTCTTGAACTGAGGGGCCCACAACTGGACACAATATTCCAGATGTGGTCTCACTAGGGCAGAGTAGAGGGGAAGGAGAACCTCTCTTGACCCACTAACCACCCCCTTCTAATACACCCCAGGATGCCATTGGCCTTCCTGGCCACAAGGGCACAGTGCTGGCTCATGGTCATCCTGTTGTCCACGAGGACCCCCAGGTCCCTTTCCCCTACGCTCCTCTCGAATAGGTCATTCCCCAACTTATACTGGAACCTTATACTTGCTGTCCCCACCCCAGCATCTCCAGAAAACCACCTAAAACGGGTATGAAGCATCAAGCATCTGCAGCAGCCCTTTAGACTCTTCAGTCTTACACAAGAAAGTGAATTGTAGTTTGGTGTCCGCTGAACTCCACAGAATACTGCAGAGATCCCATCACATCCTGGCTAGAGGTGAGGTGTATAACACAGGAAGAAGCTGCCAGGGCTGAGGGACAGAAAGTGGCAGCAGAGCAAGAGCCTGGACGTATTTCTCTAGGAGCTCTACACGACCCGGCAGACACTTGGGGTTCCCTGCAAGGGACAGACGTAAAACCTTGCTGGATGAAGAGCATGATTAAACACAGAGATTTCACTGCAGATAAGTGATCTATGAAACATCAAGGTGAGAAAGATATTGTTGATGACAGCAAACTTAACAGAGCATGTGAAGAATAAGAAAAAACAACAACTGACTTCAAAGAAAGGTCTGAGAGTTGTATGTCAGTACTGTATTTCTGCTTGTCCTTTGGGATGCTTGGTGGGTAAATGGTGAGTCTCTGATCACCCCTAAGTGCAAGAAGCCAAACAGAGTGGCTGGCCATGTCAATTTATATTGCTGCTTTATAATTTGTGCTGCATGTTTTTACACTGTTACTGCAGTATGAAGGATGCACAGAAGAAATGCTTTGAAATACCAGAAAGCTGGAGAGGGACTTTTTACAAGGGCATGTAGTGAAAGGACAAGTGGTAGTGACTTCAGACTGAAAGAGGGTAGATGTAGATTAGATAGAAGGAAGAAATTCTTCACTGTGAGGGTGGTGAGGCACTGGAACAGGCTGTCCAGAGAAGCTGTGGATACCCCATCCCTGGCAGTGTTCCAGGCCAGGTTGGATGGGGCTTTAAGCAACCTGGTCTATGGAAGGTGTCTCTACTCTGCTGTCAGCTCTGCTGGCACATTGCTGCCTTTACAGCAACACTGGGGAAGCTCTTCCAGCATCCCACAGTCACCACCCCCTATTTGTTTTGTAAACAGAGTTCCCAGCCCAGGGCCTGATGAGCAGAACATCATCCCAGCGGTGGCTGAGGAGGGGACGTGGCAGCTGGTGGGGACACAGATGTCGCACACCAGTGTGCACACATCTGGACAGGCTGCCTGGAACCAGCATCCTCATTTGGGAAAAAGAAACAAAACTTTTTTTTAAAACAAATTCAAGCCTCTTAATCAGTGTCCTAAAGAGCATTTGTCACCACTAAGGTGTTGCTACCAAGAATATTTAGTACACACCAACATTCCATTTC
The DNA here is from genome assembly GCF_964273445.1 of Streptopelia decaocto. NCBI lineage: Eukaryota > Metazoa > Chordata > Aves > Columbiformes > Columbidae > Streptopelia > Streptopelia decaocto. The sequence goes on along the minus strand of NC_138656.1, from coordinate 54,285,039 downwards.
CCAGGGGAAAAAAAAAAAAAAAAAGCCAAATAATCATTTTATAGACACACCTGTGTACCTATACGCATCCAGGGACCTAATCCCATCCAGCTCCCAGCTTGGTTGGACCTCCTGCCCTCTAGCCCCATCCTCGCCATTTCCAAAAGCCACCTCACAGCTCGTTTCTTTACCTGGGACTACTTGGAAATTAATAGTTTCCACCCCATCTGCTCACACGCCAATCTTCCCTTTATTTATTGCCTTCTGAAAGTAAGTATTCTCTGTCTCATGGCTCATTAGCTGACACTAAAACTGTCAGAAAAGTTGCCTATTTTATTCAAGCAAATTGTCTTGTTTTGTAGATCTTTTATTTCTGACTCAGTTATTCTGGAGTAATTATGAATACATTCTAATAAACTCATCCTCCTTTTCTTCCAGAAAAAAACACATTGCCATGGAGGATTCTTACTTGTTTTGACAGAAGACTAAAGCAATCTGAAATCTTCCATTTGAAAAGGATTATGTTTGAAGACTCTTTCCAATTTCTATTCTGGCAAACTATCATTTTTTCTATTTTCCACATACTTAACTAATTTTGTTTTCCGTGCTTCAGTAATATCAGAAATCCATTTTCTTTAAATTCATAGAGAATTTCACTTCATTTTGTTCCGTTCCTCCCCCTTTTTCACTTCGATGGTCAAGAGAAATGGTCAGCATCTGTAGTATTAAAAAAATACTTCTATTTCATATGGAAAAGTTTGGGAGAATACATGATCCAGTAGTCTTTTTCTCTAGAAATGTGCCTTATTCGCCACTTGGGTTTTCTTTTCTTCTTCTTTTTTTTGTTTGTTTGTTTGTTTTGGGTTTTGTTTGGGTTGTGTTTTTTTTTGTTTGGTTGGTTTTTTTAAATTTAAAATTCTGTTATGACTTGGGTCATCCGTATTTCCCCTTCCATGCACCATCATAATGTATAAAATAATCCAGTAACTGAACAGCCTTAGGAAAATGTGGAAGATGCACACATCATCCACAAAAGGAAAATGTGAGTAAGCAAGCAAACTGCTTTATACAGTAAACAAACTCTAAAGCAATATAAGTCACAAGTCAAGTAATTTAATGTAGCCTGTCTTTATGCTTCTTCATTCTAATTCACCAAAGCATTTAAATGCCTTTTGAACTTACCTTCTTTAAGGAATCATGGTTCTACTGCATTAATTCCTGTGTTTACAAGACTGCATTACCAAAAATATGCTGTATAAAAAAAATTCAGTCGCATATGTTTTAATATACTCATGAAGTTATAGCACTCATTTTTTCTGTTTGCATTGTGATTTTATTAGGGCAATGTTTATGGCATGTAAAAAATTTAATTTCAATATCTATAATTGCAACATTTTAATTTGTTGAGTTTTGCCTTTTTTTTAACACTGCCAATCTGAAATAACAAAGTTGTTTTCACTGGAGTTATTTCAGCTATTATTTGAAGGAAAAAATCTAGCCCTGTAACTGTACCATTCTGTGATTTCACATATATTACTTTTTGGTTTTCTAATATGTATTCTGTTGATAAATCAATAATCCTCTACCACAATAAAAGAGTAATTATGAATAGATAGCAAATGCTTAATTCCATATCTTTTATTAATAAAAACCTACCTAATAAAAATAATGTACTGAAAGAGAAGTGTCTGCTGACACAGCCTTAAGACACACTTTCAGGTTTCTATCAGCTCTGCCTTGTGTTGAATACATTTTGAGTTTAAAAAAAAAAATAAAGCACATAAGCACATTTGAAACAAATGTTGAAAACATTCAGGAGCCTGTTAGGTCTGGTTTTTTTTCCAGAATTAAGACTAACTTCAGTGCTGTATGAAACAAACCTTGAAAAAAGATTGCAAGTCATTTTAAACTTTGTTCAGGGGTTAATTAAATTACATGGGTCAAAAATCACCTGAACTTTGTTCATGGCAAATTACTTCTTTACCTTCTTTTTATATTTGCTTTGGCTAAATGAACAAAGATGTCAGTACTCTTCTAAAAGTAAAGCAAATACAGGGAATATTAATAGTCAGCCAAGAGGTCATATTCCTTGATGAACATTAGCATTAATAATTTAAAAAATAGACATCCAGTGTAGGGGAAAAAAAAAAAAGGTATTAGAACCCCCTTTTTGTACTTTCTCTTCGCTTAACATGCAAGACAGTAATTAAGTTTTGCTACCAACTTAATGTGAAAACTTGCCTCCCTTCAAGCAATTTGGAGAACTTTATTGGTGGCTTCTGTGGGGCTGGAACTTCACGACTGGTGCCACAGCTGGTCACAGGGCAGCAAGACACAGGACTGCTGAACATGGCAGGAGATTTTACGTCTCCTGGCAGACATTAGGAAATCATGTCACAACCATAAAATATGGCCAAATATTCTTAAATACATTATGACTGGCACGCTCAGAGATAATTTGTTAAAGTTACGAATGTATTATGTGGGCTGAGCGGACTAATTTTGTAATGCAGTGTATTTATCTTGCAAAATATGGTAAAATATGCTTTGTATAATATGTATTAATGTGGATGAAGAAAACAGGTTTTGTTGTTTAGTAATAACCCAAGGACAAGTGTCTATAGAATCAGAAAACACAAGCTGAAACTAGTCGTATTCCCTCACAAAGAATTAGAAAACTCCCAACCAATATATCATGCCTATAAAATATTTATATTTCAGTCTTTTATTTTACTTTGAAACTGTGATTCTTTCCAAAGTTTAAGTCTATATAATTTAATAGTAACTTCTCCTTTTAGTCCATTTATTAAACTTTACCTCAAAAACAATGTTACATTATGAAACAAGACAGGAAATATATCTTAGTTCAGGTAGCTGCAGGAGCATAGAATATATGGTTTACCATGTCTCCTCAAATAACTGATCTTGTGAAAGTTTGGGTGGTTTTTTGCTAACAACTCACTGAGAAACAATTCTTCAGAAGCAAGTAAAATAAAAGCAACCTATAATGCTTTGAGTCCCTAGCCAGACACCAGAATTACCAGACTTACTTGAAAAATTCTCATTTTTCTCAAAATATTGCATTCAGTTTTAGTTTAGCGTTTATCATTTCCTGAGATACTGTAGAAAGTCCACAATGGTCAGACATGAATAAGCCATCTTTGTTGTTCTCACATCCATATAAAACATATAATGGGGAAGAGACAGCTAAAAACACAGAATCATGTTTAAGTGTGCCATTAAAACAGATTTATTGTTCAAAATTCTTTAAAAAAATCATGAAGTTTAACAACACTCAGAAAAGTGGATAGACAAGCAGATTTTATGATTACAAGGTGATTCTGGGCACTTCATCATTGCTTTTCTGAAAATAAAGACTTTAGTAATTCAACTATTTTTTGTAGTAGATAAGCATTTTAAAATAACTTTTTATTAACTCAGAAGAACTGCCACTTATTTGGCCTACAGATTCATTGCCCAAGGAATACAGCAGCTAGAAGAAAAATTGTCAAGGCGTTGTGACCAAGGGCAACATGCGATTTTACCAAATACACCTGCGCAGGCACATGACTGGAGCCTGTGAAAGAGCCTTTGCTGAAAAAGCATCACTTTTTGTTTTGGCACAAGAGCAGACTCCAGAAAACAATAGAAGAAAAAAATCCCTCGTTCCAAAATTTTGATAGTCCTCTGTCTAACTTCTAGCTGTCTTGAAAATAAAGTCCTTATGCATAAAAATGCAGAGGGCCGTCCCATTTTGCAAGAGGAACAGCAGCAGGACAGCCCTCACTTTATTTCATCCTTGTCACCCCACCCGGAGGTAAAGCATAAGGAATGTCACCAAAGCTGACATTCATTAGCAAATACTTCCCAAAACTGTGAATTGACCTCAGGTGGTTCATACCTTCAATGCCTCTGCGATGAGACTGGAGGGCTATACATTGTTCACATATTATCTATCATTTTCATAACTGAAGTATTACACTGCCGTGGGGTTTTCTGTTTGCCGTCTCTAGGCTGCTGGCTTTACTCTCTCCATTCAGCTTAGTCTTCCTACTGAAACACTAAAAATCAGCCCATGTTGGTATCTATAAAATAGGGAACAGAACTAAATATCTATTTTCTATATATGTCTAGCAGGTAGGGAAGCAGAAGACAATATTTTGCCTTGTTCTGTCTCCTTGCAAAAAGCACATTTTAGTGAAGAAGCCGCATGTTTCTTTGCAAGTGTTCTCCTGGTGCCCTTGCCACGTCTTGGAGAAAGATGCAGGGGAAGTAGTGGTGGTGATGGGAGTGAATCAGCCCTTCGAGACGTGTGATGATTTCATAGTCGGGAAGAGCCAGGCTGGCAATGTCAAGGCCAAGCATCTGCGAGACCACCTCTCGGAAGTCTGCCAGCTGCAGGAGCAAGCAAAAAGGAATTACTAATAAATCAAATACCAAGCAAAGGAGATTCCTGGAGAAACATATACAAATATGCATACAGACAAACACAAGTATTTGTATTAGCAGCACAAAATACAGAGATTTATGCTGTTCCTCAATACAGAGAGCTGCAAAGGATGGAAACAACCTTTTGGGGTGTAACTCAAACAAGAAAACAAGTAAACAGCTGAAGTGCTAAGGATCTTGGAACAGAAACCACAGTTGCAATATTCTTTAGTATCCTTCAAAAGCATGTCTTCCCTGCTGACTCAATAGTGAAAACTGAGGAAAAGAGAGGAAGAAGAGTTGTACTTGACCTACATGACTACAGTCTACACAAACAACTGGAAACTCTGGTGGGCACACCACACAGGGCAAGGTGCTGGTGCTGACCTCAACCTCCTGACCACTGCCTGTCACCACCCGCCTCCACCCTGCACTTTCTTGTGGCAACCACAGCAGAAAGGAGGAAGCTAGAAAACAGGTGGAGGTTCAGCACATCTGTTCATCTGTCTTGGACTGGGAACTAGGATGCAGCCAAAATTCAAGATGCAGTCTGGGAAATGCTCATTTTTCTTCTGTGAGCAGTTGCTGAAAACACATCATAATAAGGGTATCTGGCAAAGTAATTAGAGAAACCAGCTTTCTCTCTGCAGCTCCAAATGAACAGACATCCACAAGAAACTGTCATCACTAGTGACCCTACCAGCAACTAGATTAAAATCTTGAGATCAGATGAACATGAATGCCGATTTATTCTTCTTAACTCACAATATGGATCATTATAAATCAAAGTTCAATGCCTCTTCAATGGACAACACATTACACAGCCCAGATGACTAATGCCTTAATGCTCCTAATCATCAGCATACAATTAAAAGAATAAAATGTTCTTATTTGAGGAAATATGCTTGTCTTGCTATTTATTTGAACAACAAGATCCCCATTCCATGCATGACAGAGACTCAAAATGTCAAAGAAACACCAAAACCATCAAGAAGCCAGACTCGTGCTCTGGTGTGGCAGCACCCTCACTCCACCAATCATGCTGACAGTTAATGGTAAGGAGGAGATAAGTGCACTCCTGAAATAGAGATAAAAGCACCCCAGAAATATGTGTGCAACCCCAAGAATACTGTGCAGAACTCTTAAGTAGTTGTAACATCTGTGAGGCAAGCTTCAAAAACCCTGAAAACAAGGTCTCAGTTCCAAGACTATGCCAAAGACAGGTTTTTTTCATCCCAGCACAAACCCTAAAGAGCTGCCATCAGTCCAGAAAAACAAATAAGGAAAGCAAGACAGCATAGGGCAGAAGGATTTGAGAATTCAGTCCCAGCTATCTGTCTTATGAAGGCAGGGCAGTGTGTTGGATGAAACATTGGAACAATGTAACACCAAAAACCTCCAAGTTCCCATGTATTCTCTTCAGCACCAAGTGAGGAGGTCACTGATGTGGGGCTCTGGTAGCGTGCTAGACAAGTAGAATTTAGCAGAAGCTGAAGATTTTTTTAAACATCTGGATCAGAGACAGAACGAGCAGGCAGCAGAGCTGGAATTTGTTCCCATACAGACTTCATGTTAAAAGATCAAGGCAGCCCTCTGCAAAGATCAGTCTTTGGCTGAATTAAACCCCTGAAAGACATCTATGCAGCAAACCCACCTGATCCCCTGGGAGCACATTAGGTTCTGTCCTTAGCACCAAATTTCTTGCTCTCATACCTTTGCTATTGCAAGCTGTTCCAACTCAATTACAGCAACTGTCAGCAAACTCAATTGCACTACAACCATGTATCAAATGCAATCGAATTAAATTAGATGCACTGACCCAGATTACTGATCTGGCATGATTTTGCCAGAGGGAATACATACAAATTAAAATGTATACACAATCATCTCACTCTTTATTTCTGAAGGGAAAAGCAGGCCATAGCTATACTGAACGGATAATAAATATATTAAGAATTCAATAACTTCCATCAGCGAATAACTTAAACTGGAAAGCACACAGAGCCCTTAAAGAAATCCTTTAGGCCATTCATTTATGTGAATTCTAAACTGAGGAATTTTTTTCCACTTTAATGGAATAACACTTAGGAAACAACTTTTCTGACTATTCTATTGTGGCATATAAAGTACAGTGCAGACAAAGCTGCAGGTCAGTGAAAGTGCAGAAAAAGGGCTGACAACAAAAACTGTCAAAGAGAACCATCTTGGATACAAAAATGCCCCACCACAGGACATCAATCTGAATTTTAAAACCTCCCAACAAAAGCAACAGACGATACACACTGGACTCTCTTTAGAACGCTATTGCCTGTCTCATGTGGAGCAAGATGCATGTTTATACTCTAAGGTGGATACAGTGCTGGTGGATACATCATGAACGACTTTAAAAATCTTTAACTAAAACATATAAGACCTAGAAAAAAAAAATAGATGAAAGATGTATTTCAGCTTTAAAAACAGAGGTATTAAGAACACAATGGCTTTGCTGAAATACAAGAAGCTAATGTACCACATAACTCTCTGTTTAAGGCTTTCTTCAGTAGCAGTTAATATTTCTAAGGTAGTCACAATTTGAAGTACAAGAGAGAAATAATAAAACATAAACATCACTGAAGACTCAAAACCAAAGATTTGCTACAACAGTAGGCACTTGTAATAAATTTTCTTCACACCTTATATCCAGTGAGTAAAATTACCTGAAGTAAAAGGGAGGAAGGGAATGCAATTTAAAGCATTAACCCAAGATATTAGGAAGGGGGAGCAGAAGCAAAACAACAGACACTACAGTTTATTTTCATGCTGTACCTATAGGAAAATAGAAGGCTTTTATTCCAATAGGAAAAAAAAAAGATGGGGGCGGGGAAACTAACAAAAAATCCTTATAACAAAACCATCAAAAACTTAAATTCTTACTTCTTACTTCTTTACTTCTTACTCCAAGTACTACTGCAAATAAGGACTTGAGTTAAGTTGATATAAAAATAAAATATAATCCATTTTTAATCTGTAGTTGACTGCAGTGGTCATATTTAGAAATATGCAATAATGATAGATGAAGCCAGGAAGGTTTTCAGTTTACCCCATAGACAGCGGAAATCCAGTAAGGATTTCTGTAAACTTACTCTCGTAAAATGTCAGTATAACCCACTAATTTCCCACTACATATCCATTCTAATCTATACTTCTTTGACTCTTCATGTGTAGCTTCACATCTCTGTGGTGTTCATTCTGCAGTATGATTTAATAATGCTTTGAACACCATTTTTTTAAATGGTTTTATATGTCTCTCCAAGAACATGCACACTTTGCTGTTATTTGCTGCAGCCACCAGAGCCAATTGTCAATCCTAAAGCAGACTAGCAGTGTTATTGCACCCTGCTGACAGGGTTTCACTTGCACCAACTCAGATGCTTTGATTCTGGGCATTCTCAAAACGTCCCCCCCCAAAAAAAAAACCCACACAAAAAAACAAACACAGAAATGCCAAAGATAAATTTTCCTTCTTAAACTTAATAGGAATTATTAGTCTAAAGAGCAAAGAACAACCAGAAACACTGTGTTACATCCCAATTATGAGTTAATTTAAAATTATTTTGATCCAATCTTAATTTCTGACTTCACTTGGCTTTGTTCTGACTTTCTTACGATCACAAGACAAATCAATGTCTTAACCAGTTGGCAGTGGTTCAATTCTGCATAATCTTAATTTTTACAGCATGGAAAATATCCCCACAATATTACAACGTTATTTAACATTACACATAGTGATATCCACAGAAAGCAGAGAATACCTGAAAAAATCACACAAATGCCAGTACAAGCGGTCAACCTGTCCATATCAACAACTCCATCAGGTAAAAGCAATTTCAGTTTCTAGTAGTTTTCTTAACATGCGTACACACACAGATGACACAGCTGTGCTTATATTCAGATTAAATATATACATACATGCTGAGAGAAGTATTTAACATCTGTATTCACTACCTTTATACAGAGAGTGAGAGAAATCTGGTCTTGTTTAGCTTCCCTGAGAAGGAAGAACGAGCAAGTCCAAGCAGAGTTGGGGATAAGGAAGGAATTCTTGCATAATGGTTTAGGAGAAGTCAGGAAAAAACTCACATGTTAATTGTGAGAGACAGAGTTTAGAACAAACTCTCCAATTTAGCAACTGTAACCTTTTTTTAAGTACAGATTTTAGTTAAGTAACTGTTAAGATACAGGAGAGTATGCTTTGAATATTGCTGGCAATTCTCATATTCTCAAAATGTATTTGAAATGTTCCTGTGATGCAGATGATTGCAGATGCTGGTGAATTATAAGTTGACATTTTTCTTTCACTGTCGCAGAAAGCATGAGAACTAGTATTATCCTATGCTTGAGCATTCTGCACTTTGTAGCACACTTTTCCAATGTTCTTCAAATTTGGCCAAAGAATACTGCAACAGTATTTAAGTGGCTTGAAATGTCTTGGGTTCAGACAGTAAAAATTCAACATCTATGTGGTTTTAGTAAGTACCTAATATATGACTCCATGGAATAATTTCCTGAATATTAATCACACCTTTTTCTGTGTGCAGGATGCTTTGTTTCTTCATGAGACATATGAAGAAATTAAATATTCCTGCCAAATTTCTAACATTCATTATAAAACAAAACAGTGCTAAAAAAAAGATACTAGGATTTTAAAGCATTTTTCTACTTCTCCAAAAGGTGATATAATATTTTGCGATGAACAAAGAAAATAATGCCTGTATTTAGCTTGCATGCTCTTGCATATATAACTTGAAGAAAAGCTTTGCCTCTCAGAATCACAAGTGTGAGCTAAAATTTCCTTGTTTAATAATGTTCACAAAAGTTTTCAGCACAGCTGGACACGTGTTCCATCTATACTACGTTCTTATATTCTAAGTGATAGCTAGCACTTGTCAAATACCTATACACTTACCTGTCTCTCTCTTTTTGCTAATTCTGCAAGGGTTGTTTTAAGCACCTTTATCTCGCTAGTAACTGCTTCTAACATATTTTTGTTTTTTTCTTTATCTTCAGTAGCTTTACGCTCCTTTAAAAGAAGTTCTGATTTGACAGAGGTAAGTTGTTTCTCAGTTTTTTCTTTCATTCTTTCCAATTTGCCTTGAGACTTACTGAGTTCTTCTATTGTTCTGCTCTGCTCCAAAGTTTTGATCTGCAATAACATAAAGTAATGTTAAATATGTCACGCTTTTTCATCTAACTTGAACAAATAATAAAAATATCAGGAGTAATCAAGAATAAGCACTTCAATGTGGTTTCTTAAGGGTTCTTGATGAAATCACATGTACATGTGAACTTAAAAGTTATTAAAGGAGTCTGGCCAATTTAAACTCAATTAACAAAAATATTTTTGTTTCAAAGACCACAAATTCTCTATAGGCTTTGTGACAAAATGTAACTGGACAGACGAAAAACCTCAGTGATAGTTCACTCTTTGCTAGTCCCTGGAAAAATGGTATGAAAAAGTATTGCCAAATGTTTTCCTGGTAAAAACCATTCTGTTGGAATATGCACCTACTTATCTATTACCCTCTATCAGCCACAAGACACAAACCCACATAAAATCCATCTTCCTTTCTTCCAGTGCTGGCAAGCTATCAATGACTGCAAACTATTTGAATTCACTTGATTTAAAGCAGGGAATTTATTACTGCTGCAATGTAATAAAGCACGGGAACAATCAAAATTTAGTGTCTTGCCTGTTTTGCACTGAAAAAAAACCCCACTTTTTCCCCCCCATACCTATTAAAATAGGTCTTCTGTGAGCAACATATGAGAAAATATAAAATTACAACCATATTAACAGTAAAGAAAGGGATACATGTACTGTATTTTTCTTACACTAGCTTAAAAATTTACATTAAGCTTTACAGATACTATAAATTGCAAATAAGACAAATTGCAAAATACCCAAACACTGTAATATTATACTTGCTTTCCCCACCTAGATGGATTTCAGCCATTCTCCGTGAACACATTTACTGTAAATGAACTCCAGCTGTATCCACCTGGAATAGGAAAATGGATAGAGGCACAAATAAAACCTTTTAACTCACCTTAAGTTCATTGGTTTCAGACAGCTTGGCTTTGAGATCAGTATTTGTTTCCTTTGCCAGATCAAGCTGCTTCTGTAACCTCTCTATCATCTTATGTAACTTTCTGACAGTGAGATTGGCCTCGTCCCTCTCCACAGCTAAGGCGGTCCTTACTTGCTTCTCTTCTTCCAGCTGGGTTATTTTCTGCCGCAGAAGGTTCACGTGTAGCTCTTTGCTTTCAAGTTTTTCTTTCTGAGTCTTCAACTAGTTTTCCAAACACAAGGATATTTGAATAAAACATATGTGAAAGACAATGGTACTACACAGATTGGTTTTCAAACTTAATCGCCATGTTCTAAGTTTAACTTGAAGTCCTACTCCTCTCTTGAAAACTCTGTAAAGCAGCATAAACATATATACACTAACTTAGTACATTTTATATTATCAATTTGTTGTGCTTCTCCATCCCTGAATTTGTGCACTACCTATTAGGATGAATTTACACAAAGACTGCACCTTACTGGAACATAAATAGTTGCGCATCATTCATAACATCAGAGATTGTCTGAAGTACAAGACACCAGTCGAATGCAAGAGGTAAGAGAGACTCATTAAGGAGACAGTGTTTTCAATGGTGGTAGTAAAAGACATTTCCATCTTTAATCAGTTAATTAAGGCTAGAGTGCAAGAAGGAAAATCAACATATAGAACTAAGAAAGCTTTCATCCACTGCTCCAATACAAGGTCCAGCAGCTTAGTTTTTTAATTTTGGAACTCAGGGAACCACCTCTTTTCTGTTTACCTGGGCTGAGTTGCCAGGCTTTACTCTGGAACATCTGAGGAGTACCAGCGTACATACTATACTCCTTGCTAGAGAGGCAGTTGCTTCCAGAAAAAAATACAACATTGTTTTAAACCTTAAACAGATCTAATTCTAGGCTCTAAACCATACTGGTAAGTGTAAAATGAGAAGATTTCACTCTGTCATAACAGGATGATGGAGGGGTGTCTGACCAAATTTGAACAGATTTGTTCCTAAAGCAGCACAGTTCTTTTTGGAAATGTTGAAATTCTTGGTGAAGTACAACTGGCATCCTACTTGTTTCTAGAGAAATTTGTGTAAGATGCCCCACTTCCCAGCAGATCCATTTAGATTTACATATCAGCAGTACTTGTTTACAGAAGTATGACAAATGTGTATTTAAAAGCAGATGTATATAAACATATAAACATGCATAACTTATACATTTATTGAAGAAGTTTTGAAAAGCAGTATCACATGTTTACCTGACTGGTGGTTTGAGTTGTTTTAACATGCAGTCTGTTTGCACAGTTTGCAAATGTTTACTACTTTTTAATGTAATGGAAATCTTTGAAATTCCTTGTACATATACAAAGGTCCAATCTGCTGCCTCTAGCAAGCCACTATAGAAAACAATGTTTATCTTTGAAACAAACAATATGTCTTTTTTGCCTACCTTCCTTCTTAGGCTACAGGCCACAGTTTTGTTTTCAATCACTGCATCACCTTCCAGTTTCACCAACTGCTCTACCCGGGCTAGAATCGCATCCAGGTTCATATCAAATCCAACCTCTGTTGCTAGGTTATCCAGCTTCATCTTCTCATTAAGTTGCTCCAGAAATTTCAGATACTAAGATAAGATGTGGTAAAGTGGGTAAAAGAATAATAAAACTTCATTAAAAGTCCTGAAGTACAATTTAAAGGCAATTCCCCCTGTACTGACAACCAACTACGCATAGCTGAGTCCACCATTCACAAAAAATAATGTACTGAAAGGGTGTGTTTACAGTACACAGTCCTGACACAATTGCAAATTCTTCATTTGTCCCTTTTTAGTCAACATTTATTCTGCTCATACATCCCTGGATCTACAGTATTTATCTTCTTAGTAAGACCAGATTTTTTTTGCTCCTCAGCAGTAAGAAGAGCACCAGGTACGTGTGTCTGCTGCTTCACACGACCACACATTGGCAGGGAGAAGTGAGAAACCACAACTACGTCCCAACTAATTTGCAATTAGTTGTGGTTAGCTGTGATTGCCCACTGCTGTGAGCTCTGAAACAAACAAAATTGGTACCAGGAATGCTGTGGGTGAGATCTGATGTAGCCTGCAGGAATGTTAACAGTCAGTATTTTACCCTTCTTTGGAACAGTTTAGAGATAATAGTTATTGGTTTACAAATTGTTTTAAAGATTATTTTTATTGCATCTCCATCTGGTTTACTGATGCAAACACATACAGATACCAAATATTATTTATCTGTTTTTTCCTTCTTTTGTCCTGCCCTGCTAGCTCTTTAAAAATTGCATTAGTTCCCTGGTCGCAATTAGCCACTTCCAAAATCCAAAGCTCTCCTTCTCACTAAGAACCAGGTTTGCCTTTGTTTTCTCTTACTTCTGTTGTAGGTCATAATCTTTGCAAAGAAACAACAAAGAAAAAAAAAAAGGAAAAGAAACAAACAAAACAGTTCAATAACTGTTGCTTGAGCCCAAGATGATAAAACACTGCAAGAATCTTTTTGTTTCATGATGCTTCTAGCTCAAAAAGTTAAAAACAGCAGCAGCAAGCACTGAAGTTGTTGATTAAGAGAGAAAAAAAATAAAAACAACAAAACACCACAGACAACAACAATCTCTTTATTTCAGCAAAATATATAGAGAAATTAAACTAGGGCCACGTGTTCTTCACAGAGGAAGCAGAGGGGAAGGAACAGTTCCATTTTCTGGTTTGCTCCCAATGCAGTAGATGCCTCTTTCATAAAAGTTATTGGGCCATAAACTAATGCAAAACAGACATAACTAAATTGTTGATTCTTTGCAAATTCAATTTCCTAACCATTGGTCTTAGCCTGGTAACATGCTACAACTCCGCTATTCTTAGCTGTATTGGATGGCTGGTTTAGCTTTCTGGGTACTAGATCATTTTTCAAACTCTTAGTATATGGATGTCTTATAGGCCAACAGTGTGTTCATTCATATAACTAATTAAAAAAATAATCATGGTAGCCTTGATGGTCTAAGGATATAAAAGAATCAAGGACTGCAAGATCTTGAGAGACTGCAGACCACATGATATATTAGAGGAAGATGGAGAGATCAGAGAAAGCTTTGAGATCAGAGAATCCTGGAAGGACCTATTTACAGGTTGGACATTAGGAAAAGGTTCTTCCCCGAGAGGGTGGTGGAGCACTGGAACAGGCTCCCCAGGGAGGTGTCACGGCCCCAAGCCTGACAGTGTTCAAGAAGAAACTGGACAACACCCTCAGACACATGGTGTGAACTGTGGGGTTGTCATATGCAGGGATGGGAGTTGGACTCAATGATCCTTGTGGGTCCCTTCCAACTCAGGACATTCTATGATTCTATGATTCATTCTACAGAGACTTCTTTCCATTTGTTGGGGCTTTTCTGTTGGTTTGGCGTTTTGTTTCGGTTTTGTTTTGGTGTTTTGTTGGTTGCTTTTTTTGTTTGGTTTGGGTTTGGTTTTTTTTTGGTTGGTGGTTTTTTTTTTTTTTTGCTTTGTGTTTGTTTGCTTTGTTGGGGATTTTTTTTTACATTAAATGGGCTTTGAACTCAAAAGCTTAGCTACTTTTTCCAAGTAAAATCTTTGCTCAAAGATATTACTGCTCCCTACAGGATGCCTGATTTTGCTAATTCTCATTATTTGCAGTACTGTGAATAATACTGCAGCTGATCAATGCAATACGATTAGCTGTATCTCTGTCTTTAGTGACTTTTACATGAAAGAAAATAATGCATGCAACTACTTTTTGTTTCTCAAGCTTCAAACCATCTTGTATCAGATCTACAGACAGTAATTCATCTTCCAATTGTTTCAGTTGATCCTGGAAAGTCTCAGAACATTTTTCTGCTTTTCTGCTCCTCTTCAGAGCTTCTTGGTACAATCTGGTCTGATTTTCCAAAGCTTCAGTCAATTTAGCTATTTGGGTTTCAAGCTGAGACACCATCTAGGGAGCAAACAAACCAATAAGACATATGACGTTAGGTGGATATGAAAGATGCGTCCTCAAATTATTAAAAAGAGGGTAAAATATCTTTAAAATACATGTATTTTAAAAGACAAAAAAAAACACCTGCTGTAACCACCAGGAGAAAATGGCAGAAGTTGTGACATGTGAGACCCCCAAAAGTGAGTGGCAGAAACTGTATTTAAGATGAGTCAACTAACTAAAAGGGGCTAATATATATTAAAAAGTTAATACAAAGTATTTTAGACATAAATTTTCCAAAGATGTTAGGAAACCAGCAATACCTGGCAGTCAACTAACATTCTTTAAAATAAGCCAATACTACCACTAGTCTAACAAGGAGATGAGTGGAAAAAAACACAAATAAGTGATTTAGGAAATACATGCAGCATGTAGGTAAGAATGTAGATATGGATAACAAAGTCTCAGAGACGTGCTTCCTAATTGTAACTGTTAAAGGGTGTTTAACTAAAAGATTTTGCTTAAAAAAAAAAAAAAAAAAATCTGTAAACTAAAATGGTAAGATTTCATAACAAGAAACTAGACTAAATTCTGACAACAATTCTAGCCCTATGCTGTTAACTTTGCAACACCTACATGTGGTTAATGGATTTTAAGTTGTAAACTACTTATAAATTAAATGCTTGAAATTAACTGATTGCACTACTGCCAAATACTGAAAGACAGTTCTACCCAAAAAGTTGCTTGCTTCCCTCTTTCCCTCTCTTTTCTTCTTACTGTCATATAATTATTTGGTTATAGAATTAATTATGTTGTATTTGTACGTCAGTGTTCAGACACTCATCCCCAACCAGTCTCTTCATTTTAAGCATCTGTTTGCCTCCTGTTAAAATAATGAACACACAATAAGCACACAAAACTCCCATTAATTTTAACATCACAAAAAGATTTCCAACTTAGACCACAATTAAATACAAACAATAGTTTGCACCCAACCAGCCTAAAAAACACTAAGAAATTACTGCTGCTAATACAGTGGAATAAAACACTAAACAATAATAAAACTGCAAGAACCCACAGACACATTTGATGCTTTTCTGCATCACATATCACCCAGCAAGGAAAAAAAGAAAAAAAACTGTCAGCAAGCGGTGCCCACAGAGACGCGCTGCTGCGGAGAACCCAGAGCCCTTGACCAGGCTGCAGGGCGGCTCTGGGCACTGCCGAGCCACGTGGGGCTTTCACGAGCTTCAAACGAACACGAGAAGGTGAGGGATCACACCACAGAAGGTGAGGCCATAAAACCACCAAGCTGTCAGTTTATCATCCAGAACATCCTGGAGTAACCTTAGGGACAATCAACAACTTAAGGATTTCCTAAAACAGAGTTGTACCCTTATTACCCACCCATGCCCGTGTCCAGAGACTTAAAAACGCTGCATTTTTGGTCCTGCACCTCTGACCTCCACAATTGCCTCTGCCAACCACTTGTGAAGCTTGATCCACCACACTGCAAAAAACCCACCTCTTGCTTCTTATTTTAATGTGGACACCAGATAATTTCAAATGAAGACCTTTCATTCCTTGTGTTGCAAGATGTTGCAAATACTCCTTTTCAGAGGCAGCTCCTATCTTGGGGACAGCAGGCTTCATCCCTGCTGCAATTAAATAACCCTCAGTAAAATCTTCCTGAACTTTATTTTTCTCTTGTGCTAAGCTTTTATTTTTTCTCTTGTGCTAAGAAAAGGGCATGTGCAAACACCAGGCCCAGCTCCACGGCACACCAGAACAGAAACCAGGCTACAGTGATGCTGTCAGTTCCCTCAACAACCCGAAGGTCACATAGATGGGCACGTGGAGGATTTAGGATTGAGTGTAAATAAGCAGTGTGCAGGATAACGTTACAAGGACCTTCACATCACAGCGGCAATTTTTTTTCCCCCCTTTTACAACAAAACAACTAAATATTCTCATCTTGGTATTACCTTGACAATCAATAAGATATATTGTTCTGGTTTGGTAAGATGTTATCTTGAATTTCCATTGCTTTGTATGTACCCATACACACACACACACGTGTGCACCTAGTGTAAAGTTTTTTCTTAAGGTCTCTACTGGCTGAAAAGCATTAAAGCTGCCACATCTCTTATCAAGGTACTTATGAACTTGTATTTTGCTTTACTGCATTGCACTCACTGTCCCAAGCTGAAAAGCTCTTTTCTATTGAATCTTTCCTTGCATGGAAGACTCTAGACACTCTCATGGCCCTTCCCAGTACTTTTGAATTTGTGCGTACTACTCAGAATGCAACAGACATGGATTTATACAGTGTCATAATTATTGTTTTCATTTTGTTCTCAACATTTTTTTGATAATTTCCCACATTCTGGTTGGTTGGGGTTTTCTTGGTCAGCCCTAGGCCAATACATATTTTACTCTGCTTTTAATTTCCCAAATTATTTTCCACTCAATTCTTTTGTTTGCAAGAATAAAGTGGATAAATCCCTGAAACTAAATATGCATTTATGACACTGCCATAATAATCCTTAAGAAACATGAACAAAAGGAGATTTTTAATGGGAGCAGTAGTAGAGCCTAATTAATTTTGGCATTTAAGAGCCTGTATATCAACATGCAATGGGAAAAACTAATAAAATTAAGACAATCTACAATCAGATCAGCTGTTCCCATCCCAGGTCAGATGGGCAGGTAATCAAGAAAAACAGTTCTGATTGTATGAAATTAATCTGCTGCAACAGAACTGTAACAAAACTTGTCAAACAGAAAGGACTTGAACCAGGAGACCTCCTAGCTCTAGACAATTAACATTTTTCTTGATTGACTGCTAGCAAGCATACATATCCTAGCACCGACGTTACATCAAAATCCTGGAAATTCACCCAGAGATGCAATAGGAATCTGATCAACACATATATACCAACGTGCATATTCCTTACAAATGGAACCTTAGAAAAAGTTTGTTTAAATTCTGATTTGTATCAAGAAAAGCAGTTCACTGTAAAACTTCCTTTTGATTAAAAGTCTATGTTCTATTAGAAACAGATGCATGGGTGCATAAAATTGGCATTTTAGCTTAGTTATTTCAAAGCCCTTAATCTTAATGTAGAAACTCTTCTAAGAATAGATGCCAACACTGCTTTCATAACATCGTTCACTTTGGGGCAATGCAAATGTTTTTTTTCAAATGAGTCATAGCAGTAAAATATTAAAGCTTCATCGCTTAAAATGCTCAGCAAACAGTGATCCACATTTCCTCATCCAACTACAATGACCAAATTCACCAAGCAATGTTAAATTTAAAGCTAATATTTATGGTTCAGGAAACTGAACCACAAGCTGTTTGTTTTTTGTTTGTTTGTTTGTTTGCTTATAAAGGACTAGCATTTTGGAGGAGTATTGCTAGAAGTATAGCAGACAATTGCTGTATTTGCTAGCAGAGGCAGAATGCTATGCTAAACATACCTGCCAGAGCTCCTCTACTTTATAAAAATAAACCAACAAAATCTGACAACTATAAGACCAGTATCTTATTTCCAAAGCACAGATGCAGGCAGCAGCAAACTGGAGCTGATATAGGCTCTGTCTTAGTAATAAAGGTTTCCTTGTAGCACATGTATTTAATTTTGATAGCAATAGTACTGAAAAAAAAAAAATTATCTCCATCCTCAGACCCCTAAAAACATTTTAAAAAGTGTTATTTTACATTGCAAAAGTCAATAGGTCTTTCCTGGGGCAAGGAAGGGACAAAGAGAGGTTAGAGCGCATGGCACCTAAATAAATTAACACTGTAAGGGAAAACTACCCATTTTCCTGAACTTCAGTTTCTTTACCTCTAAAATAAGAATAAACACGTCTTCACAAAAAAAAAAAAAAAAAAGTTGATTATTGTATATTTTACAGTTCTCTGTAACAGAACATGACTTCTCCAAGCAACAATGCTACTTGGAAAAACAGTAACATTCCTCTCAAGCCTCTGGAAATTTTCATATCTGCAACAAAATAGAGACCAAGTTTGAATCTTCCTGAATGCTCCCTGTCTGCAGGATGATCAAGTGGGCAACCCAGCAAGTAAAGCTAATATTAAGGAATAAAATCAGGAACAATAAGAACTGAAAGAAGTAGCACACACTATGCATGTATTGATGTATATCCACAAAGAGCCCAACAGCTGCTCAATGTAGTACACAAATGGCCTTAACCGCAACTGAGTCTTGCAAAAGCAGCAGGTCACCTAAAAGTATTCCCAGGACTAAAACCTTCTTACTCAATTGCTACCAATCAACTTAAATTTCCCTTTCTCGGCAGTTCTCAAAATAATCAACATCTCAACAGAGTGTACTGCAAACCAAAACACCAAATAATACAAACGCACATGCACATAATATTCTCATTAGACTTAAATCTGAAAGCATTTTGCTTATGGAATGATACTACATGACATATGGCAAAACTGTAAAGAGCTTCTATATTAAAAGGTAGCTGCCACACTTCCACTTCAGTGGATCACTTTCAAATGTTAATAATTTTTACAATGCTTGTTTTCATTGGCATTTGGCATACTGACTCTCAAACTAAGGTATAAGGGAGCTGTTTTGTGGGGTTTTTTTTTTTAAATATTTAATCAAAATGCACAGGGATATATTCAAAAGCTATTTCTAATCTTGGACAGGATACAAAAACATTTGCTAACATAAAAACAAACAAAAACAAACAAACAAACAAACAAACAAACAAACAAGTATCGCCTCAGCAGGAGATGCTAGAATCCTCAAGTCTGGCAAGGACACAGAAGTTGTTTTTCAGTGGCTCAGTTAAAACAGCTTTTGATTTAGTGTGCAGCTTTTAATTGAATAATAGTCCTTACTGAAAAAAACTAGTATATGCCCATGTAAGCAAGTGAGAAACTTCAGTGGAGTGTCAGGATCCTGCCAGTGGTCAAACCATATTCTGGCTCACCTTCCTCCTGAGCTGTCCCTTCCCTACCTGTACATGCAAAAACCACCAGCCAAAACACCTCCGGCCAGAGCATTAGAATTCCCAGCTGCCTTCCTATTGCCCTTCTCCTGCATGGTGAACAGTTACAGTTTCAACACTGTTTAGGTGTAAAAATACTTTTTTCTTCTTAGGCGCATGTTTAGAGTATTGGAGGGGAAAAAAGTTAGCTGGAGCAACTCATCAATTATATCTGCTTTGATAAACAAGTCAGTCCTTGAAGTCACTATCGTAGCAGCACATCCACACTTGTTCCTATGTTCCGCTAAATCACTGTGACCATGCAGCCATTTTTGATGGCCACTTAAGTGGCACTGAAACCAAATTTCAGTGTCTTAACTGAAGGAGCATTCCATGTCTTTCCTTGTTAACAGCATCTATTATTAATTTCATTTCTGACCTCTTCCTACTTAATAAAACATAGATGCTTTTCACCTCTTATGTCAAATGAATGGAAAACAAAAGGTTTCTGTAATTTCAAAACGTAAGCAGAACGAACCAACACTCTAACAGATGAATAAAATGAAAAAGAATCTGAAAAGAATAAATACACACATTGGGCAAGTGCAGTAGTTGCTGACTTACTATTTCTTTACTCTCCTCTTTGCAATTTATTTCCTGGATCCTCTCCAAAATAGCCTTCTCAGAAGGTTTAACTATTGCAGATCTTCTGCTGAGTAGGGCAGCAATTTGCTCTTTAAAAGCCACTAAAGAGCTCTGAGCAGTCCTGGCCTCCTCTCTGCTGCTCTTCAAGCTTCCATCCAGCTCACCGGAAGATTTCTTCAGATTGTGCAGTTCCTGCTTTGAGGCATCCAGATCTTTCTGGTTAGTAGTCAGTTTATCCTGGAGGTTTCTGATCTCCATCTCCAAACTCTCTCTCCTTATTATAGCACTGTCGAGATCCTAAAATACACGAAAGATTAAACCAGGCTTTTGAAACTTGTCATAGCCCCTCCTCTCCACACACAAAGCAGGGAATGACTCAGAAGCCGGTACTGCATATGGAGATATTAGGACCCATATTGCTCATATACGCTCAACATCCAGGCCCTGTAGGAGAACTCCCACTGAAATTAATGAAAGCCCAAAGCCTGCTGCAGCCACACTACAGACTAACCTCTTGCAATGGCCTGCAAGAAGTAATACATTAATAAAATCTGCAGGTAAACAAAAAGCATTTTTTTAATTGTAAAACTATTGATACCTTATTTTTTCATTCAGATGATATGAGTTGGAAAACAAACAGTGAACAACATGTAACACAAATAAAGCAAAAGTACTACACCACAGAGCGGTGGAAGGGACCTACAATGATCATCTATTCCAACTGCCTGGCCAAAAGAATACACACAAACTCTTTGAATATACCGCTAAGAGCAGAATTAGAGGTGATCTCCAAGATGCGCTTACCTGAGTGTGACAATAAGTCCTGAAATTATTTATACACAGAAATGGGGAGTGGGGGGCCAAACAAACAAACAAAAAATTATGTTAAGACAGCATAAGAGAAGGTGAAAATGCTTGAATACAAATTTCACCTCAAAGAAGAAACTCTTAAATTGTGAAGCACTCAGAAAAAAATTCAAAAAGGGCATTATTCTGAGCTATGTCATCTTCTGAAGAAAGCAAAATCCTTATTACCATAAGGCTGAATTTGCCAGAGGAATAAAAGAAAGTCAATGAAGAGCTGTTTCTTTCTGCAGAGCTGACAACTGTCTCTATCTGCTTCAGTCATCTTGTGAACCTCTTTCCTTTCCCCACAATACCAACATCAAGCGTGCTTACACATTCATACACAAAAATAAAATTTGCAGTGAGACCAACTAAAAGTACAGCAAAGACTAAGTTTTCATTCCTTAGGTTATTATCTAATTGATAGGAAAATTTGGGAAATAAAATAACTTCACACGAGACACAAAATTATGCCAGAGAATGGCATATTTATAGAGAGTGAGTGAATTTCTCTGAAAATTTCAGTTGTTTAGTAGAGGCTCTGTAAGGGGGTTGATATCAACTAAGATTATGTACGTTGGAGTTAAAGAATTGTTTCTGGAGCGGCTGTGAATACAGTGACCACTCGGGTCTCTCAGGGTCTACATGTGCTTGCTGTATAGCATAGTATGTAATTTGTATTAACGGAATACATGCCAGTCAAGGAGTATTTATGTAGATCAGCGGTGAGGATGGATTAAAAAAAGAGTTTGGGAGGCACCCATGGCAATGAAATATAAATATATGATACTAAAAATACTAACATTTTAGAATAGCTTCAAAAGGGCAAACATATGAACACATGAATGAAAACAAACCAAAACAAACCCTGTCATTTAGGAAATTCTTTGTTGCTACCCCTTTCTAAAGTAATTGTAGAACTCTCTCGGAAACAAATGTTGGCATGATTCCTTGCCATTTTCTCTTTTTTATTCTAAAAAGTCCTATTAATAGAAAATTCCCACCTATGTTCAAAATTACATTATGGTAATTACAGCAAAGAATACAGTGTTTTATTTCAATTACAGTTTTCAGCACTGTGTATTTTTCCTTTCAGAAAGGTAGTGCAAAAGTAGTTTGCCAGTACCAAGGAGCTTACCTAATTACAATCTTGTTTCAAACTGTGAACATCTGCAAACACACTCAGCTGAATGAAAAGATCAAAGCATAAAATAAAGAACTGCAAGCCTGTTGATGCCCACCCCCCCACCCCCCTTAATAACCCAAACAAACAAACCAAACAAAAAAAACACCCAACACACACAACCACAAAACCCAACCAATTTACAGAATGAAAAGCTGCAAAACTCAAAACATTAAAATTCTGAACAATTTTCACTGAAACCTCTCTTGAATGGAGAGCGCTTATGCTGGCTAGCTGCAGCAAGGTCAGCCTGAACGCTGAACAGTATCTGGAAATTTAGGGACTGTGACACATTAAAGTGGTATCCCAAGCACAAGCAAATCCCTAAGAGCCTAAGTGATCAGTGCAGGCAAATAAAACAATTTCCACACCAGAAGACTGAAAGGACAGAACTGCAGCGGCTCATAGTTTCTCTTTGACTCCTCAACATTTATGGCTAATGTCCCATGGCTCTGAATTATATGAAGGTTTCCGTATGCAGGTTGTAGCCTCAAAAAAGCTGCCCAGCACTGACACACAAGAAATTTTGAATATGGGAATAATTACGGAAATTGATGTTCAAAGAAAACAGAATTAGACATTAGGTGGATTTACCCAGGGCAGACCGTGTCAATGACTGTTGGTTAGACACAAGAGGTGTGGCAGATCTACCATGGCCATGCTCACCTGCAGATGTAGAAAGCACCACCAAAGGTTCTTAAACTACCTGAGACCATAGCAAAAGGGGTCATACAGCACAGTGTTGCACTTAAAGTGACCCTCACTGAGGCCGGGAGGCAGCCTCCCCACACTCACCTGCTGGCACCCCACCTGCATGAGGACATAGGAGCACCCAGAGCTCTGCACAAAACAGTGGCAAGGCCTCCCCCTCAGGAGAAATCCTGTGTTCAACATTAGGTCAGCTGCATTCACAGAGAATGAGTTCAACTGCAACAGGTGGGGAAAATTACTCCTGTCTTTTAAGCAGAGAAAGGGACTCTTCTGTAGGATTGGCTAAAAGAGCTGTATTTAACACTGCAGAATGAAGTGAAGAAGGTATGAACACATTAAAGAGGCAGACAAATGAAAGAGAGGATCAAGAAGGGATAAGATCTTTTAAGTAATAATATATATAAATACATGTCCTCACTGTTGATCTCAGTAGTTTCAATGCATTTTTTAAAAGCAGTGATAACTCTTCCTTAATATACTATATTCTTTCACATATCTCAATATTTCAACTTGCATGTCCTATACACATATGAGGTCTGTTGGTCTGTCATTTCATCCAATAATCATTTTTTTTAAAGTGGATACTAATCAAATTAGCCACTATTTCTGAGGCAGTTTTAAGTGTCAATCACATACTAATAATTAATGTGTTTCAACTCTGAATTTCTGTAGAATGTCTGAGTGAACACTACTTAGTTCAAAGTGATTCAGGTGTTCAAACTCAGTTTTCTGGAGATTTTAATTACCTCCTCTATTTTTGGTCGAAATTCAGTAACAATGATAGGGCCATCTTCTAAAGGGCTTTCCTCAGATTTTATGTGAAACATTCATGCTATATCATATAGCAGCAGCTGTTAACAGAGAGATGCAACCTTTGAATCAGGAAGCCCCAGAATGATGAAAGCTCAGAGGATACGTGGCCAAAAGTATTTCTGTCTGCTTGCTCACACTCAAGCTACTGACCACTGTCACAGCTCAGACAACAGGTATTTGGCCTGACGTAGCAGATCCCTACATAATTGCTGTCCTTCACCAGCATCTATCACTCTACAACCCCTGCCACAATGACAAGTCCACCTCCTCCATTTTATATCTTGGAGCTGCCATGTGTTAACCAATGCCCTTGTTACCCTCCCAGAGGAAACATTGGGATTTTGGGCTTTCATCTGTCTTGAAGAGCAGATTATTTATGTTAAATAAAATGAGAGAGGTTTTAGACCAGAGAAGGATATTTGAACTTATATCATCATTATTAATACTGGTACCTCAATCAGCGTCAGGCTTTCAACATACTGAGTCAATTAAACACACATAGAAAAAAAAAAATCCTACACATTACATTAACAGTAATAATAAGGTATAAAAGGGAATGAACTATCTTCCAGATTAATTCTTACACTAGCTGCATCTCCAGATACCACTGTTATACCACAAGGACTCTAAATTAGCCTGCTCATGTCTCCTGTCTTCTCCGATAATTCAACCTGGAAGTATTTGTGATGTCTGCTGAAACCTGTCCCTAATATGTACTTTCTTAATTAGATCCTATAAACAACAAAAACATTCACGTTCTAACTGAGAAAGTCATTGCTTTATTTATCTATTGGGGCAAAAAAACCTTAAAACCATTTGGTTGTGCCTCCTACAATCAAAGTGATTTGGTATATTCAAAATGTAGGCACTTTTCTCAAGTTTAGACAATTTCCTTAAACAGTAAGTTTATTTTTTAATTAACTATGCATTTAATTATGTTTTCACACAATCAATTTTGTTAAATTTATACTGATTAGGTGCTACTTATCTAAGTTTTATTCATTAATAACATAATTTAATACAAGTCAGCATTGAATATTGAAGAGTATTTTAATGGTTAATTTTACATCACTAGCGTATGCAGATATATTAGTATTAATTAAAATTGCTTGACTATATCTCAAATCTATTCTTTAAAGACATTGTATGGTGCACATCTTTGGAAAACAAATGTCTAAACTAACACTTCAGAGGGAAACACAAATATTTCCAGGTTGAATCATCAGCAAAGATGTGAAACGGAACAAGCCAGTTTACTAGTTCTTGTGGTTCATCAATGGCAATACTCTGTGAAAGGCAAATCACCTGGAAGAAGAATATATGCATATTCTTCTATACCTTAAATAAACGTCATATAGGAATTTATTAAATGCTAGAAAGAAACTTGGTTAGGACAAATAAGACATTTTATGAAGACCTACATTCTCAAAGAATGTCATAATTCTATAATTACGATTATCATAATCAATAATCACTGTTTGGGCATACAGAAAGAAGGAACAGATATTCTGATTCTCAGTCTAGAAATCTGGGCAGCGTTTAAAAATTATTTTGCATCAAATGCAAATCTGATATCCAGCACTGCCAGAATAAAGTATGCACAATATTTACAGAATTCAAGAAGCAAGCTCTTGCAATACTTGGTCAAAAATGTGATAAGTTCATAATTCTTAAAGAAAAGTCAACAAAAACAGCTTGATGACTTGCTATTTTTACTTATACTAGTTTTGAGTTCGTATTAGTTTCTCTTGGTTGCTGTTTGATATGATGCAGTGAGGCTAAGAGGGGAACAGATAAGATTATCATTCACTTGCTAATGCTACTCAAATGAAAACCAGCTAACTGCAACAAATACTCAAGTATCAAATGTACTAAAGAACATTCTGAATTATTCTCATATATTAACCTTATAACCTGCTAAATATTGCTTGAATGTAACTACGCTGGCTTTCATTTTCTACATCAAGAATTTCAGAATCTATGATCTGTTTAATCAATCATTAGACAGCTGCCTCGTCCTGGGACACAAGGAAAGGCACCCGGTCAACAGAGGGAGTTCAGAGAAATCCCGAGTGAGGAGCAGGAGTAAAGAGTTACCCAGCGAGAAACACCAGCAGTGATTCAGAGGGGTGGCAGGGAACAGTGCCACGGCTGAGCTTTGCTGGAGGAGACTGACAGAACTGTCTGATGGCCTCTTAGAGACTCGGGAAGAATTCTGAGAGAAAACCAGGGGAAATGGGCCACCATCTCAATCTGCAATACAGAAAATGGCCAAAATGTTTGGCCCTGGGAGCTTCAGGCAAGCACAGGCAAGAGTCACTCGTGCTCAGTCTCTGCTGGATAAACTCTGCTTCAGGCAATTCCATTCATTAAAGACCATAAAACAGTCCAGGAAAAAGCCGCCGTGTGTGTGCGTGTTCTCTGGCATGGGAATGATATGGATTTTCACTTGCCACTTTCACAGGGAAACACATCCCACGTGCAACTCTGTTCATGTGCTTATTTAAACTGCACAGCAAAGTATATGACAAAGTCAAACCAACTTTATACCACCGATGCCTTTCCCGTAGCCTAATAAGACACCCACGTCAAGGGAACAGAGGATGCCATACATCCTCCTTTAGATGTGTGGATATAAAGCATTTTTGTTTTCTTACTTATGTTTTGAATACTGAATGTCTTAACATGCTTTTGTGAACACAAAACCTTCTGAACAGAATCTACAAGCATCCATGACCTCTAGGTAAGCCCTGATGGCAAACCCTCAATTTGAAAGGCAATGCTAATAATTTTGCAATACATTTCTATAAAATAGGTTAAATAAATTATGTATTTGGTATCTGCACAATAATCATAGGAAACTATTTTTCATACAACTAGATCAACTTTGGAAATATTTTGGTAGTCAGAGCAAACTTGCAAAACACGTTACAAATGAAGTCCTCATCTTGGTTTAAAACACCTGATTCTGGCTTAATTAGTGAGCAACCTACACTCCTGTACTGGAAGTGAAGTATGAGAAGAAAATGTTCTCAAAAAGGACCTGTTGAAGTTTTGGTACAGGTTCTCTCTCAGTCCCACTTAAGTCTTAGAAAATTTTACACAGCTTGGTGAGAAGTATTTTCAGCAGTAAGTAAAATTTATGACCCTTGTGGTACTTCACATTTATCTTCCCTACAACAAATTCTTTCTTCTCCAGAGCATGCTGTCAGCTATTTCTCATGTCCTAAGTATTTAGCCTGCAAGGAAATCAGAACACTTTATCCTTTAAAGTGTACGCTGGTGATCTTCTGTTCAGGAAAATAGTAATGCCAGGGAGGTGGGGAAAATGTTCTATTACATTTGCAAACTTACTTGCACAAGCTTGATTTTTGTTAAAAACTTCTACAAAAGTCAGTCACACACAGCTCAGCTACATATTTAAAAGTCTAAGTTTCTTCTCATTTTTTTGTTATTCCTAGCCATCAACTTTAACCACACTGCTCTAGTACCTGCAGGAAATTTCATTATGGTTTTAGTAAACTGCTCCCTTCCATGTTTATCACTCAAAGTACAAAGGGAAACTGCTACAGAAGCTCACTTTGCTTGTCCATCCTTTGTACTGTACAAAAACTCTTAACAGTGAGTTCTCCTGGAGGAATTAAATCCTTAAATCACCATCTTTTCCAAATCATACCTAGGCTAATTTCGTGAATACTTGACTTAGAACTTAACTTGAATTTCTCATTTCAGCATCATTCCTGCTGCGTGGATTTCCTCTATGGACTCCCCACAGCAAAACTGTGCTTTCCTGCAAGAGTCATCCTACTGCCTATAACTTCTGGGGTATGAGTCAGTTGAATATTTACAGTTAGGAAATACAAGTTTATAAGATAGTGAAACAAGATAATACAGGGTGTCTGGAAGCCAAGACACTTTCAGTTCCAAAAGAATAGTATGCTCTCATTTCCTTTCAATTCCTCCTTAGAATTTTTAAAGCAACTGAGTAGAAAAATCCTCAGGAAATGTATAATATCACAGCAGTATTCTTTAAAAGAACATTTTTCCATTGTTCCACGTTTGTGCCTCAGATATGCTCATTAACTCTCTATGTTTGCACTGCTCTAAAAAATGTCTGTTTGTTTGTGCAAGCACAATAAAGGCTACAACAATACAAATAAAGCAAAAATATAAATTCGCAAGCATCATTGGAATACATCAAATCTAAATCAGACCTATTTTAAACAATATTATTGCTTAGCCTCCAAATATTCCCAAGCTTTAAAAAAGTTGAGAATAACCTTAGAAAAATGTCTTTTTTAGGAAAGACCCTGATCACCAAAAGTCTTTCAGAAACATTTTTCCTCATACAACTCCTATTGAAAAGTAATTTGAAATTTCAGGAAAGCATTTGAATACTAGATAATCATACACATCATGTAATTATGTACCTTACTAAGTTTTTCCATGTTTTGATAGTATCCTGCTGCCTTTTGCTGCTCTTTGCTCACTTCTGAAACAAGCCTCATGATAGTTTCTCTACTAGCTTTGGACTCCATCTCATGGACATTTGTTGCTTCTTGAAGAGCAGCAACTTGGTCTTTTAGTGTCAGATTTTCTTTACGTATTTCAGAAACCTAAAGAAATAATTCAAATATTAGTAACTTTTTAAAGCACTTAAAATTGCATATATCCCTCCCAATACACCTGCTGCTAATCATCCTAATAAATACATAGTGTTTCTGGTAACCCCTAGGTCAGATTTATAATTGCACTCTACTACTCCTTTCTAAAAAGAGTAGAAAGACAATTAAAATGAGAACTATATTCTCACTAGAAACGCACATCTTAGTGTAATGTGGTTCAGATTTACTCCCATGCAGTCCCTATGATCTGTTAAACAGGTGGAGAACAACTGTCGCTGCATATCTGTGCATGACACGAAACGGGTCAGAAGATGAAAACAGATCATTTAGCTAACTTCATGTGAAAAGCAGACCATTTCCGCTTGGCTTGTTAAAATTTATGCCTCTCATTTGGAACACGAAACCGAAAGCCACATTTTATGCTTGAAAGCTCTTAGGCATGGGGAGATTTGAGTTAGTAACAGCTATTTCATAAGCGTATTCCAGGACAAGGCCAAATACCTGGTGGGCTGCTGTTCTGAGCAGTCAACACCCTGGAAAAGGGGATTCATTTCCAGGAGGACTCTAGGGCTGTTTTAGTACATTACTCTGTTTCCAAGAAGTAGAACAGATGAATGCAGGCACTTCAAGGAGTGCATAAGGTAGAAAATGTACCCTGACTCCTACTGGCAAGATGTTTTTTAAGACTAAGCCAGACCAATTCTGTCTTAAATAAAAACATAAGGTGGAAAAGAAGCTAAATAGATGCGCCGTGACCCCAAATAGAAAAATGAGTTGCTAAGTTTTCCTAATGTACACAATTTTCAGCACAAATTAGATTTCCCAAATAGATTTATTACTTAATTGTTAAGACAAGACATCAACGTATACTTTTTTTTTAACTCCAGATATTACCTTAACTTAAAGAATGTAAGAGTTACAACTTAGTACAATAATCTTTGCCCCTAATGACAACTAGCCAATTTTCGTTAGAGTATTTATTACATTTTCTATTTTCTTGTAATAAATCACTGTGATACATACCAAGATAATCTTAATTTATTAAGTATTCCTTACAGCCAGGACTCTTCTAATAATATTAATACAATGAAACAGAATTTCAAAAAAAAACTCATTAAAAAAATCAGGGATAGCAAAAACTAGATGAATATGACAAAAATCCATTAAATTAGGATAAATTGTCCTCCAGCAGCATCAATAAAAGTTAAAAGAGTATATGAACAGTTTTCCTTTCCTAAATGGAAGCTTAGTTTTTGGAACTTCAGAAGTATTCTGAAGAGAAATAATAAAGTTTTATGAATAAGTCTCAAAACCACCACACAATTATTTACAGCGTTTTGTTACAGGGCATAGTTAAGGTTGTTTAGCGTATGCCATTTCAGATACTTCTATTTAATGGTAAGCCTGCTTGAAATAAGTATTAAGATCTAGAGGTACAGTTTACATGTCACGTAGTGACTCTCAGTGTCAATGTTTTCAGGAAAGCTTTCAACCAAGTATCTAATCAGGGCTGTTCTTGGGAACTACAGGTTGACACAAAAACGGCCGAATATGGGGGGGGAGGGGGGGAAAGTCTTTCTTAAGTTATAGCACTGTCTGCAAATCACTATTAAACACAAAGATTCCTGTCTTCATCATTTGCTTCATTTCTTTGCCTATACTTAATCACCTTTGATGTTAAATATTCCTGTGGTTTCTCTTTTTCTCTGATGTCTGTGTCTAAGAATCCAGAAAGCTGTGTAAGGAACTCTTCATACTTTCTGCTGATTTTGGAAGCTTGAGTCATGCTTTCTTCACACTGATTCAAATATTTACTAAACAGACAGGAAAAAAAATACACATCAGGATGAATGTTCTCTGAAACAGAATTCTAGATAAAAGACATTATCCTGAGATTATTGCTAGCTTCTGCATACCACAAAATGAATTTTTAAAGTCACATATCTGTTATTTAATACATATAACTTCTGTTGTTGACTTGTGTGTAAACATTTCTTCATCTTTGTTTCTGATTAGCACTTTAAAGAATCCTACCAATCTATGATTCCAACCTCATTCTCAGTACAAGATTTCCATAAAACACAAGAATCAAGTACCATCAATAAACAGTGCCCTCAAGAAACTAGAAATGGAGGCTGCAAGCAAAAGCTTAGGAAAAGTAAGGGGGAAGAGAGTGATCAAATTATAGTAAAAATATGCGAAAAGCAGTTCACATCCCCTCTCTCTCTAATGAATCTGATGGCACCGATGAACAGAATCCAGGGAAAGAGAAGCCTCTCCAGACTTATGGAAGTGTAGGACACCCAGAGTACCTATGAAGGGAAGTTCACTAGCAGAAGCAGAGATGGGAGACAACACTTTACTGTACCTCCAGTCTTCTGAAGCATAACACTACACGTGAAGGCAAAGAAAGGAAAAAAAGTGCAGACTAGAGTCAGGCTGAAGAAAACCATTAGCAAAGAAAATTACAAGGGACTACCACAAAAGTATGAAGAAAAGGCAACTTTTTTATCATCAATTTCATCACTCTCAGAAGGTGCCTATCATGCAGATATGTATCTCACATGAAGCATCTCTTATCAGCCTTTACAGCAGGTATTGGTTTGTAAATGCTCTGTAAGAACAAACAACCAAATAGCAGCAGTCAGTTTAACTCACTGGCATAAATGTGGTTATACATCTCCCTTGCCAAGGTCAGAGACAAGTCCAGCAGACAAGCATTGCAACGGTCCGCACAGGTAGCAAATGTATAGATCTAAACCTTGCTTACAATGCTGCAACGCTGAGCATTACCTCTGAAAAACTACAAAGAAACAGCTTAACAAAAATAGACAACCAAAGCAAGCTCAAAATGACCAGTAGTGTAATCCAAATATCAACTCCCATACCTCTCAGATAACACCCATTAGAGAGGTACTCAGCAGTAGTAAAAATACAGTGCAAGAAACAAAACTATTGAGCTTCCAGTTGAGAAACAAGGTACTTTCTAAAGCAAGTCCTTCACAAAGATTTGAACACTAGAATAGAACGAGATGTGATATATCACCAAACAGCTGTCTAGAGCAAATACTATATTGAAACCCATTTGCTTACGAAAGCATAGCACTATTCCCAGCTTTCAAGGTGGGCATGCTAGACATTTCTGGACTCAGAAGAGACTGGACAATGGCCTCAGACACATGGTGTGAACTGTGGGGTTGTCATATGCAGGGACAGGAGTTGGACTCAATGATCCTTGTGGGTCCCTTCCAACTCAGGACATTCTATGATTCATTCTTTCCCATTTCTGATTTCTTCCTCTCTAGGCTGGCAATCAAACAGACAACAGAGCATCATTCCATAATCAAAAAGCAACATGAGACTCTTATGGGAAACACACAATGACTGTGAACACAGTGTGGTAAATGGCTGTAAGTCACTAAGCAAAACAGATGGTCCATGAAAAAATTTACGATGTTGCCTTAGGAGGGAGACCAGCACAGTTATTGTCAATACTACAAAGTGGAAGAGAGTGGAAGAATAACAGAGGGGAATGGAAAACATTAATTACTGCTCTGAACAGGATAAGGATGGTTCTATGCACAGCACACGCCAGGAGCCTAAAGAGCTCTGCCTTCTACAGCAGGTGCTGGCCCTCAGAAAACAAGTGCCTCACAGCTTCCTCACCTCGATTGCCCCAGAAAAACTAAGCTGTGAGATGGTCGCTAAAATGCTGTCCCAAGGAGGGGCATGTCAGAAACAAAAAGGCATAAGGCTCGAGACATACCATACATGCATGTCTGTATGTTAGAATATTGTATCGGATTGACCGCCGACCCCGCAAACTGCTCTGTGTCTCTGAAAAAGTGAGGCACATCACACACGGAGCCATGCCTGCTTCTAAAAATAAAACATCTGAAGTACAAAGCACATACTTGACAACTCTACAAATAACCTAATTACCTCCAGTAGGGCCCTAAAAGGTGTGAGGTGTGAGCACCTAGAAAATAGGCAATCAGATACAAAAAAGAAGAATGCAGCTCTTTCACAGTTTTGCTAGCTCTTCAGAACTAATGAGCAAAGAGAAGGGGAGGGAAAAGGGCAGGGAGGGGGGGAAGCTTTTCACAGTTCAGGCTCTAAAAATACCTTGGCAATAGACCTGTTGAGTAGAAAAGCACCATTTTCAACAGGAGAGGTGTACATCTTGGAAACCAACCACAGAAATCATTAAACATTTTTTTCTATATCCCTATTCTGTA
The DNA here is from genome assembly GCF_964273445.1 of Streptopelia decaocto. Lineage (NCBI taxonomy): Eukaryota > Metazoa > Chordata > Aves > Columbiformes > Columbidae > Streptopelia > Streptopelia decaocto. The sequence goes on along the minus strand of NC_138656.1, from coordinate 54,252,560 downwards.
TTTCTAGGTATAGAATGTAAATGTGCATTTCATGCCTCCTGGTTTGCTCTTCACTTTTAGTAGTAGTTTTCAGTGAAAATCTTTCTTGAATACCACAGCGGATGCCTAATTAGGACTAGTCATGTGCCACATACTACTAAAGTGGTCAGGCTAAGCAACTAAAGTTCACTAAGTCAATACATTGACTAGTATTAAGTGGCACATGTAACCATTAGCTGAAGATGAGGAAAAGCTTTGAAAGAACACACTGTAGATTCATAATCAATCCTTCCAAAAGAGCAGGCTCACCCTCTGTTTGTCCCTTTCCTTTTGCCAGCACTCCAGGCGCACAGCAAACTGGAGCTAGGATTGGTAGAGCTGGAAATCAAGCTTTTGATTTTGCTCACTTCCCTTTGGGAGTAGTTCCCTGGTCCCAGATCACCGTGCAGAAACACAAACAGAACTGTTGACACAAGTATCATGGAGAAAACACAGCAGCCAGGACCACACTGGGAGACATAGCACAGCTTTGTGCCACATAAAATTGATCATACCCTTGCAACGATAAGCTAGTAAGATACACAGTATTTTGCCAGTTTTCTCAAGTGAGTCAGGTAAACAGGACGGGAGGTTTTTCTTCCTTTTTTTCCCCAACAGAAGTAGCATTTTAAAGAATCTTAACAACCATTATCTCAGAGAGTGTGATGTTTTCTGTGTTGCTAGGATGCATAATAGACTTCTTGGCTTGACTATATCGTCACTTATATGGGGATTATATCAAAAAATCTTTGGCGATAAACATCAGCACTCCCCAGGCAGGGCTTTTGGCAAATCAGCTGCTAATAGACAAGAGCACTGCAATGGATTTGTCTAGATTTTAAAATAACTTAATTATCCACTTCTAACACACAAAGCCTAGAAGAGCTTTGTGATAATACTGATTTGGGAAATACAGACACCTGGTGAACACTCACCTTGCACTGAACTAGTCAATATTGAGAGATATTAGCCTTGTAATGGTGGAAAAAAAAAAAAAAAACACAACAAAAAAAAACAACAAAAAAACCCAACATATTATGAAAGTCTATAAGGTGTTTATTAATATACTGTGTCTGACACTGATTTTGGAATTTTAGAGTTCAGAACGTTCTCACATCAATCAATTTTACTTATGATCAACATTGCTGTCAGTTTCCAATCCCACAGACCTGAAGTATTAGCAGTTGTGCAGAACTGATAGATCAGTGTTCTGACAGACTATGGTAAGAACAGTATAGATGAGGATACTATCTTGTATTAAAAGTTTCGTTAAGTATGCATGTAAAAAACACACACACAAAAAAACCCCAAAAAACAAACAAAAAAACCCACACCAAACACACACTACACAGCAATGTCCAGAAGAAAGCAGAAGGAAAGTCAGACAAAGCTAACATTACTGAAAGCTGAACAGGTATTAACATGCTCTCACTAGAATACTACTTACTAGGAATTATACCATATTTGCTTTATTGTACTGCTCCTAACAGACATCTTTACACTAAGAAGGAAATTCACTTCACACTGTTCCAGTTCCAGCTGTGACACAGAAGAGGGGAAGAGGCAGGAGTGGTGGAGCAGGACAGTCACTCACCACTGCATGGCCCACACAGCCTGTTCAAGTGATGGGTAAACATCACCACATGATAAGGATAAACCAGGGCACTAGACCATAGTTATAGGTACTGCCCATCATAACCGTGCTACAAAAGGCATGAAGTTTGCCTCAGTGCCATCCATGGCCGTACCTGAATGAGGAAAATACACATATTGTTTCTACTGTGCCCAGACAAACAGCCCTCTGTGCTGATTCGTTGTAAACAATGAAGTTACACCAAAGTGACTCATATCACCATTTCTCCTCCAAAGGACAAAACCCTCATAACACCATTTATGGGCTAACAACTCAACCTAAAATTCAAATTTCAATACCCTCCACATGCTTAGTTACAACAGCTGTGCAAGGCGTTGTAACAGAATTCAGATCTGCAAGAAAGTCTGTCTGCCAACATATTTTTCTGCATTGACAACTGCACCACTCTATCATCTCAAACAAAAATCGTATCTCATCTCACATGAATCTTACTTAAGTTTGGCATTTTGCTCATGAAGTTTCTGCTTCAGCTCCCAGTTTTCCTTGGACACTGCCTGAGCTGTCACCTCAGCTTGGTTTTTAGAAGAGGTGAGGACACGTGCCTCTTCCTCCATCTCCTGAATTCGGGTTTGCAGAGACAGGAGGCGAGACATCTGCCTAGCATTGTTTTCCTTGTAGCTTTCAGCTTCAGCCTTCAGCTCTTGAAAAGAGGCTTCTTTAGAGACAATTCTGGACCTGAGTTCAAGAATCTATAGACAGACAAGGAGAAAACTCATTACAAAAAAAACGCACTAGGAATAACTTTGTCCAGGCTGAAATACGTGACTGCATTACAAGTTTAGTAATGTGACAAGAAACACATTTTGGAACAAAAGACTAAGAGTCTTCTATCACTACAAGACTGAGTGGAGGTATGCAACTTTATTTTCATGTAACTAAGAAAAAGCAATAGAAGAAAGGGGTTGTAAAACAAAAAGCTACTGTTGTGTAATACAATACAGCTTTTCAAGATAATCTCTTACAGGAAGATAAATTTATTTACAAACTCAGAATTTAGGAAGAGCCCACCTTAAGTTCTGCTGCACAGCCTTAACTCATCTCCCTTGCGCATCTGTATTACAATACAGCCATTAGCACCAATATTCCCTTTTTTTCGCCTGCCTCCTCCCTGCTCCCAGTTCTGGTGCACAGTTCCACAGATAATCTATAGCTGTGGAGAGTTGTAACAGCAAAGTATCCTGGTTTACAAGGGTGGAGCCTTTTGATGATTTGCAGCACATTCAGAGGCAAATAAATTTTTGGAGAGTTGTTCTGTAAGCAACCTCTTGTCAACTTATGCGAATAGTTATTTTTTTGGACAAATAATCCAACCAAATATAGCTGGACTTGCACAGAAACAGCAAGAAAGACTTTTAAGGAAGGGGGGGAGGAGGGACATCACTGCCAAATGTGAATGACCTGTTCCAGAGATGATACTAGAGCTTCCCAACAGTTCAGGGAATTCAGTTGTTTTTCTTTCAGCTTTTTCTTTTAGTTAAAAATACCATTTTCTGTTGAACTATTTCTGCTACGAGCTTCTCTAAAAGACTGGGCTTGAGGCAGATACACCAGGCACATAAAATTTCAGTGTGTTTTATGGTGTTAAAAATAACAAGTGATTTAAAGTGGATTTTTTTTTGTCACGAGAAGTGTTAAGACATGTTTCAGCATTCCTGACAATTTCAATCATGAGAAGCAAGATGCAATGCAAAGCATTTATCTCTTAGCACATAAAATTAACAGGCAAATAATTAAGCCACATTAACTGCTCTTTATAACATGTGCTATGGCTTTTAACTTGTGGCAAACATTTTAAGACAGTAAATATTTAAAACATTAAGCTGCAATTCAGGACATCAAGAAACTCATGGCTCTGTCAGAGCCTTCCAGCGCGACCAAACCCGAGATACTCAGAGATTCTAGGAGGCCAGTGAGATGACTGCCTTGCAAAAGAGAGGTCTCGTTTCTCCTGCTCCCAGTCAGCACACCTGTTCTCTCCCCCACAGCAGCTCTGGTATTTGTCTGACTTCTCCACAAACAACTAATGCAGCTGACAGAGAAGAATTCTCTTTCTACAGAGGAGGAGGAAGGGGAGCTGGCCATGCCACAGAGAAAAGGCTGATTTTGAGAAAAGAAGCTCAGCCTTTTCCCAGGTTCATGGGCTTCATTTCCACACTCCACTCTCTATCTTTGGGCTAGCAGAAGCACTTACATGGCTATGAGGTAAAATAAGATTGGGAAACCGACTTGGCTAAAGAGCAACGCAGAAGGACAGGTTTATTTTTCAGTTGCATCAGTTACCAACACAGTGCACCATAAAACTACACATACATCTGTGCCAAGACACAGGATGGGGCAGTGTGGGGAAGGAAACGAGCAGCTGAAGGAACAACAGGATTGCTTTGCTTGGCAGCTGGACCAAGCTATGGTCACTTAAAGCATTCGCAACCTTAAAATTCCTCTGTGGTTCAACTCCCTATCTGCAAAATATGATATTTTTTCCTCCATCCATTTTCTCTGTGGTCAGTTCCAATAGCAGAAAAAGCAAGAATAATCCCATATCATGAATTTTACAGAGCACTCAGCAGAACAGGGCTCTGACCTCAGCTGGGTCACGAAGGTCTTTATTAACAAGCGAATGAACAGCTGGTTTCTTGACTATTCTTTCACTTTTGCAAGCACAGTGCTGAAAGAATCTATAAATCAGTCAGTCATGCTGCCAATAAAGCTGTTCAGCATTTCCAGTAACAAATTCTTTTTATGAGAACATGAGACTCTGTATGACTTTTTAAAATTGAAATTTAAATACTGAACCTTGATAGCCATTACATGTAGGAGACTTCAGCAGTAACTTCAGGACCAACTGGTCAACTTCAAGTTCAGCCAATGGACACTTATCCCCATAGTTCCGGCTGGATAGTGTATTAACAATTCCTACTCCTGTAATAGTACATGCTTTTGTTGTTTCCCATATTCAGCTATCCACATTCAAATAAATTTTATTTAATTGATAGAGCCTTTTTTAATGTTCAAGTGCTATGCAACTATATCACAAAGCACTTTACAATGTACAATAGAAACATACATCTGTAAAATTTACAGACATTTAAACAACTTGTTGCATGAATGTTCACAAGTTCCTATTGAACTTGATGTATCTATGTATATTTATGAATGTATACACCTAAATCTATGTATGTAAACTAATGTAAGCATTTCACGTCTCCTAAAGGCAAATTTGACTCTCGTTTAAAACTGACCACTGCCCGCATTGCTGAATTGGACCAAATCAATCAACCTTATTCAGTCATATGCTAAAAAAGAAAATATTACTTGTGAAAACATGGAAACTCTAAAAACTATCGTTTAATAAATCCTCTCTCCTGAGAAGTACCACCTGCACAGCAGGGACAGCAGAAAAGGATGCAGATGTGTTCTTCAGCCTTTCTAATTACAATCAACCTGTGGTGAAAGCAAAGCAAGTTTGGGGAGCTGTAACTTGAATAACATGGAGAAATGGGAGAAGATGGGCAGTTATATCTTAACTCACCAGCAACAACTGGAGGACACCTATAAGAACATTTATAAAATCACAGTTTAGAAATATTAAATTTCAGGTTTCATTAGAAAAGATTGAATTTAGATGAGGATAAGAAGCTAGAGTGCTTTATGTCTTTCAAATATAAACTCATAATCAGTTCCTGAACACAGAAACAAGTAGAGTAAAAATCTCATGGAAATTCTAAAAAGAAGAATATTATGAGAAACAAAAGCTGTGTATCAAAAGCAATAAGTTTTGGACTTTCTATTCTCTGCAGAAAGTGACTGTAGAGAATTCTCAGGTTTGGAAAATGATTTGGAAGTATTTTCAAATGTACCTCTGACTGGGCACAATCATACTTCACTGAAAGTGCTGCAAGTTCACTTTGAGCAGTTTCAGCTGCAGCTCGATAGCAATTCATCTGCCCTCTAGTGACAGGAACATCCAAAAAAACATGATCAAGAGATTCCTGGGAAGACAGCAGGAAAACAAAACCATTAGATGTCTCATTTTTTGAACATTTTTGTTAGATTAAGCTGCTCAAGGGCATTTATTCCAAATACGCTATTCCCAGAGTAACTGACCCTTACTGAAAAATAGGATAAACAGTCTCTTTTCTACCAGGTGCCACTTTCATCTGCAAGTTCAGTCACCAATACCAGTGCTAACGTATATCAGCATGTAAGATATTCCCCCTCATCAATCCCATTGTCTCCCACTGTTCTCAGCTCAGGTTATTTCCAGCATTTTCTATGTATTTAGCAACATTCAGAAGGTCCCTCTTCTACAAACTTATCCAGTGATTCCTTCTGCCCACATAAACTTTAACCCAAAGAGAGACCTCAGGTGTCTCTTAAGCAAAGAACCACTTTGGCTTTTAAACTTCAGTTACATTGCACACAGACCCTCATTTTTATTTTGGAAGAAATGGTGAAAAAAGGCGCAATGGCTATCAATCTTCTCCATGCCACTCATGATTTCACAAATTTCTATCATAACTCACCTCCAGAATCTCCCTACCAGGTTGGAGTCCATGCCTACTCACATACCCCTACCTGCTCCTCCAAGTCACATTTTTTGTCTCGCCTGTTCGTGCTTTTACTTCTAACCTGCCAAGGCTACAGATCCTTTTGAACTCATTCACTTGGACATAGCTTCAGGTGTCTGAATGATGCTTTTCTATCCCCACACCAACTTCCTTTCTCCCTTTTTCACGCCCTTCTGGAAGACAGCAAGCACCAGCTCTGTGCTTCTAGCACAGTCTTCTTCACACCACTTGTACAATTCTTTTAGTTGTGCCTTTTAGAGTCTTTATAGTAAGCTTTCTCATGTTTGTGTGGTTCTGCTCTTCTACAGTAGAGCAGAAATGCATTGCATTTCTTGGTCTTTATTACTTAAATCTTTCAATATGGAAATTCAGACCTGAGATCTTGATAGGAGCTTCATTAGACAGAACTTTTTTCAATCGATAGTGACTAAAAATGATTAAAATTAACATCTTCAGAACAGAATTGTGTTTAGATAATGCTGAAAGCACACAAAGCAGAGGACAGGACATTTTTATTCCATCAGCTCCCACACCGGACTAAAACAAAACTGCAATCCTAGTGCATTTAGGTATGCATTACAAAATGCAAATCTCCCCCAGCTAATGACGGTTGTCAAAACAAGATATTCCAATGGAGACAGAGACACCTGTACTTCATGCTCTTTTACATCAGCATTGTTTTTCGGCTGAGATAAATTACAAGGGCAGCTCCTACCCACTCTAAATAGGGGGTGGCGGGGGGGAAGCTTCCCAAATAGCTGAACATCTATAAAATAAGCCTCTACCAAGAAATGCACAAAGAAATTCCTGGGTAATTAGGCAACACCACTAATTTGGACTGTGGCAAAAGATAAATTACCTCAGATTAGTTTCTACAATATTGTGAACTCTTGTATTTAATCTTTCTTCCATGCACTAGTCCACACTGGATTAGATCCATCAAGTTTAATTGCATTTGTCCCCCTCAAAGACACTCAGCTGTGCTCTTTCACAAAGGAGCTGTCACTCTCACTGAGCCCGACTGACAGATATAGTCCAGCTCATGGCCACGTGCAACATCGCACACAATCTCTGAGATAAAAGGGCTCCTAATTTTCTCAACACTTTATCACCATTGCAAGGGAGTGAGGGAAGGCACGTCTCATCATTTTGCTACTCTGTCTTCCTTGTTGCTTTACTCCATTTGTTGTACATTGCAAGCCACATGAAATTCTTTGATGTGAAGAGGCGCTGTTTTTTCCCATTCTGCAATAAACCAGGGCTCCAAAACCATGGCTGGAGCTTGCGAACAGTAACACTGTGTATATTAATTATGTATATCATTATATTTATATTACTGTATTGATGTACATTTTCATTTTCTTCCCTAAAGAAACACAACCACTTTTGACTGTACAGAAAGAAGGAATACATTTCAGAACTGATGAAATACAAAAATTTCAGAGCATAGCTGAAGAAAGAAGCCCCCTGTTCAGCAGCAACAACCAACATAGGAAAACTCTTTACAGCTGGAATTTCTGAAATGTACATTTATCATACCTATCTAGATTTTAAAATCATGAGCACTTTGAAGATGTGGATACACATCCAGAAAGATTTGAAAGAGTTTTAAATGAAGCCAGGTGCGCAAGTCAATGGGAATTACCATTTCATTCATTTACAGTTTTAGTGAGATTTACAGAAGCAAATCTCCGCATCCTCCAGTGCCTTAGTAAGTACAAAGCTAATCATACATGGTGACACCATGGTAGGAAAGTTGGTATGATTATCATACTTTTGGCAGGGAATACACATGCTTTAATATTTAAGTGAATAGTTTTCCATGTTTTGGCAGCAGCCATTCACAAGTCTAATTATTAATCATACCTATAACAATGCAATTAATTTGACATGACTCTACACTTAGGGGTAACATTTGTAATGTAGATGTGACACTTTTTTATCTCTGGAAAAATTCAGATTTGTAATGTTTTATGACTACTGTGTAGTTTACACTGACTACTGTTAAGAAAATAGAATGGAAAAAGTGTTAAAAGAGGCAGTAGACAGGAGAAGCCTTAATATATTAACACTCAATCAGCTCTAAATAATCTAGGCTTTGGGTGTTTTTCCCATTCACATTATTTTTTTTTTCTCCCTTTCTATTTACCTGCAAGAACATGAAGTTTTCATTTCACTTAAAATGCTAAACCAAAGCTAAACCTATATTTACAGTACTTAAGAGTAATATCTACTTGGAACTTTGGCTTTAATAGCAATAGGCATTATTGAGAAAATCAACAAAATAAGGCCATTGTTGTTATTGTGGGAGTTTTTGTTTTCATTTTTAACCAAATAACTACTTTCACCTCCCTGGAATCCAGCCTGTAGTTGGCAAACTTCACTCAGTTCAGAAACAACAGAACTTCAACAACATTCAGTACTTTTACACTTCACCATTTACTTTGAAACTGGCCAACCATTCAAGTCACTCACTCCCATTCTGCTCTTGTCGGCTTTTCTTCCCTGCTACATTTCTTATTTCAACCCTGGCAAAGGCTTCTACCACTGCCTCCTCTTTCCCAAAATACACATTAAAAAAAAAAAAAAAATCTCTATTGAAACAGAAAGCCCCCAGTAAGCATTTATGCACTGACCATTCCCCCAAGTGCTGTGCCAATGCATCGCCTCTTGCCCATAAGGGACAGACTCTGCTCAGGGTAGGGATTTCTTCTTCCCCTTTACAGAGCACCTAAGCACATGGGTTGGGATACCAAAAATAATGACTCACAAACCTTTGTAAACTCCATCCTTCCTTTGCTTCTACAGAACACATGAGGGAGAGGGGGGGAAAGTTGAAAATCAAATAGATTTGCAATATGATGACACATTACATTAATTTTTCACAGACCTGCTTTATTAAACTATGTCATAGGTTACTGTCAGCAAAGCAGGGCACAGGAACACTTGCCTAGTGGGCTACAAGCTTTGATGGCTTCTATGATATTTAAACTCACATCTAACTAAAACATACATTATAACTTTGACTTCTCTGGGTTACGTTCACTGGTTTAGCTGCACAGTCAGGCTTTGTGCAGTTAGCGCTTCCTTTTGACACTGCTTTTCATGTGCTCCAAGATTTTATTTCATCTCTCCTTTTACCCCGCAACTCTTCTACACTGATAAATTTTTGAAAATCTGAGCAATAAGCACATGATCTATCTCAACTGAACTACACCTTTTTTCTCCTCAGATGTTAAGTTAACTAGCAGGCCCTTTTTACCTACATATTGGTACGGGACTTAGTATGCTGGTTGGACTCAGTCAGCTATTCAATGATTTCTATGAATCTCAGTGTCATAACAGTTCATATTCTGAAAAGAAACAAAAAGAAACATCCTGAATCTGTAATATCTCTTCCTAAGACAAATTAATATTCATGGCTGCATATGTGCATAAAAACTGTTCTAATTTCTGCAAATGTAATGCTGCTGAAACCAGAATGAAGTACTGGGAAGAATGTACAGTTGAAAAATTTCCATGCAGAATTTATCTCCCTAAGAAATTCCATGGAAATGTTAGACCTCAAACCTGTTATTGCATCTGTGGGAGGACAATGGGGATGAAGAGGAATTCATTTTGTATGGGCTGAACTGCTGGATAATGGAGCTTAAACATTATGCTTTGATTGCAACTTTTCTATCAACAGCTAGAAAATCTTAAAACTTTGTTGCCATCTAGAAGCTAATTAGCTTAATTCTCTGATTAAACCATCAAAACATGTTCTAAAAGGCCACTTTCAAAACTGCCTTGTATAAATTGATATAAAAATAAAATAATATTCTACTTCTGCATGCAGGGAATATTCAATTTTTATTTTATTTTGCAAAACAATCTATCCTAGGATAAAGACAGGCGAGTTTTAGGATACCATTTTTTCATAAAACCTGCAGGATAAAAAGCAAATTTTTATAACAATAACTACAAGTTACATTAAAATTGGGTGCTGGACAGTTTTTAGAGAGACGTTTCGGAGCCAAATGGAGGGAAGGCAGTAGCACTTGGCTACTGCAGATTTTGCTTGGTAGCAGCAGCCAGCATGCACATCACTTCAGAATGGCCACAGCAGCTACATGCACCAGTGAGTGTGAGAAGGGTGAGCCACCGGTACAGTCAGTTTTTGTTATCTCATGTGAAAACAGACTAACATGAATTGGAGTAATGTGGAGGAAAAAAAGGAAAAAACAAACAAACCCACACACACCAAAACAAACAAACAAAACACAAAAAAACCCACAACAACCAGAAAACCAACTGGTCATAATTTAACCATCTTGTATGGATATTTTGGGCTTGGGTAAGGTTGATATCTTTCTAGATAACATTTTGCTCAATTTGCCGATCAGACATCTCAAAATGTTTGTATTGATAATGCCTTAATAAAATCAATTTCAAAATTTGTAACATTTCAAAATCATTTCAGTTCTGCCACTTTCTCTTTCACATTATAAAATCCCAGACATATGCAATTACTCTTGATCACATCCCACCTGGTGAAGCCCTCTTTCCCCACTCTGATTGCTGCCTGTAACTAGGCCTGACTCATTGCTTGCACTTCTTGTGAGTGCAATTCTGAAAAGTGCATTTGATGTTGTTATTATATGCCTGTGGAGCTTTTGTGCACTAGCATACTGTTCCAGTAAAACTATGTAAAGTCTTCCCAACAGCTCAAATAAATTACCAAAGAGATTTTCTAAATTCCTTTCAGAAGGTACTGCTTAGCACCGCCCTCCTCCTTTTGCAGTAATCATTGAAAGGTATTACTGAAAGATAAAAGTCACTCTCTGGTCTGGTTCATCTACTGAAGACACCAATTTCAAGCTTGATTAATGGGGCCAAACAAGAGTTTCATGACAACCAAAATTTTTGTCTTACCTTCTACTACTACAAGCAGCAATTAAAGCTTTTTCATCTTTCATTTTCCTCTCTGTTATGATGAGGTGATTTTGCATCTAAATTTAACAGATGCATTTGACATGATGAAATACAGCATTTATCTCAAGGCAATTATAGAGACACATCACCTACTGTAAATACTACTTGATATGTTTTTTGTTTTACTTCATCCTTTGTCTGTGTGGCTAAATTAAGGAATTTGGATCTCCCCTTACACTTTGTCTCACAGCTTTTCCAAAATGAATAACATGAAGTAGCTGCTGTGTCTAGTCTCAAAATACTAAAATTGGTAATTGCTAAGCAAAATTTAGGATAAAAATGTGACAAAATTAAGAACTCATGTAGGGATTTTTGCAAGGCACTTGTCACTTGTTCTACTGCTTTTACTTTATCAGTGCTGAATAGAGTTAAAATTACTTTAAGAGAATAGCTTGAAAGAAAGCTTAAAAAAAATAGACCAGCATGCCATACCAACACTCCTGTAATTTTCCTACAGTGCCTAATATACTTGAATGCAGACCATGAAAGGCAAATATTTTATATACATTTAAGTGTCTGGGTATACACAAAATCAAGAGTGATTAGTGCTGTAGTTTGATTTGCCATCTGCAACCCACATTTTATAAATGCACAGATTTTAATGTGCTTCTGCACCGTGACAGCAACCTTCACAAATGGCTTCAGGTTGGTAGGATATGGAACAGGCTACTGCAAACTCTGTAACTAAGCAGTGCTAACAAAAACTTTGTAATTGGGTCAAAACAGTCGTAGTTAATATAACGGCAGTTGATTTTGCCATTGCGAACTACCAAAATTCTGTATTTTTTGTCTCAGAAAAATAGAACATAATTACAAAGCTGACATTCAACTACTAAGGAGATACTGAACTGTTCACCCAATAATAAATTGTTTTCTCTTTGGAATACAAAACTGTTACAAGTTTTCTGATAAAGTTAGTACAAAAGAATTTGATCCTTTCAGGCAATATCCTGGAGCATCTCCTTTAAATTCACACCAAAGCCAGCAAACTGGTTTCAAAGGAAGAAGAGATACAAAGAATAAATTCCTAGATAACTATAAATTCCTACTTCATGAAAAATCCTCCCTTTTGCAACACTTAAAAAACCCTTTGTCCTTGAATTTGTACAGATAAGCCACAAGGATCAGCTGAAGTTCACTGATGTACAACTGAAGCCCACGCCTACCACCAGGTAAAGCTCTGCAGCCTAAGAAGTTGTTTTCAAAAAAAAAAGGCAACATTAAATTTAACATTCACAAGATAACTCACAAGGGGGTTTACAGTCAGCCTTGTCGGTCACCCTCACAGAAACAACCGACAGAAAGATACTGGAGGCTGGGGTGGGAGTGGATTTTCCCAAATTTTTCCCAAATTCTCTAATAGGGAAAGGAAAGGGAGGAGAGGGAGAGAGCCCCGCCCAAAACAACAAAACAAAAACAAAACAAAGAGCCCCAAACAAACCAACCCAAACCCCACCCCTCTGCCCTTTCTGTCTTCCCCTGCATCCCGCTGTTACCGCCCAGCTATTGCCCTGTGCTGGGCGCCGGGGCAGCCGGGGGGCTCTCACGGGAGCGCTGCAGCGGCGCGGCCCCACCCGGCGGCCGGCAGCCCGCCAAGCGCAGCGGTCGCAGCGGTCGCAGCCGCTCCCCGCCTGCCTTCTGCCTTCCCCCGCGCTGTCTCTCGGGGACGCGGTGCCGGGGCGGGCCGCAGCCTCTCGGCCACAGAAGCCGCCGGCGGGCCCGGCCTCTGCCCAGCGCCCCGCGGTACCTCCGCCGCCGCGCTGCTGCCCCTGCCAGCCAGCCAGGGAACGGTGGAGGCCGCGCGGGGCCCGGCGCTGCCGGCCCTGGAGCCGCTCATGGCGGCCGCCGCGGTGCCGCCGTCCTCCTAGCAACGGCAAGCGGGCGGCGCGGCCTGTGCCCTCCCTGCCCGGGCGGCGGGGACGGAGCGGACACGGACGGTCGCAATGGGGTTCCCTGGTTAGGGGAGTGGGTAACAGTGCTCAGTGGCTGAAGATGAACAGCCTTCACAAAGGGATGATGGCATAAATGGATTTTTTTCATTTCAAAATGACATTACACAACAAAACTTGATAAACCGAGAAAATTACCTCAACGTTTTCTCCCGAAAAAGTCAAAACAGGCAAGCAGAGCAGATGTAATTTGAACAGCAGCAGACTCTTACTCAGGGAGGGTTTCTCCTCTCAGAGCAACCTGGGTGCCTTGATTACTGCCAAAATGCCTCCAGCTGAAAGGGGACCTCCTCCTCACCCACCTTCCCAATAAAGTAGATAAACATGGGAAGAGATAACCTGCAGCTACCAGTAAAACCAAGTTAAATCTTCAGGTGTGTCGGTGCTGCACATGGTTTGCTTTGAAGACCCTGTGAGCTGCTCAGTCAGTCGTGCCCCAGCACCTCTGGGGACGGCACGCTCTGGCACACCACTTCTGTACTCACTCGCAAGTCAAAAAGTATTTCACCTTTCATAGGAACACTGACTTAATCATGTTTTCTGAAGAAGCAAATGGAAAAGCTAGGGAAAATACTGGTTTGTTTTGTTTGTTTTCTTTTGCTGTCTTCTCTGTGTGCCTGCTGCCATTTCCCTGCTACTGCCAAGGACAGAGAAGACCCCTGCCAAAGCAGAGGAGTGCTAGTGTGGACCTTCACCCTATGTAACATGCTACATCGCTAAAGGATAGAGCTAGACAATGCCATACCTCAGCTAAAATCTGCCACTAAACTCATAAGGAAAGGAGAAAAAACACTTAATGTGAGGAAGCAGCGCTGGGCACAGACCAGGGGAAATGGAGACCTGTGTGGGACTGAGGCCGTGCAGCATGGGTGGCAGGAGCCACCTGCCTCCATTTCAGGGAGCATGTGGGGAAAGACAAAATCACTGTCGGTGCATGAGGGGACGTCAGCTCCCTGGTGGCATGTTTCCACTTCATCCTCAGGGCAGAAGCAACACAGTGTGGCAGAGAGGGTATAAAAACGGGAGGAGGGACTTGGGTGCCTGGTGCTGAACTGTCCAAAGGAGCCAGGCAAGAAAGCAGCCAGAGGAAAAGAGCCGGGAGCTTGGCCAAAGTGGAACTGCGCACCCAGGCTGTCTCCATACAGCTCAGGGAGAAAGGCCCAGGCAATCCCGAGTTGCCAGTTTAATTCTGTTCCCAAACCAAAGTTTATTGCAAAGTAATACAAATTTCAATTAATACAAAGCCTTAATAGTTTTAGAAGGATAACATTCCTGACCCTTTTTTTTTTTCTCTTCTATGTCTGTGACTGTTCTGTTACGTGAGGTACCTCAAATACTATGCTGATGACAAGGGAGCCCAACCAGAAGTGTTTATAATTTCAAACACAAGACTTGCAGTACTGGATCAAAGCTGCTACCACCACGTGGCGCAAAATCCTGATCCAGTGTAAACACATTCTGCAATTCAAATCTATTCAGTATTTTTGACAGGTTAAAATTGTACTGGCAATCTTCTATATAACAAGCAAAAAATCTGATGCAAGTTCTAAAATCCTCTGCAAATTTGGACAAAAATATCATCCTGGATTTGTACAGCATCTGACTACAGCCTAATCCGTCACATTACCAGAGCAGCATGCAGATTAAGCAATTGTGAAACTTCGTCCTAACTTTCTTAAGCCTGTGCTTGAGTGCACTTCCCCATCGCTAGTCCTGCAGCGCCACGGCTGGTTCAAGAGCTTTACTTCAGCCACTTATACACCCTGGGTGATGGGGACAGGATACGTTTACAGCTGTAACTTCGTAGATCTACGGTAAGATATTTGGCTTTAAAAAAAACGCTGAAACTGATGTACTGTAGCGAGAGAAACAATAAAAGAGGCAAGAAAAAAAATGATGAAAAAAAGCAGAAGTTTCTTATAGCACTCTGAAAATAATTGGGCTGTTTTAAGGAGTTGCAATACCCACTCAAGGTCTTTGAATAAGTATCTTATTACAGGATGCCAACACTTTAAAATGCTTTAGGCTTGTTTGCTAAATACTACAGCTAGTTCTCAAAATGACTCAGTATTTCTTTTTCCTTAACCGGGACAGGAAATAACAACTTAGGAAGGGTTACTTCAGCATTTTTAGTTAAAAAATAATTTCAAGGAGTCATTTTCATGGATGATTGAGATTCTTCATTTTATGTTACAGAAAATACATGGACAGGATGTTCTCAGCCTTTTAAAGCGAAGAATGATGCAGAATCTCTTGAATCTATGTACCTAATAAAGTAACTCCAGTTTTTAAACAGAAAACAATAATAAAGTTACTACAATCTTTCCCTTCCTTGAATGAGCCTAGTGTTGAAGAAAGATGCTAAAACTTACCTGGGCTATGAAAGCCCAATTCCACTAGTCAGTGCACTCAAAAATTGAGATAGGTCTGCAGGTTCGTAAACATCTGCTCCTAATTGAATTTTCTGTATGTAAATGAGAATGGAAACCACATATTCCATAACTTCTGTAACTCTGTTCTTGGCTCAAGGTTGTTGCTTCAAATTGCATTTGAAACAAGTTTAACAGCATTTTCAGAGATGAGAAATTGAGGCTTCAGTGCCCAGACTCATCATGTCATTTAC
Organism: Streptopelia decaocto; assembly: GCF_964273445.1. Classification (NCBI taxonomy): domain Eukaryota; kingdom Metazoa; phylum Chordata; class Aves; order Columbiformes; family Columbidae; genus Streptopelia; species Streptopelia decaocto. The sequence goes on along the minus strand of NC_138656.1, from coordinate 54,236,774 downwards.
GTACTTGATCAAAGCACTAAAGATGGAGTCCCCTTGAGCTCTCTCCAGTCAAAGACAGCTTCAGCTCTCTTGACTGGATTTCTGATTTATGCAGCTTAATCAGGTGCCTAAGGATGAACATGAATTCATACCTTAGGAGTACTAAGCCAGAGATAAAAAGGAGACAACACTAAAGCAAGGTCTCTAAAGTAGAACCCTACCTACAATATGACATTGCCTCCTGAAATTGCTAGCATCTTCATTTTTGAATACTTGACCATGGAACTTTACAATATTAATACACTTTCAGATGTAAGAAGAACACAAACACAAATAATCAAAGTCACCAACAGCTGGAGCATATTTATCCACTGTATATATCTTTATTGTATGAACACAATAAGCAGCATTTGATTCTTTCAACTTCAGAAGACATAATTTGCCAGTGAGTTCACTGACCAGAAGAGGAACCCAGTTCCATTTTCAAAGCCTGAATTAGGTACAAAATACTGCCCCATCTTCCCTCTCCCACTTCTTTAGGTCTGCCAAAGCTTACCCTTTGGTTAACCGTAAGTGCAAAAGTCTTTCTAAATCTACTTTCTACCACACAGCCGCTCTAATTCCCTTGCCATAGCACCAGTTCCAGAACATATTTAAATAGGGCCACTTCTAGGCCCTCCTTTTCACTGTGTAAAATGTATGTAAAATGGAATTTTCTCCACTGGCTACTCCTGTTTTCCATAATACAGCTACGGTGGCTACCAGGAGCAAGTTCACCTCATTTTAGCAGCTCTAGACAAGAGCATAACCCGGTCAGACTCTGTGGGTAATTTTGCCACTGTTTTCTAACAAACCTGTGATTATCATGGGCACTACATCAGTCCCTTATCAAAGGACCTATTTCAATCCATAAAAGTACTTTAACACTTGACAGAATCTATTTTTAATTTTTTCTTTATAAATGCACGACACATTTCCACTTTCATTTCACTTCACTCTGGAAAACAAACCAATAAAATATCCCCAATTTTTCCCACAAATTCTGAGTAATTTGAGAGCAGGGTAGAAGAAACGGGCATCTAACAACTGCAATTGGCAGCGACCTGTGTGGCATATGCTTCTCTAGCATATACTTCTCAGTGCAGCTGGGGTTGTATTTCCCCAATTAAAATTATGGCACCATCCTTAAAAAAAAAAAAATTGACAAATAAAGAGAACTATTACAATGAAAGGAAGCAGCAATGCTTCAGCCACAAACACTGCTGACAGACCACTTTTAAAACATATCCGTGTTAAATCTAAAATCCAATTAATGTAACTGGTTGAGTTTGGCTTGTTTGTTGCGGGGGAGGTGAGGGGTGTTGTGGCTTTTTTTGGTAGAGGTTCTTAGATAAACAGTATGAGATTTTGTCCCACTAATCTTCCTACCAGATGGGACAACTCCCTCTTACAGGCAAACCGGCTAGCAACATCCACTTGTATTTTAAAATTAAAGTTTCATTTTCAAATTCTAAATTATTATTTACAAGGTGTCACTCAAAAACTCTTTTCTTAATGTACAGCAAACTATACTCAAAACATTAAAAGTTATTTGTCCATGGACACAAGAAGCAAGTAAAAAGCAATTTACGTAATAAAGTCTTGGCAGAAGTCAACTCAATTTTCAACAGTTTTAAAATATGATCCTGCAATGGGTTGCAAAGAATCTATCTGCATTTAATTTGTCCATTCTCTACAATATTAACTTTCATGCAATGCACAGCACATCAAGCACAAATTATCCTGAACTAAGTAAATACACACCAATGTGGGATTGAGGAAATGGTTTCTGAAGCGTTAGCCATACACTCTCATACCAACTGATGAAGAAAAAATATTGTGGACAACTAAACGTTCATCATTAACAGTTGCTGAAATTAAGCATTAGGAAAACAAAATATACTGAAATGCAGATTGATTTATGTATACACAGACAGTTTGTAAACATTTGCACAACTTTGAAGTCTTCTGTGTAACAAAAACAACTAGTCACTTGGGAGGAAAAAGTGCAAGCAAAAAAGAACCTTTGCTGAAACCAAGCATGGAACAGAGCGAGTAGTTAAAACTCAGACCGAATCTCTCTTTCAGAAGTTAAGAACCATTTAATTAGAGAGCAGCAGCAAACTGAACTACCCCGTATTTTCCACTTATCATCCATTCAGGTTCAGAAGCCTGAATTTGTTCACCTTGTCCAGGTTTTAGGCCAACCTGAGTGTCAGATTTCAGTGTTCTCAAACTACAGAGAGGCGCAGGACGAAACTTGTTCAAGGCTTGATGAAACAGAACAGTATATTCCCATTTTTTATCTCCTGTTAATTTTCTATAGTTTAAGTCGCCTTTGAAAAGAAGCAAGCTTGACTTCTGTAGATCAGCATACAAGTCAGGAGCAACTTCAGCCATACTGGAAAAGTCATGTGGCAAAGTCCAAAACATGTGATCACGGTAAACCCAAACTCCCTTTTTCAAATTGCCCTCCCAGTTTATCCCACATCTAGACATCCACATATGATTGGCTGACTGCAGTTGTTTAATAGTCCAGTTAAAATCATGCTTTGTGGTATCTGACACATACCATGGAATACTTTTTCCATGAAAATGGACTTCATCAGCGAGCTTTGACGATAACAGGAAGTCAGCCAACACAAAATCAGTTACAAGTTCAAATCCAGCATTGTCGAGGATTATGTCAACTCTAACATTACTTTTTTCTGCATTTCTTTTTTTGGCATTTACAAGTAGTGACCAAAGTTTTTCCATATCATTCACTAAGATGTAAGGTATCAAGTTCTCCAGGGATAGTAAAGGACTAGATTTCTGAGAGCTGCCTTCACCAGCTGAAAAAGAAAGGTCACACTTATTGCCCCACAATGACACCTAGAAGGAGGAAAAAACAAAAACATTTGCTAAGTCTCATTATAGTTACATTCTAAAGTTCACATACACTAAATATTTTGTTTGTTTGTATTTTAGGGACATGAACGTTCTAACTCCACCTTTTTCTCCAAGCTTTAATAAAATTCAACTACTTGTACAGAAATCTTCATATAGACAAGATTTGTGGAAGAAAACGAGCAATGCTTGGTGTATTTATGCAGGCATCAGAAATGTGCATCAGAAGTTACAAAGATGAAGGACTTAGATCAACATAAATACACTGACCACAAAGCTTACAGCACAAATATTCTCCATACTGTAATTCCAGAAACTATTAGTGGAGTTACAAAAGCAGGTTTATTATTACATGCAGCCAAGAACTTGTATTTTAAGTACATGCTAATAAGGTCTTCAAAGATTCATCAAATACTTGGTGCACACTGTTGCAAGCTAATGGACTTATTTGTAATCCCATGATACTTTGTATTCTACCCAAAGACATTATTTTACAACAAAAATGCAGGGATAAAGCTTTTAAACTACTTCTGGCCCAGACTGACTTCTAAATTTTTTCTAAAGAAGTCTAAACATTTTTAGAGTATCAATAAAATGAACTGTTTTAAAATTTTATAGTTAATTAACAAAAAGGCCACCTGAAACTTGACTTGAAATGTTTTAGAGATGCTGGTTTTGATGGAGAATAAGCCCGGTTTTCAAATACACGATGAAGACCAGCAATATAATGAAAATGTCATCTTTAATAGAAATAACCAAAATTTTAAAATTTCCAGAGTAGCAGCAATACAGTATTGGCTGTCAGGATTTCATCACATTTTTAGAAACAGAAGAGCTATAATTTCATTTCCACATGAAATTCAGATTCTTTACAACCTCAAGGTTTTTTTTGTTACATGGGGGAGATAATTTAAATCCTTATGTTAAGCAATACTAGTTTACCTGCAATAGCTTAAAAAGTTCCTCCTGAAGTTGCTTTTCATCTAGATCCTTGATGTTTTTAAGAAGTTCCTGAAAGTAAGTGCATAAGGCGATAACAGCCTCTTGGGATTCAAAGAAATTTTGAACCTTTCCTTCCTTAAAAACGTCAAAGTTGTCAATAGGTGGGCTAAAAATAGGAAAAGAAATATATTAACATACTTCCTACATTTTCCATGACAGCACATAAAACACACCTGAAAATGCAAGCTGAAAGCTCAGGTTTTTTAGGCCCTACTATGGGCCCTCGTTAGAGTTTCCACTTCTATTCTGTCACACTAGATTTTCACACATCTCAGTAACAGCCTGATATCCTCTCACTGAAACAAACAGTTTACAAGACACCTTTATATTTCCAGCAATATAGTCTGAAAGTGAACAAGTGTTCAGTCACAATAATCCTAGGAACTGCAAAAACAGTCACAATTTTGAACTCCAGTCTTCATACACGGAGAATTAAAACTGTAACATACAAGTGAACTAATGTAGTAAATTGCTGGGCCAATTTTAAGCACATTTGTGTGTGCAGAAGTGTACTTCCCATACTGAAGTCTCTTATAGTTCTTCTTATGCAAGTTTTTAACTAGGACTTTAGAAAATTAACATGACTAACATGATAAAACAATTCAGTTCTTCACATATATAAGAAATATAGACTCATCTATTATAAGAGACATACTTGCAGGTACACCTTATGACAAATGATTGAACCTCCATCAAAGCACATACTTAAAAGCAGCTAAATAATAGAGATAGAAACTTAAAACTTACTAATGAAAAGTATCTGCTCAATTTTTTAAGTGCAGTCCAGAAGATCCATCTCATATTTGAAGTTTTTGCTACAAGAGTTCAAATTACACAATATACAGGTAGAAACAGTCCCATTACTGTGTTTCCGTCCCTGTAATATTAAGTGCAATCCAGTACACAAGGAGCTTTCAATTTTTTTTTGGCAGCAGTGGGAACTTAAACTCTTCATTCCTACCCCACTGCATTGTACTGGCACCTCTCCACAATACCAGCACAACAAGTTTTTCCTGCCAAGTTATTTTTAACCAGGATCAGCTCCCAAAATTTGATGCAACATACGGACTGCAAACACTGCTCTCACTAAGATAGTGTAGACTGAACAACAGGGGCTGCTTAAGCTGGGACTATAAAAAACAGTTCTCAAAGAGTAACCTTAGATTTCGCACAGCAAAACAAGTTAGAATGCCCAACAAATTAGTATCTCTCTCACTCTGTGTTTTAGGTTAATATACATCTTAAGAGATAATTCTGGACTAACAAGCCTTATAGAAATGCTAAATAACTTTCAGATCTCAAAGCACACTAGTCTGCAAGAAGGTCAAACTATACAGTCAAGCTTAAGAGTTTTTGTGTAGACCAAGTCACAGAAACTGAAGCATAAAAGGACCTAATAAGCTTCAAATTCTGCAGCATGAAAGAAGTATTAATTTTAAATCTGAGGTGTGAGATAAGGAAAAAGAAATATGGTAGAAGCCTAAGATTTTCCTTCATCTTATTCCCCTGCTGTCTTCCTTTCTCCTAAATTAAAAATAAAAAAGATGAAAGAATAATGCTTTGTAGAGTAATATCCCTAACTAGCAAGTACTTACTTCTGTGCTAATGCTGCCTGAATTCTTCGATACATATAACACTCTACATACAACCAAGGGGACTGAAACCAACTTGGTTCTCCGTTTCCATTTGACAAATTTCGTTGGTAGTCTAGGTGTTGGTTCCACAGTGCAGCATCAGGCAGCTCATCTTCTAGAGGGGTCACTGGTTTGTCTGTTTGCAGCTCATTCCGCAGTTTGGAAAGCAAAGATATAGCTCTCTTCTCTGCTTCAACACCCTTCTGAAATAAGCGAAGAACAAAAGTTCCTATTCTGAACATTTATTCCTGTAAAGACACAGGTCAAATTTTCATGAAATAGATAAGTGATAAGTTTTAATTGCCAAATACAAGTCCCTGACAAATCAGAGCCTGAGTCGACCAAACACATTTTGGTGAATGAAGCTCCCTTTACACCTAACATCCTAAAATAAATTGCTTCTGGGACTCCTTTTTAGATTAGACATTTTGCTTATCAGAGGAGAACAGAATATTGAAACACTGCCATCTTCAGAAGATGCTACAGTCTATTAAACACTGCATTAGCACAAAAACCTGGAAAACCAACGCAGTTGCAGAACAGATAGATCAGAAAAAAGTTTGACAGAAAGATGAGTTATGAAATTAATGAAAAATAGCTACAAGAAAGAGATGATAAAGAAGAGAGAAGAAAAAACAAAACACACCCAAACCCACAAACCATACCAACCAACAAACCACAAAAAACCTCCACAACAGACTAAAAGATTAAGACGGACAAATAATGATTGCAGTAAGAAACCAGTAAAAACAAGGCAGAGAAGGGGTCTCAGGGGTTGGTGGTGGGACAGTGGGGGGAAGGCAAGAAATCCTAGCCAAAAAGAGACCTTACTCTTACCTCGCCATGTTCTTCAAAGAATTCGTTTTTATGTCGATGCAGAGTATCAATAACTTTTGTAAGGATTTGGGGCAGTCTGTCTTTAATTGTGAAATATGCAAAGGATCTGAGAAGGAAAGGATCCAAATTTTATTATTGAGAGGAAATTATCAAGTATCTTCTATTTTTTTTTAATAAATGCAAGGTCTTAAAAGTAAGTTTTTGTGCCTTTAAAGCAGTGGACAACAAACAATAATTAAAAAACAATAACAAACCAAAAAAACCCCACCACCACAACCTAAAAATCTAAAAGTGGTCAGGTTTTTTAGGTCTACTTTTGAAGAAAAACATAAATGGTAGCCTTTTCAGGGAAGAAAATTCTAAGTGACAGACCCTGCCAAGAGCAAAAATTGCAGTTAATTCTATACAAAAATGCATTCCCTGATTGCTCAGTTACCCAGATGTAAAAAGGAAATTTAAAGTTAAGAGCATAGAGAATTTTTTAAGTGTGATTTGTATCACCTTTACAGCATATCTGCGTGTCTGCTCTCCACCATATACTTGATTTATGCTTTCCCCAAATACTTCTTACTTCTGAGAGGGACAGTGAGCAGATCATGACCAACCCTACAGAGAGCTTGAAGAATTGTTTTTATTTAAGGATTTATATCCCGTAAGTCGGAGCCCTACTCTCGGGGTCCCAGAACTGAAGTTCCAAAGAAACCCAGGGAGAACAGAGACGCAACTTTTACCCTCCCGAAACCTGTGTCTGTCAGTAACTGGCAGGGACAACAGCAGCGGCTGTAAGCGGGGGTGAGGCGAGGAAAACTGCAGGCGGGGGAAACAGAGCGGCGGGGCCCTGCGGCGGGGAGCCGGCAGCACGCAGCCCACAGCGCCGCCTCCCGGCGACACGGCCTCCGGCCGAGCGGGCCCGTCTACAGCGCGACGCTGGCGCTGCCGCCGCCCGCACGAGTAGGCCGAGCGCCGGCTACTGGCCCCCGCCCCGCCCCCGCCCGGCGCCCATCACTAGGCCGGAGGCCCCGGCTGAGAGGCCCAGCACCCGAAAGGAGCCGCTCCCCGCCCAAGAGCCAGTAGCCGGCCCCTCAGCTCCCTCCTGCCCCC